>NC_141926.1:42242457-42870308 GCF_057802395.1 Ceratotherium simum simum | reverse complement strand
TACAATATGTCACACTGTGCATAACAAGAACTGACTGTGTCTTATGTAATCCTCACATACTCCTTTATAGTAGGCAGAGCAGGGAACAGGGTGTCCACATTTTACTATTAAAGTAAGGCTATTAAAGACCTTATGAGCCAAGTAGAGAATTTAAAATATCTTGTGTTCAGCATAAGAGCCATGAGTTTGTTTGTTTGTTTTTGGTGAAGAAGATCAGCCCTGAGCTAACATCCATGCCAATCCTCCTCTTTTTGCTGAGGAAGTCTGGCCCTGGGCTAACATCTGTGCCTATTGTCCTCCATTTTATATGGGACGCCACCACAGCATGGCCTGACAAGCAGTGCATTGGCGTGTTCCCAGGATCCGAACCCAGGCCGCCAGCAGCAGAGCGAGTGCACTTAACCATTACACTACGGGGCTGGCCCATAGCCATGAGTTTTTGAGCAAGGAAGATCTATGATGACCTGATGTTTAAGGAACAGTTACCTAGCAAGAGAATGTAGTTTTGAGAGGAAGAGGGAGAACTGAGCCGGAAAGGAGGACCAGCTGTTAAACTCTCCAAGTATTCCCATTGCTAGGTGAGGAGATTTGGAGCTAAGGTGCTGATGTGATCAAGGAAAAGTAGCAGCCAAAGGATGAAATAGTGGATTTGGTAACCATATATAGGGTTTAAGTTAGGCTGTGGATCTCAAAGTGGGGTCCGTGGACCAGCAGCATGAGCATCACCTGGGAACTGGGTAGAAATGTAAATTCTCAGGTGCTGCTGCAGACCTGCAGAACTGGAAACTCTGGGGTGGGGCCTGGCAATCTGGGTTTCAACAAGGCCTCCAGGTGCTTCTGGTGCCCATTAAGTTTAAGAGCCAATGAATTAGAAAAATGATTCCAACACGTCACCATGCTCAGGTAAGCCGCAAGGCAGGGAGGTGGTATTTGTTTGGAGGATAAGATGCATTTTAAATTTTAGGAAAAAGTAGCTCAGCATCTGTTTCATCGTAAGGATTCTAGAGATGCCATTTTAGCTCTCTGCATTTAAGCTCTTTTTTCCACAATATGTTCTCCTTTAGAGAGCCCTTGGTAAGTTATTTACCACTTACCACATGTTCTGAGAGTCCCTTCTTTCTTGAAATCCCCTTCCAGACGTGAAAGTATACTTGATTTTTGTACACAATCTCCTCTGTTTAAAATCTGGATTTCTCTTCCTATGTATGGCATACGTAGCCTTACTGTCAATTTTGAATGCCATTGGTTTGTTCCAAAACCTTAGAATGTTTTAGAATTTAGAACCTGATGAATAGAGAATTTATATGCGTCTATGTAGGACTTATAGTCTTCAGATGTCTAGAGGTATCCCAACTTGCCATTAATGTGGCCTTAGATTTAGCAGAACTTGAAAATCTGAATATGGTAGAAAATGAATTACATCTCTCATATTAACATTTACAAAATAAATGATCACAATGTTAACTTACCAATAAGCACTTCCTACATTCTAGGCTCTGAAAGTATCTATCTTGTTTACATAATAAACATGATAAAGTTTCAAAGAGGAACCAATTAACACTTCAGCAAAAGCTTTACTTGAGTGTATCTTGGCTTCCTTTTTGACAGTTTTAGCCTTAATGTTACAGTAATGTTTTCTTTTTCTGGGAATCAGATAATCTTGTATTTGGTGAACTTTTTAATTTTTAATGGCCACTTGTATTTTGTGATATGCACGTGTTCAAACAATCTATAAGAACTAACCATTACCACCCACATATAAGATTATACAGGAATGGAAGAATTTTGGCTGACTTACTGTATATAATTGTTCAGCCAAAGCAGATGGCAGACTCTATCACTTACAATGATTTAGGGGATTGAAGCAGTATTTTTAAATACAAATAATCTCAAAATTGGTAATATATAAAGTATATTACTTACTGTGTTAACTAACCAAAATAGTTGAATTTGTTATCTTTCCTCCATTTATAAGGATACACCCATTATATAGATTCTGTACAAAAATACAAAGATCACTTTATTCCTTTTCAAAATTTATTTATTTTAATTTTTAAAGGAGTGAGAACATTAGTGTTGAGTAAATTGCTACACAATTACTGGAAATGCTGAGAGTCTTTTTGAAAAGTGTAGAAGTCTAAAGATAATGAAAAGTACATTTCTCCAATGTCAAGTCCTTAGAAACTCTGTCTAGTTGTACCCTGAAGAGATGGAAGATTAAGTACCAGCACAGGACACAAGGGAAGAGGCTGCCAACTTGAGGGCTTCCCACTGACCACAGAGTGCCTGGCAGATACTTGGAGATTAAATCTGGGCTTTGTGCATGGGTGGGTCCTGAGAGAAGGATTTTGCTTAAATGACCAGAGAATAGACAACGTTTTTTCTTGATAATAAGTAATACTTACCATGTAAATTTCTTTATAAATCTCTGAATAAAATAAAAATATGTAACCCGTATAGAAATCAACTCTTAGTGACAAGCCCCACAGCCTTCTCTAGAGAGCTCAACAGAAAATGTCTCAGCTGACTGTGAATTGATCTTCTCTGAAAGCCAGCCAGGCCTTCACTGATAGCCTTGGATAAGGAAGGCCAGATACAATTCTTTGAAGATGTTTAGCTGAATTCAGAACCAAAAATCCTACCCCCAGTTGGCTCCTCTGTGAGAATGGGTGGCCGGCCTTATTTCACAGGCTGGGCAGTTGAGGTTTCAGATGAGCTTAATTGCTCTGTTCCCTGCGGATGGAAAAGGAGGATTGTGACATTGATTCAGGGCTGAGATTTTGCAGGTAAAGATAGAGTCATAGTGGAGAATAAAGATTTCAGCAAATTGTTTTTTTGTTCTCTACAGTTGCAGTAATTTAAGAAGCAGATAGTCTCTCACTCTAACTTCTCTTCCCTGTTCTCTATCTGTAATATCATTGTAAAAATTCTCTCTATAAAAATTTCAGTCTTTTTTCTTTGCAGTCTGTTTATTATCATCTTTATGAATTCTTTGGCTTCACCACCTTCTTGGCACCACAACGCTAGCCATTGTGATATTATTATAGATTGAGTTTTGCAATTTCTTCCTCTTATCTCTATTTCCTCTGTCATTTCTAAGTTTTAGTTCTTATTGTGTCTTATGCTTGAAAACATTTGAAGCTTACAGAGTATATCAGTTCCTTATTTTCTCAATTTTTTATTATCTAAGTGCCCTCAGCTATCACTTTTTTTAAAAAAGAAGTGAAATACATAACAGAACAATACACTGTAATAAATTGACCGCTGATAAGATTAAGTTCAACCTGAAATCCCGCCCTACTTAACAGAGAACACCTTTTATAATTCACCATGCTTTTGTTTGGGCAGGGTCAGTTTATCAATGATTTTTGGATGTTTTAAACCACATGAGAGAAATACAGTGTAAGGTAAAATTGTTAATCTTGTAGAAGTTGTAGAATTTCCTGATGCTTAGGGAAGTTGATGGTGGAGAACCTGAATCATATGAAAAGTAGTTGATTAATTAGCACCTGACAGAGTTTGTTAATTTGGTAAAGATGATGATATGACATACGTGTTGAAAAGATAACTTTGCATATCAGAGTGTTGTCAGAGGCCACTGGGAAAATTCATAATGTTCTCAAATACTACAAACATGACCACTTTCATAAAAGATGTCATACATGATGGCATCATATACTTCTGTCAGAAAATTTGCAATTAAGAAAATTAACACTTGAGTCATTTTAATTCTAACAATTTGTTTATGCTTACTATTAGGTTAAAAAAACTTCAGAAATAAAGTGATAATTTATGTACTTGATTAATTTTTAATTTTTTTTAGGAAAAAACTTTTTCACATTTTTAAAAAATATTTATTTGTATTTATTTTCTGCTGAATTTATTCCTGGGCTAAAAGCCTTTTTCTTAATTAACACCAGTTCTTTTCAAACTTTCAAAAAGTTGAAGAGGAGAGAATACTTCTAAAATCATCTTATGGGGTTAGCACTACCCTGATATCAAAGCCAAAGAAACTAAGAGAAAAGAAAACTACAGGTCAGTATCTTTGATGAATATTGATACAAAAATCCTCAATAAAATAGTAACAAACCAAATTCAGCAGCATATTAAAAGGATTATACATCATTTTTAAGTGGGATTTATTCCTGGAATGCAAGGATGTTTCAATATATGAAAATGAATCAATGTAATAAACCACATTAACAGAATGAAGGAAAAAAACATGTGACCATCTCAATGGATGCAGAAAAAGCGTCTGACAAAAGCAAACATGCTTTAATGTTAAAAACACTAAAAAGCCCTCAGAGTAAAAAGATGCTACTTCAATATAATAAAAGCCATATATAGAAATCCACAGAGAACATTGTATTCAAGTGCGAAAGAGTGAAAGCATTTCCTCTAAGATCAGGAACAAGGCAAGAATGCCCACTTTCACCACTTCTATTCAACATGATATTAGAAGTTCTAGCCAAAGCAATCAGGCAAGAAAAAGAAAGAAATAGCATCCAAATTGGAAAGGAAGAAGTAATATTATATTTGTTCACACATAATATCTTATATGTTGAAACCACTAAAAATTCCACAAAAAAAAATGTTAGAACTAATAAATTCTGCAGAGTAGTGGGACACAAAATCAACATGCAAAAATTAGTTGTTCTTCTATACATTAATAATAAGTAATCTGAAAAAGAAATTTACAAACTTTACATTTTATTTACAATAGCATAGAAAAGAGTAAAATATTTAAGAATCAACTTACTCAAGGAGATAAAAATTCCAATGTTTTTGCAAAAATAGAAAAATCTATCCTAAAATTCATATGGATTCTCAAGGGACCCTGAATAGCCAAAACAATCTATAAAAAGAAGAAGGAAGTTAGAGAACTCACACTTCCTGATTTCAAAACTTACTACAAAGTAATCAAAACAGTGTGGTACTGGCATAAATACACACAAAGTACTAATTAAGTAGTATAGAGAGGCCTGAAATAAACCTTTGCATATATGGTCAAATGATTTTTGACAAGGATGCAAAGACCATTCATTGAAGAAAGGATAAGTTTTTCAACAAATGGTGCTGGGAAAATTGCATACCCACTTGCAAAAGAATGAGGTTGGACACTTACCTTACACCATATACAAAAATTAACTCAAAATGGACAAAAGATCTAAATGTTAGAGTTGAAGCTATAAAATACATAGAAGAAAACACAGGATAAAAGCTGTGTGCCATTGGGTCCAAATGCCATTGTCAACAATGATTTCTTTAATATGACACCAAAGACATAAGCAACAAAAAAAATTAACAAATTGGACTTCATCAAAATGTAAAAGTTTTCTGTATCACAAGATACTATCAACAGAGTAAAAAGGCAACCCACAGAATGGTTGAAAATATTTGCAAATCACATAACTGATAAGGGATTAATATCTAGAATATACAAAGAACTCCTACAACTCAACAATAAAAAAACAACCCAATTTAAAAGTACACAAAGTACTTGAATAGACATTTCTCCAAAGATATAAAATGGCCAGTAAACACGTGAAAAGATGCTCAACATCACCACGTATCAGGAAAATGTGAAATAAAACCACAATGAGATACATCTTCACACCCATTAGGATAGTTACTATCACAAAATCAGAAAATAACAAGGGTTGGCAAGGATGTTGAAAAATTGGAACCCTTGTGTTCTGATGGTGAGACTGTAAAACTGCAAAAATTAAAAATAGAATTACCATATGATCTAGAAATTCCACTTATGGGTTCTGAAATAATAGAAAATATATTTATTGGTCTCTGCCTCCAGTTCCTGAGACAGAGCTCCTAAAACCCTTGTAATTTCCTAAATGATAAGAACACTAGGAGCATCCCTTGTTCTAATATTTGTCTTTGACTCCATCCCTGACACAGAGCTCCTAAAACCCTTGTAATTTCCTAAGTGATAAGAACACTAGGAGAATCTTTTGTTCTATTGAGGCAACTCTGGGTGGGCTCCTGGATGGCTCCTGGAGGGGGGCTGGTCACCAGAAAGACCAAGTCCTCATTAGAAGCTTGGAATTTTTAGCCCTACCCTTTATCCTCCAGAGAGGGGAGAGGGGCTGGAAACTGAGTTAATAATTGATCATGCCTACATGAGGGAGCCTCCATAAAATCCCAATAGAAGGAGGTTCAGAGAGCTTCCAGGTTGGCAATGACAAGTAGTGCCTGGAGAATGGTGCACCTGGAGATGGCATGAAAGCTCTGTGCCCCTTCTCACATACCTTTCCCTATGCACCACTTCCATCAGGCTGTTCTTGAGTTATATCCTTTTATAATAAACTGGTGATCTAGTAATGTCTATTAAATGTTTCTCTGAGTTTTGTGAGCCAATCTAGCAAATTAATCAAACCCAAGGAGGAGGTTGTGGGAACCTCTGGTTTATAGCCAGTCAGTCAGAAGTACAAGTAACAGCCTGGGCTTGTAACTGGCATCTGAAGTTGAGGTAAGGTTGGATGGGTGTCCAGTCTTATAGGACTGAGCCCTCAACCTGTGGAATCGGATGTATCTCTGAGTTGACAGCATCACATTGAGTTGAATTATCTGACGACAAGCTGGCATTCCAAGAATTGCTTGTTGGAGGTGTGGGGAACACTCCCACATGTGAAAAAAATGAATCTCAGAACACCATTTATGGGTATACACCTAAAAGTACTGAACACAGAGGTATAAATAAATAAATGTACACCTGTGTTCTTAACAACATTATTCAAAATAGCCAGAAGCTGGAAGCAAGCCAGGTGTCCATCAATGGATGAATGACAAAAAAAAAAAAAAAAATGTGGTGTATACACACAGTGGAATACTATTCACCCTTAAAAAGGAAGGAATTCTGACACTTGCTATGACATGGATGAACCTTAAAGACTTTATGCTAAGTGAAATAAAGGCAGCCACAAAAGGAAAAAGACTGTATGATTCCACTCATATAAGGTACTTAGAGTAGTCAAATTCATAGGAATAGAAAGGAGAATGGTGGTTCCCAGGGACAAGAGGGAGGGATAACAGGGAGTTGTTGCTTAAATGGCACAGAGTTTCAGTGCAAGGTGAAAATAGTTCTGTGGAAGGTTGGAGGTTATGGCTACACAATAATGTGAATGTACTGAATGTCACTAAACTGTACACTTAAAAATGGTTAAAATGGTGAATTTTATGTTATGCATATTTTATGACCATTAAAAATTAATTATTTTCAACAAATGAACAAACACTAGCTACACGCAATAGCATGGATGAATATCACAATCATAATGCTGCATAAAAGCAATTATATTCAAAAGGCTACATAATTTATAATTCTATTTATATAAAATCCAAAAAAGAAACAAACCGAGGTCTGGCTTCCAGTAATGGTGGAGTAGCTTGTTGAACTAACACTCCCACAGATAACAATGATAAAATCTGCATAAAATATTATATATATTTATATAGAATCATGTATCTATATGTAATACACATATAATACATGTGTATATGTGTGTATGTATAAATCTCTTCCAAAAGCAAGCAGAACTGAGAGGGAGTCTTCCCTTGAATGATAGGAATTGCACCAGGAGATATTTGCAAGCTTGAATCTTTTGCCTCAAAGCATTTCAAAATCTGTACATGGCCCAGATAGGGGAAAAACTACAGTCTTACTTGTAATGTTAAGGGATGTATTTTGGGGCTGGCAGAGTATCCAGAAAGTTAGGGGAGAAATTCTGGAAGGGAGGGAGCCACAAAGAGGAAAATCTCAAAACATGTATGTAATTTTCCCCCCTACACACACCAAATTGGCAGATCTTTGAACAACACACATGCAGGGTAGACCCTAGAGGGCCTAGTGTAAAAACAGCAGTTGGAAGATGAAAGAACAGAATGAGGATTTCAGCTATGCCCATTGTAAGGAGATAGGATTGGAGCTTCAGTCCAGCCAAATTAACTGCCTGCTAGAAAAATAACAACATTCTTCAAAGGAATACAATAGAGTCCAGAGACTCTATAACTATCATTCATGGTTTCCAGTAGACAATATAAAAATCATGAGATTTCAAGAAATAGGAAAATGTAATCCGTATATGACAAAAAGCAGGCAGTAGAAACTATCCCCAAGGTGTTGCAATTAGCAAACAAGGATAAGAAAGCAGCTATTATAAAAATGATCATGGTGGTAAAGAAAAATATTCTCATAATGAATGAACACATGTGGAAACTAAGCAGAGAAATGGAAATTAAAAAAAAAAACAAATAGAAAGATGAAATAAAACAAATACTTTTGAGTTTACCAGTAGATTAGAAACAGTAGAAGAAACATGAAGATAGAGCAATAGAAATTATCCAGTCTGAAGAAAAGAATTTTCTTCAAAATTCTTTGAAGAAAAATGAAGAGAGACTTACGACATGTGAGATGATTGAGTTTCCAGCAGAGAGGGAATGATAGAAAAATTAAATGAGGCAGAAAGGCAAATCAATAAGTAATAGCATAAAACTTCCAAAATTTGGTGGACAATCTAAAATTTTGGATGCAAGAAAGTCAGCAAACCCACAAAATAAAATACAAAATAAAACCATACCTAGGCACATGATAGTCAAGCTGCTAAAATCCAAAGATAAAAAGAAAATCTTGAAAGCAGTCATGGAAATACATATATAAAGGGGAAGACATTACATACAGGGAGAAATACTGTGAATGATGGATGATATATTATCAAAAACAAAAGAGACAAATCAACAACAAAATGACGTCTTTCAAGTGCAGAAAGAAAATCCAAAAGTCAACACAGGATTCTATATTTAGCAGAAGTCACTTTCAAAAGGGAGGCAGAAGTCACAATAATATGCTGCACACCTAACAGATGGCTAAAACAAAAAATAGAATTGCAAATACCAAGTGCTGGTGAGGACTAGGAGCAACTAAAACTGGGAATGCAACATGATAGTTGCATTCAGAAAACAGTTTAGCATGTTCTCATAACGTTAAACATACATTTATTATATGACTCAGATATCCCACTCCTAGGGATTTACTGAAGCAAATTGAAAATTAATATTTAAACAAAAATCTTTGTGTGAATCTTCATAGTCATTGTATTCATAATTGTCAAAAGCTGGAAATAAACTAAATGTCCTTCATCAGGTGAATGGAGAAAGAAACTGTGGTGCATTGGGACATTAGAATACTACTTGCCAATAAAAGGATAAACTCTTGATTCACACAACAACGTGGATGATTCTTGGATGCATTGCTCTAAGTGAAGGACGTCAGATTCAAAAGGCTATATAGTATATGATTCCATTTATATGACTTTCTAGAAAAGGCAGAATTACAGGGATGGAAAATGATCAGTGGTTGCCAAGGGATGGAGTGGGGGAAGGGGTTGACTACAAAGAGACATTACGAGAGAATATTGGGGGTGAAAAAAACAGCTGTCTATGATACTGTGGACGTGGATACATGACCATAAGTTGTCAAAACCCATAGAACTGTACACCACAAAGAGTGAATTTTACTCTGCAAATTTTAAAAATCAATCAGGCTGCTGGAGAACTCTGATGGAATGCAGCAACAAATGAATCTCACTGTATTACAAGCATGTGACATAACCACACAGAAGGGGTGGGAATGAAAGGTCCTGACCTAAGTAACTTCAGAAGACAGTGTTTTGATGGGATACTGTAAAACTAATGTACTGAACACAAACACTGTACTCTAGGTGGTAAATTTGTTTTTCATAAGGGTATGGATTAGCAATTCTGAAACTAGATGACACATTAGTAAATATATTGTAGATAACTGGAGTTAAGTTTCTCACTGTTGGTGAAAGAAATGACAAATAAACAAAAGGAGAATGCTAGAATAAACTCTGTGGTGCTGGATTTGAGTTGGAAGTATCAGTATGAATCCATGTCTCTTTTAATATATCTATCCAGAAAGATTGATATATCGATAGGTAGATGTGTATACCTGAGTTTACATTCATATATACATTTCCAAGCTCTGCTGAGAGGGTCTAGAAGCAGTGACACCCTAGTATCAATGAGCACACCTAGCTCCCAGATCTTGGTTTCTAAATATCCTTCTCTCATAAAAAGAACCAGGTTTTCTTGGAGAAATGGCTAATTCTAGGGCTGGGGATGGAAAATACAAGATGAGTCTGGAGCATCTTCTAGTGCCAGAAAGTAGGAAAGTGCTGTAAAAAAAAAAACACAGAAAATGATGAGATGTGTCAAAAGGAATCAATCTTAAAGACTTCCTAACGGCTCAAGCTGGAAAACTGGGAGCAACAAAATAAACAATGGTAGCATTGGATTATTACCCAGAGAATAAAATAAATATCCATGAGTCAATACTGATATAAAAAGATTAAATAAGAAAGGAAGAAAGAAAGAAAGGGGGGAGGAAAAAGAATGAGAGAGAGAAAGAAAGGAAGAAGGAAGGGAGAGGGGAGGGGGAATCTTCCTCACAGAATTCCAAATAATAACCTCAGCTGGACAGCATGAAATAGAAAATCGCCACTAGAACACCACAGTAATAATTACTGTGGGGAAGACTGACTGATGAATGCAAAAACTGTGAGTCAAACTTAAAGAAGAAACAGTACATTTGCAGAGCCTCAAAGCATCTCCCTCCAAATACTTAACTTTTTTCTCTTAATTTCTTTAAAAGACCTATGACTATTTAAAGCAAAAATTATAACATTGTATTGTGGGATTTATAACACAAGTAGATGTAAAATTTATGACAACAATAGGACAAAGGACAGACGGAGGTAAATGGAACTGTTCTGTAGCAAGGCTTCCATATTTTACATTGATTAAACTGGTGCACTATTAAGTCTAGGTATGCTGTGATATGTTAAAGATGCATATTGTAATCTGGATCAACCACTAAAAACTGCCAAGGTGTGTCACTTAAATGCTAATAAAGGAATTAAACAGCATACAAAAAGGGTTTGTACAAAAATGTTCAGAGGAGATGACCTGCACGTCCCCAGGAGGAAGACGAGCGCACTGGGGGGCATCCACAGAGCAGAATGCCCTCAGCCATGCCAAAGAGCAAACGCTGACACACACATGCTGGGTGACTCTAATCAACCTCATGCCGAGGGAGGCGAGCTCCACAGAAAACAATACATGTGGGATGATTTCAGCCAAGATGAACCTATGGTGAGAAAACCAGAACAGTGTTTGCCTCGGGGGAAGGAAAAAATTGCCTGAGAAGGAACAAGAAGGAATTTTCTGGGGGTGATGGAAATATTCTATTCTTAAAGGGGTTAAGGTTATATGGGCATGTTTATTTGCCAAAACTGTACGGTTGAGATTTGTGCCTTTCAGTGTGTGTACATCTTACCCCCCCACACACACAAAGAACTAAAAGAACAATAAAGTGAGGTGGGAATGGGATGGAGTGTGGATGAAACAAAAATGGCAGATGATTAGTAGTTGTTGAAGCTGGGTGACGGGCCTACAATGCTATTTTGTTTATTTTGTATATTTTTTTAATTGTTCTGTAATAAAACACTTGTGTAAGAAGACAAACTTGATATACAGTGTTCCCTGGTAAGATATTGGTTACATTTGGGGAGGAAGGAGGGAGAAAGTGATTGTCAGGGCCTGAGTAAAGCAAGGGCTAGTTCTTGGTCACACAAGTGTGTTCACTTTGTAATAATTCTTTGAGGTTTACATGGATGACTTCTGCATATATTTCTGTATGCATGTTATACTTCAATAAACGTTTTAAGTCCTGCATATTTGCACAAAGATCCTAACTCAATATCTCAGAATAACAGCAGTGTTTTGTTTTAAAGTGGAACATGTTCACTCATGACATCATCAGATGGATTTTAATACTCCCAAGTGTCTATTAATGCCCTCACCCTTGCGTGGCCCCCTGGGTTTTTCCGTTTTTGCCTCAATTTGGCAAGTGCCATGGCTTTGAGTTTTTATGATGCAATCTTTTTCCAGCAAGGTCCACCTCCACAACAATGCTCACCAAGGCCTCGACACCTAGCACAGTGCCGTGTTCACAACATGCACTCAAGACCTGTGGGACTGGGTTGAATGAGGAACAAAATGAGGAGCACGTGATATTCGTAACTTATGTCTAGGTGTCATATCGTGACTTAGGAAATTGGTAGGGTTTTTCGATAGATTTGCTATGCCTTCTAATTTTTCCCACTTTAAACAATGGGAAATAGGGTCTCAGAGTTTGTTCTCAGAGAAAGTCTGACATTTCAGGCACAGGTTACTGACAATTATTTATGGCATATGACTTTCCCACCTCATCTTAGTTTTAAGTTTTTAATTCCTTACATTGGAAATGACCTAACTTTGCTTCTTCCAAATCTTGTAGTAATACTGATGCTCCAGAAGGTCGGGCCACGGATATTCTGCTGTTGTGTGTCCTCCCTGCAAAGAAGGGGAGCTGCACATCCCCCAGTCTAGAAGCATGTGGTGCTGTAGTATTTGGAGTCAATCAGAGAAGCTAAATATAAAAATGACTTAAGAGAATTATCACCATAACCCCCAACAGCAACAAATTATTTTGTTTAACTATTTTGTGATTCTGAGGGTATATTTAAAAAGGGATATTAAAACTGGTTCCCAAGGAGCCAGCCCTATAGTAGAGCAGAAATTGCATATTACCTTCCTGCACAAACTTCCCTAACATTGTGGGAAGGACCAACTGGAAGTTTCAGGTCTATTGCCTGTGTTAATGAGGCCAAGAGGTCCACACCAGTATAAGAAAGTCCAGTGAACAAGCCTGTGTGCAACGTCAGAGAAGGGGCATGCGTGTGGTCCCCTGTAGTGGCTTAGGGGTCACTTACCAGTGCACCTGAGTTTCCTGTCTGTACAATGCAGGAATTGGGGCTGTCCACTGTGATGTTTTCTCCTTTTTATGACATGACTCAGGGCAGTCCTTCTAAGACGCCTGACCAAGGTATGGGGCCTTCAGGTGGGTGGCATCCAAAGGGAGGATCTCTGCAGCGACCCTGACCACGGGGTCCAGAGGGAGAATGATGGTAACCTGGAGGGATGGAGGGGATGGTAGGACAGATGGCCTTTAAAAGGCAAATTCCAGGATCCCAGTCACCAGGTATTTCCATTTTAAATATTGAATTTACATTTCAAATACTGGCCAGGGAGCTTCCAGGAGGGCTGCAAACATCCTCAGCAACAGCCAGGCTGGTGAGCCCCACCCCTACCTGAGTACCGGCCTCAGGGATGCAGTCCAACCTCACTGCGCATACTCCAGGTGGTGGGCAGGGCATGGATAGTGGGCGTGGTATAAAGAGGCAGGGTAGAGGGTGTAGTGGAGAAGCAGAGGGGTGGGGCCCAGGGGTGGAGGCACAAGGCGGGAGTCGGGGCCCCTAGTTGTGCATGCTGGGAGCTTTTGTCTCTTAACCACTCCCGGCAGGGAGCTTGAAGGACTTCAGGACTACAACTCCCAGGATGCTCTGGGCAAGGGGCGGTGCCTAGTGATGGGGAGAGGAGCAGGGCGGTGTCCACTTGGTCGAGGGCCAAACTGCCCTTGACTCAGGACTCTGGTCCTGCACCTGCTCCACGTGGACTGAGTCCCAGAGGGATTTGATGGGACAAGAGGGACCACGGCATTAGGAGGGTGTGGCAGCTGCCTGGGCAGCCGCAAGCCTGCAGTGTGCAACTGCTTTAGTCCAAAATTGAAGCCGGACTCACACGTCTTCCCCATCGCCTCCCTCCGTTGCTTGATTCCTCCTCCCACCTGCGTGCCTGTGGGTCTTTCCACAGCCTCCTACCTAGTCCAGGGCCAGGTGCTTCACTAAACTGCTTATGGGAAGCGGTTTGACATCTCAGAAACTTTCCACTTTGCCTGCTGCCCTCTGCCTTCTCCAGCCAAAGTGCCATCCTTTCATTAGCTTTTGGGAGAAATTTGTGGCCCCTCTTGCAAGCACAACTTAAGAGCTTTGCAGGGTTGTAACATTGGCTATTGCTTGCCTTTTTCACAGATGTGGAAGTTGAGGCATCCGTGAGGTTAATCATTGGTTTCCCCAGGATCCGCTAAGAGCAGAGGAGAACAACCCAATTCCAAGGCAAGTATCTAGTAGAACGTATTCACCAACACATTCCAGTGCAGAGGCCTCGGAAACAGCATCCTTAAGATGAGAATAGCTTAAGCATTTTGCCCTTTAGATTGATCACCTAATCTCAGCTCGGGCCTGAGTGGCCAGTCTCTCAGGGACACAAGTTGCAACTCTGATCCCTCAGGAAGTGACCGGCGGTCCAGCTTTGGGAGAGGCATGTTCAAGGTAGACAGAACTTGGGCAGCATTTGAAACATGTCAGCTTTAAAATCTCTGCTTTGGATTCTGGCAAGCTTCCAGGATAAACACGCCTAGGGATAGTCAGATGTACCGTATTCTTTAAAAATTGATTAGATTGGTGAAAGGAACAGAGCATAAAATATCCTGCTTATTTGCAAAAGATGAAATGCAAGCAAGACCTTCTTGTTAATTTTTTTCTGCTCATTCTCTTGGCTGTACTGTATGCTGGTTGCAGAAACAAAAAATTTGAATTGCCAAATTTTCTTTTCCTGAGATTGGTAAATTAACTTCAAAGTTTTATTGAAACCTGTGGAGGAATGGTTAGCAGCTTTCTTGATTTATTCCTCTCCAAAAATCTGGGCATTGATCTACATGAAAAAAAGTCCTTGTTTGTATTACACATCCCAATAGGTTACATTTCCGATTCCTGAATGTGGGATATTATCAAAACAACTGAAAAACCTGGTCATGGAAAATTGACCCTGTCACTTTGTCAAGAATTTGCCTCTTTATAAGTTAATGACACATGAATTCTTTAACATTTTTGTAAAGAACTGACAAGAAACTCTGCAGTGTCTCTGAATGTGGCAGGACAGGGAATTCTCATTAGACCACATCCTCGGGTTCTTCTCTCGTGTTCAATAGGCCTGGGTGATAGTCCGTGTAGTCAGGTGCAGCGCCGCTACCCCAGCCCCCAGTGTTCCATCCTACTCTGGCCTGTGCCTTCTTCAGGGAATTCTGATGACACTCATCCACAAGGGTTGGAAGGAGACATTGTAACATGAGGATATTCATCATCTTGAAACTAGGATTAATGCAGAGGAGAGTCTCGGGCTCTTTGTGCTCCAATGCACTGCTGTTGGGGTGTGGCTGCAGTGACCACTGTGCTCCCAGCAGTCCCCACAATGGCTGTCTCAGACGTTTGAGCTCCTGGCGCAACCACAGCGGCTATTGACAGAGCTGGGCGCTCGTCGTGGTTCAGTGTCTTTCATCAGATTTTGTGGCTCTGACCCTCCTCTGCTCGCCCCTTTCCCATTCCTATCTGCTGTGTTGATTGCTTTGTAGTTGTTTCCTAGGAGCCACTGTGTGTAACTGTATTTCACAGTGTCTTTAGGGACCCACCCTCACTACACAAGTCACTGTACAACAGCGACTTATCCTGATGTAGCCCATATTTGTCCTCTCCAGTGGAGCTGTGAAGAACCCTGCTTACTTGGAGCTCCTCTCATTCTCATGTTGCTGGGGCTGCTTACAAAGCTAGGCATCTCATCTTTGGTCTCATCAACATTATTCTTTTCATCGATTATTTTGAAGTCGGATATAACTTGGTTAATAATGTGACACTGACTGTCACAGGCACTTTTATGTATCTTCCCCAGCAGCTCTGTGAAGTAGGCCTGTGATCCCCAATTTAGAGGAGGGAAACTGAGGCTCAGAGAGGTCAAGTAGCTTCCTTCACTTCACACAGTTTCTTGGTACATTTTGAGTCTCCACCTGGAACTCTGCCTCTCAGGTGTGTGCACTTAGTTGGTGTTCCACTTTGCGCCTCTCTGCCAGCCTCTCCAAAGGCACACACCACATCCTGAGTCCATTGTCTGCTTGATGGCAGTCACCCTGCACAAACAGCCCCCGGGTGGGGAGTGGACTAGTGGGGCATGGTCCTCCGGCTTACCCTGGGAAGGTACTAGGTTTATTGTGAGAGTTGGAGCAGTGGAAGATACTGACCGTCACTCACCTTGAAGGTTTGTTATGTAGAAATACTCCACTGACTTTTTGCAGGTGTCGTGTCTTCTTTGTCTTCATTGCTCCTCTGGGCTTTCTCTTCCAGTCCGTGCTGTGCAGTAACATACAGTACAGAGACTGGAGAACATAATACTGTTGTCCTGCACCAAACGGTCACATCACTAATTTTTCTAATTATGAAACAAATACATACTGTAAAAAACGTCAAATTACACAGATCTATGTAGAGTAAAGTGAAACCTTCCCCTTCCATCCCCTTCCCTGCAAACTCACTCCCCTACTCAGAAGGAACTATTGTTAAGAGGTTGCAGCTTATTGTTCTGGAAATTTACCATGAATTTATAATTGCACAAAGTTTTTTTTAAACATAAATTACATAACTACATCGTTTGCAATTTGCTGTTTCCCAAACCATATATCATAGACATCTCTACTTATCAGTGCACATCACTCTAACTTACCTTTTTAGAAGTTTTAGAGGTATTCCAAAGAAAAGGAATACCAAGATCTGTTTATTTCTTCTTTGATAGAAACGGGCTTACATCCAGTTTCACTATTATACAGAATTCTGCAGTAAGATCCTTGTAAGGAATTTATTACACTGCTATTCAACTGCTGAATTTGCTTTGTGTCCTTCTAGTCAGAGACTATGACATATTTTTAACATTTTCATGGGAATTATAGGGAAATTAATTTTATCAGTGAATAAAGACATTTATGGGGAAACTGGACTTCAAGGTCATCCATCTCAGTATTCCGGAGAAAAATCATGAAATTTAGAAGGTATTCTGCTTGCTCCGTCACATTCTAACAAGTCATGTTAACAATTTAAAGTTGAATGTTTGAATAGCCTCTACTCTCTCTGTTCCAAAGAAGGATGACTTTTCCTTGTCTTGAAAACTTCTGACTCCAGGGGCTCTCAGTTGGGCTTCAGAGAGGATACGATATTGGTGTTGTATCTGTTTCTCTTCAGCTGTAGGCTACATCTTCTAAAAATCATAGAATTGAACATGGTCCAATCGATATATATGATTTGGGTCAAAAAATTCAAAGTAATGAACCCAAGATAGGAATCTATAACTTTGGTTCTTAATAAAGAATTTCCTTTGATATCCTCAAGTCTCTGCGTTTACTAGTAAAAACTCACCTATGGGTGAAGAGATGTGGCTCTCCTGGCAATGTCTGGCTTGAACATACATAGTGAAGCCTGCCACACCCATAGGTAGATTATACTTGACCTCTGAATGACCTCTGCCCTTGATCTTTGACGTGGGAAAAATAGGAATTTTAAAAAGCTGCTGTTATTAGCACTCAATGCTAGAAATACCCATTAAAGAGTGAGTTTGGTTTGGTAAACCAAAGGGAGTATAAGCAGAACAAACTCTTTAATATCTATAAAATTTCAAAAAATTCTAATTTTTTAAAATATAACTCTATTTTTGCCACAGTGCAAACTGTATATACATGAACAAAATATCCCTCTGTCCGTTTCTTAAGTTGTTTCCATTGATTTGATGGATTTATCCTCTAACCCGGATTCCATGTGTGAAAGAACATCTTGGTCCTTCAAAGAAAAGAAGCCGTTGAAATTTGATTTTCTTTTTGCTCGGCATCCTACAGGTTTGAGGAATAAATGATCATGTAATGATACAATGATTTTGAAATCTAATTGTTAATTAGAGGGGTGTAAGGGATGATTGAATGGTGGTTCATCCTCATGGTCAGGGGTATTGTACACATGGAAGTATAAACGTGACTCAGGAAGCTGCTTCAGCCCCGTGACATCCCTGAGAACCACAGTGCAGGAGGATCTAGGCACACAGCCATCTGCCTCGATCTCCTGGGTTACACGTAGTAGATCCAGGGGTCTTGAGAGTGGCTTCAGAGCAGCTAACTTTTATCTATTTTTCCCTTTCCTTCTCTCCAGCTTATCTCAAACAGTCCTGATTATCATATTTTAAAGTAAGACTAATTATAATTATTTACATGAGCTGCTTGTTCATTATTGCAGAGTAATAATCAGGGATGCCATTAAATGTCATTTAATTGACCTAATTAAATTTGTTGTACCTTATAATTGATTAGAACACTGTTCAGTTCAGCGTTTGATAGTCACTAAATGTGTCAATCTGCTTACAGCTGCCATGTGCCTCACTCCTCTTAGAAGTGTATCTTTGGCCCATCACAAGATTTTAATGAATCAAATCATCATAAATTAAGAAAATGTACTGTCTTTTGGATGATAGGGAGGCATATGGGTCCATTTTGGAAATACGCCCAACTCTCTTTGCTCCCCATGTGAAGTTTCTGGTCACTAGGTCTCCAGCTGGCTTGCACAAGCCCTAGGTCTGTAATAGCTTGGTGCGTCTCCTTCTACTTGGGGTAGAAATAAAAGAGATCAGAGAGACTTATTAAAGTTTTGGTTGCATGAAGTCTTCTATGAGGACCATCCATGCATTTTGTTCTGGATAGCTCTCTGTTCCTAAGACTACTAGTTACTTTAAGGGCTTGTCAGGAACCGTGAAAGGTATGATATTTTACCTTACCTGCAAGCTAATAAGTCAGCCTACCATGGTCTTATAGATGCTGGCAAAAGAAATGAGACCCATGGGTCAGAGACAAAGGACTTAACGACACAGCAATAGTAGTGGCCAGAGTATCAGCATTTGCACCCGTTCACTAAATCCCACTTCCTACAGGGTGATACACAGTGGGCCAGGTGACATGCAGAGGGTTACAAGATCTCAGAGCTTAAGGAACTCAAATCTTTGATAATGGGCAGGAAGTCTGCTGACCTTTTGCCTGGAGAGGGGTGTTATTTTTATTATACTGGGCAGTAAGCAAGCCTTCCCTTTGCTCCCGAGGAGGTCACTATTTCTATTTTCCAAGGCTGACAGCTCTACACACATCCTTGAAAAGATAACCTGGTTTTACTGGCTTTCAAAGATAAGCTGGAATGAGACTTCATCATCATTCAGTTCTTCTGTTTCCTTTATTGAGATTGTGCAAATAGGCTCTTTTCTCTGTAGAGTTCACTAACTTTATTTATACAGAAGGGATGCTTTTGGTTTTATTTATTAAGATGAAATTGTCTTATTAGAACAAATGATGAAACCACTATGAGTTGGATCTGAAAGTAAGCTTTTCCAGGAAAAAATGTGAAAGAAGATCAGTGCTCACAGAACTTTGTGACAAGGAGCTTATAGCAACTTAAATGATTTTAATTTGAGTACTGTTTTGTACAACTTTCTTCCATCTTCATCCTCTCTGCTTCCTGTAACTCTCATATGGGAGTGGGGCAGTTTCAGGGATTCACTGAACTCATTTACAGTATTCAAATGGTTTTTCTGTTGTGTTTTATTGTGTGTGTGTGTGAGGAGATCAGCCCTGTGCTAACATCTGCCAATCTTCCTCTTTTTTTTTTTTTGCTGAGGAAGATTGGCCCTGGGCTAACATCCAGGCCCATCTTCCTCCACTTTATATGGGACACCACCACAGCATGGCTTGCCAAGCAGTGTGTCGGTGTGTGTCAGAGATCTGAACTGGCAAACCCCGTGCCACCACAGTGGGGCATGCGCACTTAACCACTTGTGCCACACAGCCAGCCCCATGTTGTGTTTTTTTAATTGAGGTAAAGTTGACATACAACATTATATTCATTTCAGGGGTACAACATAATGATTCAATGTTTGTATATATGTTGAAATGATCACCACAATCAGTCCAGTTAACATCCGTCCCCATACATAGTAACAAATTTTATTTCTTGTCATGAAGACATGGCATATTTCAAGGTGCAGAAGAATCAACGATGATGTCATACTTTTCCATATACAGCTTGATGAATTTGGACATAAGTATAACCCTTGAGACTGTCCCACCATCAAGGCCGCAAACATATCCATCACCTCCCAAAGTTTTCTCTCACCTCGTTTATTACTATTATTCTGTGGTAAGAACTCTTAACATAATATCTACTCTATTAGCAAATGTGACATATGCAACACAGTCTTGTTAGCTGTAGGCACTATGCCGTATCCTAGATCTCCAGAACTTATTTATGTTGATAACTGAAACTTTGTATCCTTTGACCATCAGCTCCCCATTTCTCCATCCCCCCAGCCCCTGGCAACCACCATACTAACCTCTGCTTGTATGAGTTTGACTATTTTAGATTCCACATATAAGTGAGTATTTGCCTTTCTCTGTCTGCCTTATTTGACTTAGCATAATATCTTCTAGGTTCATCCATGTTGTCAAAAATGGCAGCAATTCCTTCTTTTCTCAAGGTTGACTAATATTCCATTTCTTTATCCATTCATCCATCAGTGACATTTAGCTTACTTTCGTATCTTGGCAATTGTGAATTAGCTGCAATGAACATTAGAGTGTAAGTATCTCTTTGAGACCCTGGTTTCAATGCCTGTGGCTATATACCAGAAGTGGGATTGCTGGATCATATGCTAGTTATAATTTTTGGAGGAACCTCCATACTGTTTTCCATAATGGCCGTACTAGTTTACATTCCCACAAAGATTCCTTTTCTCCACATCCTCACCAACATTTGCCATCTTTAGTTTTTTTGATAATCACTATCTTAACAGGTGTGAAATGATAGCTCATTGTGGTTTTGATTTGCATTCCCTGATTAGTGATGTCGAACAACTTTTCATATACCTATTGGCCACTTGTATGTCTTCATTGGAAAAAGTCTATTGTGGTCCCTTGCCCATTTTTTTTTTTTTTTTTAAAGATTTTATTTATTCATTTTTCCCCCCAAAGCCCCAGTAGATAGTTGTATGTCATAGGTTCACATCCTTCTAGTTGCTGTACGTGGGACTCGGCCTCCCGTTGGACGGAGAAGTGGTGCCTTGGGGCATGCCCGGGATCCGAACCCGGGCCGCCAGCATCAGAGCGCGCTCACTTAACCGCTAAGCCACGGAGCCGGCCCCCTTGCCCATTTTTTAAATTGACTTTTCTTTTTGTTATTGAGCCAACACAAAAAAAGAGAACAAAATTTCCAGGTA
Organism: Ceratotherium simum simum; assembly: GCF_057802395.1. Classification (NCBI taxonomy): domain Eukaryota; kingdom Metazoa; phylum Chordata; class Mammalia; order Perissodactyla; family Rhinocerotidae; genus Ceratotherium; species Ceratotherium simum. The sequence continues at coordinate 42,849,218 of NC_141926.1, read as the reverse complement.
GTATGAGTGCTTCCCAGTTGATGCAGATGGTTTTGTATTTACAGTGGTACCAAAAGATCATGTTTCATGCTTTTTCTTCAACTTGTTATAAGACCAGCAGTAGCTGCGGCATGGCAGATAATCGGGATCTTCTGGGTTTGGAGGTTTACAACATAAATGAGTGGTAAGGAATTTTTTATTATTCCAAGGAAATTATTAAGATCGTAGTCCATGGAATCCAGGATTGATAGGTGTAGGAGGAAATTAAGGTGAGGATCCGTGATCTGGCATTACTTCTGATCTTGAGGGACAGGTATCTACTGTATGAGTGTTTGAATAAAAATATTAGAGATCAGGAATTTGTGGTGGGTGAAGATGTTTTCTGAATTATTTACTTTTGAACACCATTTGGATTATATGAACATCTGGGATATGGGAGTAAATCGCTAATAGGCGGTGGTTCATAATGTCACTACTGATTTCACTTCTATGAACACTGAGTGGTCAATGGATTAAGCAAATGAGTAGTCAGAAAACACAGAAATCGTAGGATTTGGGATTTAGTAAAGGACTGGGGACTGACTGTCCTGAGAGGGAGTGCCAGGACTTGTACAGTTGAGAGTGACAAGGACAAGAAGAGAATAAAATCACGCTCAAAGAAGGAGGGGGTGTTATCAGGATGGAGAGGGAGAAATGATCTGGAGTAGCCTTGAGTTTTGACCTTGAGCTTTCTGTTCTTGATGCAAATCTGCCTGATGACATCCCGGGACACAGATCAGAGGATAGAGGGAGGGTGGAAGTACAAAACAGCCAGGATAATTGTCTTAAAAAGGCAGGCTTTCTTTATAATTTGACCCAATTTCATGACTTATTTTTGTAGGGTAAGAGGGAAAGAAGGATGATAGTCACGTCTTCACAGAGGAAGCAGTGTAACTGTGGGAACCAGTCCACACCAAAGCCTGGTTTAAGCACCTCCATCCCTTTGAGGATGTGCAGTGACATATTCAAGAGGCCGGTTACTAGAATCCCGTCCCATCCTGGCAGTGACAGGTCTCTGGGAGGACACCTTGGACCAGCCTCACCAGGAGAGACCACAAGGACTCCAGGCCTGCAGCAGTGCAGGACAACTGGTAAGTCCTTTCAACCTTGCCAAAGCGTTGCAAAAACTTGCACCTAGTCACACAGGTGAATCCCTGCCAGGTGTGCTGGCAGGTGGTCTGCACTCCAGGTCCCATGCCCACTCCTGCAGGTCTTCAGATTTGGCAGAGATGATTCCAGGAGCTGATCTGGGCATTCCACAGCTTCACTGCCAACAATTTCTGGCTACTGAGGAAGGTATCAGGAAGGAGGAAAGAGCAGTGAGGAGCACAGGAGAGAGACTGGTGATAGCACTGATGGCGGACAGACTTGCTAGCGAGGCAGAGAAAGTGAGGGGCCAAGAATGACGTCCAGAGAGCAGATGAAATGGAGCAGGCACCTCAGTGAGGTCTCTTGGCTGCATCTCTAATGTTTCCTTGCTTTGAGCTCTTGAAACTTTAAAATATACCAATACTTTTCTTTCATTAAACTCCGCTGAGTGACATAGAAAATATAGACAGCGGTTTCTTTCTGAGGTGAGAGGTTGAGTTTCAGGTGAAGAGAGAAAGATCTTCCTTTTTCATGCTGTTCTCTCCTTTTCCTTTACTATGTATATTATTTATTTGTACTTTAAAGTCAGCAGGGAGTTATCAACGTCACAGGATGATTCAGTTTTTCCCCTCACAGTCATGGTAAAACCTACTTAAAGTGGACTATTCTTTTTGTGTAATATTCCAATAGATTCCAAAATATTATTTCAAAAACACTTTGATGTCTATGTTCTCAAATTAGATATTTACTTCTAGGTCTCCATTTTTCTGTTCTTTGTTGCATGCTAATTCGGAGTTGAATCTGAGGAAATACCAGATTTCTCTCAGCTTTTTACATCCATATGTGTTGGAAATTTGACTTATGAAGATGGACATGGCAGTTGGGGGATTGTGCTATTATCAAAAGAGGCCTTTTCAGGGCAGGCCCCGCGGCATAGCAGTTAAGTGCGTACGCTCCACTACTGGCGGCAGGGGTTCGGATCCGGGCGCACCCCGACACACTGCTTCTCTGGCCATGCTGTGGCCGAGTCCCACATACAGCAACTAGAAGGATGTGCAACTATGACATACAACTATCTACTGGGGCTTTGGGGAAAAAAAAAGGAGGAAGATTGGCAATAGATGTTAGCTCAGAGCCAGTCATCCCCAGCAAAAAGAGGAGGATTAGCACGAATGTTAGCTCAGGGATGATCTTCCTCACACACACAAAAAAAGAGGCCTTTCAGCATCAGTAATCTGACAAGAACCCACTGCTTGGTGGGGTTTAATTGTCTATTTGAGGGATCAAGCTTTCGCTGCTGGCACCTCTCTTTCTCTTTGGAGGGAAAGTACGGCCTTCCCAGTCTTTCTATTACCAAATCACTTTCCTGGGTGGCTGTGCCATGTCAGGAAGGGCCTGGGATGCCGAGAACCAGAATTCATCCTCAGCTTCTGGCTGTCCTGAGAAGGCATCCCTGGCAGAGTCCAGCCTGTGTGTCTGGGTGACACTTGCAGCCATCAGAAAGGAGGGGATAACTCACAAGTGCCAAGTGTTTCATCTAGCCCTTGTCTTACAGGGTGTTCCCACGGGATGAGGTTAAAATGCCACTTGGTAACACTTTGAAAGCTCCTAGTCATGGGGTGGGTTCTCAGTGTGAGCTCAGAGCAGTGTCTGTTCACCACCAGATGGGAAGCATTTCAGTATTATAATTGGTAAGGCTGTGTTCATGCACGTCCATGGATCATCAGTTCCGTGGCATTCCCTGATGGACCCCCCCACACCCCTGTCATGCCTCATCTTTCAAAGCTCCAAACAGGGTTCACACCCCAGCAGGTGGTTGTAATGTAACCACAGCACAGGACTGGGGAAAAAACACAACCACCCCGGGGCGACACACTTTAAGGGTTAAGGCCCAATTGCCCCATTTGGACAAGTTGGTAGCACCAACACTTAGTGTGTAAACTGGAGGATTGTCCAAGACCATGGATCTCAGAATGACACAGGCTCAGAAGTCACCTTGGACAGCAAGGGACAGTGTGGGGTCAGTCACTGGCCACGATTATGGTCCCTTATCCTGGCAAAGTAGAGCTCACCCGGGATCCATCAGGCCAAGCCAGGGAGGAGGCTGGGGGCCTTCTACGGAATTTCTGCCCTAAAGGGAATTGCATAAGGAAGGCAGGGGTGTTGGAAATCCTAGTTCACAGGGAGCAGTCATGTTTATGGAACAAGGCCCAGCGATAGCCTTAAAAGCTGCATCACAAATCTTTCCTCCTGGATACAAAACAAGCAGGAAAAGGAATTCAGAGTCCTGGACAAGGATCCCAGCAAGATTCAAATCTAAGTCAGGGGTGAACACGGAGCCACTAGAGGGCCCTCAGGAGGGAAAGTCCTGCCTGCCTTTAGTCCATTTGCAAATCACCTTTTCGGGCCTTGTCCTCTCCACGTGCACGTTTTGATCTTTTTTATATTGTTTTCCCCACTTAGAACCAATGCAATTCCAGAGATTGAACCAGAAAACTACAAGTTCCTAAAAGTTGGTCAAAAGAAACCTCAACAAGAGAAGCAGAAAACATTCCCTTTTCCTCCAGAATGTAGAAAGGCAGCCCCTGCCTGTGGCACGACATGGTCCTGGGTAGTGCTGTTTTAAAGACACCCACATTTCAGTGGCTGTTGCTCTGCCTGTGAAAGTACCTTCAACCTTTAAATCCCAAGATAATGGGCGGGGAGCCCTGTCTGCTCCTGGAGGAGCTGAATGATACTGAAATGAACTGGTCCTCGGAATTAGGGGGACATGGGAGTGTCCCAACTAGCCAGGGAAGGGGCTGGCCCTTCTCCCTTCTCCCACATACAATAAGCTGATGACCCGGAAGAGTTCTTGATTCAAGGAGAAATGTGAGACTCTGTGTCTCTCTTACATGCCTACAGAAAGCGACAGAACCACACCACAACTCCCAGGCTATAAAGGGAACAGGACTTTAATATAATATTCAAATATGGCATTTATTATTTACAACGAATAACCACTGTCCCTCCCCAATGGGTGACTAGGTGCTGGGGGATGTCAGGGAGCTGGGATGGGGTTGTCCCCTCTTTCTTGGGCTTCAGGGGACCCCAGGAATCAGCTTACAATGCTCCCCCTCCTGTCAGGTGGGAGGAGCTGGCCCGGTGCATCGCAAGCGTCCCAGCTGTGTCCCGGCTGCTGAGGATGGGGCTGTGATCGGCCACTGGTACAGGGCTCGGTATTGGGGCCTGAGGGCTGAGTAGAAGTGTCGGGTTATCTTGGGGGTCCTCCCTCAGAATCATGGCCACCCACCCTGTCCCCACTGCACTGGGTGCTGCAGACCCTGTACTCAGTGCTGTCAGCCACCAGTACCCCATTTGTCCCTGCCACGTGAGTGATCATTTAGTATCACCTATACCATAGAGGAGGAAACGGAGACTCAGGAAGCTGAAGAGAGTCACCCCAGTCACAGGACTGCTCAGTAGTGGAGCTGGGATCCCAGTGTCAGCTGTCCAACTCCCCAAGGGCACACTTAGCCCAAAGATTTACTGAACCCCTAGGAGTCAGCCACCCCGGCCCAGACACTCACTCACCCCTGACCTTGATGATGGGGGTTCTTCTTGGCCTTGAGTATTCTGCTGGCCAACTAGGTCTGGGGCTCTGGCTGGCAGGACAGGTTGTAGCTACAGGACAGAGAGGCACCTGTGAGCCTACCAGGAGCCTCACCTCTGGTGTCCCCCCACTGCCTGCCTAGTAGCTGGAGTCTGGGTGTCCCAGAGGTCGCCATGTAATAAGGCCTGGGGATGAGTAGGGGACCATGGAGACAGGCTCTCTGGACTGGCCAACAGGGAGAGCACCCCTGCCCTCACCCAACTCCTGCCCGGCCTCACCTCTCATTCTCGTTGAGCAGCTCCATTTCCTGGAACCAGGCCCCAAATCGCTCCTTGGGCTCTGGTTGTAATTCTTTGCAGCCACCTGGAGCAGCAGGATCTCCCTCATGACTCGGTATTCCTGGGACCAGAGGGAAGGAGAGGATGCAGACAGGGCTTGGCTGGGGGATGCTGCAGGGGCCTTGTGAGGGGTGAGGAGTGGGGCAGGGGACCAGTCCTGGGAACCTTCATTCCCTCCAGTTACATCCAGGCTCTACCTGTTCTCAGAATGGGAATAATCTGCCCCTCCTCCAGGATGTTTTCCTGGATGTCATCCCCCCTTCAACCCACCCGCCAATTGGATGGGTCTCCCACTTCTCTGTTATCAAACTCTTCCTCTCAATGTAAGATACAGGGGGTGGAACCAGGGACTGTTCTGCCCAGAGAGTCTCTATTTCCACCTCCTTCCCCTCCCCTGCAGGGAGTGCCACAGCTGCTCACCTCAGTCCTTTTCTCAAGGTTGATCTCATTCTCCTGGAAGGCAGACAGCCAGAGTCCATCAGACAGAGCCCCCTAGCCTCACTAGCCCTCTATGTCCACCCCTTCTCATGCTACACTACAGCCAGGTCCCCAGAGGGGCCGGGCATGTAGAGAAAACAGGACTTGGACTTAGGCCAGGCTCTGGGCTCCAGAGAAGGAGGACATGGGGGTGAGGCTGAGGGACCTGGCAGCACAACCCTCTCTGATGACAGATTTGGAGGCTGAGGCCTCAGTCAGAGGGGACTGCTCAGCCACTTATGTGCTGCCTGACTTGGGGGGGTCCCAACTTCTCTCTCCCTCCATGGGCAGCATGGGAGTTAGAGGCTGAGTCCAGCTCAGATAAAACCTCACGCAGCTGTGCCATCAGGCAGCTCTGAGCTTCCCCAGCCTGGGGAACTGGAATGGGTGTCTCTGGCAGAGCCTCTTTTCACTCATCCCTAAGATGGGCCTGATGCCCCAGCTCCCAGGGGCAGCTGCGAGGCTCGCAGGAGAGATGTGCCAAGTGCTGAGAGCTCAGAGCTCAGTTCGGGGGCTCTCGCATCCCAAGGCTCAGGATCCTGGTCCTGCCTGCCTGGTCCTCAGGTTCACCCACCTCGAGATAATCACCCATCGCCAGGTGCACTATCAGCAGGTCACCGAGGAATGTGCCAAGATAGGTGATGACACCCTGTGACATCGGTGTCCAGGTGGGATGAGCCCTTGCTCTCAACTCGGCCCCCTGCAGACCCTCCCCTGAAAAGTCCTCACCCTCAGCCTCCTGGCCCACACCAGGGATCCCACGGGGAGCAGCCTAGGACCCTTAGCAGCCTCCCCTCAATTCCTCCTCCCTTCACACCCCAAGAACACCACACTCCTCCTCCTCACCTCCCAGGGCCGGCTTCTGGCAAATCACAGGGTATGCGGTCCCTGGCCCTCCCCACAACAAACCTATCCTACACCAGCTCTTCCAGGTCCTCCTGGTCACTTCTACTGGGGGATTCAGACACTGTGGCACCAAGAGGAAGGGCCCTCCTCTCTTGATTTGAGGCCTGCAGCTGGGAGCGCAGAGCCCCTCCCCCACAGGCACACTCACCTGCTGCTGCTGCTGCTGCTGCTTCTCCTGTACTCTCTGGGGGTTGCTCTCCCGGGGGGCAAACGTGGAAGGCCCCTCCTGTCAGGGTCGAGGACAGTGTCAGTGAGGCCATAGTCCCCTCACCGCATTTCTCTCCAGCACCACTGGCCTCCGACCCTGGACATGTGACTCGAGTCAACTGGTACCAATGCTACTCCATCCTCCAAGGTGTTGCAATTATAGAACAAGCCCAGCTCCAACTCTTACTCTGGGTGTGAGCTTGGGCCTGTGGCCTGGCCTCCCCGAGCCTGTTTCCTCATCTGGAAAGTGTGAGAACTCCAGCTACCTCACACGTTCTCTTGAGGACTCAGTGTCACATGACTGTCATCATTGTTCTGGCACTCACCCCTCCAGGTGGAGCAGGCAGAAAGCTCCCACATTCCTTTCCTCCCTCTTACCTCATCACCCTGTGAGGCCTGCACCACACAATCACCATCCCTCCATTTCCCTGATGGGGAGACAGAGGCGCAAACAGGGGCAGTGAGTTGCTCAGGGCCCACAGAGGAGAGGCCACTTGGCCCTCCCAGCCAGAGGCCCTGTTCCAACATCCTCACCTAACCCCCAGCCCCACCACTGAAAACAGTCCTGTCCCCTGAACTCTCAAAGCTTGGTCCTGGGCTGAGCCGTGGATAGAGAGGATGGGGTGTCTTGGGCGTCTGGTTGAGTGGCTCCTGCCTGCCCTAGTCCCGTGGAGTGTCTGGGCTCCAGGCTGGGCCAGAGGCCATGCCAAAGCCTTCTCCTCCCCAAGGAACCCCTCAGGACATTCCCCTTCACTGAACTCTTTCTTTATCCACTCAGGAACTGGACGCCCAAGCTGCCACCTCTGATCAACAGGGAAGGGGGTGACAGGACGCTTTGCTTCCTCGTTTACATGAAGCTCCTAACGTCCTTGCAGCAGGATCCACTAAGAATCCATCAGTTGCCTAGATGCTACTCATAAGCCACCTGGGGCCTATGTCATTGCCAACCAGGCACTCAGGTGAGACTCCTGTGGTTGACTCGAGTGACTGCTCTAGGGGTTCGGGGGGGGGTCCCAGAATGCACAGACATCTGTCTCTGGTGCAGCCATTCAGACCCAAGGATGAACAGCCTGTTTGTCCACCTGGGCCAGGGGAATCCCCTGCTGTGCCCGTCCCTGGGGCAAGCAGGGTGCCCTCCCCTTGGAGATGTGGTGAAGACAGAAGGAGCAGCAGGGGCCTGGCTTCCTGAGGACAGGTTTAGGCTGAGGGATAAACCCACCCCAACCACCCAACAGCCTAGAAGCTACATCCAGCAGGATGGACGTGCATGGAAGCCAGAGACCTGTTGATGGCGCCAGCTCAGCAACTCCTCCTGGAACAACCCAGCCAACACCACTGTGTCCCATGACCAGGGCCTCTTGCCCAAAAATGGCACCCTGCCGGCCCATGGGCTGAACAGATCCCTCTGCTTGTTAACCTGGACAAGATAGACGGGAATGTTTCAGAGAAAGTTCAAGTGAGAAACTATCAAACCACAGCCTGCCCAGTCCCTCTCCCCACTTGGCCCCTCCTCTCTTTCCAGAACCCCTGCCTCCACTCTACCTTGCTCATCAGTTCTCTGCTCAAGGATTAGTCTTGGCTATAGCATTCCTTAAGTTTTTCAGACCTTTTCCTGAGGGGAGGGGAAAGAGGGAACAATAAATTTAGGGATAATGTGAAGGGTCTGAGTGCAAATCCCTTTTCTTTGACAACCTGAGAGATTCAAACTGCCTGGAGGAGCGTTCTCACTGGGGTCCTCTGAGCGCTAAGGTCTCATGGGAATGGGAGGGGGCTCTCCTGTTGGTCACTGGGGTCTCCATTCCCCAGCTCTACAGAGCAGCTCTGTTTTGACCACTTTGAGTTTCAACTGGGCGTAGAGTTCTTTTGCTATAAACTCTTGAAAATCTCCAATGTGGCTCAACCCAGTGCCTGGCATTTAGGGAAACTGAGTCCTCAAGCAGAACTGGTGCACTAAGTACCCCGGGAAGCTTAGAGAACCCCACTGAGGCCCAGGCCCTGTGCCCAGCATTTGCCGCCTCCCAAGAGTCCACAGGTGACTGAGGGGCCAATGGCAGACATACAGGAGATCCCCCATCCACCCTGGTCCTCCTATGGAGAGGAGCCTACCCACTGAGAAATTTCCCCTGTGTGTTCTTCAGGTGGCTTGTGGAGGTTTTCTGCAGAGCAGAGATGACAGTGCAGGGCCAGGAGAAGTTCTTCAGGATCTCGCACTCCTGGGGAAGGGAAGAGAATGAGCTGTGAGGTGAGGCACTGGAGCCCCGCTTGCTCTAGCTTCAGTCCCCTTCTATTTAAATCTCCCCTCCTGGATGAGACAGATGCTCAGGGAGCTCCAGAAGGACATTTAGGACCCAGAGAGTAACACTCACAGGGAGGAGGAGTTTAGCTCAACCCAGGGAAGGAGCCAGGGAGGAAGTGAGCATCCTCCCACTGGGACCTGGAGTCCCAGCGTGCCCCTGGCAGGAAGGGCCTAGGGACTTGCAGGGGCTTAGACCACACACTTCAATCCTGGGAGCTGATAAAGGTGGAGAGGCAGTTCCCAAGTCTCCAGAGAGGGGCTCCACTGGGCCTCCCGCAGCACGCCTGGGCCACCTGGACCCAGCGCTCCACCACACTCGCCCTGTCCTGTGCCGTCATGCTCGGGTCCCCGAAGCAGGTGGTGATGAGGAGGCTGACCACCCTTTTGAATTGGTCAATGGTGGCCTGGACAGTGGGTGCCAGGTGCTCATTGCCGGGCTTGTTCCTCTTGCCCCAGGTGGATCCCAGGCACTGAGAGGGCACCACCTTCTGGAAGAGCTCCTGGGGAACAGGGGAAGTGTCATCCAGCCCTGCCTGTGTCCACAGCCCCCAAAGTCCCACACAGGGGTCACTGTTTAGAGCTGAAGCTCAGGAAGCTCAGGATGTGGCCTGAGCCTTGTGAGAGTCCCTGAGTTTTCTTCTCTGTCCACAGAGGGCACCCAGCACAGGAGGACCCAGGACCCAATACTGGCAGGGAAGAGAGAAGAGCATTTGCACCCAGCCTGTCCTGGCTAACTACAAGCTCCAGACCGTGGCTCAACTCGGCTCATCCCAAGGGGGCATCTTCCACTACCCTGATCCACCCTCTGGTCCCACTCCACATTCTGATGCACATTCCCCTGCGGCAGCTACAACCATGGGCCTTGTCTGTCTCCCTTGTAGTGAAGTACACATCAGGTGTCTAATAAGTCTTGAGGCTGTTGAGCCTTCTGAGCAGCCGGTTGGGCCACCAGGGACTTGGCTGCACACAGTGAGTTCCCCTCCACCACTGATGGGCCAGGCCCACCCAGCTTTCCATCTCTTCTACCTCATGGAGTCGGCACAGTCACTCTGTGCAGCAGGTCCTCTAAGTGTCCACCTCTACGGTCTGCAGGTGGACAGCAAAGGCTTAGACAACAAAGAAAGTTGCCCAGGTCGTATGGTTGGTAAGGGGTGGAGCCGGGATTTGGACCCAGATCATGGGAGTCCGGATCAGGTCAGGGGCAACGATGGCAGAGGGAAGGCCTGCCCCTCCGCCCTGAGAGCCCAGCTGCTCACCACATCCATCACGGTCAACAGCTCCACCACCAGCTTAGGAGGGAAGGCCGTGATGTTGGGCTTCTTCTCATGCTCCTTAACAGCCAAGGTGGAGATGGACTTCCCACTAGAAATGATGGTCCAGGTGACTCCAGCTGAGCAGCTTCCACTCCTGCCGGAGCCGATGTTGGCCCTTGCTCCAGCTCCAACACTGCTGATGGAGGGCACGTTGGATCCAGCACTAAAAGGGGTGGTGTCAACAGACCTGGAACCAGCTTTACCTCCACCACTGCCCACTGCTCTGCTTCTGCTGCTGGCTGGAGCTCTGCAGCTGGCACTGGAATGGGATAAACAGAAAGGTTCACCCACTTAGCTGACTTTCCATGTGTCCTTCTAAACACAGGAAAGATGCCACTTCCCTTCCAGGAATACCCAGGCTGCAGTCCCCCTTACACTCTGGCTCTGCCTCAGTGGCCTCCAGAAGCTCACACCAGAAAAGGGAAAGGGGGTCACAGCAGCTCAGCTCTGAACCAGGCAAGGTGACCTGCATGTACATCCCCTTTAGATTGAAGAAGGGACAGCCCCAGTCTGGTCCCGCCCTAGTTCTGGTCCAACACCATCATCTCAAGATCTTGAGTGTGGAGACCCTCTGCTCCTGCTGTCATCTCAGAGCAGCACTGGATGTTGTGGGTGGCCTCATACACCTGCCCCTTGTCTAGTGAGTTGATGGAGTTGAAACCATTGGGCAGCTTCTCGACTAACTCCTAAGTGGAGTTCTGCAAAGACTGCCTGGGAGCTGGGTCAGAAGGAATCAGGGGCTGCCTGCACACTGCCACTGGGGTCAACTCCCAAGAGAAAGTCTGCTCCTCAGTTCAGGAACAGAGGGACATCCCTACAAAGAACTCTGGTCAGGGAGGGAAGGAGATGAAACCTCTAGGGCTCGGTAACACATGAGTAGAGGAGCTCACCTTCTCACACACATACACACACACACACACACACACACACACACGAAGAGGGGCAAGGGATGTGGGGCTGATCAGGTGGGATCACAGTTGTGTTCTGCTTGCAATAGCCTTTCCTGGGCAGCCCCGTGTTACCTTTTGCTGCCTCCTGCCAGGCGCCCAGAGGCGTCGGGAATGAGGGCTGAGCCAACATCGGCAATAACTAAAAAGATTCTCTTTCCGGGCATTTTGGGCCCAGATCCTCCAAAAGTTGGGATACAACAACAAAACATCTTTGCCTGTTGACTGTCTCCAGTCAAGTGAGCTGGATGGGGTGCTGTGGGTGCCTGGTTACCAGAGTTCTAAGATCTGTTGAGGTCTATGACCAAGGAAGTGAGGTCATTTTTCAAGATTCCTTTACCTGGTCCCCTTCCCTCAATCAGACTTGCCCAAAGCTGCCACCTGCCCCCCGGGCTGCTCACTCTCCTCTCCCGTGTCATCTCTTGAGCTGTGCACAATAACCCCACACAGCCCTAGCCATAGCTCCCTGGAAACCTAACTAGGGTCCTAGCTTTGAGGAGACAGAGATGAATGCAGACCTCCTTTTTCTTACCAGTTCTGCATCCTGGGAAAGTCCCTGTGCCTCTCAGATTCTTCCCAGTCTCCAAACATGCACCATGGGGGTCAGGCTAGAATCTACTTCCTAGGGACATCACCTGGTGTATATGAGATAATATCTATTACCCCTGTGGGCTGATGTCACATGTACATAAAGCACAAACTTAGAGATGGAAGAATAACAAGGAGGGGTGGGATGTAGTACAGAACACCACTCAAAACAGGCCTGCATTCCAGGAATGTGATATTGGAACAGTCACTTCCAACTTGGCCTCATTCTCAAGTCAGCATCATGAAGGGGGTTGCAACTAATGGAAATTCAGATATTGCCATCCTCTGTTTTATGGAGAATGAGACCCAAGTGCCTCATCTTGGCCCATGAGGTGGACAGCCTCCACAGTGGTTCCCAGTAAGCCCCACCACTGGTATACACTTCCTCATGGAACCACTAAGTGGTTAGTAACTGGCTTCTGAACATAATAATAGCCAAAGTGATGGGATATCTTATCTAAATTTTAACTAAAGAGGTCTCTCACTTCCTCTTACTCTCTCTCTCATGTTCCATTTCTCTCTCTCTCTCTCACTCTGTTGAATCTCTGGAAATGAGGAATCAAATACCGGTGTATTGGGGCTGCCCATGTGGAGGCCTATAGAGGAGAGAAGCACTGGAGTTCCCAGGCCAACAAACAGAGAGGAACTCAGGCTCTCAGTCCAAACTGAACCATGAAGGCTGAGAGTGAACTTGGGGGCCAGTCCTCCCCCAGTTAAGCCTCAGTTGAGGCCACAGCCCCAACCTGTTAAACGCATTGAGGCAGGGGCATCCAGCTAAAACACGCCTGATTGCTGATCCACACAAATTGTGAGATAGTCAACATTTGTAGTTTTGAAATGCAAGGTTAGGGCCAATGAAGTCAGAGAGGGAAAGTAACTGACACAGCCTACCAGGCCCTGGCCCTACCTTCCACCCCAGCTCCTGTTCTCTCCTCCCAGCCTCCCTCCAGCTGCACTGGCCACATTTCTGACCTCCTCTGGCCAAATTCACTTCTGCCTGTGAGACTCAGGACCAGTGGTGCCATCTCCCTGACACACTGCTCCCAGACCCCTGAAGGGCTGGCTCCCTCTTGTCATTATTGTCCTAGCAAATGTCACCCCAGTGAGGCCTTTCAGACCCTTCTACCCAGTGACCCCCAGAAGTCGTTCACAACCTCTTGTTTTATTTTTGGGTTAACACTTGTTCTTTTCTCTCTCACATCTTGTTTCCATGCTTTTGTCCTTATCTCCTCCAGACTGAGAGCTCCCGGATGGCGGGGACCCCTTGGTCATTTTAAGCACTGCATTTGGGCCCTCTAAAGCCACAGCACATATGATACTGAGTAATTCTCTATGGTGTGACTGTCCTGTGCATTATAGGATGTTTAACAACAGCCCTAGCCTCTCCCCACTGGATGCCAGTAGCTTCCCTCCACCACCAATTTTGTGACAATCAAAAATGCCTCTGGACTTTGCCAAATCATCCTGGAGTGTAGACAAAATCACCCAAGTTGAGAACCACTGATCTTGGGTCTTTCCCCAGATTTCCATTAGGGAGACAGTGGGTACCTCCTGATTGTAATAAAGTCCATGCAATGTAATTTCATGGAAACACAATTAGGGTGAAATTGGAATGTACACAGCTGTGAGTCTATCCAACTGGATTAGAACTGAAGATCGAAGGCAATGGGAAATGTAGAGCTGGCTTCTGGCAGCCTAGTGGGAACTAAAAGTTTCCAGTCCAGTTTAGAACTGTATATCCTTTATGCCTTGAGCCCCGCATCTGTAAAATAAGGACATTGTAATAAAAAAATGGTAATGAAGTTTGAAAAGTGTCATTGCATCCATTGAAATTTCTTGTTTTACTCCTCCCCACACACATACAATATTCTTGGCAGCTGAAATATCTGTATTTACCAATGAGAGTCCTAGGACATTTCTTTTCACATAAAAAAGAATGAAATCTTGCAACATATAACTAAACGTTAAAAACTCTTTTGAAATATCCATATATTTGTAACTATTGTGAAAGATACTGTTTGCTTAATGATTCACCTTGCATGATCCATTTTCCACACTTTTTTTTTTTATGGACCCGTTTTAGCACTTTAAGACTCCGATTCTCTAACTCTTCAAATGATAGAATGAACGCAACTGGAAATAAAAGTTCTCAGACACACGTTTGACAATACTTTAGAAATTGTAATTTTCATAAATGACCCCATAAATCTAAATTATTGGCACTCATGATTTTCTCTCTTTCCATAAGTGACTTTTAATTTTGTTGACTGTTTCCTTTGCTGTACAGAAGCTTTTTAGTTTGGTCTAGTAACTATTTGTCTACTTTTGTTTTTGTTTCCTGCGCTTTTTGTGTAATTTCCAAAAAATCACTGCCAAGAACAATGTCATGATGCTCTTTCTCTATGTTTTCTTCTAGTAATTTTATGGTTTCAGGTCTATGTTATAGTCTTTAATAATTTTGAGTTGATTTTTGTGTATGGTGTGAAATAAAGTCCAATTTCATTCTTTTGCACGTGGGGAAATCCAGTTTTTCCAACACCATTCATTGAAGAGATCATCCTTGCCCATTAAGTATTCTTGGTGGCATTGTCAAAGATCAATTGACTATATATGCATGGGCTTATTTCTGGGCTCTCTATTATGTTCCATTAGTCTATATGTCTGTCTTTATGCCAATATCATACTGATTTAATTACTATAGATTTGTAATATATTTTGAAATCAAGAAGTGTGATGCCTCCAGCTTTGTTCTTCTTTCTCAAGATTGCATTGGCTATTAGAAGTCTTTCATGGTTCCATACAAATTTTAGAAAATATTTGCAAGTCTTATATCTGATAAGGGGCTAATATCCAAAATATATAAGGAGTCCCTACAAATCAATAGCAAAATAACCCAAGTACAAAGTGGGCAAAGAACTTGAATAGACATTTCACCATATCTTCTATGGTGAAATAGAAATGGGCAAACATACAAACGGGCAAAAAGTCTATGAAAAGATGAGCAACCTCACCAATTATAAGGAAAATGCATATCAAAATCACAATGAGATATCATCTAACACTTGTTAGGATGGGTATTATCAAAAAAACCCCACAAAAGATAACAAGTGTTGTCAGTGATGTGGAGAAATTAGAACTCTTCTACACTGGTGGTCATAGTGAAAAATGATGCAGCCACTGTGGAAAACAGTATGGCAGTTATTCAAAACATTAAAAATCAAACTACCATATGATCCAGCAATCTCACTGCTGGGTTTTCATCCAAAGGAATTGAAAACAGGATCTTGAAGAGATAGTTTCACTTTTATAGTCATGGTAGCACTATTCACAATGGGCAAGATGTGGAAACAACCTAAATGTCCATTGACTGATGAATAGATTAAGAAAATGTGGTATATGTATACAACGGAATATTTTTCATTCTTAAAAAAGAAGGAATTGCTATCAAATGCTACAACAAGGATGAACCTGAGGACATTAAGTGAATAAGCCAGCCACAGAAGGACAAATACAGCATGATTCCACTTATATGAGGTACCTAAAATACTCACTCATAGAAACAGAGAAGAATGGTGGATGCCAGGGACCAGGAGGAGGGGGAAATGGTGAGGTGATGTTCAACAGGTATAAAATTTCAGTCATGCAAGATGAGTAAGTTCTAAAGCTCTGCTGTACAACATTGTGCCTACAGTTAATAACGTGGTATTGTGGACATAAAAATGTAAATGCTTTGTTGATCTAGTGTTAAGTGTTCTTACACAATGATAGGTAAATAGATGGATAGATAAATGATTGGCATGCATTAAAGATTTTTTCCATTTGTTTTGTTTTATTATGTAATACTTTTCATTTAGGCTGAGGTAGAATTAAGTCCTGCCAGGTCTATAGTCATCACATGATGATTTAATTTATTTTGTAAACATTTTCAGTCTTAGACCCATCTCTTTCGGTAATTTTGCTATTGGTAGCATTAATTGAAATATATTCTGCAAAGGAGAAGACCTGTTAATCTGTTGCTACAGTATAAATTGGCTAAAAACATGAACATCTCTTTACATCCAAGGTTTAAATAAAAAGTAAAATAAAAAATATATTATACCTTAATGTGCCATTCAATCATTAACACAAGTTTGAATAGAAATGAAGGTCTTACATTTTGAAAATTGTTGCTGAACCAATTACTTCTGTGAACTCTTGGAGGACAGGCATCATCTCTCTTTAGTCAGTAACATGCTTCTCTGAGTGTAGATAGAATAAGGACATCCTCCTCAATGAGAGGATGATGATAATACTATTCACCAACTCTGTGGCTACCTACCATTCCCTGCACAAGTTAGCAAATTCTGTTCCTTGCTTCACTTCAGTCACCCATGGACAAATTCAGGATTTCTATGTTTAACACCTAGAATGGTCATACATCTCAGTTTGCCCAATCCAGTCCTGGTTTACTTGTTTTCCTAATTTCATTAGTTTTAAAACCTCCGCTCACTCTCAAAAGCATTCCAATTTGGACTATAACATATATGGTCCTTCTCATAATCGTCTCTTTCTGACAAACTCTGGAGAAAAATTGATCATGTTTCCATTTAAGTGGTATTGCCATATAAGTTCACCAGGGAGTGCTTTTGTTTCTAGCTTCCATCCTCAGATAGAGAAGATCCCTCCTATGTCCTGCTTCCCTTCCCCCATTCCAGCCTCCTTCCCCTCTAGTCTGGGCACACAGGTGTTCTCATAGTTGAATACAAAGTTCCAGGAAGAACTTCTGAAGCTTGGTCTACACTGAAAATGCAAGAAAATATCAGAGCCTGCGAAAAGAATAGAAGACAGTCGATGCTAAGAGAAAAATTAAATCATAGGAAACACCTAGAATTCTTAGATTTATGGCATAATCATGTGGGAGTTGCAATTCAAAGAGAATTTATGAGCATGTCTCTTTCTGTAGCGATTACAGCTACTGTTCTAGATTACTATAGAAAGTCGATGCAATATTTTCATAGAGTTCTTGAGCAACCCAGCTAAACAATATAAAAGCTGAATTATTTCTTTAAAGGAATCAATATAGCCTTTTTTTATTGATGTTTTAATAGTTTTTAGCATTGTGAAATTTTGGGTTGTACATTTTTGTTTGTCCATCACCATATATATGTCTCCCTTCACCCCTTGTGCCCACCTCCCAACCCCCACCCCCCACCACCACCTTCATATCCCCTGGTAACCACAATACAGTTTTCTCTGTCCATGTGTTGGTTTATATTCCACATATGAGTGAGCTCATACAGTGTTTGTCTTTCTCCTTCTGGCTTACTTCACTTAACATAATAGCCTCCAGGCCCATCCATGTTGTTGCAAATGGGATGATTTTGTCTTTTTTTATGGCTGAGTAGTATTCCATTGTATATATATACCACATCTTCTTGATCCAATAGTCAGTCGAGGGACACTTAGGTTGCTTCCACTTCTTGGCTATGGTGAATAATGCTGCAATGAACATAGGGGTGCATAAGCCTCTTTGGATTGTTGATTTCAGGTTCATTGGCTAGATTCCCAGTAGTGGGATGGCTGGATCATAGGGCATCTCTATTTTTAATTCTTTGAGGAATCTCCATACCATTTTCCATAGAGGCTGCACCAGTTTGCATTCCCACCAGCTGTGTATGAGGGTTCCTGTTTCTCCACATCCTCTCCAACATTTGTGGTTTTTTGTCTTGGTGATTATAGCCATTCTAATGGGCATGAGGTGATGTCTTAGTGTTGTTTTGATTTGCATTTCCCTGATGATTAGTGATGTTGAACATCTTTTCATGTGCCTATTGGCCATCTGTATATCTTCTCTGGAGAAATGTCTGTTCATTTCCTCTGCCCATTTTTTGATTGGGTTGTTTGTTTTTTTCTTGTTCAGTTGTGTGAGTTCTTTATATATTATGGAGATCAACCCCTTGTCAGACGTATGTTTTGCAAATATTCTCTCCCAGATGGTGGGTTGTCTGTTCATCTTGATTCTGGTTTCGTTTGTCTTGTAGACGCTCTTTAGTCTGATAAAGTCCAACTTGTTTATTTTTTCTTTAGTTTCCCTAGTCTGGGTAGACATGTCATCCTAAAAGATTCCTTTATGACCAATGTCAAATAGTGTGTTGCCTATATTTTCTTCTATGAGTTTTATAGTTTCAGGTCTCACCTTCAGGTCTTTGATCGATTTTGAGTTAATTTTTGTGAATGGCGATAGCAGATTGTCCACTTTCATTCTTTTGCATGTGGCTGTCCAGTTTTCCCAACACCATTTATTGAAGAGACTTTCCTTTCTCCATTGTATGTTCTTAGCTCTTTTGTCGAAAATTAGCTGTCTGTATATGTGTGGTTTTATTTCTGGGCTTTCAATTCTGTTCCATCGATCTGTGTGTCTGTTTTTGTACCAGTACCATGCTGTTTTGATTACTATTGCTTTGTAGTATGTTTTGAAGTCAGGGATTGTGATGCCTCCTGCTTTGTTCTTTTTTCTTAGGATTGCTTTAGCTATTCAGGGTCTTTTGTTGCCCCATATAAATTTTAGTATTCTTTTTTCTATTTCCATGAAGAATGTCCTTGGAATTCTGATTGGGATTGCATTGAATCTGTAGATTGCTTTAGGTAATATAGACACTTTAACTATGTTTATTCTTCCAATCCACGTGCATGGGATATCTTTCCATTTCTTTATGTCATTATCGATTTCTTTCAATAATGTCTTGTAGTTCTCATGGTATAAATCATTCACCTCCTTGGTAAGATTTATTCCTAGGTATTTTATTCTTTTTGATGCAATTGTAAATGGTATTATCTTTTTGAGCTCTCTTTCTGTTAGTTCATTACTAGCATACAGAAATGCAACTGAGGGGGCGGAGTCAAGATGGCGGCGTAGGCAGACTCTGAACTCACCTCCTCCCGTGGACACAGCCAATTTACAACTACTCGTGGAAAAATTACCCCTGAGACAGAACTGAAAACTGGATAAGAGGAACTCCTGCAACAACGGACAATCCTAACTGGGGTAGAAGAGGCAGAGACTCCCTTCTGGAGAGGAAAAACGCCGCCTTCACAAGCCGCCAGCGTCAAGGCCGCCGGGAGCAGCTCACAGGTACGCAGCCTCCCTGGAGGCGCGGGGCCCTGAGCCGGGGAGCGCTCCCGCTGTGGGCATTTTGTGGACCCAGCACAATTGAGACCAGCAGCATAATATCTGACTTTGCCTGCTACTAAAGCATTGGGGAGCACCCCCAGAAAACCCGGTTCACAAAGAAACTAAAACTGGCTCTTAAAGGGCCCGCGCACAAACTCACCCGTTCCAGAAAGCATCCTAAAATCACCAGAAAGAAAGGTGCACAGTGCTTCGGTGGCAAGAGACTCACCTAATAGGCCCTGAGTGCATCTCGGTGAGGGGTGAGACCTCTCCAGGGACTGGGACATTGGCTGCGGCCATTGTTGTGGCCTGGTGTGAGCGTGCTGACACAGACGCCATTGGAGTTCTCCCTGAGACCTGCTAGCCCAGGGTCTGCTCCACCCGCTAGAGCACCGATTTAATCCAGCTCAGCCAGGGCAGGCAGCCCACCCTAGAGACTAGCCCCACCCAACAACAAGCCCTCAGGCAACGTGTGGGCCTGCATAGATTGGTGACTGGATTCTCTGCAGTCTGGCAACTGAGCTGACTTGAGCGGGGCAGGGTGTGCACAAGGAGCGGGTGGAGAGTGTGGGGTGGTGGCAGAGTGTGTGGGGCTCCCGCCGTGGAGAGACTGGGTCCACTTGGGGAGGTCGGGGCGCTCACACGGGGCAGGACTGTGTTGACTGTGTGTGTGGACCTGTGGGCGGCAGGGCTTCTCAGCCACAGAAGACTTGTACTTCTCAAAGACCCACATAGGAGGTTTGCTCCACCTTCCAAAACCTGAAACAATTGGGTGCTCCTGTGCCTGAGGCCAGCCCCACCCAGCTGCAATCCTCAGAGAGCTGACAAGAGACCTAATAGGCTAGAGGCTTACAGCAATTGTAAGGCCCTGAGCCTAACAACCTGCCACGGTGGGGGCCTACTCACTTAAAAGAAATACTGCAACACAAATGTGGTATTAGAACTTGCAGCCAACTGTGCTGAGGCTCCCCACAGCTGATAAAGAGACTGAAGGGCCCACAACAACTACAAGCAGCTGAGCATTACAACAGCTGGCCAGGAGCATAACTCAGCCTCCCTGGGCGCCTACAGGGAGAGCAAACAGGCCACAGCAGAAGGATACACTTAGCCCACATAGGGGTCACCCCTGGAATATTGAGAACTGAGGGAAGCACACTGGAAGCCTCCTAAGCCATCACTTACATAAGGTCACCTATCCAAGAGCAGGAGACGTAGCTGACCTACCTAATACGTAGACACAAGCACAGGGAAAGAGGCAAAATGAGGAGGCAAAAGAATACATTCCAAGTAAGGGAACAGGACAAAACCCCAGAAAAGGAACTTAGTGAAACAGAAATGAGCAACCTACCCGACAGAGAGTTCAAACTAAGAGTGTTAAGGATGCTCACTGATCTGGGGAGAAGAATAGATGGACTCAGTGAGAATGTCAACAAAGAAATGGAAGATATAAAAAGAACCAATCAGAAATGAAGAATACAATACTGGAAATGAAAAACTCATTAGAGGGACTCAAAAGCAGAGTAGAGGATACAGAAGAACGGATCTGTGAGCTGGAAGAAAGACTAGAAGAAATTACCCAAGGTGAACAGGTAAAAGAGAAAAGAATTAAAAAGAGTGAGGACAGTCTAAGGGACCTCTGGGACAACATCAAGCGCACTAACATCCGTGTTATAGGTGTCCCGGAAGGAGAAGAGCGAGACAAGGGGGCAGAGAATCTATTTCAAGAAATAATAGATGAAAACTTCCTAACCTAAGGAAGGAAACAGACATCCAGGTACAGGAATCACAGAGAGCCCCAAACAAGATAAACCCAAAGAGGCCCACACCAAGACACATCATAATCAAAATGTCCAGAATTAAAGATAAAGAGAGAATCCTAAAAGCCGCAAGAGAATGTCAAGTTACATACAAAGGAAACCCCATAAGGCTATCAGCTGACTTCTCAGCAGAAACCTTACAGGCTAGAAGAGAATGGCATGATATATTTAAAGTGCTAAAAGGAAAAACTTACAGCCAAGAATACTCTACCCAGCAAGGTTATCATTCAAAATGGAAGGAGAGATCAAAATTTTCCCAGATAAGCAAAAATTAAAGGAGTTTGTCACCAAGAAACCAGTGTTACAAGAAATGTTAAAGGGACTGATTTAAGGGGAAAAGAGAAGACCACAAATAGGAAAAATTATCTATTTCCACGATTAGAACGTAATGGATACAAATGCACAAAAAAGAGGTTGGATATGATATCAAAAACATAAAAGGAGGGAGGAGGGTAGATAAAGAGTACAGCTTTCAGACAGAGGTCGAACTAAAGTGACCATCAATTCTGTATAGAAGAAGTAAGGAACAGAGAAGGACTACTAAAGCACTGAGGAAAAAAAAAGTTAAAAATGGCAGTAAGTACATACTTATCAATAGCTACTTTAAACGTCAATGGACTAAATGCTCCAATTAAAAGGCATAGGGTGGCTGACTGGATAAAAACAAGACCCATATATATGCTGCATACAAGAGACACACTTCAGACCTAAAGACACTCACAAACTGAAAGTGAAGGGATGGAAAAAGATACTCCACGCAAATGGCAATGAAAAGAAAGCTGGGGTAGCAGTACTCATATCAGACAAAATAGACTTTAAAACAAAAACTGTAAAAAGAGACAAAGAAGGGCATTACATAATGATCAAGGGAACAATCCAACAAGAGGATATAACACTTGTAAATATCTACGCACTCCAATGTAGGTGCACCTAAATATATAAAGCAATTATTAACAGACATAAAAACAGAAATAGACAGTAACACAATAATAGTAGGGGACTTTAACACTCCACTTACACCAACAGATAGATCATCCAAACAGAAGATCAATAAGGAAACATTGGCCTTAAACGACACACTAGAACAGATGGACCTAGTAGATATATACAGAGCATTCCATCCAAAAACCGAAGAATACACGTTCTTTTCAAATGCACATGGAACGTTCTCCAGGATTGATCACATATTAGGCCACAAAACAAGTCTCCATAAATTTAAGAAGATTGAAATAATACCAAGCATCTTTTCTGACCACAAAGGT
Organism: Ceratotherium simum simum; assembly: GCF_057802395.1. Classification (NCBI taxonomy): domain Eukaryota; kingdom Metazoa; phylum Chordata; class Mammalia; order Perissodactyla; family Rhinocerotidae; genus Ceratotherium; species Ceratotherium simum. Next base: position 42,827,218 of record NC_141926.1, on the reverse strand, counting down.
ATGAAACTAGAAATCAACGATAGGAAGAAAATCAGAAAAGCCACAAATACATGGAGATTAAACAAAATGCTACTGAACAACGACTGGGTTAATGAAGAAATCAAAGAAGAAATCAAAAAATACGTGGAGACAAATGAAAATGAAAATACGACATGCCAGAATTTATGGGATACAGCAAAAGCGTTTCTAAGAGGGAAGTTTATAGCAATACAGGCCTATCTCAACAAACAAGAAAAATCTCAAATAAACAATCTAACAATGCACCTAAAGGAACTGGAAAAAGAAGAACAAACAAAGCCCAAAATCAGTAGAAGAAGGGAAATAATAAAAATCAGAGCAGAAATAAATGAAATAGAGACCAAAAAAACAATAGAAAAAATTAATAAAACCAAGAGCTGGTTCTTTGAAAAGATCAACAAAATAGACAAACCTTTAGCTAGACTCACCAAGAAAAAAAGAGAGAAGGGACAAATAAGTAAAATCAGAAATGAAAGAGGAGAGGTTACAACAGACACCTCAGAAATACAAAAAATTATAAGAGAATACTATGAAAAACTATATGCCAACCAATTTGACAATCTGGAAGAAATGGATAAATTCTTAGAATCATACAACCTTCCAAAACTGGATCAAGAAGAAGTAGAGAATTTGAATAGACCAATCACCAGTAAGGAGATCAAAACAGTAATCAAAAACCTCCCCAAAAATAAAAGTCCAGGACCAGACGGCTTCCCTGGTGAATTCTACCAAACATTCAAAGAAGACTTAATACCTATCCTTCTCAAACTCTTCCAAAAAATTGAGGAGGGGGGGAAGCTCCCTAACTCATTCTACGAAGCTGACATTACCCTGATACCAAAACCAGAGAAGGACAACACAAAAAAAGAAAACTACAGGCCAATATCACTGATGAACATCGATGCGAAAATCCTCAACAAAATACTAGCAAATCGCATACAACAATACGTTAAAAAGATTATACACCATGATCAAGTGGGATTTATTCCAGGTATGCAGGGATGGTTTAACATTCGCAAATCAATCAACGTAATACACCACATTAATAAAATGAAGAACAAAAATCACATGATCATCTCAATAGATGCAGAGAAAGCATTTGACAAGATCCAGCATCCATTTATGATAAAAACTCTGAATAAAATGGGTATAGAAGGAAAGTACCTCAACATAATAAAGACCATATATGAGAAACCCACAGCTAATATCATCCTCAATGGTGAAAAACTGAAAGCTATCCCTCTAAGAACAGGAACCAGACAAGGATGCCCACTGTCACCACTCCTATTTAACATAGTATTGGAAGTCCTAGCCAGAGCAATCAGGCAAGAGAAAGAAATAAAAGGGATCCAAATTGGAAAGGAAGAAGTGAAACTGTCACTATTTGCAGATGACATGATTTTATATATAGAAAACCCTAAAGAATCCACCAGAAAACTTTTAGAAGTAATAAACGAATATGGTACAGTTGCAGGATACAAAATCAACATACAAAAATCAGTTGCATTTCTGTACACTAACAACGAAGTAGCAGAAAGAGAAATTAAGAATACCATCCCATTTACAATTGCAACAAAAAGAATTAAATACCTAGGAATAAACTTAACCAAAGAGGTGAAAGATCTGTACACGAAAACTATAAAACATTTCTGAAAGAAATTGAAGAAGACACAAAGAAATGGAAAGATATTCCGTGCTCTTGGATTGGAAGAATTAACATAGTTAAGATGTCCATACTTCCTAAAGCCATCTATAGATTCAATGCAATCCCTATCAAAGTTCCAACAACATTTTTCACAGAAATAGAACAAAGAATCCTAAAATTTATATGGAACAACAAAAGACCCTGAATAGCTAAAGGAATCCTGAGAAAAAGAACAAAGCTGGAGGTATCACACTCCCTGATTTCAAAATATACTGCAAAGCTATAGTAACCAAAACAGCATGGTACTGGCACAAAAACAGACACACAGATCAATGGAATAGAATCGAAAGCCCAGAAATAAACCCACACATCTATGGACAGCTAATCTTTGACAAAGGAGCCAAGAACATACAATGGGGAAAAGAAAGTCTCTTCAACAAATGGTGTTGGGAAAACTGGATAGCCATATGCAAAAAAATGAAAGTAGACTCTTACCTTACACCATACACAAAAATTAACTCCAAATGGATTAAAGACTTGAATGTAAGACCTGAAACTGTGAAAGTTCTAGAAGAAAACATAGGCAGTACGCTCTTCGACATCGGTCTTAGCAACATCTTTTCAAACACCACATCTGACCGGGCAAGAGAAACAATAGAAAAAATAAACAAATGGGACTACATCAAACTAAAAGCTTCTGCACAGCAAAGGAAACCATCAACAAAACGAAAAGACAACCTAACAATTGGGAGAAGATATTTGCAAACCATACATCTGATAAGGGCTTAATCTCCAAAATATATAAAGAACTCATGCATCTCAACAACAAAAAAACTACCAACCCAATTAAAATTGGGCAAAAGACCTGAACAGACATTTCTCCAAAGAAGATATACAGATGGCCAACAGACACATGAAAAAGATGTTCAAAATCACTAACTATCAGGGAAATGCAAATCAAAACTACAATGAGATATCACCTCACGCCCGTCAGAATGGCTATAATTAACAAGACAGGAAACAACATGTGTTGGAGAGGTTGTGGAGAGAAGGGAACTCTCATACACTGCTGGTGGGAGTGCAAACTGGTGCAGCCACTATGGAAAACAGTATGGAGATTCCTCAGAAAATCAACCATAGACCTACCATATGATCCAGCTATTCCACTGTTGGGTATTTATCCAAAGAACTTGAAAACACCAATTTGCAAAGGTACATGCACCCCTGTGTTCATTGCAGCCTTATTCACGATAGCCAAGACTTGGAAGCAACCTAAGTGCCCATCAAGGGACGAATGGATAAAAAGCTGTGGTATATATACACAATGGAATACTACTCAGCCATAAGAAACGATGAAATCCAGCCATTTGTGACAACATGGATGGACATTGAGGGCATGATGCAAAGTGAAATAAGTCAGAGGGAGAAGGTCAAATACCGTATGATTTCCTTCATTAAGTAGTAGATAATAACAACAATAAACAAACACATAGGGACAGAGATTGGATTGGTGGTTACCAGAGGGGAAGGGGGGAGGGAGGAGGGTGAAAGGGATAATTGGGTACATGTGTGTGGTGATGGGTTGTAATTGGTATTTTGGTGGTGAACATGATGTAATCTATGCAGAAATAGAAGTACAATGATGTACACCTGAAATTTTTACAATGTTATAAACCAATGTTACTGCAATAAACAAAAAATTTAAAAAAAAAAAAAAAAGAAATGCAACTGATTTTGTAGATTGATTTTGTACCCTGTGACTTTGCTGTAGTTGTTGATTATTTCTAATAGTTTTCCAATGTATTCTTTAGGGTTTTCTATATATAAAATCATGTCATGAGCAAATAGTGAGAGTTTCACTTCTTCGTTACCTATTTGAATTCCTTTTATTCCTTTTTCTTGCCTAATTGTTCTGGCCAAAACCTCCAGTACTATGTTGAACAGGAGTGGTGAGAGTGGGCAGCCCTGCCTCGTTCCTGTTCTCAGAGGAATGGCTTTCAGTCTTTCCCTGTTGAGTATGATGTTGGCTGTGGGTTTGTCATAAATAGCCTTTATTATGTTGAGGTACTTTCCTTCAATTCCCATTTTGTTGAGGGGTTTTTATCATAAATGGATGTTGTATCTTGTCAAATGCCTTCTCTGCATCTATTGAGATGACAATGTGGTTTTATTCTTTGTTTTGTTGATGTGATGTATCACGTTGATTGATTTGCGGACGTTGAACCATCCCTGCATCCCTCATATAAATCCCACTTGATCATGGCGTATGATCTTTTTAATGTATTGCTGTATTTGGTTAGCCAAAATTTTGTTGAGGAATTTTGCATCTATGTTCATCAGCGATATTGGCCTGTAATTTCCCTCCTTTGTATTGTCTTTGTCTGGCTTTGGTATCAGGGTGATGTTGGCCTCGTAGAATGATTTAGGAAGTGTTCCATCTTCCTCTATTTTCTGGAATAGTTTGAGAAGGATGGGTATTAAATCTTCCTTGAGTGTTTGGTAAAATTCACCAGAGAAGCCATCTGGTCCTGGACTTTTATTTTGGGGGAGGTTTCTGATTACTATTTCAATCTCTTTACTTGTGATTGGTCTATTCAGATTCTCCATTTCTTCTTGGTTCAGTTTTGGGAGGTTGTATGAGTCTAAGAATTTATCCATTTCTTCTAGATTGTCCAATTTGTTGGCATATAATTTCTCATAGTATTCTCTTATAATCCTCTGTATTTCCGTGGTATCCATTGTAATTTCTCCTCTTTCATTTCTAATTTTATTTACTTGTGCCTTTTCTCTTTTTTTCTTAGTAAGCCTGGCTAAGGGTTTGTAGATTTTGTTTATCTTCTCAAAGAACCAACTCTTTGTTTCATTAATCCTTTCTACTGTTTTTTTTTTTTGTCTCAATTTCATTTATTTCTGCTCTGATTTTTATTATTTGTCTCCTTCTGCTTACTTTGGGCTTTGTTTGTTCTTCTTTTTCTAGTTCTGTTAGGTGTAATTTAAAGTTGCTTATTTGGGGTTTTTCTTGTTTGTTAAGGTGGGCTTGTATCGCTATGAGTTTCCCTCTCAGGACTGCTTTTGCTGCATCCCATATGGTTTGGTATGGCATATTTTCATTTTCATTTGTTTCCAGATAGTTTTTGATTTCTCCTTTAATTTCATCAATGATCCTGTGGTTGTTCAGTAGCATGTTGTTTAATTTCCACATTTTTGTCACTTTCCCAGTTTTTTTTTCATGATTCATTTCCAGTTTCATAGCATTATGGTCTGAAAAGATGCTTGTTATGATTTCAATCTTCTTAAATTTATTGAGGCTTGCTTTGTTTCCCAACATATGGTCTATCCTTGAGAATGTTCCATGTGCACTTGAGAACAATGTGTAGTCAGCTGTTTTTGGATGGAGTGCTCTGTATATGTCTACTAGGTCCATCTCGTCCAGTTTTTCATTTGAGTCTACTATTTCTTTATTGACTTTTTGTCTGGATGATCTATCCATTGATGTAAGTGGGGTATTAAGATCCCCTACTATTATTGAGTTGTTTATAGTGTCTTTTTTTAGGTTTGTTAATAGTTGCTTTATGTACATTGGTGCTTCTATGTTGGGTACATATATATTTAAAAGTGATATGTCTTCTTCATGGAGTGTCCCTTTTATCATTATATATTTCCCTTCTTTGTCTTTCTTTTTTTTTAAGATTTTATTTATTTATTTTTTCCCCCAAAGTCCCAGTAGATAGTTGTCTGTCATAGCTGCACATCCTTCTAGTTGCTATATGTGGGACACGGCCTCAGCATGGCCGGAGGAACGGTGCATTGGTGCGCACCCGGGATCCGAACCCGGGCTGCTGGCAGCAGAGCGTGCGCACTTAACCGCTAAGCCACCGGGCCGGTCCTTCTTTGTCTTTCTTAACCTGTTTTATCTTGAAGTCTACTTTGTCTGATATGAGTATGGCAACAATTGCTTTCTTTTGTTTGCCATTAGCTTTTAGTATTGTCTTCCATCCTTTCACTCTGAGCCTGTACTTGTCTTTAGAGCTGAGATGTGTTTCCTGGAGGCAGCATATTGTTGGGTCTTGCTTTTTAATCCATCCTGCCACTCTGTATATTTTGATTGGAGAGTTCATTCCATTTACATTTAGGGTAATTATTGATATATGAGGGCTTAATGTTGCTGTTTTGTCACTTATTTTCTGGTTCTTTTGCGTTTCCTTTGTTTCTTGTCCCATTTGTTTTGGACTGCCAATTCAGTTTGGTTGTTCTGTCTTATGACTCTTCTAGTTTTCTCTTTGTTTATCATATGTGATTTTTTTTGATTATTTGTTTAGTGGTTACCTTGAGGTTTGTGTAAAAAATCTTGTGTATGGGATAGTCCATTATCTGATGGCCTCCTATTTCCTCATACTAAGTCAATTCAATCACTTTCCTCTTCCCCTTCTAAGTGATTCTTGTTATACCTTATTCTATCTTGTGTTGTGGGTGTGTGTTTACAGTGATAAGGTTAAATTTATTTTTGGTGAATTCCTTCCTTTGATCTTTGATTTTGGTGTTTAAGTGGTTGCTAACCTATTCCAGTAAAGATCTACTATTTTTCTGATTTTATCTACCTATTTTTCCCTTGCTCCAAGCTTTGTATTCCCTTTCTCTTCTTTTTTTCAGGCCTGAGGGCCTTCTTGAGTATTTCTTATAGTGGGGGTCTTGTGGCCACGAACTCCCTTAGCTTCTGTTTATCTGGGAGAGTTACTATTTCTCCATCATATTTGAAGGATATTTTTGCTGGATAGAGTATTCTTGGCTGAAAGTTTTTGTCTTTCAGTATTTTGAATATATCATTCCTGTCTCTCCTAGCCTGTAAAGTTTCTGTTGAGAAATCCGCTGAGAGCCTGATGGGAGTTCCTTTGTACGTTATTTTTTGTTTTTGTCTAGCTGCCCTTAATATTGTTTCTTTGTCATTGACTCTGGCTAGACTTGCCACTAGGTGTCGTGGAGAGGACCTTTGTCTGTTAATATATTTAGGTGACCTGTTGGCTTCGCTTACTGGCATTTCCTGCTCCTTCCCCAGATTTGGGAAATTCTCAACTATTATTTCCCTGAATAGGCTCTTTGTTCCTCTTTCCCTCTCTTCTCCCTCAGGAATACCTATAATTCTTATGTTACATTTCCTAATAGAGTCAGATATTTCTTGGAGACTTATTTAATTTCTTTTGAGTCTTAGTTCTCTCTCCTGTTCTATCTGGAGCATATCTGTATTCCTATCCTCTAAAATGCTAATACTGTCAGCTCTGTTCTTTAAAGATTCCAGATTCTCCTTTATCTCCTGCATTGTATTCTTCATCTCCATCAGCACTGATTTGTTTTTCTTTATGATTTCAATCTCTTTTGTGAAGAAGCTCCTAATCTCATTGAATTGTTTGTCTGTGTTGTCTCATATTTCATTGAGTGTTTTTATGATAGCTATTTTGAAATCTCTGTCATTTAGGTTATGGATTTCTGTGTCTTCAGGGTTGGTGTCTGGGTGCTCGTCATTTTCCTTCTGGTCTGGTGATTTCTTGTATCTTTGCATTGTGGTTCCTGTGTTGGCTTTGTTTTTCCTCATCCTGGAAATCTCTGGTTGTAATTTCCACCCACCGCCACAGTGTGGGGGTAAAGGGCTGTGTAATCAGAGGCCCCTGCACTCTGCCCCAGCTGTTCGCTGCGATCCACGGGTAGCTTGGTCTGGTCTGGTCGGCTGAGCTGCAGGGTCCGGTTTGCAGGGGAGGGGTGTGGGCTCTCTCTTTTCCCCACTGGGTTCCTGGCGTGGGGGGCTTCTCATTCACTCCTTGTTATCCACTCTCTGGGGTGCTCAGATGTTGATAGTACCCTGTAGCTTTTCTGAGTCCTCTGTGTGGGAGTTTCCCACTGGCTGTGAGAGCCCTAAGAGCTACGGTTTCCCCACAGAGGGCTGCCCCACCCCCCTCTCTGGGAGCTGTGCGGACTGGGATCACTGATCTGATGGGGAGGGAGAGGAGTTCTCCTTACCTCTCCCCACTTCCTCCGGGGGTCCAGCACATTCCACTCTCAGATGTGCGGCAGTGTGGCTCTTTCCCATCCTGCTTTTCACTGTCTAGGATTCTGTTGTTGGTCTGTGACTGTTCTTTTTGTTGTATCTTATTGGGGGAAGAGTTTACGGGAAAGCTCACTCCAAAAGGACGCTGATGTCCCTCCTCAATATAGCCTTTTATTACCTTCTGAAAATGTGTCAAAATCAACTCCTGTGAATTATTTATCTATTTGCTTGCCTTTCCTCGTGTTTAAATGGCTGCTTATCTAAAGCTTCCTAGAGGAAACTTCATCACACCAAATCTTTCCTCACTTTCTCTCATTGGTTGCTTTCACGAGCCTTATGCAAAGCAGACTTGCACATGACCAAAAGGTTAAGTTGTTCTGGTCTACCACGTCCTGCTGCCCAACATAAAACTCTTGGCCTGTCACACACTAAGACCACAGAGAATGAGAATAAGCTTTCCTTTGTTGCATTTATTTTTATCTTGCTTGTAGATACAACCTGTGTGTTGTAACTGGGTTGAGGTTAATGCCAACAGCATTTTCTTCTCCTCTAGGCTAATGGTATCTTTCTTTCTTTCAGCTAACATTTTCCCAGAAGCTACACTGCACAAGGACTGAAAATATATTTACTTACAGTTTTGTTGTTTTGTTTTGTTTTTTAGTGAGGAAGAGTAGCCCTGAGCTAACATCTGTTGCCAATTCTCCTCTTTTTGCTGAGGAAGATTGGCCCTGGGCTAACATCTGTCCCCATCTTCCTCTACTTTATATGTGAGATGCTGCCACAGCATAGCTTGATGAGCGGTATGTAGGTCCCAGCCTGGGATCTGAACCTGCGAACCCCTGGCTGCCAAAGTGGAACATGCGAACTTAACTACAATGCCACTGGGCCAGCCCCTTAACTTACAGTTTTAATATGAGCAGAATAGTCTTCATCAGGCAGTCTTTCAGGTCATGGTTTTATGAGTGGTGAACTTGTGATTTTTCTTTTCCCAGGCTTCTTTCTCTGCCATGAATTTGCCCACTGACTTATATTCCAAGTACTTCACAGAGAGAAAGCAAGCTCATGGATCTAGTAACAGACTGAGAAGGACCAGCAGAGCTGCCCAAAATCTTTCCCTCACCTGAGAACACGTGGACTGCTGCTTTTAGAATACCAGTTTCTTCTATTTAATTCTTTCAGTATAATTTTAGATTCTAAGGGGGAGGGAAAAATATATGAATGTGGACTCTCCTAGGAGTCTGCTTCTCATTTTTATTGTTTTTGAAATCCTCTACTGTCAACAGTATTGACAGCTCCTACTTTCAAAAGTTTCATCCATATTTTCTACTGTGTACTAGATGAATTTCTCTGTTCCTGGAAATGTACGATGTAAAGAAGGAACGGCCATAAATATTCTTTCCTCTCACTGTAACATTATTCAGACAGTTGGTGAGCTATACTTTTGAAACTACCTGATGTAGCCAACTCATAATACTCGTGGTTTTTCCTTCCAGGAATCAAGGACAAATAATTTTCTACACAAGATTGATTAATTGTTAAAAATAAATGAAGGTTAAACAAATGTAATAATATGAGAATCATTCCTTATTTATTATTATTGTTTCTTTGAGAACACCTAATCATATTTATATGTGGTTTTAGGTGTGTCTGTTTGTCTGTGTGTGTATGTGTATATTCTGTAGCACCCTTCTTGCAAAAGGCTTATTTTACAATGAGTAAATAGATGAAATATTCAGATAAATTTGGTGCCTGAAAGAGCAATTGGGAATTTCTGGTATTAATATTGAGTCTTATTCTTATAGTCAAAGGAGAGCTAAACATTTTGGTGATCCATATCTAAAATAATGAACAATTTTTAACACATCAGAAAAACAAATAAGCAGTGGATTTTGAAATGTCTGGCCTTTCCACTGTGGGTCAAAGCAGAATGGTGTCATAGGGATGCAAAAGAACTTTCTTATGGCACAGGGCACTGCCCAAAGAGAGAAGCAACATTGAGTGGTGGCTTCAGAAAGACCAATGACTTCAGCATGAGATCGCTTGTGTGTGGAGGACTCAATGGCACATGGATTTGAGTAGGATAAAATGCTTATAGTCTCAACCCACTATATTTAAAACTCATATCATGAAGATACTAATCTCAGTTAAATAATTAACTCAGAAAATGATATTTACTAATGCCCTTAGTAGTAAATATACTACCAAGTAGTACATTTTACCCAGAAAATTTCAGAGTTCAATTAAACAAAGTCTTCTTGTGGATCTGCTGTATGATAATTATTGCACAAATTTTAAGTATTTCAATTTTTAAAAATCAAAACATACTTTAAGTGTTTAAGGGATGCTCATATTTGATAAACTCTCTTGATGTTTTTTGAATACTAAAAGTAATTAATTGATCAGACTGCACATGAATAGTATTATCAAAAGATTCATGTCCCACTTGTTTTAATTTGTATTTCTTTCTCTCTTTTTTTTTTTTGAGGAAGATTGGCCCTTAGCTAACATCTGTTGCTAACCTTTCTCTTTGTTTCTCCCAAAAGTCCCCAGTACATAGTTGTAGGCCCTTCTAGATCTTCTATGTGGGACGCTGCTCAGCATGGCTTGATGAGTGGTAAGTAAGTCTGTGCCCAGGATCTGAACTGGTGGACCCTGGGCCACTGAAGTGGAATCTGCAAACTTAACCACTGCACCACCGGGGTGGTCCCTAATTTATATTTCTTTTGGTGCTAATTTAAACTTTTTCCTAATTGTCAATTTACGAAACATATTTTCTTTTTTTAAACTAGTTTTTCACCAGTTTTCTTTCTTTCTATTCACAGTAATTATTTTCTGCCTGACTTCTGAGCCTCCTTGTTGTCACCTTAGCTTATACTGTTACATATAAATAAGAAAATTAAAATCAGCCTTACTTGCATTATCCACACTGTTAGCATTCTGACCTATTTTCCAGTTAGTATGCACACATGAATATGTATACGTGTACATATATTTGGGTTATGAAAGCTATTAAATTGATATATGTTTGTGAAATTTTCATGGAAAACAAGTGCCTTCCAGGTAAAATGGAAGTGAAGGATTGATTTTTTTTCTAAATTCTTCTGTCTTCCTTACTTCTGCTAAATGTTTCGCTGGGCTTCTCCTTATTTATAGTCCTTTCAGCAAGTGAGCTCACCACAGCCTTTCGGTGTCTTGATCATATTCTTCTTTACTCTCCTCCACATAACGCTTACAGCTGTGGTTCCCAAGCTCAGTCTTTGGACAACTGCAAGTCTGTAAAAAATTATGCACTCATCCATGGCAAAATCAGAAAAAAGGACAAACAAAGAATTCATTTAACAATTCATCATATTTGCAGTCCAAGTGTCTAAAATTTAATAAACCTATTATAGAAATAACTGCTACAATTTGATGTTTTAAAAAAGACAAAACTAAAATTGGGTAAAAACTATAAATATATGATTCACAGACAGACATAGATATAAACCACAAACAATGAATATTATTTGGTCTCAATAGCAGTCAAGGAAATGCAAATGAAAGCAACAATTATATTTAAGAATTGTTTGTGTTTAAATTTGTGCACTAACACATAGGACCTATGGGATCTGTGCAAATCCCTTCACCTATGACTTTAGTCTCTCCATTGGTGAAAACATGATGATGATATCTACCTTCTGTAATTATTGTGAGACTGAGTCATAGAACACATATGAAGTGCTTAGAAGTTCCTGGCATAAAGAAAGCTTACATAATAAAAGCTACTTAATGTTATGTTAGTGGTAGTATTGCCAATTTCCCCACCAGATTGGCAACATTAAAGAGAAAATAACATTGAGCACTAGAAACATTCACTGGGGAGAGTCACTCTCATACACTGCTGGGAAAGAGGGGGGAAGTGTGAGAAAGCTGTAACCTGTTTAGAAAATAAAAAGTTAGGATCTATCTAAATGTAATTAAAAAACGGCAACATTTAGTAGGACCTAGAAAAATCTTTAGCGTACTTTAAGTGAGGCTTTGGAGGAGGAGACATTGAAAACATATGAAAATAGCATGATCCTATTTTGTTGGAAAATAAATAGGCAGATGCTATACATGTATGTATATGTCTATATGCTTGTATGTGCATAGACACAGGTATGGGAATATGGTTAACTGGTTTCAATGGTTAACTGGTAAAATAAGAGAGTGGCTGGTGTGGAGAATGCTTTTCTATATATACCTTTTTGCATTATTTGACTTGTTGCAATAAACACTTATTATTTTTGTATTTCTATATTACATCTTTTCTTCTTTTGTGGTCAAAATGTCTTTTCTTCTATAAAATGACTGATATAGCATATAATTGATATTATAGTTGGAATATCCTTACTTGGCTAAATAAAAACTTTGAAAACCCTTTGTTGATTGCTTTAATTTTTCTTGAATGTTTACTGATCAAAGAAATTCAAAACTGTGAACCACAGTACTAAAATGCAAGTGTAATTCCAAATAAAGTTTCTAGCTCATCAATAATACAGAAGAATGTTTGGCATGTATGTGAGGTTAGGATCCCTTGCTCAGCAGGAAGTGAGGTGAAGAGTTGGTATTTTATGTGATACTTGGTGTACACATTGTAAAGTTTATGAGCTTTCTTAATATGTCTACTTTTAACTTTATAACTCTCTCTATAAGTCCTCTTTAATGGACTCATTTTAAGTAGAATCTTCTGCATATAATTTGAGAAACAATTCTCAAAGACATATTTGCCCCTGGATATCTGCCCAATTATTTACCCATTACATAAAATTCTCTTTTTAAAATTATTTGGGTTAAAGGAACATTTCATAACATGTGTTTTTGAGATGTATTCGGTGAGATTCACAAAAGCATATAGACTCAGAAGAAGTGGTAATAATGACTCTGTGGTTAAATACATTATGGAGATGCTGCATACTTTATCTTCTCCTTATGATGCACAAACTTCTTGAGGGTATCAAATGCTTTAAATGTTCCTGCAATGTAAGTGCCTGACAATTAGCTCTTTTGATTGTAATGTAAATGACTGGCAGTAAGCTTTTGATTGCCCAGGCATCCACTTCAAAGACATTCATCTCAAATAAATACATTGCCATCTACACAGCTCGATAAAGAGCCAGCCTCCCTCTCACCCATGAAGTTCCCATTATAGAAAGTCCTGGGTGACCTAGATAACTGACCTCTTGAGTGACTCTATGTTTCCCTTCCCATGCTTTAATTCCAGCTCTTATGATTTAAATTCACCAATAAAGACTGAACCCTCAAAACCCTTGACACCCCACCCTCAGACCACAATGAAGGCAGAACATCAGGTCTGTGGACTCTCTCTCTATCTGCAAGCTCACTGTTTGATCTCTAGTGTTCTGTGTATCCTCCAGGATCTGGGAGTAATAAACCTTGTTTTTTCAAAATTCCCTGATGGTTGTTGCTGAGGTATGTCCTGCAATTATAGTAAGAACCACCAGGGCCAGTGTAATCACATTGGCTCCTATCAAGGAAATGTCTGTGAGGACTTGCCACTAGTCCTTGCTCAGGGGAGTGCCTCCAGCATTCCTAGCCCATAGCATCACCACTGATAGACTGAGAGCCACGCAAAACAGTCCTGCAGTTAAGGAACACGTTTAGCTTTGCTTTACTCACCATTTCCCAAATATATCCAACTACAGAAATTTTTTTTTCTATAACAACTAATAACACATGTTGAGAGAACATACCTTGAAAAATACTGAGATTTTCTATTAAAATGTTTATATCTCTTGAATGAATATATGTTAAGGACATTAATTTTTAGTTATTAACTAATCTATCATCAGAGATTAAGAAGCAATTCTCTTTAAGGCCCTGGAGAAATAAGAGAGTTTAGATGTTTGAGGAAAGAGGGTGATATGAGCATCTATCTTTCAAAAGAGGGCAAGGTAGTGTTGGGGGAGAGGGAGAATCCCCCTCGACCCTTTCCCTTAAGGTTCTTATGGCTGGCCAAATAATTAAAAGACAGGTTAGCAGGAGAAAATCATAGTTTAATAACATGTATACATGGGAGAAACTCAGAAAAAGAACTGAGCAACTCATCATTCTGACTAAGCTACACACTTAAGTACTTTTTTAGCTGAAGGAGCAGAAGGTGTTGGGGGGGGAAGTGATTTGGGAATTGAGATAGGAAGAAGATAATTCACATGAAGATGGAAATGCAAATAATTCTCTGACAACTCTTTTCAGGGCCACCTAGAGAATGTTGCCAAGGAGAGACAGAATTTTTGATAAGATGGGCTTGGTGCCTTTCCTATTGCAGCATCTATTTTACATTATACTACAGCCATTGTATGGTAGTGGCTCCTTCCTGAGACAGGCCTTCTATGTTAAATTCTTTAGGCAGTTTGGGGGAGGTGAAATGTCCATCATAGAAAATAATCAAGGTGAAGAGATATATTTCAGGGTTGAAAATTTTGATCTCCCACAGTAGGGAGGTCTGGGTGACATGGAGGGCCTTGCAAGTTAAGGCTAATCCCAAAAGCAGTGTATTAATTTTCTATTGCAGCATAATAGCACCACAAACTTAGTGGCTTAAAGCAACATATATTTATTATCTTACAGTTTCTGTATCAGAAGTCCCATGGGGCATGGCTGAACTGAGTGCTCTACTCAGGGTCTGACAAAGCTGCAGTCAATGTGTCAGCTGGGCTATGTTCCTTCTAGAGCTCCAGGGCCTCTTTCAAGCTCATCTGACTGGTGGAAGAATTCACTTCCTTGCCACTACAGGACTGGGATCCCAACATTTTTGCTGGCTAATTCCTGGGGCCGCTCTCACTCCCAGAGGCTGCCTCTGTTTCTTATCATATGGTCCTGTCATAGGCCTTCTCACAGGCCTCTCAATATGGCAGCTTACTTCTTCAAGGCCAGCAAGGGGAAGTCTCTCACTCCAACCTGCTGAGATGGAGTCTACCATAACATTCATCACCTTTCTATGTAATGAAACCTAACCAGGGAAGTAACATCCCACCATCTTTTCCATATTCTATTGATTAGAAGAAAGCCACAGGTCCTACTTGCGCCCAAGAAGGGGGGATTTTACAAGGGTGTGACTCTTTGGGTCACCTTAGGGTGTGCCCACCAAAATCACCAAGGGCCTAAGGATAGGAGGCGGAGGAGGGGTGGAGATAAGAGGCTAGGAGAAAATCAAAGAGTAAAGAAATTCAGAATATGGTGGCAACAGGCTTTCTAAGCCAACTTCCCCTTTTTCATAACTGGGGTCAGTCCTGTCCCGCTCTGCAGCCCGTCTTTGATGTACAAATTTATGCACTCAGTGCTCTCCTTTTAGGATTTCTTGCTTATTGTTGATATCACCCAGGGCTTACATGAAGATTTAGGAAGACTCCCAGGTAGAAGAATTTTTACCCTGGCTGGGTTGTGTAATACTTTGGTCTCTCTTGTAGCTTCACCGCTTTCTGGCATCAGTATGCACTAAGCAGAAAAGAGATACAAAAGTCTCATTCAAGGAGAAACAAAAAATACCCACATCATTAATTTAAACATGTTTTATTTTAATACAAAGTGCAGATTTTTGGAGCAACTGGCAAAGAACTGCTACTTATAAGATTTTTCTCTTTCTTCCCCTCCCAAAAAACAATGCTACGACACAATGTGTCACCCAGAGAAGTCCCTAAAATGTTTTCTGTGTCTGATACTTTGTTTTTAAGTTGTGCTTGCTTATAGGAACCAAGGCAGAACATTGCCAGATGGCCAAACTGCAGAAGTGGTCCAAACCAGAAAAGTCTAAGATGGTGATGGGGTGCCGTGAGCAAAAGGAAATGTGTGCAAAAGGTGCTGTGTACAAGAAGGGAAGATCAGTGCATTCCCCAAATGCCCCTGTCCCAAGTGATGACACAGAGACCTCTCCCTCTTAACATCCCGTAAGAACTCTGCTCACTTTCCCTTCAGGGACAAGGTGTTTTAGAGCATGAGCTCTCCTTCTCCATATTCCTTAACCAACAAGTAAAGTTTTTGCTCTGTTATTCTGAACCTGGTCTTGTTCTGTCGGCATGAGTGGCTCTAGGCAAAAGAACCCACTTGTGGGTCAACAGTCCCTTAGGGCTCAGTGACAAAATGTAGTGACTCTGGCAGGACTGGAATGATTGCTAGCTCCCCTCCTTAACTCTGGTCTCTAGGCTCCCAACAGGTGAAACAATGGGCTGCAGCAGCACTTACCAGGCTGACTCACCTATGTTGCTGGGGGCTTGCAAATGAAAGGGAAACCAGGACTGTCCTGCCTGGTGTTTGGTGGTTGGCCTTGGACTCGCCTCACTGATTCTTATCAAACTGGCACCTGTGGCCACACTTAGACTTTTGTCTTCTGCCATTTTGTTCAAGTCAAGGGGGACCTCCCACAAGCCAACATAAAGTCTACCTTCAGTTGAGCATCAGAACAGTGTGTGTGCATGCACGCAGGACTGAAGGAGGAGACGAGCTTCACCCCAGGAAAGGGCTGAGGGAGACTCTCTCCCAAGGAATGATTTTGCTGGTCCCTTAAGGGATCCCCTCTCCCAAGGAGTGGTACCAGTCAGTGAGGGATGGGCTGGGTAAGGGATCAGCGATGCCTGATCACCCCAGATCATAGTTGGGGTCACCTAACCCTCACAGCCAAGATGTCTCAGTGGGAGGTTTCGAGGTGGTGACAGAAGGAGGTAAGAACAGTTGTTCAGGGTTTTTGTTTTGTTTCTGTCTTTGTGCCAATCTTCTTCCAATAAGACCAGCTGAGTATGATGGGCTTTGTATAAAAGTGATTACATCTCTTATGCCTGATTGTATTTTAAATTATATTGTGGGGATAAATATTGTATCTCACTGGGAAACATTTCCCCCACCTGATATTGTGAAGGCATATAAATCCACCCTTCAGGCAATGTTAATTAAGCAAGGGAAAGGAGATCTCACTTTAAAATGGTCAAATTGACTTCAAAAACAACTATAAAAAAGTATCCTTACTGCAAAAAGAGAAGAATCTTTGGATCAAGATAACCCAAGATAATTTAAAATTACAGTGGCCACTTTGGGGTTCCTTTGAGACTCCAAAACTTGTACTGGGTGAGGGATCAGGGATTCCTGATAACCTGAGATCACCTATTAGAAAGAACGCTCCAATTAGGTAAGATCATTTAAGGAGTATACTTATTAAGTCATGGCTTTTATGGGCACCCTGTAATCTACATTTGAAGGAGGACTCAATATGAGTCCTTCCCAGTGTTGATGAGACTCAGACATTTTTGGGCGGGAAACTACTACCCCTAAACAGTCAAGGGGAAACTAAAATTAAAAATTAATGGAGTTGTTTAATGATTTCAGGAATAGTTACTGGTGTCCCAGCTAAAGCTTGACAAGATATTTGAAAGGATTTGGTAACTTACAATCAGGAATTTGGCCAAAGTGGAAGCTGATATTTAAAACCTGATAGGAATTTTTTTGGCCTTCTTCCCTAAATTAAGATAAAACTATGTACCCTGAGAGAAAAAAGCAAATTAAGGATAATGTAACTGGAAGAGTGTCAGTCCTTTGATAAGAAACTAACCTTTCCTGTTAACCTACCAAACCAGATTCCTAAGACTGAAAGAGAAGAAAAAAGAAAAGAAAAAAAAAATGGGAAAAAGAAGCTTTTGGAGATGCAGACTGCTATGAAAGCACCCTTGCCCAAAAATCTAAGGAAAAGTTTTAAAACAGAGTCTATAAAATCTTTGTTGCATCTGTATGTTGTTTATCTGTGTGTCTCTATATATGTTATATATGTGAATTTTTCTACCTCTGAATGGTATAATTTCTAAAAGCTCTGTTTAATTGGCTTAAATTAAGTGCTTACATAAATTATTTCTAAATGTAACAGAAACTAACCTAAATGTCTTGCAAGTTAACATGACATAAATTAATCTTTGGTACCTGAAAACTTATTTAAGACTGTTGGTTTGATTAAAATGGACATGTCCTCAGAGTTATCAGCATTGGATATGATGCAGACATGCAGCCTTTATTCTACATTTATTGGTCAAATAAGCGGATGTTATCTCTATTACAAAACTAGTTAGCAAAAATAATAAGTTAAAATGATAGCTAGTTTTGTCTAATGTCTCACGAAGTTTTATAGGCAATCAAAATAATTATTGGGAACAAGTAAACTAAGTAGATATGAAAAAGATAAAAGTGTTGGGTGAACTCTTTTAACAATAATTATGTGTTATGGCATGTATATTTAAAGATAAGTACCAAAATCTCTTTGGTAACTTGAAACTTTGAAGTTTTGCTATGTGAAATTAAATGATAGAAATTTATGGAATATTTAGGTAAATTCTAAATAAGACAAAATATTAGATATTAATTATTAAATATAGGTTTATCTACTTTTGGCTTCTTATTACAGAGAAACTAAAAGATGTTTGGTTCTATTAGTAAAAATGTCATATTTTACTTAAAAAATTGTACTATAAAGTAACATGTTTCTAGAAATTATAAAAAGTATTTTTAAATTTTCCAAGTCACAGAATGCTAATGTAAAATACAGTTTGTAATTGCTTACTTCTTAGTTTTTGCTAAAAATTAAGGTCTGTAAGGGTTAAGAATTCTAATTAATATATGTAATTAAAGCTACTAAAATTTAATAAGGAAAACATCTTTGTGTTCAAGGAAAGTAAGATATATGTTTTCAGTAAAGAAGGTATAAATAATGAAAATTTTTTTGTGTGTGTGAGGAAGATCAGCCCTGTGATAACACCTGCCACTCCTCCTCTTTTTTTTTTTGCTGAGGAAGACTGGCCCTGGACTAACATCCTTGCCCATCTTCCTCCACTTTATATGGGACACCGCCACAACATGGCTTGCCAAGTGGTGCGTCAGTGCGTGTCTGGGATCCGATCCGGCAAACCCCGGGCCACCACAACAGAGTGCGCGCACTTAACCACTTGCACCACCGGGCCAGCCCCAATAATGAAAATATTTTTGTTTGTTTTGTTAAGAAAGATAAATTTGTCCTAAAGTACCAGGGAAGAAAAAGGAGAGAAAGCATGGGACAAATTCTGAATGTAAAATGTGACAGAAGGTTTGTGGAAGTAAAACCCTGAGGAGTTTTGTGCATGGTCAAGTTGACTAAGATTGAAATGAATTTAATTAAGTAAATAAGTTTAAATATCAAAAGTAAGCTGGTGCAAAATTAGAATTTGGCTTTCTCTCTTAGACAATTTTTTTGAACTTCTGGTCTGCCCTTGATAAAAAGGTTATAAAGGGTTTTTCTTTACCTTTGAGTAAGACTATCTAAAAGACAGAAAACCTATGTTTTGTTAAAATAATTTCCTATGTTCAAAAAGACTGAGGTCTCTCCATTAAAGTTTGTTTGACTGTTTCTGTTGTCACTTTGAGTGAATGGATAACTAAGCATTGTTTCCTATTTGACCAAGTGTTTAAAATTTTTTGATATTTTTGAACTTCCCCCCAAATTAAAGTCTTGCTTGTGACTTAACAAAAGGAAAGTTTGAGAATTACCAATCAGCCCTGGGACATCTTGAAGAATTTGTTCTCTCTTTCTATAAAGAGAAAGATATTAAACCAATTAGGCTTATATGGTATGTTAAATTACATGGGAAGCATTTTCAAATAAATGATGATAAACTTTCCTAGGTTATATTGTGTGGGTAAATATTGTTAATATAAGTGTTTTTCTTTTTCTTAATGATATATCATTCCAAAAATTCTGATCTGACCTGGCTGTCAGTCGTAATTCTAGTTATTATCTCAAAGTACTGTATGTCACAGAAATAGCCAAATGTCTTTGTCAATTGCCATTTTTGAGTATTTTGTTATTTGCAGACAGTTGTTTTACTCTGATGTTTTTGCAAATATGTTTCATTTTCAGAGAGATTCATGGAAAGGACTCTGACTCTTGCTCTAGAATACAGGTTTCTGATAAACTTTCAGATCATAAGACTGAGTTGAGTGAGAAATTACAGAACTCTAAGGGAGAAACTGATGACTTCATGAAACCACTAACAAAAGATCAAGATCAAGGGGCCGGCCAGTGGTGTAGCAGTTAAGTTTGCATGCTCTGCTTCAGCAGCACAGGGTTTGCAGGTTTGGATCCTGGACATCGGACCTACTTGTCAAACCATGCTGTGGTGGCATCCCATATAAAGTAGAGGAGGATGGGCATGGATGTTAGCCCAGGGCCAGTCTCCCTCAGCAAAAAAGAGGACGATTGGCAACTGATGTTAGCTCAGGCATAATCTTCCTCAACAACAACAAAAAAAGATCAAGATCAAGAGTTGGTTACATGAAGCTGAGTGAACTGATGAAGATAACTATAATCTTTAGAACTTTTGTTTGAAATATTGCTTTTTTTTAATGTTTTGTTTTTCCCCATTTAAGGAAACACTTTTCTCTTAAGCTAACTATGACTTATAGAATCTGGTAAATTATACATTTGTAAGCAGAATTGAAACAGTTATCTTTTTCTCCCTACCCAATCCCTCCAGAATTTGGAAACTCTTAGTGAATAAATATTCTTATTTTCATGCAATATAGTTATATGCATAAGTTCAAGAAGAATCTGGTCTTCTTATAGCAGGACACAATTGGAAACATTGGTTATATTACCAAGGCTTTGATTGGAATGTCATATTTGAGAGAAACATGCATAGACTCAGATGACCAAACAGCTTTGAGGAACAGAGATTGGACTTCATGGAATAAAGCCACTTGGAAACATTGGCCTGATACCTTACTTACAGCATTCCAATCAACTTTACCAGGTGAGAAAAGAAGGTCACTTCCCTGGCAGGTACAAGGAACCTCAGGATATTTGGGAGAACCTCAAGAAAAGAGAGAAATTCACCCAAATTGAAGGTATTGTAGGAGGAGTCTGATGACAAGTCCTTGGCTATGCTTTCCTGTGAGATGCCTTTAAAATTAAATCTGA
The DNA here is from genome assembly GCF_057802395.1 of Ceratotherium simum simum. NCBI lineage: Eukaryota > Metazoa > Chordata > Mammalia > Perissodactyla > Rhinocerotidae > Ceratotherium > Ceratotherium simum. Next base: position 42,806,557 of record NC_141926.1, on the reverse strand, counting down.
GATTCCTTGTAAAATGTCCCAGCAAAGCAGATTTTATAAAGCATGTATGACCAATTGCTATTCTTGCTGTGCTTGTGTAAATAATTGGACCAAGTTTATTGAAACTAGACTTATTTTACAAACCAGTTAGTCTTAATTTGGCTATCTTTGGTAAAAATGAGGGTGATTTTAGAGGGAAAAATAATGTTTCAGTAGAAACTGTAATGCACAATTGTGGATATTAAATTCTAGTTCTGTTAATTGTCTTTGAAGTTTTTGTTTCCTATCTATAAGCTGAACTGGATCCTGAATTCTTTTGGTTTCCTCAAATATCTGGCTACAAATATCCAAAATTACTAGCCATAGATGTAATATAGTGGGGTATCATGGGGCCCAGAGAACAAGCAGTTTATTAAACCTTTAAACTACAAATTGGGTGAAAAAATAGTTAACTCATTCCTTTCTATATTTACCCAAAATGCCCTACTCTTTTGCTGGGTAGGGACCTACTGCTTAAATTAGGAGGCTTCCTTTATTTGAAAGAGGATCAAGTGCAAGTAAATGTCCCCTCAGTCTTTGGTCACCAGCTGATTATGCTTCTGACAAAAAGGACTGAGACAAAAGATTTAAAGAGAAGCTTAATGGAATTACTAGAGGTAAATCCCTGAGTTTGGACTAAAGAAAGAGTGGGGCATGCCATCCAAGTAAACCCCATGATTGTCAAACTAAAACCTGGGCACAAGTGCTGAAATGTTAAACAATACCCTCTCAGATAGGATGCCCTAAACTGCATGGCCCCTGTCATAAAAAAAACTTGGTCAATCAAGGCCTCATCAGGCCATGCCAATTAGTATACAACACTCCAATCCTCCTGGTCAAAAAGCCAATGGGGAATACCGGAGGTACAGGACAACAACTAGAGTATGACCTTCAGGTAGGGGAAACAGTGAAGGCACTCACAGTGTACGGCAATCAGGCCCTGCCTGGCCCCACAAACCTGCCCTCCATCCCTTCCAGTCCAGTGATCTGGTATCCTAAACTGCTCACAGCCCTTCCAAGATGCACTTTCTCCTTAGGGTTATGTAAATAGTACTGGCATCATCGAGGACAACACCACTAGACTACTAGAAAAGGCTACTTGGTTAAAAGAAAAAGGCCAATCAGACCTAACGAAACTGATCTGGAGTGGAGTTAAACAAGCTCTTCCCAGCCTGACTTGGTTTCTCCCACCTTTTTGGCCTCTGCTGGCTATTCTGCTGCTTCTACTCTTTTGACCTTGCATTCTAAACTTTCTTGTTTCCTTTGTTAGCAAAAGACTAGAATCTATTAAATTCAAAATGGTACTAACCCAGGAATATTAGGGGTTGGGAGTCCAATTCAGTGACAACAAAATATATCTAAAAGTTGATAGGGATAGCTTCTGTTCCTCTATGGGCCCCCTATAATTATGACCCTAGTCAGCTGGAAGTAGTTATGGAAGATGGACCTTCATCCATTGTCCCTCAAGAATGAGGAGCAAGACACAGTCAGAGGAGGAATTATGTCACCCAGAGAAGTCCTTAAAACATTTTCCATGTTCAATCCTTTGTTTTTAAGTTGTGCTTGCTTATAGGAACCAAGGCAGAACATTGCCAGATGACCAAAGTGCAGAACTGGTCCAAACCAGAAAGGTCCAAGATGGTGATGGGGTGCTGTGTGCAAAAGGAAATGTATGCAAAAGGTGCTATGTGCAAGAAGGGAAGATCTGTGCATGTCAAAAATGCCCCCTGCACCAAGCTATGACACAGAGACTGCCTCCCCCTTCACATCCCATAAGACCCTTGCTCACCTTCCCTTCAGTGACAAGGAGTTTTAGAGCACTAGCTCTCCTTCTCCACATTCCTTGATCAGTGAATAAAGTTTCTGCTCTGCTATTCTGAATCCAGTCTCATTCTATTGGCATGAGTAGCTCTGGGCAAAAGGACACATTTGCTGGTCACCGTTCCCTTAGGGGTCAGTAACAAATGTGCCATGTAATTTCTAACCAAGTACTAGGTGATGATTTTGTTCAGCTGCAGAATCAGCACCTATATATAGTCTGAAGGAAAAGATTGGTCTAAAGAAAATGAATAAACATGTCCTCCCACTTAGATTCCTGTCAAGTTTTCAGAGAAAAGTGTGTTGATGGAGAACTCTTGGTGTCTATGCAGCAGGCAGACACCATTTTTTGTGCTCCAAGGATAGTCAGCTGCCCCAGGAGGGATAAACTGTGGACCCATCCCATGAGAGCTTTGATAATTCCTAGCAAACAGAGGAGGCAGGAGTGCAGCTGAGAGGCAGGAGTTCTGGAACCACACTTCCACTTCAACTGTGAATTGGCTGTGTGATCTCAGATCAGCAAATTACCAGCGACTTAGTTTTAGAGTCTATTTTCTTGCCTATAAAATAAAATTCTTTCCAATTCTCAAGTGCTGAACTCTGTGTAAAGAATGACACATTCCAGTGTATTTAGCAAAATACTGGAGGTGGTGAACTAGTCCTGGGATTTGGAAGGGTTTTTGTGACAGTGTGAGCAGAACAACTGTTCTTTCATTATAGATTGCTTTCTCCAGGAAATGGTGAATTTTGCTACCTACATGCTAGGTACAAAATAGAAAGCACTACCTGGGAGTGAAGAGGAATAATGTTAATTTACTCCTATTTAAATCAATCAAAATAATTTTAACTTTACATTAGAGAATAGTCTACACATAGAAAATGACACATATTTTAATTGCACTGTTCAATGAATTTTCACAAATTGAACATGCCCATATAACCAACACTCACATAAAAACACAGAAGATTAGCAGTCTTCCCCTAGAAGACTCCTCATACACCCTTCTTCAGGAATAACCATTATCTTAACTTCTAACAGCATAGGTTTGTTTCATGAGATTTTGTACTGTATATAAACGGCATGTTACACTATGTACCCTTTTCTGTATGTCTGTTGTATCCTTTTTCAAAATTATGTTTGTGAAATTTATCCACATTGATGAGAGTATTGTAGATTGTACATTGTCATTGCTGTGCCACATTCCACCAGAAGAATATAGACGTTATTTTATTCATTCTACTGTCAATTAACATTTATTTGGTTTCCAGCTTTTGGATATTACAAATGGAGTTACCATGAATACTCTAGTATCTGTCTTTTAATTAACATGTGTGTGCATAAGCTGAAAAGTTGAATTGCTTAGTCATAGGGCGTGCTAATACTGGGTGTTTGCAGATACTGCCAAATAGTTTTCCAAAACTGCTATATCAATTTATGGTCCTATCAGTCATTTGTGAGAGTTGCTATACTCCTTGTTCTATCTTCATTATTTTAGCCATTCTGGTGAGTGTTTAATAATATCAACATAAGGCTTTAATTTGCACTTACCTGATAACTAATATGGCTGAGTATGTTTGTTGGTCATTTGGACAAACTCTTTGCGGAGCCAATGTTCAAATATTTTACCCATTTTTCTATTGGGTTGCTTGTTCATTGGTTTGTTTAGGATATCATATATCCTAGATTTGAGTCGTTTATCAAAAATGTGCTGTATGTCACCCAGTATCATTTTTAATTAACATTTGGTGTCTACTAGGAACTCTCCCACTGAAAATTGTTCAAGAGATACACGTGAGATGCATAAGTTAAGGTCATTATCACAAGTCCTTTAAAATTTGGTTGGGAAACAAGGAAGCTACATGAGCAGCAGTTGAGTAACAGCAGCAGTGAATGTGTGATGAAGTGCCTTGTTGAGAGGTGAAGTCCCCTGGGTGCTATTGGAGTCTGAAGAGGTACTCTGTAGAACATACCAAGGGTCACGGGAAAAAAGAAGTACCTATACTGATGTGGAGAATAGATAGGAATTGGAGAAACAGAAACAGGCAAGTATTTACTTCCCTCCTATACAGTGAGGCTCCAAGTCCAGTGAGGGTGGGGGATTTGTGATAGGGATGTATATACGTATCCAGGTCCGTGTAAGTGTATGTTATTACCTGAAAGTTCTTCCTTTATAGGAGTTTAAAAATAAGAAAAGGAAAGAGACAGCAAAAAAAGAAGAAAAAAAGGAAACACAACTTTCCTTGATCTGAAATGGCCAGAAAATACATAAAGCCCATGTCAGTTTCACTCCAGTTTTTATTGTTCCTCTTGGGTTTTCCACTGGATACTGAAACTCATATTTTCAAAGGTATGTTATTCTTTATTCTCCCCTTCTTTCTTTGAAATTAGCACATCAAATATTAATGAGAGAAGACTTAAGGGGAGAAACTAATGAGTTTATTGGACATAAGAAATTTTATTCTTTTCTGGGCAGATTTTATAGATATCATAATATAGATAATCAGTCCCTTAAAAGGTAAGATTATCATGTTTTCTTTGCCTCTTGAAGAACATTTTAATAGCAAACATGAATTGAGTGCTTACAAAATTCCAGGGGCTGTTCTGAACACATCATGTGTGTTTACTCATACAATCCTCACAATGACTCTATGAGTTTGGCACCCCTTTGAGAGATGAGGAAGCCGATGTACCAGGAGCTTCAAGATCTTGTCCCATATTGTATCAGTGATAAGCAGCAGAACCAGAATTTAAAATCAGACAGTCTGGTTCCAGATTCTATGCTTTAAACTAACTGTTGGCATACTTTTCCTTGAAATGGTTAGCTAATAACTATTTTAGTCATTATAGACCACAAAGTCTGTCAAAACTACTCAATTCTGCAACTATAGTGTGAAAACAGCTATAGACAATATGTAAATGATGAGAATGGCTAATGTTTCAATAAAAATTTATTTACAAAAACAAGTGATAGGCTGAATTTGGCCCAAGGACTATGGTTTGCTGACCCTGATCTAAACTAAAACAATATACTGCCCTTTATGGATGCTAAGAGTTTAAGTGAAACCTGTCTTTTTCCATGTTCTGTTTTATATATCCTGGTCAGACACCAGCAGTTCTAAACAGTGGGCAACTTCACCCCCCAAGGGACATTTGGAAATGTCTGGAGACATTTTGGGCATCACAAGTAGGGGAGGGTCTATTGGCATCTAGTGGGTAGAGCCAGGGATGCTGCTAAACATCCTACAGTGCACAGAATAGCCCCCACAACAAAGAATTGGCAAACCTCAAACATCAATTGTATCAAGGTTTGGAAACCCTGGACTCTGTGGATCATATTCATCTTTAAATATATAGAATACTCCTCTTCCCTATGTCTCTCAGCATGATGATACTCTTCTGTCTTTACTGCCTCCTAGATAGATCAATTCTTCCAAATAATAATAATAACAACAATGATGATTATGATAGTGCTGGTGATGCTGGTGGTGATCATTTCTGACATCCATAGAACACCCATTATGGACTGGATAATCATACATACAATATCCTACTGCTACTATATCACATTTTATTTTAAAGTAAATTTGTAAAGTAGATATTATGATTTTGTTTCATCATTTGAAGAAATACAAGCACCTATATTCAAAGCCTGGATCTTTTTATTCCACCCTGTTACCTCTTTCTTCTTGTTATAATGAGTTATATCATTGGACATAAGAATTTCAAGGTTTGGTCAGCCTCAGTGAACACTAGTTATGCCTAGAAGATGGTGCTGAACTTACTTATTCAAGTTTTATTTGTAAAGTTGCTTTTCCATCTATCATTGGCCCACATATCAATTTTGTGAGTCTGGGAGTGAAAAGTTTATGTTTACCTCCTTTTTCCACATCAGGGCATGAGGTCAATGGCCAACCCCACACCTTGCCTTGATAATATCTTCTGCCTTCTGTTAGTACATGCAGGCATTTTCCCTTTCTGTTGCTTTACCTCCCGCTTAATTTTCCTTGGGTTGGATCTCCCACTGTCCTGAAAAGGAGTAATCTGTTGACAGAGGTTGAAAAGGGGAAGAGCACTGGAAGAAGAGAGCAAATGTGGGCTCTGGAAGAGGCCATGAACATGAAATTAGAGCAACAGCCCAAAGGCCAACCAGGAAAAGCAGTGGGGCTTGAGGATCAGGAGCCGAGCCTCATTCCCATCTCATTGTGCTACCTTAGTCATGTTCATTCATCCAACAAACATTCATCGAGCCCCATGCTGCATGCCTGGCAGTCTTCTAAGGTGCTGGGACACAGCAGTGATCAACACAGACAAAAGCTTCAACTCCAAGAGGCTATAAAATAAAAGTCCTCATGATATAATGAAAGGTAACAAGCACTATGGAGAAACATAAATCAGCAAAGGGGACAGGGGGTCCTGGAAGCAAGACTGCAAGTTCTCAATAAGGTTGTTAGAGTAGGTCTGCCTGCGAACACGACTTTGGACAGATGTGAAGGAGGTGAGAGAGAAATCCGTCAGGATATCCAGGGGAAATTTTCCAGGAGGAGGGAAGTGACATGGTAAATTGGAGAAGAGGTAAGGGGGCTTGTGGCAGACTGAAGTAAGCCATAGATAGAGGTCAGAGAGGTGAGTGGAGAAAAGGCCAGCTGGTATAGTGTCTGTAGGTCATGAGGAGTATTGAGGCTTTTACTCTGGGCAAGATGGAGAATCAATGGAGGGTTATGAGCAGGGATGTGATAAGAGCTTCATTGTTTGAAAACGGATTCCTCTGGATTCCGAGTTGAGAAGAGAACATCAATTTTATAGGAAGAGAGGGATCCAGTCATATAAATTTCTTTCTCTGTTGAGACTTTCTCCTCTTTTTTCCACCAAGCCACAGAATAACTACCTGTATGAGGGTCTGCTTGGGAGCTAGAAGAGTGGTCTTTATCCAAATCTCTAGGCTAGAAGAGACACTAATGACCATCTCATCTTGTTCTTTTGTTTTCCTGATGAGCAAACCAAGGACAGTTTATTATTTATTGTTATTTGATGTTTATTGGGAGCCCACAGTCTGCCCAGCTTTGCAGCAGTGGCAGACAAGACTGTGACAAAAATATCTTGTCTTCAAGGAAGGTCCAGTTTACCAGATAAGCAAATCAACAATTTCAAAAGGGCATATGTAGTATGATAGAGGTGTGCTTGGTAGTATTGAGGTACAGAGGAGAGACATTCCACTCAGCCTGGAAATCCGGGAAGGCCTCCTGGAAGGGAGGACCAAAAATCAGTGTCCTACTTAAATTCTAGGCTGGGGCCTCAGCCCAACCAGCTCTCCTGCCTCATCTGGCCAGTCCTCTCCTTTCTAAAACATGGTACCTTCTAGGGGGCAGAAGACTACCTTCATGCAAAAAGAACTATATGCAGGGATTTTGTGCTCCAATACTTACAAATAAAGCAACACAGAAGCTAAAATTGGTCCTGTCATTCCTGTGATAGAATTATAAGTTGATAGCTATAGGAAACAGATTTCAAAGTTTGTAATTCTTTGCCCGCCTCAACCTTCTCAGTCTCAGTGGCCATCATATCCTGGCATTTAGACTTGGTTTTCTCAGGATGATATGAATAGTTCTGAGAACAATTAATACATTGTTGCTTATTCATGAAGCTTCCTGAAGACCAGAAGAGTGACAATTTAATAAATGCAACAATAAATACATACCACTACCCCATTGTATTTGTTCTCGACTTTTTTGTTCCCATCTAAAAACCTCAAGCAGTTTATTGGCATTAATTTGCTCAACACTCTTGGGTGAGATTGGTGAATATTAATATGGTCCTTCATTTGGCAGAAGAGAAATTGAAGCATGGCTATCCTCTAGGACAAACTTTGGGAGAGGCAGAGTCGATTTTCTTCACTTTTCTAGATCCCCCTTTTATTCCATCTCCCTGCCTTTCTACATTTACCTGATATCACTAGTTCCAGAGGCTCAATGCTGTGCCCACAACCATTTCCCAGACTTCCCAGTCAATGAGTTGCCAACCTTGACCCTAACTGTTGCACTGACTTCACGGCAGACAGGGTGTGTGTCATTTTTAAGAAATATTTTACTTTTCTATTGAGGTATAATTGACATACAACACTATATTAGTTTTAGGTGTACACCATAATGATTTGAGATTTATATACATTGCAAAATGATCAACACAATAAGTCTAGTTAACATCCATCACATTTGTACATACAAATATTTTTTTCTTGTGATGAGGACTTTTAATATTTACTCTCAGCAACTTTCAAATATGCAATACAGTATTGTTAACTATAGTCACCATGCTGTACATTACATCCCTATGACTTATTTATTTTATAACCGGAAGTGTGTACCTTTTGATCTCCTTCATTCATTTCACCCACCTCTCACTCCCTGCTTCTGGCAAACAACTTTCTGTTCTCTGTATTTATGAGTTGGTTTTTGTTTAGTTTTGTTTTGTTTTTTATTCCACATATAAATGAGATCACACAGTATTTGTCTTTCTCTGTCTGACATTTTACTTAGAATAATACCATCAGTGTCAATCCATGTTGTTGCAAATGGAAATATTTTATTATTTTTTATGGCTGAATGGTATTCCATTGCATGTATATTCACCACATTTTCTTTATCCATTCGTCTATCAATGGATGCTTAGGTTGTTTCCATATCTTGGCTATTGTAAATAATACTGCAATGAACATGGGGTGTGTGTATCTTTTTGAGTTGGTGATTTTGTTTTCTTTGAATAAATACCCAGAAGTGGAATTGCTGGATCATATGGTAGTTCTATTTTTAATTTTTTGAGGAACCTCCATTATGTTTTCCATAATGGCTACACCAATTTACATTCTCACTAACAGTGCACAAGGCTTTCCTTTTCTCTACATCCTTGCTAACACTTGCTATTTCTGGTCTTTTTGAAAATAGCCTTTCTAATAAGTATAAGGTGAGATCTCATTGTGGTTTTGATTTCCATTTCCCTGATGATTAATGATGTTGTGCATCTTTTCATGTACCTTTTGGCCAGCTGTATGTCTTCTTTGGAAAAATACCTATTCAGATCCTCTGCCCATTCTTTTTTCAGATTTTTTTTTTTTGCTATTGAGTTGTATGGTTTCCTTACATATTTTGGATATTAACCCATTATCAGATATATGACAGACAAATATTTTCACTAATTCAGTAGGTTGCCTTTCATTTTGTTGATGATTTTCTTTGCTGTGCAGAAACTTTTTAGTTTGATGTAGTCCCACTTGTTTATTTTTGCTTTTGTTGCCTTTGCTTTTGGAGTCAGATCCAAAAAATCATTCCAAGACCAATGTCAGGGAGGTTACCACTTATGTTTTCTTCTAGGATTTTCATGTTTTCAGGTTTTATATCCAAGTCTTTACTCCATTTTGAGTAAACTTTTGTGCATGGTGTAAAATAGTAGTCTAGTTTCATTCTTTTGCATGTGGCTGTCTAGTTTCCCCAATACATTAATTGAAGAGACTGTCATGTCCCCACTGTATATCTTTGGCTCCTGTGTTGTAAATTAATTGACCATATATGCATATGTTTATTTCTGGGCTCTTTATTTTGATCTATGTGTCTGTTTTTATGCCAACATCATACTATTTTGATTACTATGGCTTTGTAATACAGTTTGAAATCAGGGCACATGATGCCTCCAGCTTTGTTCTTCTTTCTCAAGATTACTTTGGCTGTTCAGGGTCTTTTGTGGCTCTATACATATTTTAGGATTGTTTGTTTTATTTCTGTGAAAAATGCCATTGAAATTTTAACAGGGAATGCGTTGGATCTGTAGATTGCTTTGAGTAGTATGGACATTTTAATAATATTAATTCTTTCAATCCATTAGCATGGAGTATCTTTCTATTTATTTGTGTCTTCAGTTTCTTTCATCAATATGTTACAGTTTTCACTGTACAGGTCTTTCTCCCCCTTGGTTAAATTTTTTCCAAGACATTTTACTCTTTTTGCTCCATTTGTAAATGGGATGTTTTTTCCTAATTTGTCTTTCAGATCTTTCACTACTAGTGTATAGAAATGTAACACATTTTTGTATATTGATTATATATTCTGAAACTTTAATGAGTTTGTTATAACAATTTTTTGGTGGAGCCTTGAAGGTTTTCTATACATAATATTATGTCATCTGAAAGTAGTGACACTTTTACTTCTTTCTTTCCAATTTGGGTGACTTTTGTTTCTTTTTCTTACCTGATTGCCCTGGTTAGGACTCCCAATATTATCTCAAATAAAAGTGGTGAGTGGGTCTCTTTGTGTTGTGTCTGATCTTAGCAGAAAAGCTTTCAGCTGTTCACCATGGAGTGTGACATTAGCTGTGTGCTTGTCATATATGGCCTTCATTACATTGAGGTACACTCCCTTTATATCCATTTTGTTGAGAGCTTTTATTATAAATGGCTGTTCAATTTTGTCAAATGCTTTTCCTGCATCTACTGAGATGATCCTATGATCATCCTTCATGTTGTTAATGTGTTATATCACATTGATTGAATTGTGGATGTTGAACCATCCTTACATTCATGGAATAAATTCCACCTGATCGTTGTGTATGATCCTTTTAATGTATAATTGAATTTAGTTTTCTAATATTTTGTTGAGGGTTTTTGGATCTATATTCAGCAAGGATATTGGCCTGTAATTTTCTTTTCTTGTGGTGTCCTTATCTCGTTTTGGTATCAAGGTAATGCTGGCATCATAAAACCTCTTGGTAGTGTTCCCTCCTCTTCTCTTTTTGGAAGAGTTTGAGAAGGATTGCTATTAATTCTACTTTGGATGGTTTTTAGAATTCACCAGTGAAGCTGTCTGGTCCTGGACTTTTGTTTGTTGGGAGGTTTTTGGTTACTGATTCAATATCCTTACTAGTAATTGGTCAATTCAGATTTTCTATTTCTTCATGATTCAGTCTTGGAAGGTTGTATGTTTCTAGGAATTTATCCATTTCTTCTAGGTTGCCCAATTTGTTGGTATATAATTGTTCATACTAGTCTCTTATGATCCTTCGTATTTCTGTGGTATGAATTGTAATGTCTATTCTTTTATTTCTGATTTTATTTGAGCCCTCTCTCTTTTTTTCTTGGTAAATCTAGCTAAAGGTTTGTCAATTTTGTTTATTTTTCTGAAGAACCAGCTTTTAGTTTTATTGTTCTTTTCTATTGTCTTTTTAGTCTCTATTTTACTATTTTCACTCTGATATTTGTTATTTCCTTCCTTTTACTAACTTTGGGATTTGATAGTTCTTATTTTTCTAGTTTTTTTGAGATGTAAAGTTAAGTTGTTTGAGATCTTTTTTTGTTTCTTGAGGTAGGTATTTATTGCTATGAACTTCTCTCTTATAATTACTTTCGCTGCATCCCATAAGTTTTGGTATGTTGTATTTCCATTTTTATTTGTCTTGAAGTATTTTTTATTGCTTTTTTGATTTCTTCATTGACCTATTGGTTTTTCAGTAGCATGTTTTGTTTGTTTTGTTTTGTTTTGTTTGTGAGGAAGATCAGCCCTGAGATAACGTCTGATGCCAATCCTCCTCTTTTTTGCTGAGGAAGATTGGCCCTGGGCTAACATCTGTGCCCATCTTTCTCTACTTTATATGAGAGGCTGCCACAGCATGGCTTGACAAGCAGTGCATTGGTGAGTGCCCGGGATCCGAAACTGCAAACCCTCAGGCTGCTGAAGCAGAGCACGCACACTTAACCACTGTGCCATCAGGCTAGCCCCTTCAGTAGCATATTTTTTAATCACCACATGTTTGTAAATATTTGAGTTTTCTTCTTGCAATTTATTTCTAGTTTCATAAAATTGTGGTAAAAAAAGATGCTTGATACGATTTCAATCTTCTTAAATTTATTAAGATTTGTTTTGTGGCCTAACACATGATCTACCCTAGAGAATATTCCATATGCACTTGAGAAGAATGTGTTTTCTCTTGGTTTTAGATGGAATATTCTGTATATATCTGTTAAGTCCATCTGGTCTAACATGTCATTAAGGCTGAAGTTTCCTTATTGATTTTCCATCTGGATGATCTATCCACTAGTGAGAGTTGAGTATTAAAGTCCTTAACTATTTTTGTATTGCTGTTTCTTTCTCCCTTTGGGTCTGGAAATATTTACTTTATATATTTAGGTGTTCCTATTTTGGCTGCACAAATATTTACAAATGTTATATCTTCTTGTTGGATTAACCCATTTATCATTATGTAATGCCCTTCTTTGTCTCCTATTACAGTCTTCATTTGAAAGTCTATTTTGTGTGATATTAGTATAGCTCCCCTAGCTTTCTTTTGGTTTCCAATTGGATGGGTCATTTTTTTCCATCTCTTTACTGTCTGTGTGTTTCCTTAAATCTGAAGTGAATCTCTTCTAGGCAGCATATAGCTAGGTCTTTTCTTTTTTTAATCCATTCAGCTGCTCAATGTCTTGATTGGAAAATTTAGTCTATTTACATTTAAAGTAATTATTGATAGGTTTGTACCTATTGCCATTTTGTTAATTGTTTTCTGGCTGTTTTGTAATTCGTCTCTGTTCCTTTCTTGTCTTGCTCTCTTCCTTTGTGGATTGATAACTTCTTTTAGTGATATGCTTATATTCCTTTCTCATTATCTTTTGTGTATCTACTATAGGTTTTTGTTTTGTGGTTATGATGAGGCTTACATATAACAACCTATATTTATAATGTATATTTTAATTTGATAACAACATAAGTCTGAACATATTCTAAAGACCTACATTTTTACTCTCCCCCTAAATTTTGTTTTAATGTCACATTTTATATCTTTTTGTCTTGTGTATCCCTTAATTAATTATTGTACTTATAGTTTTTTTATTACTTTTGACTTTTAATGTTTTCATGAAGATCTCTTTGGGTTCCTATTATATGGAATTCTCTGGGCTTCCTGAATCTGAATGTCTGTTTCCAGGTTAAGGAAGTTTCAGCCATTATTCCTTCAAATAATTTTTCTGCCCCTTTCTCTCTCTCTTCTCCTTTTGGGACCCTTCTGATGCAAATATTTGTCTGCTTGATGTTGTGCCATAAGTCCCTTTATCTTCACTTTCTAAATTCTTTTTTTGCTGTTCTGATTGAGTGAGTCCCACTGCTTTGTCTTCCAGTTCACTGATCCTTCTGCTTCATCTAGTCTAATGTTCAACTCCTCTAGTGTATTTTTCAGCTTAGTTATTGTATTTTTCAGCTCTGTGACTTCTATTTGGCACTTTCTTATATTTTCTATCTCTTTGTTGAACTTCTCACTGTGTTCATCCATTCTTTTCCCAAGTTCAGTGAGTATCTTTATGACCATTACTTTGAACTATTTAACAAGTAAATTACATGTCTTCATTTCATTAAGGTTTTTTTCCTGAGGTTTATTTTGTTCTTTTATTTGGAGCATATTCCTCTGTCCTAGTTTTGCTTGACTCTCTGTTTTTGTTTCTATGTATTAGATGAAATAGCCACCTCTCCCATTCTTGTAGGAGTAGCCTTGTCTAGATGAACTTTATCATTCAACCTTGCCCTAGCTCTTAGTTGTATCTCAAACCTTTGTGACTGTAGAAGCAGCCTGTTTTATTTTTAATAGCTCCCAGTAGTTGAGGCCTGGCAAAGAGCAGGCAGTGTCCCAAAGGGGGGGATTTCAATCAGTGTGTAGATTCAGGCTGATTGGAAGCCAGACCCTCAGGCAGCAGCTTTTAAAGTACACAAATATGTGTATTAGTCTTGTGGGACTGCAAATGTATACCCTGCTGGCCATTAGACCAGGTGATCTAGAGGTGTCCCCTGGCAACAGCTGCAAAAACCAGGGCACTATACCTAAGAATTGAGGCATCAGTCATGTATAAGTACCCCCTGTGAGAAACAGTGACACTCTGGAGCACAGTAGAGAGAGACTGTGAAGATAGTACCTGCCTTCTGAGATCTTTAGAAAGCTTTACAGTCTGCCCTTAGATGTGTGTTTAACTAGAAGCCTGCCCCTCATGCTGTAGTTATGATGATAAGCTATAGGCCTCTTTCACAGAGAGACTGAGCTCCTCAGGTCATTGCCTCTTGCTGTGCCCTGAGGTGGGTAGCTGTTTAGAACTCTTTCTTCATTGGTTATAGACTTGTGGGACCCACAAGCATAAGTCTTGCTTGTGACAAGAGTCAGGTGACATAGAGGAGTCCATTGGCAATAGCTGCAAAAATTGGAGCACCAGATGAGGACATGAGCTCCTTTCTGGGAGATATCAGTAGCTGGAGTGAGGTAGAGGGAGAGTGCAAAGATTGCATCCATCGGCATCCATCCCTGAGAACACCTCTGTAGACCTCTAGAAGTGTACTGTACCTGGAGCCTGCCCCTGAGAACAAAGCTCCTGAACGTGTAAATGAACCTCTTTCTCAGAAAGACTAGGGGTGTGTTTCCATCTGCCATCTGTGCAGTACCCTGGGAGCCATAGTCTGCCACAAACTATCTCTCCAACTGATTTAGTCCCATGGGATGCATGAACACAAGCCCCCTTGGCCTCCAGAGCCAGGAAATCAGGGCATATCCCCTGGGCTGCAGCTGTAGGAACAAAGGCACCAGACCTAAAAAGCAGGGCAGCAGACGAGTAGAAGTTCCTGTCCGGGAGATCTTGGCACTGTGGTGTCCGGGAGATCTTGGCACTGTGGTGTCCGGGAGATCTTGGCACTGTGGTGTCCGGGAGATCTTGGCACTGTGGTGTCCGGGAGATCTTGGCACTGTGGTGTCCGGGAGATCTTGGCACTGTGGTGTCCGGGAGATCTTGGCACTGTGGTGTCCGGGAGATCTTGGCACTGTGGTGTCCGGGAGATCTTGGCACTGTGGTGTCCGGGAGATCTTGGCACTGTGGTGTCCGGGAGATCTTGGCACTGTGGTGTCTGGGAGATCTTGGCACTGTGGTGTCTGGGAGATCTTGGCACTGTGGTGTGTGGCAGAGGGGGAATGCAAAGATGGCACTCATCGAAGAGAGAAAAAAAAGAAAGAAGATGGTGCCTGCTGGCTTTAGCAGGCAGAGGGAAAACAAAAAGATGGCACCACCAGTTGGAAGATGGCATCTGCCAAGGGAAGAAAAAATGATGCATGATGGCTTTAGCAGGGTAGGAGAGCATTAAAATGGTGCCAGCCAGAGCCTCCATCCCCAGAGAGTATCTCAATAACCCCCTTCCCTCTCTGGCCAATGCTTTAAAATTAGCAAATTATCTCTTTCACATACAATCTGGGCACTTTTCAAACAGCTGCTTCTGCTCTGCACCTTGCGGTGAGTGAGCCTATGTGCAAGCCCAGTTTGCCTCTTTGGGTTTGTGGGCACAAGCCACATTGGTTTTTCAAAGACAAATGTTTTGTTGGCTCATCTCTCAGGTGCAGGTCTTAAAAATTGGGGTGTCTGATGTGGGATACAAACCCTCAGCGCCTCAGGGAGAAGCTCCAGGTTTGTGAAGCTCCCAATTGTGAGTCTCTGTGCTCGGGGTAGGGTTTATGGAGAGACCCTGCCTGAGCCTCTCTTACTCTCCTCAACGTGGCCATTTTCTTGTTTCATGTGAAGGAGCTGCTCAGCTATGTTTCAGGGTTTTTTCTATATACACCTAAAGATTCAGTGTGCCTGTGGGAGGAGGTGAATTCAGGATCTTCCTACATCACCATCTTGCACCACCTCTCCTTGTTACGTTTTGTTAAATATTTCAGGTAATTGAATTATAGTTGGGGAAAGCTGGGGGTATATAAATTTTGAAAGATTGTTATTTGAAAATTCTAAGATCATTTAATATGTGTACAAACCAGAATAAAAAGGAAAAATAGAACAGAAAAAATGTGGATATATAGAGTATTAATGTTGGCATAAAATTTATTAAAGTGAATGCAAATAATATTTGATACTATACAAAAACAGGTCAAGAATGCATGGAGCATGTTTAACATGTGCAAAGAATTCAAAGCTGCAAAATAGTGGCTACACGCTAATAAAACAGGGAGGCTCTGAGTGAGTTCTTAGAGAAAGCAAAAGAACAGTGTTATGATGAGGTTTTATGTGGACTTATTTTATCCATTATTTTGGACTGAATATTAGGATAAAGCTAGTATCAGATGGGTTATATTCTAACCCAGTGCTTCTCAACCAGGGCAATTTTCTCCCTCAGGGAACAGTTGGAAATGTCTGGAGACATTATTTATTGTCACATTATGAGTGTGATGATAGAACCATCTTTATAAACACTTATAATGAGTTTTTAAACACTCCCTATAAGCGTTACAGAGTGGGTATCACTTATATTCACTGAAATAATGCTTCGTGAACCTGTCTGGCAAATAGATTTTTAGAAAAATCTTTATTATATATATTCTTTATAACATCACTACATGCATTAAAGAGTGGTTATCATTTCCATTCACTGAAAAAAAAAACACCATGCTGAAAATATTTTTTCAAGAAGCCTGTTGGAAATATCTTTACAAGGAATGACCTTAAACACTTAACTAAAGTATTACAGAATGAGAATCACTTCCATTCACTGAGATAACACTATGCTGAAAGCATCCAATAAGTTGCTTGTTAGAAAAATCTATATAAGAAGTGTTTTGTAAACACATAAATACTTGCATTATAGAGTGGGTATCACATTCATTCTCTGAAAAAAAAAAACACTATGCTGAACATATCTTGCAAGTAGCTTCTTGGAATCATTTTTATAAGAACTGTCTTCAACACTTCACTACATGTGTTACACAATGAGTATCACTTCCATTCACTGCAATAACACTGTGCTGAATGCATCTTACAAGTATCTTGTTAGAAACATCTTGATTAAATGTGTTTTTAATAATTTTACTATATGTATTACAGAGTGGGTATCATTTCCATTCATCAAAAAACCACTGTACTGAGCATGTCTTGAATTAGCTCGTTAGAAAGATCTTTATATGTCTTTAAACACTTCACTACTAGCATTACAAAATGGGAATCACTTTCATTCTTTGACATATCAGTGTGCTGAACACATCTTGCGTGTAGTTTCTTAGAAATATCTTTATAATAAGTGTCTGAAACACTTCACCACAAGCATTACAGAGTGGTAATCACTTCCATTCACTGAAATAACATTGTGCTGAAAGTATCTTGCAATATTTTCTTAAAAACATCTTTATAAGATATGTCCTTAAACACTTGACTACAAGTATTACAGATTGGGAATCACTTCCATATACTGAAATTTCACTGTACTCAATGCATCTTGTAGGTAGCTTGTTAGAAATGTTTCTTATAAATATTGTTTTTAAATACTTCATTAGAAGAATTAAAAAATGAGTATCACTGTCATTCACTGAAATAACACTATGCTGAATGCATCTTGTAGGTAGCTTGTTAGAAAAATCTTTATTAAATGTGTTCTTAAATACATCACTATGTGCATTACAGAGTGGATATTACTTCCATTAACTGACAAAACACTGCACTGAATTCCCCTTGCAAGTAGCTTCTGAGAAACATCTTTGTAAATTTTGTCTTTAAACTCATCACTACATGCATTAAAGAATATTTATCCCTTAAATTCACTGAAATAACACCTGCTGAACACATACTGCAAGAAGTTTCTTAATAACTTCACTACATGCATTACAGAGTGGGTATCACATTCATCAATGAAAAACCAGTGTGCTGAACACCTCTTGCAAGTATCTTTTTAGAAACATCTTTATAAAAGGTGTCTTCAACAATTCACTACATGCATTACAGGATGGTTATCACTTCCATTAACTGAAATAACACTGTGGTGATTGCATCTTGCAAGTAGTTTTTTAAAAATAGCTTTATAAGAACTGTTTTATACATTCACTACATGCATTACAGTGCGGGTATCACATCCATTCCCTGAAATAACATTGTGCTGAACACATCTTGCAAGTAGCCTGTTAAAATCTTTTTTTGGAAGTGTCTTTAAACATTTTACTAGAAATATTACAGAATGTGTGTTACTTCCTTTCGCTGAAATGACGTATTGAATGCATCTTGTAAGTAACTTGTTAGAAACATCTTTAATAAGAAGTGTCCTCAAACACTTCACTAAAAGCATTACAAAGTGGGAATCACTTCCATTCATGGAAATAACATTGTGCTGAATGCATCCTGAAAGTTGTTTACTATAAATATCTTTACAAGTAGTGTTTCAAAACACTTTACTACAAGCATTACAGAATGGGTATCACTTCCATTTCCTGAAATAACACTGCCTGGACATATCTTGTAAGCAGTTTGTTAGAAATATCTTTATTCAATTTGTTCTTAATAACTAAACTACATGCATGACAGAGTGGATATCACTTATATTAATTTAAATAACACATTGCTGAATGCGTCTTGCAAGTATGTTGTGACAAACATCTTTATTAAAAGTGTTTTTAAACACTTCTCTACATGCATTACATTCACTGAAATAACACTGTGCTGAACACATCTTGCAAGTAGCTTTTCAGAATGATATTCGTTAAATGTGTTCATAAACACTTCACTACCTGCATTCCAGAGTAGGTATCCTTCCATTTACTGATAAAACACTGTATTGAACACATCTTGCAAGTAGCATGTTAGAAAAATTTTTATAAGATGTGTCCTTAAACACTTCACTACAGGGCCGGCCCAGTGGCTTAGCAGTTAAGTGCGGGTGCTCTGCTACTGGCAGCCCGGGTTTGGATCCCGGGCACGCCCCGACGCACCGCTTCTCCAGCCATGCTGAGGCTGCGTCCCACATACAGCAACTAGAAGGATGTGCAGCTATGACATACAACTATCTACTGGGGCTTTGGGGGGAAATTAAATAAATTAAAAAAAAAAAAAACACTTCACTACAAACATTACAGAATGGGCATCACTTCCATTCAGTGAAAAAACACTGTGCTTAATGCATCTTGCAAGTAGCTTAATAGAAACATCTTTATAATACATGGCTTTAAACACTTCTCTACAAGCATTACAGAATGGGAATCACTTCCATTCACTGAGATAACACTGTGCTCAAAGATATTTGCAAGTAACTTGTTATAAATATCTTTATAAGAAGTATTTTTAAATACTTCACAAGATTTACAGAGTGGCTATCACTTACATTCAGTGAAATAACACTGTGCTGAATGCATCTTGCAGTAGCTTGTTAGAAACATCTTTGTAATATATGTCCTTAAACTCTTCACTACATGCATTAAAGAACTGTTTTTAAACACATTAGTATGATAATTACATACTGGGTATCACTTCCAATGCTGAAATACCACAGTGCTGAATGCATTTTGCAAGTAGCTTGTTAGAAACATCTTTATAAAAATGTTTTTAAGCACCTCACTTCAAGCATTACAAAATGAGCATGACTTCCATTCACTGAAACAACACTGTGATGAACACATCTTGCAAGTAGCTCATTAGAAATATCTTTATATGTAGTGTTTTTGAACATTTTTCTACAAACATTACAGAATGGCTATCACTTCCATTCAATGAAATAACACTGTGCTGAATGCTTCTTGCAAGTAACTTTAGGGAACATCTTAATTGATGTGTTCTTATTAACTTCACTACATGCATTATAGAGTGGGTATCAATTCCATATACTTAAATAACACAGCACAGAATACATCTTTCAAGTAGCTTGTTAGAGACTACTTTATAAGAACTAATTTTAACATTTCACTGCAAGCATTACAGAGCAGGTTTCACTTCCATTCACTGAAATTACACTATGCTGAAAGGATCATGCAAGTAACTTTTTAGAAACATAATTATAAGACGTGTTTTACACCTTCTTTACAAGTACTACAGAATTGTTATCTCTTCCATTTACTGAAATAACCCTGTACTTAATGTATCTTGCAAGTAAATTGTTAGGAACATTTTTATTAAATGTGTTCTTAATAATTTTACTACGTTCATTACATAGTGTTTACCACTTCTATTCACTGAAAAAACACTGTGATGAATACATCTTGCAAGTAGCTTGTTAGAAACTTTATTATTAAATATGTTCCTAATAACCTTACTATATGCATTACAGAGTGGGTATTACTTTCAGTCATTGTAATAGCACTGTGCTGAATGTATCTTGCAAGTAGCTTGTTGGAAATATCTTTATAAGAATTGTTTTTAAACATTTCATTGCAAGTATTACAGAATGGGTATCACTATCATTCACTGAATCAACACTGTGCTGACTGTATCTTGCAAGAATATTGTTAGAAACATCTTTATAAGAATTATTTTTAAACACATCACTTCAAGCATCCAGAATGGGTATTACTTACATTCACTGAAATATCACTGGGCTGAATGTAACACACGTTTAGCACAGTGTTATTTCATTGATAGGATGTGATAACTCTCTGTAACTCTTTTAATGAAGTGTTTAAAAACACTTCTTATAAGGTTTTTCTAAGAAGTTACTTGCAAGATATGTTCAGCACACTTAAGAACTTCACTACATGCATTACAGAGTGGGTATCACTTCCAATCACTGAAATAACACTGCATGCATCTTGCTAGTAGACTATTAGAAACATCTTTGTAAGAAGAGTTTTTAATACTTCACAGCAAGTATTTCAGAATGGCTATCACATTCACTGAAAAAACACTGTGCTGAACCTATCTTGCAAGTAGCTTCTTAGATAAACCTTATAAGAAGGGTTTTGAAACACTTCATTAAAAGCATTACAGAAAATTATCATATCCTATCAATGAAATAACACCGTGCTGCATATTGCAAGTAGCTTGTTAGAATCATCTTTATAAGAAGTATAAAGAAGTATGCCCACTATGTAATAAAAGTTCCTGTTGTTTTTAAGAAAACTTCTTATTTAGGTCACTCAGTAAAAGCTATATTTCTACAACCCATTTTTGAAGTATGTCTTATTTTGCCATGTTTTTGATAAAGATTTTATTAAAAACAAATACCAAAAAAAAATTCCCTCTTCTATTATAGGAAAAGTAACTTATTCTAGTATGTAATATACCTTTTATACCTTATAAAAAATAATGGTTGTGTTAAAAAAAACTCCCTTAAATATACTTTTCATACAGAAAATAAAAGTCTGAAAATGTGTATGCTTCTAAAACAAACCAAAGTTTGGCATAAAAGATACTCTGGTAGGAAACTCCTTTTCTTAATCATCTTCCTCACTGTTAAGGAAACATTGCTTTGGCAGTAGCATCTGCTGAGGCAAATTCTTCTACAGATTTCATGCTGTACCTGTTATGGTTCTTAAAAAATGTTTTAGGAAAACCCTTCTTGAAATTAAATATCAAATTTTCTCTTGAATTTATCTCTAAATAGATTTACAGAGTCTTGGTAAAACTCATTGAAATGATTGGCTCTTTTGCAAGTTATCACAATTTCTGATTTTTTGTTCTACTGGGTCATATTGGACGTTTGGAATATAAACAAGCACTTTCTGTAACATTGCATAGATATATCTATATGAATTTCTAGACGGACAGGTCTATGTTGCTGTTAAAATTGTAATGATTTTTTTTTAACCTACTGGAAATTCAACAATCAGATTTTAAAGATTTTTGGGCCAGTCCCAGTGGCCTAGTGGTTAAGTTGGGCCCACTCTGCTTTGGCAGCCCAAGTTCAGATCCTGGGTGGGGACCTACACCACTTGTCTGTTAGCAGCCATGCTGTGGCAGCAGCTCAAATAAAGAAGAAAAACAGGAAGACTGGCAATGGATGTTAGCTCTAGGTGAATCTTCTTCAGAAAAAATAAGTAAATAAAGATTTTGGTATATAGATATGAAAAATATCTCAAATCTGCTGTTGACAAAGCTGGAGTTGGAAAGAAATTACTCTAAATAATCTCTACTCAACACAAATGTTCTAAAATTGGAGGAAAATAAACACCTGTACTTCTCCTACAATGTTTTTTTTTGTAAATACAATATATGGTGACATATGTACTTTATAGCAATAGGATTTCATTCTAATATTATGTCTTTAATTTTTGTATATCTTACAATTTTTGTGATTTCAGACTAATAGATCTATGAGCCTTGGCCAGATAACTTATGTAGTGGACATCACAATACCTCAGAACTCACCAGTTCTATTGGGCTAGAAACCTAGCATTTCAGATAATACTTTAAGGAAAATTTTGTACTGTTTAAAATTATAAATACTATACATGCTTCTTGTAAAATAGTTTAAAATATATAAATTTATAAGTAAGAAAACATTGTTAACTGGTGCTTTTTAGTTGAAATCTCAGGTGAAAATAAATTTAAAAATTTGATAGATATTGCATATCCACCCCAAATTTCTGTACCAATTTATATTTCCTCAAGTTGATATGAATATCCTCTATCTCCATTTCCTCATCGATTCTTGATATTGTTAATAATTTTAATGTTTTGTTGATCTGATGAGAGGTAAGTAGTAGGTTACCGTTGTTTTTATTTGCATTTTACTTATAACTAATGAGGTTGCGCAACTTTGCATATATTTATTGAAATTTTATATTGTTTTGCTTTGTTTGGGGAAAGAAGTTTGCCTGTTTATTGTGTACCTTGCTACTGAATGCTTTATCTTTCTTAATGAAGTCTAGGAGTTCTTTATATAGCGTAGATATAAAGTATCATCTGTTATTTTTCTTTTTTTTTTCTCTCTCATGAGGAAGATCAGCCCTGGGCTAACATCCATGCCCTTCTTCCTCTACTTCATATGGGACGCTGCCACTGCATGGCCTGACAAGCGGCACACTGGTGCACGCTCGGGATCTGAACCCAGGCCGCCAGCAGGGGAGTGTGCACACTTAACTGCTATGCCACAGGCCTGGCCCCTGTTATTTTTCTGATAAGTAATCACCTCACTAAATGTTCCATTTGATTGGAACATCTTACAGTGGATTTCTTTGGTTTTCTACTCTTTTTACTATTAATAAAACAATAGTAGTTTTCCTTTTCTGTACACCATAGTTCATTTATTTTTCTTACTTATTATATTGGTGAGGACTTCCAGAATATTACTGATTATTAGCAGTTATCCTTGTATTGTTCTTGATTTTAATGGGATTATTTTTAGTATTTCATCATTAAGTTGAAATTTGCTGTTGATTTCTAATAATGTTATTCATCAATTTACTTACAAATTACTTATCAATAATACTTTATACTTTTAAAAAAATTTTCTCTGTTTTTTTTTCAGATTGCTTATTGAAGCTTGTCATATATGTTATCAGAGTCTATTGAGATTATTTTTACTCCTTTAATATACTGTAATAAGTTACATCAACAGATTTTTTAATATTGAACTATCCTTCTATTTCTCAAATAAAGGGTTCTTATTTATAGTATATTCTGACACTTCTACATTCATTAGTGGAATAAATATAGATAATTTTTTCTTCTTCCTACCCTTGTCCAATCTTGCTATTCAGGTTATCATATTTTGAAGGATGAATCCAAATCTTTTAAGAGTAAAGGTCAGGAAAGAGGAAGAGAGTAACCACGGTGATGGAAGAGATAGGGAAATGACCATATGAGGTTGAAAGGATTATAGAAAGTGTATTAGTTTGCTAGGATGCTGTGCAAAATAGCACAAACTGGTTGGCTTAAATAACAGAAATTTATTGTCTCATGGTTCTGGAGTCTATTAGCTCAAAATCAGTGTCAGCAGGTTTGCTTCCTTCTAAGAGCTGTGAGAGGAGGATCTGTTCCAGGCCTCTTTCCATGGCTTGCAGATAGCTGTTCTTCCCCTGTGTCTTTACATCATCTTTCTCTTTACATATCTGCCTCCAAATTTCCCCTTCTTATAAGGACACTAGTCATATTGGATTAAGCCCCACTCTACTGACCTCATTTTAATTGATCACCTCTGTAAAGAATATATCTCCAAATAAGGTCACATTCTGAGATACTGGGTTTGGGATTCAACATGTGAATTTTGGGAGAAGACAATTCAATTCTGTTTTCTGTAGCTAGGCCGTAGGTAAAAGTTTTGATTTGGAAGAAAAAGTACAGAGTAAATCCACAGACATTCAGACAGTAGAGGTATGTTTACAAATTTTAAGCAGTTACCATATCCAAAGGTTTTGATTTAAAATATTTTTTGATTTGAAAATATCTGATCTCAGTAATTATTCTATAAACATATAAAATTAATCTTACAGTAGAAGTATTTATGTGCACGAGATGAGTAGAGAGATAGGGGGAAGGGTTGAATGTGCCCATGCTTAACTAAAATTTTCTATTAAAAGTTAAAATTTTTTTATTAAAAAAGTCCTTTTCCTCATGCTTAGCATCTCTTTATATTCCTATCTTGCTTTATCCACACTTCTTCCTATCCCTATGCACACTATCAATAATAATTAAAACTAACTATAGGACATAAGATGCATTTCCTAAGGAAAGAAAGATATCTCCCATTGTTAGAGTCTAGAAGGTTGTCAGCTTCAGCAAGTGAGCACTGTGAAAAGATTGGAGACCCAGGTTAAGGGGGAACAACTTTAGCCCCCAACACTGCTTAAAGTAGGGTAGAGGTGAAATGGCAAAGTGACTTTAAGGGGTGAGTGTACCCCTGATGGGTGGCAGTTTAACAACCAGTTTCAAAATTCTTGAATACTCAAAGCTGGCTCCTGCAAGCCTGTCTAAGCTGGTTCCAGCACATCAAGCTTCACAGTTTCTCAAAATATGTTTTCCGTGTCGTCACCCAAAACCAACTCAATATTCACTGTATTTGTTTCCTGACACTGCTGTAACAAATTATCACAAACTTGGTGGCTTTAAACACCAGAAATTTATTCTTTCACAGTTCTGGAGGCCAGAAGTTCAAAATCTGGCAGGGCCGTGCTTCCTCTAGGGGCTGTAGAAGACAATGTATAAATAGATTCTGACACTATTGTGAATTATGTGAGGGGGAAGGTAAGGAATATAGGAGATAATTAACTAGCATAATTCATTTAGATGCATTTCCTCTGAAAGGATTAAAATTTCTCTGTTGCTTCCTGCAGGAATTACTTTAAAACATTGATATATTGTGGTTCTGCTATATAATTTTCAGATAGCTGATTGTGTGGTTTCAAAAGTAAAAAAAAGACTCTAGAATTTTATTTTCAACTTAGCCCTCATTTGTAGAACATAGATTCATTCTGATAAAAATTCTTTTTCATGATTTAGTCAACTATATTGGCAGTTATTTATTTAATGCTTTGTTCTTCTGTTTTTTAATTTTTAAAATCCCTCTTATTAAAAACAAATATAAGACCTCATTGGGTGGGCAGAATGGGAGATACTAAATAACTCAAGTATTAAAAAAGAAAAAAATCAGTTTTAATTAATAAAGCTGTGTTTCTGAAAGTAGTTTTTTGTCTACTTTATTATTACTTACATTTAATTTGCCTGACTAGAAACTGGAAAGCGTCAGGTTATTAGATCTAGAAAAATGGTCTCATCAGCATATTGAGGTAAAGTCAAGAAAAGAACATGTATTTCAAAATTATTCTAGGGATTCTCTGTTACTTTGCATTCACGCAACTACTCAGTAATACTTCAGATTTAATAAGTATTTATCTCTATTAATTGTATAATAAAAAGTACCATATATAAAGTGTATCCTAGGGCTGAGAAAAGAAGCTCAAAATACTTATTATGAGTTGTCCAAATTCAATAATATAATTAGATACTTTTCATTTTTGTTCTTAATAACTCAGATTGTAAAGTAGCACTTTGCATTCACTTTCTGTCCACTTATGCTTTCAGTTTGGTACATAAGTAAAACCCATGGTAACTAGAGACAAATGTGACAAATTGCTACATGTCCTCAGTTCCTTTCCCCGACTCCGACCTTTGTCCTCACCTGCAAAATTCTTCAGTCACAGGACCAAAAGAAAATCCTCATTATAGACAGAAAGGGCGAGTCGTGTTGTTCACCTCATTTTAAAAATAGACTACTTCCCTGGCCACTAACTGTTTTGTTATATGTTCAAGTCCCCAGAGGGTTTCCAAGGTCCTTCACAATCTTTTCCCCTACTACTGTCTGCACCCATTATCTCCACTGTATCAGGTCAGTTACTTCACGACTCTTCACAGGTGCCCTTGAATCCACTTGTCTTCATCATTTCGCTTTTGCTTATTATGTTTTTCATTCCATTTCCCCACCTTTATTCAGACTTTCCCAAATCAATCCATCTACTCTCTTTGTAGCACTTTACATTTGTGTATAGTTTCACGTATACTTGTTCATTTACAATGTGTCCTTCCATAGATTGTATTTTTATGAAAGGAGGGGCATTATCTGTACCCCAGTGCCTGGCATTTGGTAAGCTCTTCATATTTGTTGAATAAATAAATAAACTCTATTGTGTAACTGTACTTGCTTTACTTCCTCTCCAATAAGGTTGCAAACATTTATGTATGGGCAAAACACTGATTACTCTTTTTGAATCCACAGCTGCCTCTGGACAACATACTGATCTCCTAAGACACCAATGACTTCATGGATACTTGAAAAATCTAGACTCATTAAGATCATGACACCAGGGAAGGTCAAAAGGAGAACAAGGAATTGGTAAAAAAGAATGAGTCATGTGAGTTTGTGTAAGCACGTTTTTAGCATGCTGGGATGAGCTATAGGATTATTCTTCACCATCATCTTATCTAGGGGAAAGAATATCTTGACAACGAAGTTTTTTGGAGCTGAACGTTTTTAGCCAAACATTTGCAGAAGATTAAAAGGAAACAATGAAGGCTTCTGTATTTGTATTTTGTCGATAAGGAAGCAAGAATGAGCCATCCCTACTCAAGTCCACAACACAGTGATTTAAGGTAAAAGGCACTGCACTCTAAAGAGATATCACCAAGTAAGGAAGATACTTACCTGCAAAGATGGATCCTGTTTTCCTCATTCTTGGAATTTCATGTCCCAGGCAAAGAGATGACTCATATTACTCTAGAACAGCCCACATCCACAAATCTTGCCAGAACTGTCTCAAAGGAAATCCTCAACTTTTATATCAACCTGAACATGTCATTATTTTTCAAATACTCTTACAAAAGGAGTGTTTCATCATTACTTTGACATCTTTGGGAATCACTCGAATTTTACTCAGTCACAAAGAAAAAATCTCCAATTATTTACATTTAACAGACTTGCTTTTTCCCCTCCTAACTGCCCAATATCCAACTACGTTTTTTCCTTCTGTACATTTTATATTTTTGCCTGCAGGACTGCTTTTTCTCCTTGTCTGTCTTTGAAGATAAAGTCATATTTCAGTCTTAATTTTGCTTAAGGTCAGTATGTCAAGATAGAGCTGCAACACATTTGGCGAACAAATCATGGTCTTTGAGCATCCTCATTCTCTTCCTTCTTATTTCTCATATTAACCTCAATTGCATGCTTTTCAGGCTCACACTTTTGCTCACTACCTTTTTTTAAAGTAAAATTTGCACAACAAATAATTAGCCATTTTAAAGTCATTCAGTGGCATTTAGTGTAATCACAATGTACTCACTAATTCTTTTACTTCTCTCTAGTTGACCCTTTTTTCCACAAATTTAACAAACTTTTATTATCTCTTCATGCCTGAGCTCAACTGTGTGCCTTCAGCCCCCTCCCAGATAGCCAATGTCTCAATTCCCTGAGAAGACAGAAACTCCACAGTCTTTCTCAGCCTCCCTAGCTTTGCATCCCCTTCACCTCATCTTCCCCGGTGAAGAGGGAAAGCAGCACTTCTCCTGACCCACGTGCTCCTGTTCCACTTCCTCTACTTTATTGTCACCTTGCATTCTTAATCAGTCCTTTCTTCTGCCTGTTTTTCCTGGTCTACAAACTTTTCCAAGATTTCTGCATTCTGAAAAAGGCCTTTAGTCAGTTTTTATCTCTCAGCTGTTTCCCTTCGTCACTGCTAAACTTCTCAAGAGACTAATCCATATTCTATTGCTCATTAAAAACAAACAAACAAACTTCTATTTACCACTTAACCCACCACTCAAGTCAAGGATTCCACTAAAACAGCTCTTGTAAAAGTCACCATTTGCCAAACTGAAGGTCTTAATTGTAATTCTCAATGATCTTTTAACCAGATTTGACCCTGTTGATCAGAGCCTCCCATCTGATCTGAAATACTCATAGTCATTGTTTTTTGTGCTATGTCTCTCTCAGGATTCTTTCGCAGCTTTTCTGAAGAAAAAAAATTTTTTTGGAAATTCTGGGAGAGTCATCCTTTAAATGTGAATTTTTCCAAACTTCATCTTTGGCTTTCCAGTCACATTATACACGTCCATGGTTAACTTCCTAATCTCTCATCAAATCTCCTGTCTTCTACTTTAGCTGCTATGTAAACTGAAAAAGCAGCTCCAAGAGCACAGGGGAGCGAACTTGTGCATTTGGGGGTTTGGAAGCATAACCTGAAGTTGTTATGAACCTGAACCATTAAAGCAGAAATGGTATATATTTTTTTTCTCACCTTTGGTTGCCAGTTCCTGGAAGAATGCACTTCATATGTATAAATATATACATATGTATTGACTCAATAAGAACTTCATATATTACGGTACAGCAAGATTGTAAACTACCTCTCTGAGAGCAAGACTAATGGATTCCTCATGCTGGTTTCCTCAGAATCGAGCACAGTGCCTGAGTCACGGCAAGCATTCAGTTCTGACAACTGCACTGATTTGGGTTTTAATTATTTAACAGAATCATGAACATGCAGTCAACGACAGACGCATGGTGTTTGGGGTCTGCAAATGTGGTTCAAATTAGCCAGTTGAAGTACAAATAAAATAACTATGATGCAGATTATAATCAAGCTTTCTCTTATTTTCCATCAGTTTCTATATCTTAATTCATCTTAATATTTTAAAATGTATACTGTATTTTTTCTGACTTTCCATAAAGTGGTAATTTTTCCATTGTATTTTCTATCCTTAAGCATTAATCTCTGATATAAAGCTTCAGTAGGACAAAGTCATATTTAATTTTCCATTTTCACAAAGGACAATCAAGAATTATTCCTCTTCTTTAACATTGTTCAGCGACTTAAGTTATAACCAGTTAATGTTTTTAAAATTATTTTTAGTTAAGTGACTGGGACAAGGTGAGAGGTCATTTGGTATATTCTGCTGTGTGTTGTCTAATTGCATTAAACTCATTCCAGAGACAGAAACACTGAGCTTGTGTGAAAGTTCTCACATGGAACCAGATGAGGGTCCACAGCCCCCGCAGAGGACGTGTGTGCCCATTCTGAGAAGCTAGACAGGGCGTGAAGTGGAGCACGTGTACGTGTGATCTGGCTTTCGCTCACCGTGAGGCTCTTCCGTCAGCATCATGACACATTGAGGGGCTTCTGAGAGAGAGGAGTGAAGCTGAGGCAGCCACGTGCTCGGACAAGCACTGACTTGGACGCAGGACTGTCGGTTGACACACTGGGGGCAAGACTTGTCAACACAGTCTAAGATGGTCTGGCAGAGCGGAAATGAACTGGTCTTTGGTAACAAAGATCTAGCTTACCCTTGCAGGTGCCTAGCTGCGTGACTGTGAGTGAATTACCACTTTCTGAGTTTCAGTTTTGGAATCTTTAAAATGGGAATAATATACATATCAAATCATCACTGTGACAAGTAAATGAGCTATTATATGTAGAAATTTAAATTAAATGCCTGGTATGTAATAGGTATTCAGTAAATGATAGCTACCTTTTAAATAATAACGGTAAAACTGTTTTTAATCATAATTACTAAAAAGTTATCTCAAATTATTCTAACTAATTAAACTCCCAATGACCAAATCAAGATTTCACTCTTCAGTAAATGGTCTAATTATTAATAATTTTTCCTATGTCACATTCAGTTTGGTCTTCAAGTACAGAAACAGCCAAATATGTTGTTGGTTCAGGATATGCCTCTCTGTGTCAGGGTTTACCTGTTTGCTTCTCAAAGTCCAAGAACAAGGCTCCCTATGTCTTCCTCCAGACATTCTCTGCGACCTGGACTTGGGTAGTATCTGCCCGTACCATGCACCTCTTCTCTTAAGAGACAAGAACCTTCTTAAAGGAGTGGGACTTGGCAGTCGTTTGTATACTACGTAACTCTACTGATCATACCCAATATCATTACCGTTTTCTCTCAATATGATCTGGGTCAATCAGATCCACTTTTATTCCACACTTGAATGGGATTGAGAAGTAATCAAGCTGGCTTATCGCTATGAAGAGTTTTGTTATCTTTACAGCTGTGGAGTGATCCTTCTTTTCTATTAAAGTTCATTGAAACAAACTTCTTTTATATAAAACCATTATAAAATTCATGAACAGGTTGTGGGAAGTTACTATATTAAGTGGAAGGAAATTATAAATAGAGACCAAAAAGTTAGATTGAAAGTTATGGTCACATACAGTAAAGCAGAGATGGATGTGTGCAGAGACAAAAATAAAATAGATATGCAGAGAGAAGCAGCGGCAATAGTTCATCAGGCTTTAAAGTCTCAGGGAGAGAGCTGGACTACCTAGTTTCGGGTGTTCCGTCCTCATTGAAGATGCTCAGGTTGCCCTTTGTTTGTATGAGATAGCTTTTGTCTGAGGTTAGGTTTCCTACCTAAGTGTAAGCGGACATTAAGCAAGGTACCTATGAAATACCCTTTGTGTTAGGTCAGTTTCTTCAAAATAAGGAAACATTAAGCAAGAGATTCATATACAAGTAATTTATTAAGGAACTGCTTCCAGATAAACCGGTAAGGGAGCGAGGGAAGCAAGAGAAGAAATGTAAGAAGCAAGGGTGCAATTTCAAGTAAGGGTGGTGACAGCAAATGTAAGTTACAATGCACTGACTCAAGGCAACGTGGTTGGGCTTTCATGCGTCCTCACCCATCAGTCACTGGCTGGTGGCCATTTGGGAGGCAGTGGTGGTTGTGAACCCTCAAGCTCTTCCTGCTCTCTGCTGATGCTGGCGCAGAGACGTATCTAGCTCAAGGCCCTCCTTTAAAAAGGATGGCTGGAGTGGCCTCCAGAACTATGACACAATAAATCTCTATTGTTTTAAGCACCAACTTTGTGGTAATTTGTTACAGTGACCATAAGAAACTAATACGGATTTTATTAAAGAATCGGCAGACAAAAAAGGACTCTATCAAATGCTACTTTCTAAATGCTGGATCTCCATTCCTATGCAAATCCCATCATGGTCTTTGGATGGGTCTTTGAGTAGCACTATACACTTTCCTTCATATGACAAACGCCTGTTTTTTGCTTAAACCGTCTCAAATGAGTTTCTGTAACTTGCAGTCAAAAGAACATCGACTAAGATTGCCTCCATTCTTCCTTCCCCTTAAGACAACAAACATGTACCTATGAAGGTGACCAATGCTCCTTCCTTGATGTTACCCCATAGCTAGATCGGAAGATGCCCGTCATCTCCTTCACGAGGGTTGAAGACTCAGGAGACTTTCAACCTGTAGCCCGGCTATTGGCAGCTGCCCTAACACTCCTACTGTACCAAACCCATAGTGACTAAATAAATTTTTTCTGGAATTGGCAGGCAATTAAATAACTTATGGCCTGGTTTTAGTTGTGGTCCTACCTCCCTTAATTATTAAGTCCTTTAACAATGTCAAGATTATATTAGGCATCCTAATTGTTTTATTATATCTATTTATTGGGTTTGTTTTATTTTCCATTATAGACACTCATAACCAAAATAATAGTGCTTATCTAATCTTTGGGTCAGATAATCTCCATCTCTACTCAATACATTTTTTTCTTTCCTCATTAGGATATTTACTTACTAGGTCATGTTGTTTTATTTTTTTTCTCTCTCATATACTGATATTCTTCTTACTGATATCCTTCTACTAAAGGTCATTATAAAAACTTATTTCATATAAAACTATTATAAACTCATGAACACGTTGTAGAAAGTCACTATATTAAATGGAAAGAAGTTACAGAATTAGTGACAGCTTAAGACCAAAAATTTAGATTTGTAGTTGTATTCTTCCTGATTTTATATCTGTTGATAATTTTATATCTTTTAAAT
The DNA here is from genome assembly GCF_057802395.1 of Ceratotherium simum simum. Classification (NCBI taxonomy): domain Eukaryota; kingdom Metazoa; phylum Chordata; class Mammalia; order Perissodactyla; family Rhinocerotidae; genus Ceratotherium; species Ceratotherium simum. Next base: position 42,774,695 of record NC_141926.1, on the reverse strand, counting down.
CTAATAAGCAATTTGTGGTTGGTGTTCATAGAGAAGGGAAAAGTGGAAAGTAAATCAGGATTTTGTTTCACAAAGATGATTGGTGTATTTGAATTTTATAATCTGAGATAATATGTTTAAAAGCACTTGGCATTTCTTAAAACAATATATGAAGACGATAGAATTTAAATGACTACATTTCTCTCTCTTTACACTATCAATTAAAGGCAAAAACTTTCATCAGCTCATTTAATGCTTTCTAAAGTGAGAGCAGTCATTAACAGAATTGCACTTCTCTGTAGTTTTTGCTATATTTAAATTTTAGTCATGTTTTATTTCTGAAAAATATTTTTAAATGTTTCATAAGAAGAACCTCTGTATTTAAATCCCGAATCACTCCCTTATCAACTTTTATTTCTGGTTACCATGTTGTGACCTTGGAAGAAAACAAATCAACTTGTAAAATATAAATTTGTTAAAATAATATCACGATGATCATGATTTGAACGATTATACCCATCCCTCAGTATTAAAGATGACGTTGAAAGTTAACTGGAAGAGTGTTGGAACTACAGCTTGACTTTGTGCTTTTGAAAACAGATGCAAACGATCTAAGTGAGAAAAGTACAATGTTATGCTGCCAGTTTAATACTTCCAACTTAAATTGCTCTGATTCACCCCAAAGGTGCACATTCATGTACCAAAATTTTTTAGTTAGATAAAAAAAGACACTATGGTTAAAAAAGATAATTTTAACTGTAACTTTAATAATTATTTTGGAAATAACTGTATAAAGAACACAACTCTGAGCAGTTGATAGACCTTGATAGACCTTTTATGTAAGACGCCCGGGATATTAAACGGGGCTGAAACAGGAACGTTCTTTGCTCCCTGCGGTCTCCTCAGCTGTGCTGCCTCAGTTCTGACTTCAGACACAGCAACGGAGCCCGCCGGTGAATCGGTGCTTGGCTTAGACTTACGGTGTGCGGTACTACAGCCAACTCTTTCTAGGCTCTTTTTGATAAGATGAAGGTTATTAGCATGAACCAAAACAAATAGCACATTTTGTCTCTTTTGGGACTTGTCACACTTTTCCAAATAAGCTGATATGTGCCTATCTTACCACACGATGGCGCTACATGAATGCCTTATAATGAAAGCAAGTTCTGAAAAGACTCCTTTTCAAACTATGTAATTTAACAACCCAAATTATCCGCTTAAAATATGAGCGTGACCTAATTTCGTTCTCCTATTCCACAGAACATTCTTTATATTAAAAATATTGTCAATTTGTGCTGTTTATATTGAGGCTCCCTCTCCTCCACGGTAGATGGATAGAATTATTAGTAATCAGTGAAAGCAGGTAAACGTTATAAAGGCATTGTGGTTTTGGTTTTTTTAGTGGAAAGAATGATCAGGCATTTACATTGAGTAGAAAAATATTAGCATTAACTCTTTATCAACCTATAACTCTTGTCAACCTCACTATTTCATTTCTATAAAGTGTGTTTTTTTCTCTTGTATTATTAATTCTCGGGACACCCCTCAGAGATAAGTGATAAACTAAATAATTATCATTTTTAAGATGGAAAATATGTTACCTGGGTATTAAAATTTCAGGACAGTTGGGAAATAGTGGAAGTTATCTGTTAGAAGGGGACAACTTTGAAGCCAGTGTTAGTACTCCTATCCACCAAACTGAAGTAAAGACCATGGGTAGGAGTACACACATTTTAAAAAGATTAATGAGGTGGCTGGCCTCATGGCCTAGAGGTTAAGTTCCAAGTGCTGTGCTTTGGTGGCCTGGGTTCAGTTCCCAGGTGTGGACCTACACTTCTCCTTGGCGGCCATGCTGAGGTGGCGACCCACATACAAAATAGAGGAAGATTGGCACAGATTCGCTCAGGGTGAATCTTCCTCGAGCAAAAAGAGGAGGATTGGAAACAGAAAAAATATTAATGAGAAAAGAGAAAAAGTAAGATAAATTTGATTATTTATATTTGAGCCTAACCTCATATTCTATTTTCTACTCATAAAATGTAGGGTTAAAAAAAGAAAAAGTCATTCCTATTATTCATACATTTTTCATATGACACCTTGTTTCCTTCTGTTTTTGTATTTTCAAGTCCCTTATTAGTTTGAGTTTTTAAAAATGTTCTAGTCACTTCAGCTTGCAGCAGATATAACCTCACTGCTTGTGAGTTCATTCTATTAGGAAAATATTCCTTCTAGTCTATTTAGGTTGCCCTTTGATTAATAGAAATTCCAAGCTTTCCGTGTAATCTCTGCACATCATCTTGCACTTCTTCTTTATTTTAACTTCTCTTAAACCCGAACAGAGTCCCATACCTTGTCTTATTCATTGTTTGACCCCACTTGACATTATGTGTTTCCTCAGCCTCCTTGGATGATAGAAGCCCATCGTCGATATGAATTCCTCCAATTTTTTCCTAAATCTTCTGTCAGTGGAAAACTAAGCACAGAACTCCTAGTTGTCTTGTGGATGCTTCTGAGAATGGACAGCTATTGACTTCTTTCCCTTTGCTGATATATTGGAATGTGTAAACTCTACTATATGCACAATCACAGAGGTTATCGATTAAAAGAAAAAGGAATCTTGTCTATTCTGATTTCATCTTTGGATAAGTCTTTTCTCTGTTGTTTAGCTTGCTGCCTTACATAATTTTTGTGTGCAGAACATCAAACTACAGAGAAATTTCCTCTCACCAGAGGAAATTGCACCTTCCCTCTCACCTCCTTCCTTCCTCACTCTTCTCTTCCTCTCTCTTTCTGTCTCCTCCCTTATTCTTAAATTTGAAGTTCTAAGTTCTCAAAACCAGACGAGAATGACAAGAAATAAAGGAGGGACACACAATCATCAAATTACAACCTCAAGGGACACAGTAATAAACATCAACCTGAAGTTATTTTGGACTATATTACATGCTTATTACAGGCACATGCAGACCTTATGTAAATAAACTTGTGACCCACTTACATATTGATCTTGGAAGTCACAACGAACTTCTTAAATGCTGCTCAATCTATCATGAAATTTTTCTGTCCTTAGCATGAAAGATTACCCCTATTAAAAATATCATCAATATTTTCATTTCCATAGCTTTAAATATGGAGCCAAAATGAGCATTCGAGAACTGTTGCTTCACCCTGCCATCCTCATCCATTTGGCCATGAGAATTACACTCCTGTAACAGCTTGAATTCTCCTTCAGTTCCAATTCTAAGCTGACCCACGTCACCATGAGGAATATGCGTGTTTATGGAGCTGGCTTCATTTCCTCATCCTCAGGACTGGGTTATTGTGCTTCCTCTCTGGATGAATTAGAGTAGCATATTTGAGATTAGGTTTCATTAGTTTTATTGCTGCTTGTTAAAATTTTATTATCCTCTCTGTTTTATATTTCAGGCTGGCAACACTTGCCAGCAGTGCTAAGTGACTTGACATATATGAATCATAACTTTGTGACCTGAGAATATGCTGTCTGTAAATAGAATGGTGTTTTAGAAATGGTACTTTATAATGCTATTAAATGTATGCATTCACAGAATAGCTATAGAAAATTAAGGACTTTATTTCAAATTTTCTTTCATCCCGGTAAAAGTATTCAGCATTTATCTTAAGTGGTATATAATATACTTTAAATAAGAATTCATTCATTCTGGGTGATTTTCATTTATTTCATGTAATTGTTATCTACTTTGTGATTGTAATTCAATAATGTCTTTTTAAAGCAATCCAGCACTTAGATAAACTCAGAAACCATTTCGTGCAACTTTGGTTGATGTCTCTTCACTCAGCTGCATAAACAGTTGAGTAGGTGTAATGGATAGGTACCCGTCAGGTACTGTATCTGACTCCTCTGAACTCACTGCACTGTGGTCTCCTGTTCTGTAAATGGAGATGAAGAATGTGGCACTCCCTGACACATTGATAGTAATTATTAAAACGTGTGAAATTATTATCATACAGAACATGGTTCAAAGAAACTATCTGAAATTGGACTCCTTAAGAGCAAATTTGCTTAAAAAAATTTTGTTTTTAAGAAAAAAGTAATATTTTAGTTTTCCAGTAAAGAGAATATTATCTGTAACCACCATTAATAATTTAGTCTCTTGAAAGAGAATGACTAATTTATGAATATTTATCAAGATTCCATTATGTGCCAAAAGATACTCTGAATTGTGTTCAACACAACGTTATTTTTGTGGTATAACACTTTATGTAATTGAAGCTAGTAACTGATATAAAAATCTCTAGTTAGCCAGATGCTCACTACCAAACAACACAAAATGCCTTGGACATTTTAGAATAAAAGGAGTGTATTCTACATCTTTATCCAGTTTTCCTTTCTTGGTAGTACTGTAACACTTAAAAAATTACATAAAATTTGATTAATCATGAATTGAACTTCTCCTTACTCATTAAAAGCAAAATAGGACAAAACCAAAGTCTTTGTGAGAAACAGAGGCGACACAGAAACGTTGGCGTCCTGGTTCTGGAGCAGCCGGGGGCTCCACGCCTGCCTTCTGGGGTGGGGAAGCGACAGCCCGGATGGAGATGCCTGGCCCTGAGTGGTGTGTCAGCATCAGCATCTCACCACAGGGCCCCGGCAGCACTGAAGACATGCGGCATCTCCAAGGCTGGAGGCCTCTTGAGTCTCTATGGTTTGACTTAACTATGGGGATTTCTATTCCGTTTCCCACTGATTCTAAAAGCCCAAATGACCCTAAGAGAATGAGCAGAGACCCCTTGAGAATTCTCATTGTCTTCCGAAGAGCCAGGAGTTTGAGGACAAAATAAAACACAACAGTAAATTATTTTGAAACTAAGTGTTCACATGTGATGGTAAAAATTTTTAGTGTGTGCATGCCACCCTCCTCACTTTTGCCCCTCCTTTTCTCCTTGCCCCTGACCTCCAAAGAGAATTTTTTCAGTTACTGTGTAACTTTGATGCTACTTTGGGTCAATGAATTAAAAAAAAAACCGAAAAAGGAAGGATGGGGTATTTACTTTGGGAAGAGAAAAAAGGTTAGTGATAAAAGGAAAGTGAGAGAGGAAGGAGAGGCAAACCCCCCAGGGTGGTGGATCCCAGGAAAACGCAGGGTGGGGAGCTGAGTGCATCAGAGAGGAAGGTTTTTAGAGTTGCTGCTGTCCATGTGGGGAATGTTAAGAGTTATCAAGATGGGGAGAATGGATATTTAAGATGATTTACAGTTTTTAAAGTTTATTTCTATCTTGTTGCCATTTTTTTTTTTTTTTGCTTGAGGAAGAGTGGCCATGAGCTAACATCTGTGCCAGTCTTCCTCAATTTTATATTTGGGACACCACCACAGTGTAGCTGGTGAGTGGAGTAGGACCGTGCCCAGCATCTGAACCTGCGAATCCAGGTCACCGAAGCAGAGAGCACAGAACTTTAACCACTAGGCCAAGAGGCTGGGCCCTCTTGTTGCCATTTTTAAGAGGACATCTTTATTTATTTTTTATTTTTTATATGTATTATTATTATTATTATTTTTGGTGAAGAAGATTAGCCCTGAGCTAACATCTGTTGCCAATCCTCCTCTTTTTCCTGAGGAAGATTGGATCTGGGCTAACATCCGTGCCTATTTTCCTTATATGGGACACCTGCCACAGCATGGCTTGAAAAGTGGTGAGTAGATCCTTGCCCGAGATCTGAACCCACAAACCCCAGGCCACCGCAGCAGACTGCGGGAACCTCACCACCACACCACTGGCTCGGCCCAAGAGGACATCTTTAAATGATTTGAATGTCTTTTAATTCCCTCTGGTTACTCTATTGTGTTTCTCTGACCACAAGTCTGAGCTGAGCTTGGATCACATGGGCTGATTGTTCCTTGGGTTACTCTATATTTCTAGTGCACGTCAGGGTCCCCAAGCGCAGGAAACTCTTGTGGTCATTTTGTTTATCTCCTGGCAGGGAGCTTGCACAGGCCGTCTTTCCAGGGAGTGCAAAGATGGAAGTGTGACCATGGTACTTACTCTTGACTTTCACATTTGAAGCCCTTGCCAGAGACATAGTTTTCTAGTATGCAGGGAGTAAAGTTCAAGTTAATGAATTAGAAGTTAGAAAAAGTTTTGGCGAGTGTGGGAAAATGAACCTATAAGAAAGATGTGGAAGGAAGCTTGACCCAGTGTCCCTGAATTGAACTTCATTCCCCGAAGATGCTGAGAATTGAGGAGTCCTAGGGCTTCCCCCGGAAGCTTCATTGAGAACATCCGTCGTTCTGTGTTTCATATTGAAAGAAGAGAGGCTGTGGTCAGAATAATTAAAAATTTTAGAATTGGTAGCAGCAGTCTTCTCCTGTTGTCACTTCGCATGTTTGTCAGGCTTCAATACTATTCTTCATTTTTTCCTGGCTGTCCCCAAAATGACTGAAAATTCAACGTACTCAAACCCAAACTCCGGCTTTTCTCTCCTGAAGTTTCCCTGCTGACTTATCTTGGCATTGTTCTCCTGGTATCCCAGGTTTGAGACTTAGAAATAATCTTTTATTTTCACCATCACTCTGGTCCAATCTTTCATGACTGATCACTTCTTTCCTTTTAATGTCTCTCGGACCTGATTGTCGCCAATGATAGGATTTTACTCAAAGTGTTCCTCCAAACGGGGACACCTGCCCTCTTCCTCTCTGTCTCTTTTAGGAACAGAAGTAAATCTCCTGTCTTAGAACGGTGTTTGTTGCTCACTCTAATGCTCAGGCCTCACTCCTTTCTCCTATGTGCTGAGCAATTATTGCATTACTTGTGGAAAATACTGTGGGATTTATTAAAATGCATTATTGCATGTGCATCTGTCTTATGTATTTATTGAGTCTGTAAGCTCTAAAAGTTACTATGCTTTTTTCCTTTCCTCAATGACTGTATCTTATCATTAAATATCTCTTTGAATGTATGTTAAAGTGCTAGGTTCATAATAAGTTCTCATTACTTGTTGAATTTAATCAAAGCAGCACAATTTTGGTTGTATACCACAGGGTAAGCGATGCGGTTGGCAGTGCAATAAACAAGAGGGAGGGCCTACAGCCACACTTCTCAACCTTTTCCTCAGAGTTCCTCCCTGAAGCAGAGCAGGGTGGCGAGGGTCCGTGGTGGCTGAAGCAGCTGTATCAAATATGTTTGATGTCTCTTGTTGAATCCTAAAAAGTCTGGGGAATTATTCTTATCTCCACAGTATCAGTATTTGTTTTAATATAAAAACAGTATTTTAAATTAGATACTAGTTTAACAATTTCTCTTCCAACTCTGTGCCTCCTAAATCTTGCAATGAAATTGATGGTTCAGGAAGATTTGCCTGATTAATGGTATCTCTTATCCTTTCAAAGATATTTTAGTTGAGATTTTATGAACTGGCTGATAACAAGGCCAGCAGTATGCAGAAAATGAACAGCATGTTAATGGCTATTAAACAACAATGCAGAATTCTCACTTAAGGATGTTTGTATGTATTTTCACTGACTAAAATTATGAATATAGTAGCAGAGATTTTAAATTGGAAACCTTTGTTTGGCTCATAATAATTCATGTTTTATTTATCTATTATGTGCTCAAATACAATTACTATTTCAGTATATATCTCTAAAATATAAGATCTAATTAAAATAAGTTTTCTGTGAGAGTTCAGTTTACTTCTAAAGAGACATATGTGAACTTAATGTTTGAATGTAACATTTCTTAATCATTTTAAAAATAAAACAAGAAAACGTCAATTGCAAGGTTAGAACAGAGTAGTATTAGCATATTAATATCAAAACTGATTTGTACAAATACACATACATATAATATGGTAAAATGCTTTAATTTTACACATTTAAAATATTTAATATTTGCATTTTAATTATGCATTTCACTAATATTGTAATATAATTATTATAATTATATAAATAACTGAATAAACAATTATGAAATTATGCAAATACTTAAATATCATAATTGTTAATATTATGCAAATTAATTAACATCAATATTATGTTTACAATCTCATCCATTCTTTTTCTATTTGCAAATATGGTTGCAATTATTTTAGTTATGGCACAATTGCAAACAAAATGAAACACTATTGAAAAGTTAAATAAATTAAAATAACTATAACAAAATGCACCATTAAAGATATTACCAGCATTACCCACTGGGAATTGCATATTGATGATCTGTATTATCTTAAAATGTATTGAAGTAACTTAAATGTGATACTTATATTTATTGTAGACTAGCTCCTGGCATTCTGGTAGAGTTTTGCAAGTTTCCTCTTTGCTGTGAACAGGTTCATTCCTCCAGTGTCCTCCCTCAAATTCTACTGAGTACACTGTTCTTGTCAAATATTTTCTATTTCTACTTCTACATTTAAGGTTATGTGAAAAATATATTAGATTTTCAAATTGTTCAGCTATAAAAATTATATTCAAATATGTCTGATTTTAAGTGGTTCCAACTTTCCAGAGCTCTACAATGTTATTTGCATCTTTTCAGATGGAGAGACTGCTCCTGAGAAGGTGTGAGTCTCACAATCGCAATTTCTGAGATGTAGACACAGGTGGACGTGGATGCTGTCTGGAAGCCCCTAATCCCACTCCTCACACCACGAGCTTTCAGGCTGCAGCCTGGTGAAGTTATTTCAGCTCCCTGGGACCACTAGTTTTCACTAGTTTCACAGGAGTATTTGCTGCACATGGTCAGCGCTTAAAGCTATATTTAACAACATTGGTGGCACTTCAGTCATAATTGATGGGATTTCAAGGGAAAGTGTGGCATTATAGCAGCTACCTTTATAATCTGACCATGTGGATAACTGCCTACTTACAATTTCAAACTTTCATGATTCTGTTTATTTGTAGATTGCCTCATTTAAAATAAGAATTTGTAATGGCTATAATTTTTTCCAGATACTTAACATTTTCTTAAATTTAAAATCTGAAATATTTTGAGAATACCATCTCCTCAGTATTTCTTATTCTTTGTATGTATCAGTTCTTTGATCTTTTTCAAATTTAGCTCTTTGAGACTGACAAAAACTTTTGCAGTATAGACATTTTCTGAAGTGCTTTTCAAAAATCAAAGTAAATATATATCTTATTTAAATATATGTATTAAAAGATATGTATTTTGACTACTTTAGAAATTAAAATAAACAGGTTAAAACAATCCATCTGCTATCAGCTCATAGATCATACTTATTGAGCTCCTGTCAGGGCTGAAAGTGTGGAGATTCCTCAGTCACTGCAGGACACAGCCCTGCTCTACTTGACCCAATTTTATGAGAAAACTTCAGGATGGTTGCAGGGCTTTTGTCTTTCAAGCTTATCACACCAGCAACAAAAAGCCCAATTAAAGAAGAAAAGAACTCTATTTTTAATCTTTATTTTATTCAAAAAATTATTGCTATGGCTAAAATCCTGGTATACTGCATACTCATAGTGGTAGTTTTCAACTGGTAAGAATTTTTCAATGAGTAAACGTTATAAAGCTGAGAGAGTGAAGTTAGAAGGTGCTGAAGAGCTCTGTTTTTTTCCAACGCTTCCTTCCACACCAAGCTGTTTCTAACTTCTGTTGGCTACAAGTATAAAGTTTGTAACTATACATTGTAAAACTGATACCATAAAGGTTTTATTTATTTTATGGTCAATACTGTAGTTGGTTTTCCTGACAAACTCAGTGACCTCATGGTTTATGGTTTCTTCTCAATATAAGGCAGTGGTTCCAGACTTGGCTGCATATTAGAATCAGCTGGGGGCTTCTACAACACATCGATTCCTTAGCCATCATGGATGTGCTTTCTTAATTGGATTAAGAAGGAGCCCCGGCATCTGCATATAATAAAGGCTCCAAGGTGATTTAATACACAATTACGATTGAGAACCACTGATAGGGGAGAGGAAGGAGTGTTATTTGAATCATCCGGAACAATCCCATCACTGGCTGTATTAATACATCCTCTGTACATAGTGACACAGCATATGTTTTGAAAAAGCTTTCCCACTAATTCTAACCTTGCAATAGACTCCAGTATTAAAAATAAGTACCTTCATGTGCTTGGTTCTGTTGTCCATTTGCAGCTGTTTGGAAAAACAATGTTGTTTGGAGTTTGGTTTATTAAGCCACATAAAAATCAATGTCAGCAAATTCTCTGTGTGCTTCGAGGCACATCAACACTCTAGTTTGATTTGTTATTATGTGTACAGCAGAGGTTGGGAACTTTTTGGATCTGAACACAAGACAGGTTTGTCTTGATGGAGAGACTAGGACAACCCAGAGGGGCTTAAAACAGTGCTGGGGCATTGTCACTCATGCAGAGAAGTTGCTGGAAGGGGAAGTGTCAGCTTCATAATTGTACCTAGAGTGAACCCTGTGTCCTTCTCATAAGCATCTCAAAATTTTACTTAGAAAGCTGTTACCGTTGGGTCACTAAATACACTGAGAACTTTGTCACTGGTTATGGCCAAACTCGGTCACTTTGGACCATTCAACTTTTTAAATTTTATTTACCAACATCTGATTAATCTGAACTTTTCAATAGTAATTTATCATAATAAAGAGATTTGGAGAAGAAAAGTTATTTCTTTTTCATATTGGATTCAGCACTTGTGCACAGATGAGAACATGTATGATTAATTTTGTACATCAACTTGACTGGGCTACGATGCCCAGATATTTGGTCAAACATTATTCTGGATATTTCTGTGAAGGTGTTTTTTGGATACGAACATTTAAAATGGTTTGAGTAAAGCAGGTGGATCTCCTCCAATCATTTGAAGGCCCTGATAGAAAAAAGACTGACCTCCCCCAACCAAGAAGGAACCCTGCCAACAGACTGCATTTGGACATGAATTGCAACACTCCCCCGTGTCTCCAGCCTGCTGGCCTACCTTGATCAAGCCTCCACAAGCATGTGAGCCACTTCCTTAAGATCAATCTCTCTCTGTCTCTCTCTCTCAATAGATAGATAAATATAGATATAGATAGATACAGAGATAGAGATAGAGATAAAGATAGAGATATCAGACATAGAGATACAGACAGATACACACACACATCCTGTTGGTTCTAATACAGGCCATACCTAAGATGTGGACAGCATGGTGGTTACCATGGACTCATCTGGCCCAACTCCTGATCCTGGACTAGCAACATGAGCGTTCCATGGGAATCTATTAGAAATGAAACCCTTGTGCCTTATCCCAGACCTACTGATTCAGAAACTCCATGGTGTGGCTAGCAAGTCTCTGTAATTCTGATGCACACTAAAGATTAAGAACAGCTGTCATCAGGGCCAGCCCAGTGGCATAGCGGTTAAGTTCGCGTGCTCCGCTTTGGTGGCCTGGGGTTCACCACTTCGGGTCCTGGGCGTGACCTATGCATCGCTCATCAAGCCATGCTGAGGCAGGGTCCCACATAGAGCAACTAGAAGGATGTACAACTATCTACTGGGGCTTTGGGGAGAAAAAAGGAGGAAGATTGGGAACAGATGTTAGCTCAGGGCCAATCTTCCTCAAAAACAACAAAAAAAAGACATAACCAAAGGGGGAAAAAAAAAACAGCTGTCATAGGCCATAGGGAACTTTGGAAATTGGTGTCATCTACCTCCAACCTCACTCTGACTATATTTTCTAGAGGTAGCCGTCCCATGCAGGCAAGAAGGAACACAGATCAGTGGTTCTTAAACTTGGCTGCACATTAGAATAACCTAGGAAGCTTTTAACAATTCTGATGCCTCTGCTACAGCCTACACCAGTTACGAGTTTTTCTAAATATTGCCCGGGTGATGCCGGTGTGCAGCCAAGTTTGAAAACTAACAGCATAGATAAAGAAGCCACATTTTCTGCTAGGAAAAGAGAAAAACAGTTATAGTGTCATACAATCAAAATGTCCTCTGAGTAACTGTAAATTTTGAAATATAATGATATAATTAGCATATATTTTAAGTGTTTTACATATACATATTAACTTGTGTAATCCTCATAACAACCTTATAATTATCCTCCTTTTGCAAATGAGGCAGTTGAAGTGCAGGAAGCTTAAGTAACCTGGCAAAAGGCACAGAGAGTGGCAGAACAGGAGCTTGAACTCGAGCACCTTGGCTCCTGAGGGTTCGCTTCTCGTCATCACCAACATTACCTTGCAAACAGTAGCTGCTGTCATTGGTCCATGCTTCGGCTGCACTGGCTCACCACCTGAGGACGCTGGCATTTGCCATCCCTGCCAATTTGCTCTCAGTGATCGACACAGGCATTAAAGACATGGCTACCCAAAGGACAAGATATAAATCACCACTCCTCAGGCATTTGAATGAAAATAAACTCCTGGAAAATACCTCAAACTAGAAAAAAAATATCTGAATGACATGAAAAGTTTTTGTGTTAAGCCCAGAGATTCAAAATGAGCAGGTCCTGGTTGGTGACAAGGAACCGTCCTCCCTATTTGTATTATTAACCTGGCTTTGGCCTCATCTCTTCATTAATGAGCTGTGTAGTATCATCCATGATGGATTTGTGTGGAGAAAAGAACATCCACAGATTCAGGAAGGTTTTACATCAATTGGTACCTGCTCTCATTCATGACTAGTGTGTGTGACGCAAGGAAAGATGTGGCCTTTGCCTCCTATGCCTGTGAAACGTTTGCACTTTCCACGTATAACATCCACTGAATCTATTTAATGTTCACCATGTTAATTAAGTTTTGAACTTTTTCTGTTATATTTATCATTTTACACGTAATTAAATTTGGGGTCTGGCCATGGCCATCAGTTACAGTATCATTTACAGACGTCTCTATGACAGGTTTTTAATTCAACTTGCCAGTATCGGAGTCTGATTTTTGGGAAGGAAGCAAAAAATTAAATCAAAGGAATAGTTGAAGAATAGCTACAGTGACTTCTTTGTGGACTTCAAACATCAATCTGATTGATTTTGTGAGTTAATGAGATCTTTGTGTTACTGAGAATTTTAATACAGTAGTAATTGCTTGATTCCACAATATGGATTTGTCTTAAACATAATTGCAGGCTCTCTGTGCTGCTGGGTGGTAAAAATGTGCTGAGTAATTTCCTTTCCTATGAGATGAACACTCACAGACATGAAGCTTGATATATATCCTATCTAGTGATTTAGTCTCAAGCTCAGAGAGAAAATAGCTCTTTTTCTCAGTTTAGAAATGCACTTGGTGCTTATTTATGTTATGGGTGTAAAACGTACACCTTGAAACGTTCTTTAAGCACTTTAGAACCCTTAGTGATATGTTTTGTATTGTTATATTAAAGTAAGAGAGCTTCTAAAGAAATTGATTGGTTTATTTTGCAAATGTATCCTTTCTTCAATAAACATTAAGCAGATGTAGAAATCTATTCTTGGCAATCACATCACAAGAATTCCTATGAAAAAGTCTATACTGGAGAAACAACTGGCCTATTTCCTGTTAATTGTGAAGTTATTGGTTGTGGAATCAGGAATAGCACTGGTGATCTTAATCAGGCTCAGCTTCATCTACTGTTATTTGCTGACCAGTAAAAATCTAAGTTATGATTTTGTTGTAAATTCAGTGCAATAGTGCCATTAAAAGTATAAAATATAAAAACAATATAAAGAGTATAAAATTTCTCCCCAAATTATAGGAACCCAAGGGGATACAACATATACAAAATAAATTCACTCATAATTAATTTAGTTGCAATCATTTTGTTAAACCTAACACATTTTTTCTGAAATAGGAATAAATAATGCCAAATAAGAGACCACCTGCTTATTTTCTATTAGCAGTTACTCTATAAATATATTCCTAAAAGAATTTTATACATTAATACATTAATAAAATGACTGTTATATTTATTATTCTGTGTGTGTGAGAGAGAGAGAGAGTTTAGTTCTGAGTTTGTAGTACTTGAGCCGTGGGTATCTTTCACTGTGAAGTTCGAGAGTGCTTGAGAGACGATCGCACAGGACTCACCACTGTGTGGAAATGGCCACTGGCTCTCAACCCTTCTCATTTCTTTGTCTTGATTACTGTTTTCAGTATTGTAGAAACTGACACAAAGAAATCACGCTCCTGCAATGGTAGCACAAACCTTCTTATTGGTTCAGATAGATAGTTCTCGAAAGGGAAGATGTTTGTATATCACGAGGAACTGCTTTCACTTGCTAAAAATAAAGGTTTTTCTAAGACATTAATTCTCATATTTATGTCACTTTTACTTACTCCATGTCAGGAAAGAGGAAGAGGTCATTGCTGATATAGTTAAATGAAGTAATGTACTTAAAAGAACACTGTAAACAGCAACACAATAAAAAAATTTGAAGTAGATTTTAGTTTCAAAAAAAACAAAAATCCACAAGTACTGTGACAAAGCAAGTACTCCATTTGAAGGGACTAGAATGTTAACACAATCTCTCAGCAATGGTTTGAGGCAGTATTTAACTTTGAAAGGAGATGATGAATTCTTAAAGAAAATCGCAGCAAATATATTATTTATACAGCTTCATCATATGTCTCTCATCTCTTCCTTGTCTTTTTTCCTTAGGTATTAGCATTTGTATAACGCTGTCCAAGTTAGTTAGTGCCCTGAATGCATCAGCTCCTAATGATTAATAAAAGATAAAAAGATTCAAATACAGTTTGAGTTAGACTGCCATTGTACCAATAGATTTTTTAGTATACTAGAACAGATAACACAGATGCATAGCCTTTAAGAATATAAATAAAAGGACAAGTACTGAACACAAAGGAGCAGGCTAGCGTGCTGGTTAAAAGCATGAACTCTGGGGCAGTCACACCTCTGTTCCAATCCCAGCTCTTCTGCTTAGTCACGTGTGACATCTGGCAATTAACCTCCATGTGCCTCAGTTTCCTCCCCTATAAAATGGGACTCATAATGTTGTTACCTCCTAGAGTGGTTGTGAAGATTAAATAAGTTGACACATATAAAATGTGCAAGCCTTAGCTCTATTAAAAACATAAATTAGAGAAGCACTTGAAGTTGATAATATGTGCAAAGGGTTAGAGTTAGGACATAATCTGGGGAAAAAGGTAGAAGGGAAATCATGGGACTCAATGTTGCAGTTTCGGGGAAGAGGATGTGCAGCTTCTATCTATTAACTATGAAAGCTTCGAGGAGGAAGGAGGAAGATTGGGAAGGCTGACACTGTGGGCTGCTGTGGAGACCCTATGGAAACGAGAATGGAAAAGGAGAGTTAGGCTTTGAAAGCTAGAGAGAGGTCAGTGTGAATTCAAATGAGACATGAGAAAAAAAAGTTTTAGTTTTAATCAGAAATGTTACGGAAAACCATTTTAAGAGTGTGAAATGAGTCGTGCTGTGAAGAAGAGAGAGTTAGCTGTGCTCTGGTAGTGAGAGGAGGTTTTATATATGGATGATATCAGGGTAGAGCATGTGTGTAGAAATAAGAGAATTTGGCAATAGAACATAGATATGAGTGTGTGTATCTATATACACATATAGATATGTATATGTATGTATCTATATATATACTACAGATATGTGCAGATAGATAAGGACAATTATTTATCAGACTTTAAGGTTAACTTACTAGGAGGTGACTTTTTGATAACTCTCATTTATTCGACATCGTAGGAGAAAAACACAAATGGATGAAGTTTAGGCGTGAGGTGACTATAGGAAACTCGTACTCCATAGCACAGATGGACCTCAACAAAAGTTTCCATGGCCTCTATCCATGTTTTTGTTGGTGGTGGTGGTGAGTGAAGATACTTGAAAACGAGTTGTAATATTTAATCAGTATGGCATAATTTGATAAATTATAAAAGATATTCCTCTCTAGTTTTACTAGGGCAATATACTAATTAAATCATAATCTATTTTGTATCAAATGCCCATTGATATTAAGCACAGTGAGACCATATACCTGTCAAAAATCAACAAAGCCATAAATTTGAGGCTACTTTTTAGGGCTGGTACATAGATCCAACTGTGCTCCTGATTGCCCATGTGATTGATATTGTATGCTAGATTCAGAAGTTTGGAAGCAAGCACAAGTGAAATACAACTTTATAAGAACTTAAATAGGTGAGCAATAATAGTATCCTCATTGTAGAGAGAAGTTAGAACTTTGGGGAAGGACTATGTCATAACCACCATCAACATCTGCAGCATTATTATAGACCATATCGGGAACCACCTCTGTCTTGCGTGTGGTAGGGCAGGAAGGAAACGAGCAAAAGGAACAGATGTGAGCAGGACACACAAAGCCTAGAGAACTTCAGCTAACAGGGGAATTACTGGCTGTAAAAAGCAACGTTCAAACAGAAATGTGGCCAAATTATTCCTGATTTTGTTAAGCATAACTATTCAAGGTGAGTATCACTCAAAGTATTAAAATGGTTCACCACCCAGATGAAGATAAGATTGGCAGCAATGAAAACCCCAGGCTGGGGTTCTGCCTACGACTATAAACACCATCCTCCTCTCCATCTTCCTTTCTCCTTCCCATCCACTCTTAAACTCTGGTAAGAACCTCTGGGACCTTGGGACCTAGACGAAACATTGGTAATGCACTGCTGGTAGTGCTGGGAGATGGATGAGAAGGCTGCTGGGTAATGGTGGTGAGTAGCAGAGCTCCTGCGCCTTCAGGCACAGGGCAGGAACTGCATGATCAGGCCAGACTATCTCCAGATTTTGTTTGTCACTCTTGAGTGGACTGATAAACTTCCATTAGGCTTGGCTTGCAGTAAACCTTAAACTGATTTGGGTTGAACAGCTCAGGTAGATATTAATCCTGATGGGTGCTGACAGGAAGAAGGAAGTAATATTAAAGGTGATGGGTGTCAAGGTATCTTTTGTATATTGAGTGGCTCTACTCTCCACATGAAATGGAAGGATTAGAATTATAGAAACTAAATTGTGTCCTACTTCCACCTTCGAAAGGTTTGTCTTCTGAGGCAGGAAAGAAAATTCCCAACCTATTCGTATATATTTTTTCCTTTTCAGAGGTCATCATTATTATTCACAAATCAAAATAATTATATTTCTACTGATAGACACTAATATTTTGAGATGCAAAACAATCAGACATGGGAACTTTATAAGTAAACTCCATAATGGCTACAAAATAGAGAAATGGCTAAACCATTCAAAATAATCAAAGAAAACCTGTTTTCTCCTTACTGGTAAATAAATACAGTATTGCTTAGATGAAGAGCTGTTTATGTTTCACACACTACTTTATCTCAGTAAATTTATACTGAAAGTTATAAAAATGATTCTGAAAACTTTTGGTTTCATTTTGGTTCTAAAATTCAGTGTGATTTTTAAGGACTATCTGTTTTCTCTGCTAGATAGTAATATCATCTCCGCCGTGTGTGTATGGCACCGGGCTCTGCACTCAGCCTAATTGATGTCAGCTTAACTTGTTCCTTCTCTGTGCTCCATGCTTTAACAGAGGTTGAGTACTTAAAGCTTTTCTTCATTACAAGTTCTCATGTCTCAGCTTGAGCATTTTTTGTCTTCAAGTTGTAAAGGAATTAGATCATTCTGTAGAGCTGTCAGCGCTCTGCTCTTAATGACTTTCACCTACAGCGATTCAAGGCGCATCGGAAGAATCTTCCTCACGGAGCATAATGGATTTAGACTCCTTAACCGTAGGGAATAAACTGTTCTTTTTTTTCTGGGTACAGCTTCTAACCCATTGTTTGGGGCAAGTCTTGTTTTATAGATTCTTTTGACCTCTACCATATTTTAAACTAAAGGTAAATTATCAAACAATTAAATGTGATTTATCTTAGAAGGTAAGAAGAAAAGATTCAATGGCCATATTTTCTCCAGTATATTTCTTTAGTCTTAGATTAAATCAAGGATGATGTATATAAAAGACTCACTATAGGGAATGTACATGCAAATAAAGAGTTTGGTATGACAAGCCAAAAGACTATTTCCTTTTTTAAAATATTCTATTTAGGGTATCTTAATCTGGGGTACATAATTTGTAGGATAATAAAACTTCCAATTATTTTCTAGACAATATTCATTACTGATTCAAAGAATATAAAAAGGTAAGACCCCACATGCTGACACTTCCACTACTTCTCTGCCGTTTTTTCTACTTTTCCTCCTTTCATTCTCTCCACTCCAGCCATCCTCCTCCTTGCTCTTCCTCAAGCAGCCACGCATACTCCTGACTCAGGCACTTGGCACTTGCTGCTCCTTCTCCCTGAAATGCTGTTCCTTCAGAAACGGGTAGAGTTAGCTCCTTTGTGCTTTCAGGTTTTTCATCAAAGTTCACCCTCACGGTGAGCCACTTGAGCCAACATTTACAATTTCAACCTCCCATCTCCACACTTCACATAATTCCTCCCCACTTTATCTTTTTCTCCTCAGCACTGATTACAATCTAACAGATCATATCTGTCAGTTATCTGTTTACCTTCTATCTTCCACACTACAGTTTAAGCCGCATGAGGGCAAGGCATTTTTTTCACTATCATATCCTCAGTGCCTAGCAGAGTATTGGCACATGTAAGTATTCTATACATGTTTGTTAATTTAATGATTTAAAAAAAGAATGATTCCATGATGTCTGGACACATTAAGTTTTTTCTTCTTTAAGTGTAGTCTATGCTTAACGTAAATCTCTCCTGTGTATAAATTCAAACTAAGGATTTTTGGAAGACATATAATTAGTTTAAAATCTCTGTGGTCTTTGAAATCATCATTGTAAATAGAAGGTCAATGTATTAAAGATGTACATTCCTTTTACAAGAGCCTTTGATAAGTAAATTATGTTTTTTGTCATATGGCTTTATTCTTATTCTGAAGAATAAATAAATCAGCAGAAAAAATATTTAGATAGGTGGTGTGCAATGACACTATAGGGAAATGCATTTGATGACTTACAGTAAACTATGTTTCAAGCAAATTATAATTGCCGCCCAGGAGAGAAAACCAAAAACCAAGAAATTGTTTCTTCCTTTATTTGGTGTGAATCGTGTGCACATAACACACTTGACAAGAAACAACAACAGAAGGAGGTAGAACTACTCACAGCAAAGTTGTTACAATTTCACAATTGGGTACAAGTCAAATGTCTGCCTAAAATGGAGGGAAGTCATAAAATTTTTCAGAAGCAGTTACTGGGAAAAACAATAGGACCTGACCTATTTTAAAAGAGTCTATGCTTTGTGCCTGGCACCATGCTAAAGACTAGGCACACATTAAAACCCTAGATCCTCCAGCAACACCGTGAGGTGAAGACTAGTTTCTCCATTTTGGGATGAGAAAATTGAATCTCCGGGAGATTATCCACCTTGCCTAACTACCACACAGCTGCTACATGGTAGGACAGAGAGTCCACCCCGAGGGGCCTCCTAACTCCACAATATATTGCTATACATGGAAGCCATGACTTGGATGCAAACCTAATAGCCATTTTTGCCTGTTTAAGCTCAATTCCATGGGGCCAGACATTTTTAGGGTATTTTAGGATTAAATTAACCCACTGATAGCAATAATGAAAGTATTTCATAGCAACTTTTTAACATCCAGTTTTTCATAGTCATCAGAAGGAGAAAACACCAAGTCATGGTGCATAGAGAGTCCCGAGTTTACATCAATTTCTTTAACTAATTTATCTAAGTTCTAAAGTCAAAATTTTGACTAGATTCGATATTCGAAAGAGTCAATGTTACAGAGTTGACAATTGAAAAAGAGAAAGGAAGTCGGGAGAGAGAGCTAATGAACCCTGCTAATTCAGAGATGAAGAACCCCCCTGCCCCCTGGAGACTAGCCTATCTGTCCTCTTGACAGGGAGATGTTGCATCCTACAGATAGAAAGAAACAGAGCTACAGAACAGTGAAGCAAGTGCCAAGCTAAAAAAAAAAAAAAAAAAGATTTAGAGTCTTGGTCCAGATGTAGCAAACGTCTGCAAGGGGGGCAGAGATGAGGAGATTTGTGCATGTACAGACATAAGGAAAGGAAAAAGCCACCATTTGGTTGTTTGCTGCTTTTTCTATTGTCACTAGCCATTCCTTTTGTTGGAGGGAAAGCTTTTCAGGCTGTTTTTCCAGATTGTTCTTTACTTCTATACTCATTAGCAGCTCCCTGACTCAGGACTGCTTATGAGATGTTTTCAAACAGATTTGATCACAGGTCACCAGTTCTGTTGACTCGAATGCTATTAAACAACACACGATTTTTTTTTTTTTAACTCTGGAGAATAGAATATTTATGTTATAAACCAATAACTTTTTCTTCTTTTCTCTCCTTTCTTTGTTTAAGTTTCCCTGGCTACTCTTCAAACTATACCCACCTTTCCCCAGCTGTAAAATTCTTCCTATATTATCAGTTAGTCATACCACGTTGTGGATTTTATATTTTGTGCCAGTCATTTAATCTGTGACAGCATAAGCAGGCTCAATTTGTTTACTTCAGTGACCTACTATGGTGGAGTGATTAAAAAAAAAGTCAAGTTTCCTTAGGAGAGATTTAAGCCAAATTCCCTGTGTCCAGATGGCTCCTGCTACCAAGCCAGGAAAATGCAGAGCCTCTCTACTTCCTGCTGGTTTGTTTATAGTGGCCCTTGATTGCTTTTAAGGATCCCCAGCTGAACCAGCTACCCAGCCCTGTCTCCCTTCCATCTCTTCCACCCTCATTAACCCCTTGGGGTTGATTCCTGCTTCTCTGTTGTCTGATTCTTCCTCACTTCTTTGCAAAATAAACAACACTTTAATTTCCAGAACTTTCTGGGAAACTGGAAAAAACAAAAATAATTAATTCTGTCAATAAAGGGGTAAATGGCAATGCTGACACCTGAGCCATTCTAGGGAGGCCTTCTTTGACTTCGTTTTTCTTAACTTCATACTCATGCAACCATATACATGCTCATTTTCATTCACTTTTTAAAGAAAAAATGAATTCCGAAGCATCTAGAAATACAAAAGACTCACGCATGCACGTATCTCTATCCATTTCAGATTGTTTTGGGGAGATACTATAGGTATAGGTTTCTCAAATCTGTGAGGTTTTCCATTACTCAAATCCTCTCTTGACTACTCCCTCCCTCTCCTTTGTAGGCGCTGTTTATTTTAAGTGCCCAAGAGGTAAACGAATGAAATATCATAGTTAACCAATTTCCATCATGTTCAGAAATGGAATATTTTTGTAGCCTCTGTTTGAATTAGATAGAATGTTCTGGAAAGGAATAAAAAAGGAATGGAATGGAGAATCAACCCCACTTCCATCCTTTCAGCGTCGAGGTGGAGCTCAAGCAGATCCGGCTCCATGGATTAACCTTAGTCAAGAGTCTTTTGCCTTTGGTATTCTTCTGTCTCTCCTTTTACTATTCGTTTCTTTCTTCTGCCTTAAATATTAAGGTACAAATTCCTTTCAAGATCTTTCAGAGTGCCTCTCGGTCTGTCCGCAGGGCACGTGAGAGAGCTCGCGTCCACAGACACGCTCTGACCGCTGGGTGTTGCACCGTGTGCGTTACATGCGTTCGCTCTCTTATTTCTCCCAACTTTTGAGATGGATTTTTAAATCATTGCCATTTACTGAGGGAGACGCTGAGACTTAGAGAGGTTGGGTGTAAACGTCATCTGGGCAGTTCTTCCTTAAGAAGTAACTGAACAAATGCAATATCCCAGTATTTTTCTCCAAGCGAAAGCCCTGAAGCTGAAGTGACTGAGAAGACCGGTAACGCCTGCTTTCGGGGAAAGACTCGGAGGCCTGGGCCCAGGGCCCGGCAGGCAGCAGCGCCTGAAGCCTCCTGTGGGAGCAGCCGCGCAGGGCGGCTGCGAGGAAATCGGTTCAGTAATCGCACCTCTTTCCCTCTCTGAGGGGCGAGAGCAGATTGCTTTCGTTCTCCACTGGGGGATGGTAGAAAAAAGTCCCCCAGGAGTAAGGAATAAGGAATATACATTTTTAAAATGCAAAGACTTCAAAGCTCTCTGATAACCTTAAAATGCCATGAATTAACATTTATTGTAACAAATCTCATAATCTGGTCTAAGAAATTATTTTAGAATCTCTGGGCAATTTTTTTGGTATTTTTGTGACCCAGTTCTTTGAGGCAGTTGCTTTTTAACAGTACTAAAGTGCAGGCGACATTGGTAGATAGTATATTGGATCATAAATCATTTAGGGATTAATTTTGCCACTTGATCATTTTTGGTTTTTTTTTTTAGCTTTTGATTTCTTTTGCTAATCTTAATAGCTTCTCTGTTTAAAAAGAACCATTATCAGAGAGAGTGTATCAAGGGCTGTGGCTAGGGACCAGGCCGGAGGTTTTGTTTGCGGGAGCGCAGTTGGCTGAACCGAGTGCCCTGGTTCAAACCCACTCTCCGTGGCAGCACATCCAGCGTGCTTTAAGTGAACAGATACATTCCGAAATCAAATGACGACTTGGGGAATTGCCCACAGCTGTGCAAATGTTTAAATGCAATTGATCCACTGCAGTATTTAAGAATCATGGAGGGTCATTAGTTCAATACTCAGATGGTTACCCAGCAGGGCTGGAGACTGTGCAGGGCCAGCCTGACCGATACTAGTCATTACCGGAGATGATCAAAAAGGCTGACTGGGCCTCTTTTAATCCAGCTATCATTCCATTTATGCCTTCCTCCCCTCAATTCCCAGATCCTGTAGATTTCTTCCCTAAAATTTGGCTAAGGAGAAATTTTTTTGGTACTTTTTTTTTCTCCTCATTGGATTTCTTATTCCTACGTAGAAATGACAAAATTAGACATCCAGTGGAGAATCAGGGTTTGTATCAAAGGGAAAACAAAAGTCTTAGTCAGAATTATTTTTGTGTCTGATATCTCCTTCTTTCTTGTTTCTTGTTAGTCCTCATGTGTTAGTCAAATTTACTTAGATGATTTTCGGCCCCTGAAGCCTGTAGTCACTTTTTTTCTTGTATATGGATATTAAACTCTTACACAAGTCTTAGACTTCACATTGTTCTGTTTCCTTTGTTTTTCTTTTGTGTTGGCTCTCCGTATTTTCATTCAGCTCTATTTTAATGAGTTATTTCTCGTGACAGAAATATTGTCCTGGTTTATATGCATTGTTTTCTTGTCAATACATAAGATAATCAATTAATTTATTAAGGAGAGGTATGCATTCCACTTAAAATTACAAGAGTGTATTTTCAGACTGTTTAGAACAGGATTGGTGTAAAGGGTGTTGAATCAGGAGAAGAATCCTCTGCCTTTTAGATAAGGGCTCTTATAGGAAAAAGACGAGTGTTTCCTTTTGGCTACACAGAATTTTGAATTTCTAAAGTGTTTTGGGACAGTAATTTGGAACATGCTTAAGAAATGTAATTTTGGTTCAAATGAAAATAAAGTATTTATTTAAAAGAATAGCTTAGGGCTGAAATTTCACATTTTCTGATGAGATGCCAACCAAAAAAGAGTCAATTAAAATTATTTTGCTTAGATAAACAGCAATTACAAGAAAAAATGTTGAGAAGTCACCTACGAGCAGAGCCTAGAGTCTTATAGGAAGCAGTATTAGTGTGTAAAAGGGTCTAGGAAGAAAAGATAGAAGAAAAATGAAACTATCAAGCAGACAGAAGCTTTTTTCTCTGTATTTGTTTTGTGGAGTAAAACACTGTTCTAAGAGGCAGAAGAATTGGTTTTATTTTTTAATTTAATTTTGGTTTTTAATTTTTTTTCTTGAGGTCACATTGGTTTATAACATTACATAAATTTCAGGTGTACATCATTATATTTCAACTTCTGTATAGACCACATTGTGTTCACCACCAAAAGTCTAACTGCCATCCGTCACCGTGCACATGTGCCCCTTTACGCCTTTCACCCTCCACCAGCCTCTTCCCCTCTGGTGGCCAGCAATCTGTTCTCTGTATCTATATCCGTATGTTGTTGTTTTTTATCATCTACATATGAATGAAATCATACAATATTTGTCTTGCTCCGTCTAACTTATTTCACTTAGCACAATACCCTCAAGTTCCATCCAAGTTGTCACAAACGGCAAGAATTTGTCTTTTTTGTGGCTAATATCCCATTGTGTATATAGGGGTGCATATATCTTTGTGAATTAGTGCTTCATTTTTTAGATAAATACCCAGAAGTTGAGTAGCTGGATCATATGGTAGTTCTACTTAATTTTTGGAGAATGGAAATCTCCATCCTGTTTTCCATAGTGGCTGCACCAGTTTATATTCCCATGTGCAGTGTATGACGGTTCCCTTTTCTCCACATCCTCTCCAACACCTGTTATTTCTTGTCTTCTTAATTATAGCCTTTCTGACAGCATGAGGTGATAAATCATTGTGGTTTCAATTTGCATTTCCCTAATAGTGATGTTGAACATCTTTTCATGTACCTGTTGGCCATCTGTAGATCTCCTTTGGAAAAATGTTCAGATCCTCTGCCCATGTTTTGATTGTGTTGTTTATTTTTTATTGTTGATTTGGGTGAATTCTGTATCTATTTTGGATACTAACCACTTATTGGATATATAATTTGCAAATATCTTCTCCCAGTGGGTAGGTTGACTTTTCCTTTTGTTGATGGTTTCCTTTACCTTGCAGGAGCTATTTAGTCTAATGTAGTCCCATTTGTTTATTTTTTCTTTTGTTTTCCTTGCCTGAGTAGACATGGTACTCAAAAGATAATGCTAAGACCAATGTCAAAGAGTGTACTGCCTATATTTTCTTATAGGAGTTTTATGGTTTCAGGTCTTACATTCAAGTTGTTAATCCATTTAGAGTTAATTTTTGTGTATGGTGTAAGATAATGGTCTGGTTTCATTCTTTTACACGTGGTTGTCCAGTTTTCCCAGCATCATTTATTGAAGAGACTTCCCTTTCTCCATTGTGTGTTCTTGGCCCCGCTTGTTGAAGATTAGCTGTCCACAGATGTGTGGTTTCATTTCTGGGCTCTCAATACTATTCCAGTGATCTGCGTGTCTGTTCTGTGCCAGTACCATGCTGTTTTGATTACTATAGCTTTGTAATATACTTTGAAATCAGGGAGTGTGATACCTCCGGTTTGTTCTTTTTTCTCAGGATTGCTTAGGCTATTTGGGATCATTTGTTGTTCCATATAAATTTTAGGATTCTTTGTTACATTTCTGTGAAAAATGTTGTTGGGACTTTGATAGGGATTGCATTGAATCTATAGATTGCTTTAGGAAGTGTAGACGTTTTAACTATGTTAATTCTTCCACTCCATGAGCATGAAATATCTTTGCGTGTCTTTGATTTCTTTCAACAATGTTTACAGTTTTCAGTGTGTAGGTCTTTCACCCCCCCCTTGGTTAAATTTATTCCTAGGTATTTTATTCTTTGGTTATGATCATAAATGTGATTGTTTTCTTGATTTCTGTGGCTGCTGTTTCTTTGTTTCTATACAGAAACACAACTGATTTTGCTATGTTGATTTTGTACCGTGCAACTTTACAATATTTGTTTATTATTTAGAATAGTTTTTTGGTGGATTCTTTAGCGTTTTCTTTATGTAAAATCACATCATCTGCAAATAGTGACAGTTTTACTTTTTCCTTTCCAATTTGTATCTCTTTTATTTCCTTTTGTTGCCTAATTGCTCTGGCTACAACTTCCAATACTATGTTAAATAAGAGTGGCAAAAATAGGCATCCTTGGGGGCCAGCTTGGTGGCACAGCAGCTAAGTGTGCGGGCTCTACTTTGGCGGCCTGGGGTTTGCAGGTTCAGATCCCGGGCATGAACCGATGCACCGCTTGTCAAGCCATGCTGTGGCAGTGTCCCATATAAAGTAGAGGAAGACTGGCACGGATGTTAGCCCAGGGCCAATTTTCCTCAGCAAAAAGAGGAGGATTGGCATCGGATGTTAGCTCAGGACTAATCTTCCTCACACACACACAGAACAAGTGAGCATCCTTTCTTATTCTTGTTCTCAGATGGATAGCTTTCAATTTTTCACTGTCAAGTATGATGTTATCTGTGGGTTTGTCATATGTGGTGTTTATTATGTTGAGGTACTTTCCTTCTATACCCGTCTTATTTGGAGTTTCTATTATAAATGGATGCTTTATCTTGTAAAATGCTTTCCTTGCATGTATTGAGATGATCATGTGATTTTTATTCTTCATTTTGTTAATGTGGTGTATTACGTTGATTGATTTGCCAATGTTGGACCATCCCTGCATCCCTGGAATAAATCTCACTTGATCATGGTGTATCGTCTTCTTAATGTATTGTTGTATTTGATTTGCTAATATTTTGTTGAGGATTTTTGCGTCTATGTTAATCAGCAATATTGGCCTATAATTTTTCTTTTTTCTGTATCTTTGTCTGATTTTGGTATCAGGGTAATATTGGCCTCATAAAATAAGTTAGGAAGCGTCCCTCCTCTAAATTATTTGGAAGAGTGTGAGAAGGATATGTATTAAGTCTTCTTTGAATGTTTGGTGGAATTCCCTGGGAAAGCTATCTGGCCCTGGACTTTTGTTTTTGGGGAGGTTTTTGATTACTGTTTCAGACTCCTTACTAGTTATTGGTCTCTTCAGATTCTCTGTTTCTTCTTGATTCAATTTTGGAGAGTTGTATTATTCTAAGAATTTATCCATTTCTTCTAGATCATCCAATTTGTTGGCATATAGCTTTTCATAGTATGCTCTCATAATCCTTTGTATTTCTGTGGTATCCATTGTAATTTCTCCTCTTCTGTTTCTGATTTTATTTACTTGAGCCTTCTCTCTGTTTTTCTTAGTGAGTCTAGCAAAAGGTTTGTCAATTTTATTTATCTTTTCAAAGAACCAGCTGTTAGTTTCATTGATCTTTTCTGTTGTCTTTTTAGTATCTATTTCATTTATTTCTGCTCTGCTGTTTCTTATTTCCTTCCTTCTACTGAATTTGGGCTTCATTTGTTCTTCTTTTTCTAGTTTCTTCAGGTGTAATGTTAGAATGTTTATTTGAGATTTTTCTTTTATCTTGAGGTAGGCCTGTACTGCAATACACTTTCCTCTTTTCTTTTCTGTTTTTGCTGCACCCCATAAATGTTGGTATATTGTGTTTTCATTTTCATTTGTCTCCAGGTATTTTTTGATTTCTCCTTGGATTTCTTCATTGACCTAATAGTTATTCAGTAGCATGTTGTTTAATCTGCACATATGTGTGGCTTTTCCAGTTTTCTTCTTGTAGTTGATTTCTAGTTTCATACTGTTGGGGTCAGAAAAGATGCTTGATATTGTTTCAAGCTTCTTAAATTTGCATCGACTTGTTTTGTGACCTGACATGTTGTCTATCTTGGAGAGTGTTCCATGTGCATTAGGAAAGAATGTGTATTCTGCTGTTTTGGGGTGGAATGTTCTATAAATATTAAGTCCATCTGGTCTAATGTATCATTTAAGGCCAATGTTTTCTTAGTGATCTTCTGTCTGGATGATCTATCCATAGATGTAAGTGGAATGTTACAGTCCCCTACTATTTTTGTATTACTGTTAAGTTCTCCTTTTCTGTCTGTTAATATTTGCTTTATGTATTTAGGTTTCCCCAAGTTGGGTGCATAGATATTTACAAGTGTTATATTCTCTTGTTGGATTGTTCCCTTTATTGTTATGTAATGCCCTTCGTTGTCTCTTGTTACAGTTTTTGTTTTAAAGTCTATTTTGTCTGATATTGTATTATCTGTATTGCTGTATTGCTACCCCACTTTCTTTTCATTTCAATGTGCATGAATATCTTTTTCCATCCCTTCACTTTCAATCTGTGTGTGTCTTTAGATCTGAAATATGTCTCTTGTAGGCAGTATATAGATGGTTCTTGTTTTTTATCCATTCAGCCACCCTATATCTTTTGATGGGAGCATTTAATCCATTTACATTTAAAGTAATTATTGATAAGTATGTACTTATTGCCCTTTTTGTTACTTTTTTTCTAGTTTTTTCTTTTTTTTTTTTTTTTGTGAGGAATATCAGCCCTGAGCTAACATCCATGCTAATCCTCCTCTTTTTGCTGAGGAAGACTGGCTCTGAGCTAACATCCACTGCCAATCCTCCTCCTTTTTTTCCCCAAAGCCCCAGTAGATAGTTGTATATCATAGTTGCACATCCTTCTAGTTGCTGTATGTGGGACACGGCCTCAGCATGGCCGGAGAAGCGGTGCGTCAGTGTGCGCCTGTGATCTGAACCCGGGCCACCAGTAGCAGAGCACGCGCACTTAACCGCTAAGCCACGGGGCCGGCCCTCTAGTTGTTTTTGTAGTTCTTCTCCGTTCTTTTCTTCTTCTCTTGCTCTCTTCCCTTGTGATTTGATGACTTTCTTTAGTGTTATGTTTGGATTCCTTTCTCTTTAATTTTTGTGTATTTATTATAGGTTTTTGGTTTGTGGTTACCATGAAGTTCATATATAATAACCTATGTAAATAGCAATCTATGTTAAGTTGATGATCTCTTAAGTTTGACCTCTTACTAAAAGCTCTACATTTTTACTCTCCCTGCCATGTTTTATGTTTTTGACATCATATTTTACCTCTTTTAATTTTGTGTGTCCCTTAATCTCTTATTGTGGATATAGATGATTTTTTTACTTTTGTCTTTTGACCTTTATACTAGCTTTATAGGTGGTTGATTCACGGCCTTTACTATGTATTTGCATTTACCAGTGATATTTTTTTCTTTGATAATTTTCTTATTCCTCTTTGTGGCCTTTTCTTTTCCATTTAATAAGTCTCTTTAACATTTCTTGTAAGACCAGTTTTGTGATGATGAACTCCTTTAGTTTTCACTTGTGTAGAAAACTCTTTATCTCTTTCTTTCACTCTGAGTGATAACCTTGCCAGAGTGTAGGTTTTTTTCTTTCAGGACTTTGAATATATCATGCCACTCTCTTCTAGCCTAAAAGGTTTCTGCTGAAAAGTCAGCTGATAGCCTCATGGGGTTTCCTTTATATATAACTTGTGGCTTTTCTCTTGCAGCTTTTAAGATTCTCTCATTATCTTTAATTCTTGACATTTTAATTATAATGTCCCTTGGTGTGGGCCTCGTTGGGTCTATCTTGTTTGCTACTTTCTGTGCTTCCTGTGTCTGGATGTCTGTTTCCTTCCTGAGGTTACGGAAGTTTTCAGCTATTATTTCTTCAAATACTTTCTTTGCCCCTTTGTCTCTCTCTTCTCTTTCTGAGACACCTACAATGAAAATGTTAGTATGCTTGATGTTGTCCCAGAGATTTCTTAAACTGTCCTCATTCTATGTAATTCTTTTTTCTTTTTCTGTTCAGCTTGGGTGGTTTCCTCTACTCTTTCATCGAGTTCACTGATCTATTCTTCTGTGTCATCTGCTCTGCTGTTGATTCCTTCTAGTGAATTTTTTATTTCAATTATTGTGTTCTTCAGCTCCTATTTGTTCTTTTTTATAGTCTCTAATTCTTTGTTGAAGTTCTCACTGTGTTCTGGTAGTCTTCTCTCCAGTTCAATGAGCATCTTTATGATTACTAGCTTGTATTCTTTATCAGATAGATTGTTTATCTTGTTTTATTTTTTTTCCCCAAGGATTTGTCCTGTTCTTTTATTTGGAATATATTCCTTTGTCTCTTCATTTTGTCTACTTCTCTGTGCTTATTTCTATGTATTAGGTAAATCAGCTACACCTCTCAATCTTGGAGATGTGGCCTTATGTAAGAGATGTTGTATGGGGCCCAGTAGCATGCTTCCCTCTCATCACCCATGACAAATGCTCCAGAGGTGTCACCTGTGTGCACTGTCTGTGCCCTTCTGTCATGTTGGGACCACATTGCTGCAGGTGGGCAGGTAGGTGGGGCTGACCCCTGAGCAGGCTGGTTGTGAGGCCTGGCCATATGTGGCTGCTGTGGATGGATGTTCTATTGGGTGTGGCAGCCCCCCCAGCATGGCCTGCTGCAAGAACTGGTGGTGCACAACTTCTGTCGGTTCGCTGGTGAGCAGGTCAGACCCCTAACGTAGCTGGTTGCAGGACCCAGTGGTGCACGACTGCTGCGAGCTCACTGGTGTGTGGGGGCAGGGCCCTGGTGTGGCTGGTTGCTAGGCCCTGATTTGCACAACTGCTGCTGGCTTGCTGGAGGGCAGGGCAAGCCCCTAGAATGGGCTGGCTGCACATCTCGGTGGTGCACAATTGCCTTGGGAACACTGGTGGGTGGGACAGGCCCCCAGCACAGTGCACAGTTGTTTCAGGCTTTTTGGGGGATAGGGCAGATCCCCTGTGTGGCTGGAAGTGAGGCCTGGTGGCACAAGTCTGCTACAGGCTTGCTGTTTGGTGGGGCAAGTCCTGATGCCAGCAGGCTGTGTTGCCCAGCTGTGCATGATTCCCTCAAGTGGGGGAGGCCCCCGTGCTAACAGGCTAGAGGAAGGATTCCAAAATGCACCTGCCAGTGTCAGCCTTAGCATGGCTGAATTAGGTCAGAAAAATGGCTGCCACTAGCCTCAGTTCCTAGAGGGGTGGGGCTGCCCAGCCACCTCCTGCCTCTTAGAGAGGTTCTCCAAGCTTAGTAAATGAATCTCTTTTTACCAATGGACTGTGTACTTTTCTGGCTGGTGTTTCTGTGTTGGTTTCCAGGTTAAGTGAGTCTTTGCATGGGCCCTTTAAGAGCAGGTTTTCCTTTCTCTAAAGTTCTGTAGTTTTCCTGGGCATATTCCCCATTGGTTTAGAAAGCCAGGTGATCTGGGGTTTTGTCTCTCTTACGCTGAAGCTAAAGGCTGGGGTGCCTAATGTCGAGCTTGAATCTCTTGCTCCTCCGGCAAGAGCTCCATACCGTTGAGATGACCCCCGACTGAAAAGCACCATGGCTAGGGTGTGTTTTTTTCCTCTGTGGCACCATATCTCTGTCTTTCTACCTCTGTCTGGTCCCTTGTTGTGGATGCTTTTTTCATCTAGTTTCCATGTCTCTTTCAGAGAAAATTATTCCATATGTAGTTGTAGGTTTTGTGTTTATAGGAGGAGGTGACTTCCGGATCCTCCTACGCCACCATCTTCCAAACCAGAAAAACTGATTTTATTGCTCTCTCTCCCTTAATTAGTCATGGGATTCAGGTTCGCATCACTAAGTCATCCATTTGCAGATGATTTCTGTGGTGTCTTTTCGCTCTAATGTTCTATGAATTCTAGTAATATTGACCTAGAGATTGTTCCATAAGTCATGAGTACAAACCAACCAATCCCATCACAGATATCAATGTTATCAGACCCAGGAGTGACTCTCTGGAATTTCCATCACCATAGCCTGAGTTTCTTTTTTCTTTTTTTTTTTTTTTGTGAGGAAGATCAGCCCTGAGCTAACATCCATGCCAATCCTCCTCTTTTTGCTGAGGAAGACTGGCCCTGGGCTAACATCCATGCCTATCTTCCTCTACTTTATATGGGACACCACCATAGCATGGCCTGACAAGCGGTAAGTTGGTGCACGCCTGGGATCTGAACTCGGGCCACCAGCAGTGGAGCATGCACACTTAACCGCTATGCCACAGGGCTGGCCCCTAGCCTGAGTTTCTGAGCCAAAAAAAGAATCTCATTTGATGTTACTGAAAGGTTGCATCTGAATAGGGAAATTCCAATGCATTTTAAACTCTGAATTTCAGGGGCAAACTCTTTAAGTTTAACTTTGTCTTATTTCACAGCTTTAGAGTTTCAAAAGAGAGCCTCTTTCTTAAATGATTGGTGTGGAGAGCAAGGACTAATAGGCACCTCTATTTCACTCTAAATACTTTGAAGTTAGACTTCTCTTTGTATCTCTCACCACTAAGTGCAAGGAGCTATCAGGAGGCATATTTAGTGCCACTTTCATTACCTAGATTTAAAATCCAACAGCTGCTCCTTCACAAATGGATAGTTTAACTTAAAATTGCAAAGTCCCTTGAATGCCTAGTGTCTAGCATCAAGTTGCAGGCCTTGCTTTGTCTCCTTTTGTGCAGGGAGGAGCACCATTTATATTTAAATTATTGTTCTGTCTTTCACAATATCTAGCATGGATGCCCAGCACCTACAGAACACCAGTAAATGTTTGATGAGTCTGATTGAATTAAACTGTACTCTGACAATAAGCAGTGGGTAGATGAATAATTATGCTCACTAGCCAAGCTACATTTTTTCTGCCATTTTGGCAAGAGGTGGGCCAACTTTTCATAAACTTGCTTTTGAATTTGCAATCTAATACTAGGCCAGATTCTAGGATGCTGCCTTTGAATAGTTTAATTCATATTCTTACCTCAAGTAAAACTAATAGCTATTTAAATACAATATTCCTTTTGGAAACCAAGATTTTGACACTCATCTTCTGCTGGCCAGCTCTCTAATAAATTTGGCCCCTCACTACCACCAATGACTAATTGGTTGAGTTCACTATTTAAATAGACCATCTCCATAAAACCAATTCAACCCCTCCAATCCAAAACTTAACAAACAAACATGTACACAAAATTTCTGGGTTACGGTTAGAATAAGATCAAAGATAGAAGAGAACAAGGCTGGGCAGTGATTGGAGGTCGGGAGGGAAGTCAGCCAGAAAAGCAGGGAAGGTGAATGTTAACGAAAAAGTCTGGTTTGGAGGCACCATGCAAGAAAGGTGGGAGGAAGACGTGTCAAAACATTTCAAGGCCAGGTGTCTAGAAAGTGGAATATAATGGACGGAGTAGCAAAGCATATCCATGTCTTTAAATTATTGCCAGAAAATGAAGGCTAAAATCAGAAGGACAAGACTGAAACATAAGAAAATGCTTAGTTTCACTGATAACTGGAATATGTGCAGCCACATGCCCTTAACAGAAATTGAGTGATAACAAGGCTCATTGCCAAAACAAAATATAAGTAGCAAAATATCATTAATCTTTTTACAACTAAATATAATTAGACTTGCATTATAAATAGGGTAAGCTATTTATAAGGCTATATATAACTACAAGGCATTTGTGCAAACTGCATCAGGGCTTACTTTATCAAGAAAGCAAAATAATGGGAGAAAAAATGATTAGAGATGCTAAAATAAAATCCCCTATATATCTAATTACTACCCACTTTAGATATTGATATGATCTAAACTATAGTCCACATTGCCATCTAAAAGTTTACTTAAAAAGTTTGGCTATAATTTGATGCATTTCTTTATTGTTGGCTGGGCAGCATTTGTGTTTATTTTTGGTTATCTGCTTTTATTGCTAGAAAGTCAGGAATGCTTGGAATTGGTGGAATTAAGTTGTGGTCTGAATTGGGGAGAATTTTCATTCTATACTTGGTATTTGCCAACCTTTTATTTTAAAACAAAAGCTCTACTTTTAACCCAGGCACAGCCTGAGGAAAATGGGAGTTTAGTACAGTGAACTCGGCCATTTATTTATTTGTAATTAGTATTCTTCTCTCAATTATACAATTTTCACAGTCAACTGCTTTGCTAAATTAATTCCTTTTGTTCCTTCAAATTGTACTCCCTTTAAACTTGTTCCCAGTGGTAAGGAAAACTGCAAGTAGGAAATAAGATCCATGATGTCAGTGATAAGGCTTCATTTTATTGTATTACTCTTTTATGCACATAAAAATAAATACATTATTCCCAGCACTGGGAATTGTTGTTACATAAGTCAGATTCTTTACTACTGCAGGAAAGAGGCACACAGGAATTACCTTTGGCAAGGGGAGCTTATTAAGTTTACGTAGCAATATTGGGTTCAAAGTTCTTCTGAGATTGGCATGTCCTGCCTCTTTAGGAGAACTCAATCCGTAACTCAATACTATCAAGGATCTAAGAGGAATGTGAGACATCTTTTCATTTAATATTTATATTTCTAAAAACAAGAGGATTTGATGGGTTTGGTTTATCATCTTTCAATATGAGGTGACTTTATTGGGTAGAGTTTCAGACCAAAGCCCTCCAGAGCTGGTTGGCCTCACTTTTGACTTGCTCCAATGTGGTTGTCTTTGACTAGCACACTGATTATTGCTTAATTAGCTATGGTCAAAGGACTGAGGTTGGTTTCATTCAACACATTTGAAAACATCATATACAGGAAAGGACCAGTTCTGGCCACTTTCATTAGGAGGATACTGTGGGCTTGATATTATGTGAGGTCACATAGCTCTCCCTCCAGTATGCCCAGTAAAAATATCATTTTCTGTTAAGATCATCTTTCTTATTTAAATTAGTTAACTCAATTAATTTAGTTATTTTCTTTTTTAATTAGTTTGGATACGTGGTGAGAATGGAAGGATTCATGAAAAATTGTTCTAGGTTAAAGTACTAAAATCTGAATGCTTTCTTATCAAGAGACTGGTTTCCAATTTCATATTTTTCTTCCTTGAAATCACCCACATTAAATTTGAGTGTATTGCATATATGAAGGAGTTGGTAGGTACCGTCTCATAAAGGTTAAACTTTCAGGGATTATTATATCTGTGATCTGTAGGCTTAGCTGTGAGATGCCTGAAGTATGGAAACCAGGACACATCAGAGACTTGTGACCTTCCAATGATAGCTTCTGGGTCGTGAATCTAGAGGAACACTCCCTGAGTGCAGAGTTCAGTTTTATTACTGTAACTGAAAACACTGCCTAGTCTTCTTTTTTTTAAAAAACAAGATATTCATAGAGAACAGAACAATTATAAACTTCTGACTTTCCTCCCATCAATTTTATTCTTTTTTAATGGGATATCTTATGTGGCAGTTAGCAGGAAACTACTGACACCCTACACTTTTGGGTACGGTGGGGAGTAAAACAGTAAATGCAGGGGAAAAGCTCCTGAGATAACTCAGTAGTCTCATAAAACTGAGTTCTGCAGGGAGCTGTCCGATTCAGTTGTCATATCCTGAGTTTCAGTGTACAGTGGGGGGAAGTTTCTAGTGGGTTTAAAGAGGGTTTTGACACACAGGCCACAAAAGATGTGAGCTTAATGCTTCCACATACCCAGTCACACCAAATTAACAACAGAGGACTTGGGAGAGGTAACTCGGCAACTCTACATTATGCAAGAACAAGAGGTTAATTATTGAACCTCTCTGACCGTCTGCAAGTGTTTAAAGGTTGAGAGAGGCAGTGAGCTGTGTTATTTGGATGACTACAGGAGAAATGCACTCCTCTCATTTACAGGATGTGGGAATAACACTAATATTATGGCATGTTTATTATATGTGTCATACTGTGTGATGGTGCTTTTCTGTTTCACTTGCAATCCTCAAAACCTTTTGTGTTGGGTCTTATTATTGTCATTTATATCGAAGAGAAAATGGGCCTGGAGAGGTTAACTGTTTACTTAAGGCCCCATATTTAGTAAGAAGCCCATCAGGAATTAGCGCCAAAAGCTGGGTGATTTAAAGCCCAAGGTGCGTTCAGGGACTTGGAAAATTTTATTTACTATTGTTCTAGGAGCAACGAGAAGCTTCCACATGGAGTTATTATGGAGAACTGCTCACTAATTAAAAGGATATTAAACAACTTGTAAATAAAAAATTAGAACCTCTTTCATTTATTTATTTGTTCAACAACACCTGCCTTGAGCCAGTGCCATGGATATTCTGTGTGGCAGAATAAAGCAGGAATAAGTCAGAAGTCTTGATGCCCAGTAAGGAGGAGAGTTGAACATATTAATGAAAATTATGATATCATATCAAAAGAGCTAGAACATGGGAGCCTCAGATAAAAGTTCAATGAGTTCCACTTGATGTTATTCATTTAAATGTGTTTTTAGAATTTTTTATTGAGGAAACTTTATACACAGTGAAATATACCGACCTCATATGTACCATTTAATGAATTTCGATAAATGTGTGCACCCGTCCAACCAACACCCAAAACCAGACATAAGACGTTTTCATCGTCCTAGCAAGTCCTCTTTACCTTCTTCCAGTCATCTCCCAGCCCTTAGCAACAATTGTTTTGATTTCTGTCACTGTAGAATTTCAACTTGAACTTCACACAAATGAAATCAGTTGGTTTGTTCTTTTATTCTTTCTGGTCTAGCTTCTTGCTCTCAGCATAGTGCTTTGGACATTTATCCATGTGTTGATTGTATCCATAATGCCTTCTTTCTATTGCAGAGCAGTGCTCCATTGTATCAGTTTACCACGATTTGCTTGTCTCCTCTCCTGTTGACGGACACCTGGGTTGTCTCCAGTGTGGGACCCATCTATTGTTATTTGATATCCAGCTCCTTACTTGGAGGAGTGGTCTCCAAATATTTTTGGTAATACTTGATATTTATTTATTCATTTATTTATTATATATACATATGCCATTATTATTAACCAATATCTCAACTCACATACATTTATGGTGAGATTCTTTGAGTGGACAGTGTTCATATTTTTAATCACTTTCTTGATAATTTTAATATTTTTTTGTTGACATCCTGTCAGATCTGATTAGACTTTCATTGATTTTATTTTGTAATGTGGCTAGTGAGGCTCCCCTACTAGGATGAGGAATAGCATAATCCTAGTTACTTGCCCATTTTATGTAGGTTTAGTTTAGTTGAAACTGGATAATACAATTTGTAAGTTCACTTGGTTAAAACTGAGCATTGGAATCTATAAACCCAATTTCTGGTGCAAACGTAGACTACTGCATACATCAATAAGACGAAAGCAAATGCACAAATGAAGGAACCGCTGTCCCATTTCTCCTAATTGTAGGTGTCCCACTCTTCCCTCAGGACAGCTGAATACTCTAGTGACATGAACATCTGACATATATATCACCCCACTGTGGGAACTAGTGTCAATCTGTATATTAAAGTCTTATAAAGATGATCACCTATTTCTTTTTTTCTTTTAAATATATAAAGTATTATTAGAAATGCTAACATTTTCTGCACTTGGTACAGTGGCTTGGTTTATTTACATCCTGGGGTGCTTGTACTCCACTTTGGAGACCTCTGGTCTGGAGCTTGAATTAGTGGAAAAATTGCGGACCAGCTAGCAGTCAGAACACTCATTTTCTAATTATATCATGCTCACTGACTCACTATAGAATACTATACCCATCACTCTATGTCTTTGGACCTTACTTGCAAGATAAGGTGGACTAAATAACCTCTAAGGTCTCCCTGGATCTAACACCACACAATGTTGAATTTGTTCTGTCTTTGTGTCCTTTCCCCATTCTCAGGAGACCCATCTCTTCTTAATGTGATCTCCCTCTTACTGCAGTGATGTCCCTAAGAGCCTTTGAGACAGTACTGTGCACTGAGTTAGTCTCTCACATATCTTTTTTCCCCTTTTAGTCTAGCTAAATGTCATGTTCCAAAAAGACTCCCAATAGATGTTCTGCCAAGGGCAATGTGTAAGAGTTTAAGATGGGCAAACCTAGGGCAACCAACTAGTGAGATCCTGAGGCAAATGTCCAAATGTCAAGGATGAAAAAAGAAGACAAATTCCTACTGCATATCCTCTCTGTCCTAGATAGAATTGGCAGTAATCATAGAACTCTTAGAAGCAGGTATACAGTCATGGCAGGAAGGCTTATCTTATTGTTTCCTTGACCAAGACTTAGTTCTTTTTCTGGTGCTGACTAGTAACTAGCTATTTTTCTGTGTACTAATCTTGATGAGAAAGTTTGGTGTGGTTTGGAAGATCATTACAATAGCTGGCAACTTAGAGTTCTTTGAATTTTGATCATCTTAATGACCGTTGAATATCTGAATTATTAACTTTAGAAAAATAAGGGTAGCCGCTTAATTCATTCAAAAACTATTTAAAAAGCAAGACTAGAAGAGTGAAGTAAGACTTGAGAAGGAAGCTGGGTTGGATTTTGATCAGATTGAACATCAGGATGTAGTATTGGGGCTTCATCTTGTAGTCAATGGGGAGCCACTGACACTTTTTGAATTGGTTAAGACCTAGTTGTAAACCACGTTTTAGGGAGAAAAAAAAGATTGCTGACTATGTGTAAGATGAAATACAGCAGTTAAAAATGAAGCAAGATACCTAGAGGAGACCAGACATGCAGTGATGAGAGCATGTGGAATGGAAAGTTTGAAATACTACTAGAAGGGAAAAAAATATACAAATTAGGGAAGACTGAATATAAGGAGAAGGAAAGAGAAAGTACCAAAGATGATGCTGAGTTAGGTTAAAAATTACTTCCTCTGAAATTAATGCATTTAAATGCAATAATTATAAATATATATTTGTATTTATATCGTATATGCATATGATATAAGTGTATGCATATATTTCTGATCACTTAAATTCTATCAAAGCTAAATTTTCTGATGAAGAATTATGATTCTTCAGCAGGGGAACCATGAGGAGTATACTGATGAAAATGTGGAGGTCTGCTCTCACCGTATTCTTTCCACCCCTCTGTCAGTGCTGTAATGAGGAGCTACTGGTATTTTAGTTGTCACTAACTATTCATTCAAACTACATTAATTTTGTTGAAAACAGTCATTAAGAAAGTTAATTATTTTTAAAGCATCATCTGATTATTGTGTAGGTATTATGTATTCACTAATTATTATTCCTTTCCATTAATTATATATAATTACCTAATTCCTAAAAGCAGATGATCCTTATTTTGCCATGCTGTTCACTTCTGTTAATTTGGTGTACCAGATAATCCTTTGTACTAATGCAGAACCATGCACTTGAGTGTTCAGAGTAATTTGATAAACATTAACTTGTTAATCCTAATGACTTCTTGGTATCAAAATGAAAAACTATTTTTTGCGAGCTTGTGTCTTATAGTCACCATCAAGTTGACAACTGAATAATATCTGAATAAACAAAGATAATGAAATCATATATAATGCTGGATAATCCATGAGCATTACCCCTTTTTCCCAATAGGGAAGAAAAATAAATCCTACCTGAGATATGGAATTAAATTATTCTGCTTATCTTATAAATACAGAAACTTTAAAGTTCACAGTTTTAATGTGAAAAGGAAGTAAATAAATATAGACAAATATAAATATAAATCAAGTACAGGAGTTTCCTTTATATCCACATTTTATGTCTACATGTACAAACTCAAAGTTATTGGCAGATCAATCTAATTTTGGGACACAGTCTGATACACTTTGTTGCACATTATAGATATAAACAATTGTTGTATGAAACAATTTAATATTGTGCTATTTAATAATGTGCTGTTTTTTTCTATTTTCAACATGTCTGTCTTTGGTAGTTCCCCTCAAATGTTAAAATGATGGGTGTGAATGTCAACAAATTCCATCTGTTATTTAAAACAGCATGCTTCCTTCCTTTTCTGGTGCTCTAATCCCCACTAGAGACACTTGTTATAATTTCAATTTTATTTGTAAGTATCTCTTTTCTCTCAAGATATGACCATCAATTTTTTATATAATAGAAGCTTAGAAGAAAATGCTTAAGAGGGCAGAATAGTGGACAATTCAAATGAAATAGAATGAAGTGGTTTAGCCTTAAATTTTCTGCAATTCTAGTATGTTGGAACACATTTCAAAGATCATTTCATACCCTTCTGATAAGTGCTTTAGGGAAAGAAACAACTATATAAATATAGGAATTTTATATAAATGAGTGGTTGAATTTCAGCTTAGCCCAAATGAGCATAGGAAATTGTTTGCTAATCAAGAAACATTTCAATGGTAGAAAATGCAAATTAAAAACTCACTGTTCTGATTTGTCAGGCTCAATAAATCTGAGTGTTACTGATTGTCATACAAAGAAGTCACCTTGCTTAAGATAGAAGAATGGCATTCATCTTAAGAAGATGAGCTGTTACATTCCAGGAAAAAGCAGCTAGGTAAGAGGAAGGTGAAATAGTTTGTTATTGTTATGCATAATCATACAGTTACTTATAATAAGCAGGAGAAACCAAATTGAGGGAAAAAACAGCTTGGTGTGGTAGAAAGTGCATTAGATAAAATGGTGTTTGTTTGGAAGCGTTTTGCTTATTGTCATGCAATCTGCTATTCTAACTTATTATTATCATTATTTTAAGTCACTAGATGTGGGTTCTAATCCCAGTTTGGCAAACTAACTAGCAGGGAGATCTTAGGCAAGTGTTTCATCTTCTCTTGACCTAAGTCTGCTCTACTCTAAAGTAATATAATTGGACTAGATAATCTCTAAGGTCTCTTCAAATTTCAAAAAGGTATTTTATTAAAGTTCAAATAAATATATAGCAGCTTAGAAGTGTAAAACCTACACAATTAATTATGTAAATTAAGAACTCTAGATCCAGATCCAATTAAAAATGACCCACAATTGTTAAAATTTTTTCAGCTCTGTACATTTCTATAAATTTAGGTTAAAGTTATCCAGTCTGATTTTTAAGAAAAATGTAGGTATGTGTGAGTGATTTGCCATTTACATTTTTTTTTTATTGGTGAGGAAGATTAGCCCTGACCTAACATCTGTTGCCAATCCTCCTCTTTTTGCTGAGGAAGATTGGCCCTGAGCTAACATCTGTGCCCGTCTTCCTCCATTTTATATGTGGGATGCCTGCCATACATAGCTTGATAAGCGGTGTGTAGGTCCGAGCCTGGGATCTGAACCTGCGAACCCCAGGCTGCTGAAGCGGAGAGTGCGAACTCAACCACTACACTGCTGGGCCAGACCTGCCATTTACATTTTTAAAAATTAGATTATATAATTTTAGAGATTACAAGAAATGAGATTAGGTTTCTGAAGTGATGAAGGTTTCACTTCTCAACTTTATTTTATATTTCTTTTTCTTTATCACTATATAGCAGAACATATTTCAATGTAAAATATAAACTTATTTAGTAGACATGACCAAATTTCATAGAGTTGGTATGATTTCCCTAGATTCATAATTATCACAGAGAAATCTCTGAAATAATATAACAGAATTTTATCTTTTTCTCTTTTACATAATTTGAGGAAAATGGGTGTTTATTACTTTCCTTATAGAGTTACCCTATGATTTGCTATATTGAAATTCTCTGTTAAAGTTCTCCAATTTTACAAATAACTAAATAAGAGAGTTTTCCAGGGCAGACACAGAAGCTCAAAAATTGAGTCATATTCATTCAACTAAAAGAGAGCGAACTTTTGCTATTTTCAATGAAGTATTTTCCCCTACCTGTTATTTTCTAGCTAACACCAACTTGAAATGTAGGGTAAAATGCTTAAACCTAATAGTGTTTATTACATCAATTTGTTATCATTTGTATTTTCTTCAACTCCTTTTAAAGCCTAGTAAGGGATTCCTAGGTGCCTTCCTTTAAAGGCAACTGGGCTAGTCTCTGGATAATATTAGCATTCTGCTTTTCTTCAGTTAAATTTACCAAATGAAAGAGAAGAGAGAAAAATGTCTCATATATAATATGGGTGCACTTATCAGGAAAGGGAGGTAACATAACGACAAGATTTGTATTCAGAGAAACAGAATTAATGGAAACTTTAGCAAATATCACATGTTCTCTTCTGCCAATATTCTTTAAATCCTTTTGGGGAAAATGATATTATTTCCATATTCTAGGTATTAGAATGGAGACTTAGATTGATAAGGGGGCAAAACCATACACACTTCTGGAGAGAAGCAAAGTTTATGAGAAAAAAGTTCCCTTTTCCTTTCATTTTTCACCTTAGCAAAATGAAGATTCAAAGGCACATGATCCTGGTAAAATTATCAGAACGTGGCAAATTAGTTCTGGAAATGTATTGTGGTACCCTTAATGTAAGTGACAAACAATGACCCATACCTATAATTAGAAATGAGAGTTCATTTCGGCATCTGCTAAGACACCTCAGTTCAGATCAATCAAAACTAATCTACTTGATCAAAAGCTATGAATCAATCAAAGCAAGATCATCTGTGGCTTGAAAATAATATTGGTGGCAGAATCTTTTTTCTTACTCAGAGTTCCACACTATACAACAGACAAAAGTGACATTTTATTTGTATAAATTTACTTTATAATTAACTTCATATTTGTTATTTTTATTAAAGCCAACATTCAGAACAATACTTACTTAATTCATACATATGTGACTAGTATAAGCACCTTAATTAAAGGTAGAGTTGTCAGGATGAAAAAGCAAACCCAATCTTTATGTTGTCTGCAGGAAACTCACTATAGACATAAAGACATAGCTATGTTAAAAGTTACATAATAAAAAAAGATGAATTATATAAACATTAAATATAAGGTAGTTGATGTGATTATGTCAACATCAGGATAAATATACTTCAGAATAAAGACTATTTCCAGGGTAAAGAAGGATAATGATAAAGGGGTCACTTCATTAAGAAAATATAAGAATTCCAAATATGTATGCTCCTAATAACAGAGCTTCAAATTATGAAACCCAAAACTGGCAGAAATAAAAGGATGAATAGACAAACCTACAATTAGAGTTGAGGATTTTAACACTCAGCTTCTTGCTGTGTCCTCACATAGCATTTCCTCTGTGTGCACATGCTCCTGGTGTCTCTCTTCTTATGAGGACAACTTCTTATAAGGATACTGGATTAGAGTCCCACCCTTATGACCTCATTTAATCTTAATTATGTCATTAAATGCCCTATCTCCAAATACAGTCACACTGGGAGTTAGGACCTCAACATGTGAATTTTTGAGGAACACAATTTAGTTCATAACATCCTGCCTTCTCACCCCCAAAATTCATGTCCTTCCACATACAATACATTCACCCCATCCCATCCCCCCAAATCTTAACCCATTCCAGCATCAGATCCAGGTCCAAAGTCTCATCTAAATTTCATCTAAATAACCATGGATGAGACTTGAGGTATGATTATTCCTGGCACAAAATTCCTCCCCAGCCATGAACCTGTGAAACTAGACAAGTTATATGGTTCCAAAATACAATGGTGGGACAGGCCATAGGACTGACATTCCCATTCCAAAAGGGAGAAATTGGAAATAAGAAAGGGGTTTCAGTTCCCAAGCAAGTCAAATTCCATTAGATCTTAAAGCTTAAGAATGCTCAATGCTCTGCCTTCTGGGTCCAAAGGGTGGTAGTGTCACTCCCACATCCTTGGGTTGCAGCCCCAACCCTGTGGCTCTGTGGGGTAGCCATGCCCCTAAAGCAATGGGCAGCAGCGTCATGGCCCACAGAACCTGAGGAGGTGGCTCTGAAACCATTGAG
The DNA here is from genome assembly GCF_057802395.1 of Ceratotherium simum simum. Classification (NCBI taxonomy): domain Eukaryota; kingdom Metazoa; phylum Chordata; class Mammalia; order Perissodactyla; family Rhinocerotidae; genus Ceratotherium; species Ceratotherium simum. Next base: position 42,731,699 of record NC_141926.1, on the reverse strand, counting down.
GAAACAGCCTTGCCCCCTGGGGCTGTGGGGTGAGTGGCGTTCCTGATGGTCTCTGAATTGCCTTGATGGTCATTCTTCCCTTTTCTCAAAAGATAATGCATGTTCAAAGCCAGATAGCTTTATTGTCCCATCCTATAGAGTCCCTGAAGTGCAACAGCTTTCCTTCATTTTGTCCCATTTTCTCTATCCCCTTCAGTCCCAGCTGGCAGCATTTCTGTCACATTTTTAGATATTTTTTACTGCAGAACCCAACTTCATAATACCAAAATCTATATTCATCTGCTCAGGTTGCCATAACAAAATACAACAGACTAAGCGGTTTAAACAACAGAAATTTGTTTTCTCACAGTTCTGGAGCCTGGAAGTCCAAGATCAAGGTGCCAGCAGGTTGGTGTCTGGTGAGTCCTCTCTTACTGGCTTGCAGGATGCTGCCTTCTCGCTATGTTTTCACATGGTCTTTCCTCTGTGTGCATGGAGACAGAGAAAGAGCCTATGAGTGACCTCTGGTGTCTCTTCCTCTTACAAGGATACCAGTCCTGTTGGATTAAAGCACCACCGTTATGACCTCATTTAAACTTAACCTTATGGGCCGGCCCCGTGGTTTAGTGGTTAAGCGAGCGCGCTCCGCTGCTGGCGACCCGGGTTCGGATCCCGGGCTCGCACCGACGCGCTGCTTCTCCGGCCATGCTGAGGCCGCGTCCCACATACAGCAACTAGAAGGACGTGGAACTATGACACACAACTATCTACTGGGGCTTTGGGGGGAAAAAATAAATAAATAAAATCTTTAAACTTAACCTTAATTATCTCCTTAAAAGCTCTACCTCCAAATGCAATCACAAATTAGGGGTTATTAGGGGTTAGAGCTTGAACATATGGATTTTAGGACAGAAGTCAGTCCATAACAATAAAAAACCCACAACACTTAGTGGCTGAAAAATAAGACAACATTGATTTTGCTCACAAAGTTCTAATTAGGCAAGGCTCAGCAGGTTCAGCTTGTCTCTGCTCCATGCAGTGTCAACAGGGGAAGCCAGAAGGCTAGGGGCTGGAGTCATTACCCATATATCTAGCAACTGATGCTGGCAGTCATCTAAGATTTTAGCAGAGGCTGTCCACTAAACACCTACAAGTTCCATGTGGTGGCTAGGTTCCAAAGGTGAGTGTCCCAAAGGATCCAGAAAGAGCCAGGCAGAAGCTATATCATCACTTGTAACCCAGCCTCAAATTCACACAGCATCACTTGTGGTACATTTATTCATAAAATTCCACTCAGTTTCAAGTGGAGGGAAAATAGATTCTACCTCTTGAAGGCGTGATGGCAAGGATCTAAAAATATTGCTGTGGAACAAGAAATATTGCTGTGGCCATTTTTTGAAAATACATTCTGCCACATTGTAAATGGTTAACAAGCTTTGAGGAGTATAAATTGGAATCTTCTCTTTGGTTTACCTCTAATCATATCTTCTCTTAAAGTTCTCTATCACAGCAAGCAATCAATCATAAATATTTTTCTTTTACTTCAGAATCACCAAAAAGACAAGGGCAGAAGCCAACAAGAGTTTAATATTTACTTTAATATCTGAAGTATGTGTTAAAATTTAATAATACATTTAATAAAATAAATTTGATAAAAATATTTTATTTGGATTTTAGCATTCATTATTTTGATTAATGGCCTTATAAAGCTCCCCAGTTTTGCATAGTTTACTAGTTGTACATCTTGTTACAATGTTCCTTTATTCCAGAACTTTGTTAGAGAACATTGCAAAGAAAACCAGAAATAGTGCTTCTGCCTGTTGTCATTTTTCTTTTATTCTCAAGCAATCCCTTTCTTTACCGCTTCTTTGAATCTCACTTTCTTTCTGATGGAGGTGACATAACACAAGAAAGGCATTCCTGTGTTCTTGAGAACTTCCATGGGTAGATGCCAGTTAGTTTGTGGTGGTCATAGAAAAACACAAATTGGCATTTTGTGCCCCCACAGGAGCTAGCTGTGCGTTTCTCTTCACGTTGAGTGGCACCAGGCAAAAATGAGAAGCAAAGTTATGTTGAACCACATAATTCTGATGGGCATTAAGTTTTAAGTTCGTCCAGAAGGAAGATGAATTCATGAATTGCAGAACACTGGATCTTTTGAGTAAGAAATAAAAACATAAAATGAAGTGCAATATAGTTTCATGTGCAATGTTGAAGTTAACCAGCATTATTTTTCAAAGGTATTCTTAGTTTTGTATGTGACATGCAATTATTTAGTTTAGACAATTTTAGTCAGTTCTGGCTACTACAACAAATTATCATAGACTGGGTGGCTTAAATAACATACTTTTATTTCTCACAGTTCTGGAGGCTGGGAAATCTAAGATCAGCGCACCTGTAGATCTGGTGTCCAGTGAGAACCCACTTCCTGGTGTAGACAGCTGTCTTCTTTTTTTTTTTATTATTTTATTGGGGTCATATTGGCTTACAACATTGTGTAAGTTTCAGGTGTACATCATTATGTCTCAGTTTGTGTATAGACTGAGTCATGTTAACTACCAACAGCCCAGTTTTTATCTGTCACCGTATATATGAGCCCCTTTACTCCTTTCTCTCTCCCCCTGACCCCCATCTCCTCGGGTAACCACTAACTTATTCTCCTCATCTATGTATTTGTTTGTTTATCTCCCACATATGAGTGAAATCATATGGTATTTGTCTTTCTCTGTCTGACTTATTTCACTCAGCATAATACCCTCAAGGTCCACCCATGTTGTTGCAAATGGCATAATTTTGTCTTTTTTTATGGCTGAATATATTCCATTGTATATATATATATATATATACCACATCTTCTTATCCTTTCTCCAATTTTCATGCACTTGGGTTGCTTCCCCGTCTTGGCTATTGTGAATAGGGCTGTGGTGAATATAGAGATGTATAAATCTCTTTAAATTGTTGATTTCATGTTCTTTGGATAAATACTCAGTAGTGGAATAGCTGGATCATATGGTATTTCTATTTTTAATTTTTTGAGGAATATCCATACTGTTCTCCATAGTAGCTGTACCAGCTTGCACTCCCACCAGCAGTGTATGAAGGTTCCCTTTTCTCCAATCCTCTCCAACACTTATTTCTTGTCTTGTTAATTATAGCCATTCTGCAGGATGGGAGGTGCTATCTCGTAGTTTTAATTTGTATTTATCTAATAATTAGTGATGTTGAACGTCTTTTCAGGTATCTGTTGGCTATCTGTATATCTTCTTTGGAAAAATGTCTGTTCATATCCTCTGCCCATTTTTTAATCAGGTTGTTCATATTTTTGTTGTTGAGTTGTCTGTCTTCTTTATGTATTTTGGAAATTAACTCCTTGTCAGATATATGATTTGCAAATATTTTTTCCCTGTTGGTGGGTTGTATTTTTGTTTTGTTCATGGTTTCCTTTGCCTTTCAGAAAACTTTTAGTCCGATGTAGTCCCATTTGTTTATTTTTACTTTTGTTTTCCTTGCCTAAGTAGACATGGTACTCAAAAGGATACCGCTAAGACCAATGTCAAAGTGTACTGCCTATATTTCCTTTTAGGAGTTTTATGGTTTCAGGTCTCACTTTCAAGTCTTTAATCCATTTTGAGTTAATTTTTGTGTATGGTGTAAGATAATCATCTACGTTCACTCTTTTGCATGTGGCTGTGCAGTTTTCCCAACACCATTTATTGAAGAAACTTTGATTTCTCCATTGTATGTTCTTGGCTCCTTTAACAAAGATTAGGTGTCCATAGATATGTGGTTTTATTTCTGGGCTTTCTGTTCTGTTCCATTGATCTGTGTGTCTGTTTTTCTGCCCGTACCATGCTGTTTTGGTTACTATAGCTTTGTGCTATATTTTGAAATCAGGGAGTGTGATACCTCCAGCTTTGTTCTTTTCTCTCAGGATTGCTTTGGCTATTCAGGGCCTTTTGTTGTTCCATACAAATTTTAGGATTCTTTGTTCTGTTTCCATGAAGGGTGTCATTGGGATTCTGATTTGGATTGCATTGAATCTGTAGATTGCTTTAGGTAATATGGACATTTTAACTATGTTTATTCTTCCAATCCATGAGCATGGAATATCTTTCCATTTCTTCATGTCATCTTCGAGTTCTTTCAATAATGTCTTATAGTGTTCAGTGTATAGGTCTTTCACCTCCTTGGTTAAATTTATTCCTAGGTATTTTATTCTTTTTTGTGTGTGTGATTGTAAATGGGATTGTATTCTTGATTTCTCTTTCTGCTAATTGGTTGTTGGTGTATAGAAATGCAACTGAGTTTTGTATGTTGATTTTGTACCAGGAAACTTTACTGTATTTGTTGATTATTTCTAATAGTTTTCTGATGCAGCAATAGTCTTTAGGGTTTTCTATATACAGAATCATGTCATCTGCAAATAGTGACAGTTTCTCTTCTTCCCTTCCAATTTTGATCCATTTTATTTCCTTTTCTGGCCTAATTGCTCTGGTTAGGACTTCCAATACTATGTTAAATAAGAGTGGCAAAAGTGGGAATCCTTGTCTTGTTCCTGTTCTTAGTGGGATAGCTTTTAGTTTTTCACCATTGAGTATGTTGTTATCTGTGGGTTTGTCATACGTGGCCTTAATTACAATGAGGTACTTTCCTTCTATACCCATTTTATTAAGAGTTTTTATAATATGGATGCTGTATTTTGTCAAATGCTTTCTCTGCATCTATTGAGATGATCATGTGATTTTTATTCTTCATTTTGTTAATATGGTGTATCACATTGGTTGATTTGTGGATGTTGAACTACCCCTGCACCCCTGGAATAAATCCTGCTTGGTCGTGGTATATGATCCTTTCAATGTATTGTTGCATTTGATTTGCTAATATTTCATTGAGGAATTTTGCTTCTATGTTTATCAGTGATATTGGCCTGTAATTTTCCTTTTTTGTGTTGTCCTTGTCTGGTTTTGGTATCTGGGTAATGATGGCCTCGTAGAATGAGTTAGGAAGCATCCTGTCCTCTTCAAAGTTTTGGAATAGTATGAGAAGGATAAGTATTAAATCTTCTTTGAATGTTTGGTAGAACTCACCAGAGAAGCCATCTGGTCCTGGACTTTTGTTTTTGGGGAAGTTTTTGATTACTGTTTCAATCTCTTTACTTGTGATTGGTCTATTCAGATTCTCAATTTCTTCTTGATTCAGTTTTCAGAGGTTTTATGATTCTAAGCTTCTAGGTTGTCCAATTTGTTAGCATATAGCTTTTCATGGTATTCTCTTATAATCCTTTGTATTTTTGTGGTATCCATTGTAATTTCTCCTCTTTCATTTCTGATATTATTTATTTGAGTCTTCTTTCTTTTTCTCTTATTGAATCTGGCTAAGAGGTTGTTAATTTTGTTTATTTTCTCCCAGAACCAGCTCTTAGTTTCATTCATCCTTTCTATTGTTTTTTTTTAGTCTTTATTTCATTTATTTCTGCTCTGATTTTTATTATTTAGTTTCTTCTACTGACTTTGGCTTTTATTTCTTCTTTTTTAGTTCCTTTGGATATAGTGTAAGATTGTTTATTTGAGGTTTTTCTTATTTCTTGTGGTAGGCCTGTATCGCTATAAATTTCCCTCTTAGTACCACTTTTGTTGTTTAGTCTCCACATATTTGTGAATTTCCCAGCTTTTTTCTGTAGTTGATTTCTAGTTTCATACCATTGTGATTGGAAAACATGCTTGATATGATTTCATTCTTCATAAATTTATTGAGGCTTGCTTTGATTCCCAACATATGGTCTATGCTTGAGAATGTTCCATGTGCACTTGAGAAGAATGTGTATTTTGCTGTTTTGGGACGGAATGTTCTATATATATTAAGTCCATCTGGTCTAGTGTTTCATTTAAGTCCACTGTTTCCTTTTTGACTTTCTGTCTGGATAATCTATCCATTGACATAAGTGGGATGTTAAGGTCCCCTACTATTAATGCATTGCTGTCAATTTCTCCCTTTAGGTGTGTTAATAGTTGCTTTATATACTTTAGTGCTTCTGTGTTAGGTGCATATATAGTGATAAGTGTTATATCTTCTTGTTGGAATGTCCCTTTTATCATTAAATCACGCCCATCTTTGTCTTTAGTTATCTTTTTATCTTGAAGTCTGTTTTGTCTGACATAAGTTTGGCCACACCTGCTTTCTTTTGCTTGCCATTTTCTTGGAGTATCATCTTCCATCCCTTCACTCTGAGCCTATGTTTGTCTTTAAAGCTGAGATGTGTTTCCTGGAGGCAGCATATTCTTGGGTCTTGTTTTTTAATCCATTCAGCCAGTCATTATCTTTTAATTGGTGAATTCAATCCATTTACATTTAGAGTGATTATTGATATGTGAGGAATTAATACTTCCATTTCATCTTTTGTTTTCTGGTTTTCTATATTTCCATTGTTTCTTTTCCCTTGTATTTCTGTCTGCCATTTCACTTTGGTGGGTTTTTTTTTTTTTATGTTTTTCTCTGTTTTCTCTTTATTTATGCTTTGCGACTCTGATCTGATTTTTTTTGTTTCATGGTTACCGTGAGGTTTGTGTAAAAGAGCTCATAGATGAGATGGTCTTTTTTCAGATAGCTTCTTATCTCCATTAGCCTATGGAGGTTATGTCCCATTCCTTTTCCCCTTCTAGGTTTTTGTTGTCACAAATTCTTCTTTTTTGTGTTGTGAGTTTGTGAGCAAATTGTATTGGTATAGTTATTTTTGATGCTTTCTTTCTCTTTCTCTTTTATATTGTAATTAGGTGTTTACTAACCTATTCTGATATAGAGCTGCCATTTCCTGATTCTGTCTGTCTATTTATCTCCTTGCTCAAGGTTTTGTAAATTTTTGCTTTTTAGAATCAGATAGGAGGGCTTCTTTCAATGTTTCTTGTAAGGCAGGTCTAGTGGTGATGAATTCCCTCAGCTTTTGTTTGTGGAAGTTTTTATTTCTGCATCATATATAGATAATTTCACTGGATAGAGTTTTCTTGGCTGATAGTTTTTGTCTTTCAGTATTTGAATATATGATTCTACTCTCTCCTAGCCTGTAGGGTTTCTGCTGAGAAATCCACTGAAAACCTGATTGGGGTTCCTTTGTAGGTTATTTTCTTCTGTCTTACAGCCTTTAATATTTTTTCTTTGTCATTGACTTTTGCCAGTTTTACTATTATATGCCTTGGAGAAGGTCTTTATGCATTGATGTAATTAGGAGTTCTACTGGCTTCATGTACTTATAAGTCCTGTTCCTTCCCCAGGTTTGGGAAGTTCTCGGCTATTACTTTTTTGAATAAACTTTCCACTCCTTTCTCTCTCTCTTTCCCTTCTGAGATACCTATAATCCTTATGTTACTTTTCTTAATTGAGTTGGATATTCCTCAAAGAATTTCTTCATTTTTTTAAAATCTTGGTTCTTTCTTCTCCTCCACCTGTCTCATTTCTAGATCTTTATATTTGAGCTCACTAATTCTCTCCTCCGCATAGTCTGCTCTATTTTTAACGCTTTCTACATTATTTTTCATCTCATTTATTGTATTCTTCATCTCCAGAATTTCTATTGGGTTTTTTTTTTCAGAGTTTCCATTTCTTTGGTGAAATACTCCTTCTGTTCATTAATTTTACTCCTGAGCTCATTGAACTGTCTTTCTGAGTTTTCTTGAAACTCAAGTTTCTTTATGACAGCTATTTTGAATTCTCTGTCAGTCAGATTGTAATCTTCTGTGACTTCAATTTTGGTTTCTGGAGAGCTGTCATTCCCCTTCTGTTCTTCCATGTTACTGTAATTCTTCACGGTGTTTGATGATTGACCCTCTGCTGGTGCATTTGTGGTAGTAACCATCTTTCTTATTTGGGTATGGCTTTGGTTGCTTTGGTTGTGTGCTGCTTCTGGTTGTTTTTGAAAGCTTGCACTTTCCACCCTCCACAGCCTCTTCCAAGGGCATCCTCAGTGCCCTCCTTATGCTGCTTGTGCCTCTGGGATTGCTGATGGGTTTACTTCAGTCTCAAGTGTCACCACTGGGGTCACCAGGCTGCAAGCACTTCTACTGCTTCCTGGGTTGCCTTGGTCTTGTGTTCCTCCACTGGCTCTCCACAGGCTCTCTGCAAGCTCAGATGCTGCTGTTCCTTGTACCACCTGTGCTGCTACTTCTGGGTTGTCTGGGGGTGTTGGTTGCACCACTGCCAGGGTTGCTGAGTTCGTGGGTACCACTGTCACTGCTTGGGGCCAAGTGACTCAGGGAAGTGTATGCAGCCTCTGCTACTGGTGGAGCTTTTGTCAGGGATGCCACCACTGAGGCCTGGGTCACTGGTTCTGCTGTGCTTCCTGAAGCTTCTGGTCACTGGTTCCACCTGCCATCACTAGAGGGGAGCAGGGGCTAAGCAGGGAGAGGTTGTCATTGTTGCTTGCTGTGCAGCCTTTGTTCTTTGGCACTAGCCAGTGTGTTTTGAAAACTCAGGTCAGAGCACTCCACCCCAGCTGGGAATATCTGAGTTTTGTATACTATCCTCACTGTTGGAAAGACCAGGCCACTGCTGGTGGGGGGAGGAATGCATGCTGGATCAACCGGGATATAGGTAGGGAGCAAGGTGGCCCACCTTCTCCGCTCCCACCGGGACTGCTCATGGGTGAGCAGGCTAAGTCCGCTGGGAGACAGGCAGGTATTAAGCTGGCCTACCTTCTCCACTCCCGCCAGGACTGCTTGTAGGTGAGCAGGCTGAATCTGCCAGGAGACAGGCAGGTAGCAAGCTGGCCCACCTTCTCACTCCCACCAGGACTGCTTGTGGGTGAGCAGGCTAAGTCTGCTGGGAGACAGGCAGGTAGCAAGCTGCACCTGTTTCCTCACAGGTGTGTGGGCCAGTGTGGGATCTATGCCCTTGATTGCTGCTGCCAGGGGAGAGCGGTGGGGGCTGCTCCCCTAGTTCCACTGCCTTCCAGGGGTCCAGTCCACACACCTTCAGCTATATAGGTACCTGGATCTCTTATGCATCCTGATATGGTGTGTAGAGAATCCTCTGTTGGTCAATGGAAGTCTGATTTGTTGTAACTTAGAGGGGAGAGGCAAAGGAAACAACTCACTCTGCCATCATGCTGACACTGCTGTCCTAGAAGGCTGTCTTCTTGTATCCTCACATGGCAAAAAGCAGAGAGAAGCAAGCTCTCTCATAACTCTTATGAGTGCAGTAATCCTATTCATGAGGGCTCTGCCCTTATGACCTCATCTAATCCTAATTACCTTCCAAAGGTCCCACCTCCTAATATCATCACATTGGGGGTAGGGTTTCCATATATAAATTTTGGGAGGATGCAAACATTCAGTCTGTAACAGACTAGTACATTTTTGGGTGAAGAAGGAAATGGGAAAAATTGAAATACAAAGAAAAAAATCACATCTACATTTATAGAAAGCAACAAGTCATTTTAGAATAGGTGAAATGAATAAACTCCATTATTGAAACAGAACAATTTGATAATGTCAGTGTATGGATACTTATTTGTAATCTATGGAAACCTATCATTTCTCAGTAGATGCTGTTTCATATACTCCTTCCCATGATAAAATGGCATGCAGACTAAATTGTGGAGTATTTTAAAGAGCAGACTGTTACATGCCACCTGGATGTAAAGGAATAATTTATTCACCACTGAATTTTCTTCAGATTAAAAAGATAAATAAATAGATATATAAATAACAGCCAAACTTATAAAGACAGGTTCTTATTTTAATTTGGAACAGTTCTACTCTTAAAAAATTTGTCAATGAAAGCATACAAATTGAATCCTATTTATTTTATTGCAATTAAGTCATGAATGGACATTTTCCACACTATCCCTTAAGAAATAAACAATAAGGTAAGTTACTTGTTACACTATTTATTTTCCCAATATGAAACTAATTAGTGAGCTCATTCTTTTAACAGCTGTCCCTGCTGTTCAGGATTTTCCTAGGAAAATTAGGGCCATAGCTTGGAAAACAGAACTTAAAAATCTAATAGTAATAATAAAAATCCACAAAGCATGTCTGAGGAATTAAGTAAAAACAACAAATAAGTCATTTTACAAGAGTTCAGTGATCTTGAACTTCCTATTCCACTTACCCACATCGAAGTTTTGTTGGTTAGTGTCAGTAGGAAATCTTACCCTAAAATGGAAAAATATTAGCAATGAGTCAACCTCAAAGGGTTCACAATGAGTTTGAATAGTATTCTGAGTTCAAAGGTCTATTGGGATCTTAATTAAACCTCCACAATCAACTAGAGCAGAACAAAAACGTAGAGAGCACTGGCTTTTTTCCAGTATTATGTCAGCGTCCTCTTCTTCCTATCAGAATGTTAATTTCTAAATTCCCATATCCCTTAAGTTTAATATATTTTCCATTCATTCTCAGTGGGTGTTTCTTTGCCAAAGACTTAGTAAAGTTGAAGGAAAATTATATATACAGAAAATATGCAGGGGTAGGAAAAAGGTGAAAATCTAGTGTCGAAGAGGTAAAACTCAGAGTTTTAGAATTTCTGATTCTAAATGAATATGACAAACAAATGGGAAGAAAAAAGGTTAAGCGTTCCCAAAACCATACAAAAATACATGGCAATAGATAAAAACAGTATTAAGTTAGCAGGTTACAGACACCAAATGTCATTTGATTAGATCTTTGTAAAAATAATTCAATTATTTGTCAATTATATTTCAATAAAGCTGGCAAATAAATTCAAGATATTATCTCTTTGGTTTGTACTTTGGTTTGGTTTGCCAAGCATAATTTATCTATTATCTGTCCCTCATTCTATCAGAAAATTTCATATAATGTATCCCAAGTATTTTTTAAAGTGACATGGGGGTTGGGACTTCTGGACATCAATATTTCTATTACTAGTCTTTCAGACTCCCCTCATTTTACACAAACCAGATCTTAAAGTAGGCTATCTTCTTTTTTTTTTTTTTTTATTGCAGTAACATTGGTTTATAACATTGCAAAAATTTCAGGTGTACATCATTGTACTTCTATTTCTGCATGGACTACATCATGTTCACCACCAAAATACTAATTACAACCCATCACCACACACATGTACCGAATTATCCCTTTCACCCTCCACCCTCCCCCCTTCCCCTCTGGTAACCACCAATCCCATCTCTGTCCCTATGTGTTTGTTTATTGTTGTTATTATCTACTACTTAATGAAGGAAATCATACGGTATTTGGCCTTCTCCCTCTGACTTATTTCACTTTGCATTATACCCTCAATGTCCATCCATGTTGTCACAAATGGCTGGATTTCGTCGTTTCTTATGGCTGAGTAGTATTCCATTGTGTATATATACCACAGCTTCTTTATCCATTCGTCCCTTGATGGGCACTTAGGTTGCTTCCAAGTCTTGGCTATTGTGAATAAGGCTGCAATGAACACAGGGGTGCATGTACCTTTGCAAATTGGTGTTTTCAAGTTCTTTGGATAAATACCCAACAGTGGAATAGCTGGATCATATGGTAGTTCTATCCTTGATTTTTGAGGAATCTCCATACTGTTTTCCATAGTGGCTGCACCAGTTTGCACTCCCACCAGCAGTGTATGAGAGTTCCCTTCTCTCCACATCCTCTCCAACACATGTTGTTTCCTGTCTTGTTAATTATAGCCATTCTGACAGGCGTGAGGTGATATCTCATTGTAATTTTGATTTGCATTTCCTGATAGTTAGTGATTTTGAACATCTTTTCATGTGTCTGTTGGCCATCTGTATATCTTCTTTGGAGAAATGTCTGTTCAGGTCTTTTGCCCATTTTTTAATTGGGTTGGTAGTTTTTGTTGTTGAGATGCATGAGTTCTTTATATATTTTGGAGATTAAGCCCTTATCAGATGTATGGTTTGCAAATATCTTCTCCCAATTGTTAGGTTGTCTTTTCGTTTTGTTGATGGTTTCCTTTGCTGTGCAGAAGCTTTTTAGTTTGATGTAGTCCCATTTGTTTGTTTTTCTATTGTTTCTCTTGCCCGGTCAGATGTGGTGTTTGAAAAGATGTTGCTAAGACCGATGTCGAAGAGCGTACTGCCTATGTTTTCTTCTAGAACTTTCACAGTTTCAGGTCTTACATTCAAGTCTTTAATCCATTTGGAGTTAATTTTTGTGTATGGTGTAAGGTAAGGATCTACTTTCATTTTTTTGCATATGGCTATCCAGTTTTCCCAACACCATTTGTTGAAGAGACTTTCTTTTCCCCATTGTATGTTCTTGGCTCCTTTGTCAAAGATTAGCTGTCCATAGATGTGTGGGTTTATTTCTGGGCTTTCGATTCTATTCCATTGATCTGTGTGTCTGTTTTTGTGCCAGTACCATGCTGTTTTGGTTACTATAGCTTTGTAGTATATTTTGATATCAGGGAGTGTGATACCTCCAGCTTTGTTCTTTTTTCTCAGGATTCCTTTAGCTATTCGGGGTCTTTTGTTGTTCCATATGAATTTTAGGATTCTTTGTTCTATTTCTGTGAAAAATGTTGTTGGAACTTTGATAGGGATTGCATTGAATCTATAGATGGCTTTAGGAAGTATGGACATCTTAACTATGTTAATTCTTCCAATCCAAGAGCACGGAATATCTTTCCATTTCTTTGTGTCTTCTTCAATTTCTGTCAGAAATGTTTTATAGTTTTTGGTGTACAGATCTTTCACCTCTTTGGTTAAATTTATTCCTAGGTATTTTATTCTTTTTGTTGCAATTGTAAATGGGATGGTATTCTTAATTTCTCTTTCTGCTACTTCGTTGTTAGTGTACAGAAATGCAACTGATTTTTGTATGTTGATTTTGTATCCTGCAACTTTACCATATTCGTTTATTACTTCTAAAAGTTTTCTGGTGGATTCTTTAGGGTTTTCTATATATAAAATCATGTCATCTGCAAATAGTGACAGTTTCACTTCTTCCTTTCCAATTTGGATCCCTTTTATTTCTTTCTCTTGCCTGATTGCTCTGGCTAGGACTTCCAATACTATGTTAAATAGGAGTGGTGACAGTGGGCATCCTTGTCTGGTTCCTGTTCTTAGAGGGCTAGCTTTCAGTTTTTCACCATTGAGGATGATATTAGCTGTGGGTTTCTCATATATGGTCTTTATTATGTTGAGGTACTTTCCTTCTATACCCTTTTTATTCAGAGTTTTTATCATAAATGGATGCTGGATCTTGTCAAATGCTTTCTCTGCATCTATTGAGATGATCATGTGATTTTTGTTCTTCATTTTATTAATGTGGTGTATTACGTTGATTGATTTGCGAATGTTAAACCATCCCTGCATACCTGGAATAAATCCCACTTGATCATGGTGTATAATCTTTTTAACGTATTGTTGTATGCGATTTGCTAGTATTTTGTTGTGGATTTTCGCATCGATGTTCATCAGTGATATTGGCCTGTAGTTTTCTTTTTTTGTGTTGTCCTTGTCTGGTTTTGGTATCAGGGTAATGTCAGCTTCGTAGAAAGAGTGAGGGAGCGTGCCCCCCCCCTCAAATTTTTGGAAGAGTTTGAGAAGGATAGGTATTAAGTCTTCTTTGAATGTTTGGTAGAATTCACCAGGGAAGCCGTCTGGTCCTGGACTTTTATTTTTGGGGAGGTTTTTGATTACTGTTTCGATCTCCTTACTGGTGTTTGGTCTATTCAAATTCTCCACTTCTTCTTGATCCAGTTTTGGAAGGTTGTATGATTCTAAGAATTTATCCATTTCTTCCAGATTGTCGAATTGGTTGGCATATAGTTTTTCATAGTATTCTCTTATAATCTTTTGTATTTCTGAGGTGTCTGTTGTAACCTCTCCTCTTTCATTTCTGATTTTACTTATTTGTGCCTTCTCTCTTTTTTCTTGGTGAGTCTAGCTAAAGGTTTGTCTATTTTGTTGATCTTTTCAAAGAACCAGCTCTTGGTTTTATTAATTTTTTCTATTGTTTTTGGTCTCTATTTCATTTATTTCTGCTCTGATTTTTATTATTTCCCTTCTTCTACTGATTTTGGGCTTTGTTTGTTCTTCTTTTTCCAGTTCCTTTAGGTGCATTGTTAGATTGTTTATTTGAGATTTTTCTTGTTTGTTGAGATAGGCCTGTATCGCTATAAACTTCCCTCTTAGAACCGCTTTTGCTGTATCCCATAAATTCTGGCATGTCGTATTTTCATTTTCATTTGTCTCCAGGTATTTTTTGATTTCTTCTTTGATTTCTTCGTTAACCCAGTCGTTGTTCAGTAGCATTTTGTTTAATCTCCATGTATTTGTGGCTTTTCTGATTTTCTTCCTATAGTTGATTTCTAGTTTCATACCGTTGTGGTCAGAAAAGATGCTTGGTATTATTTCAATCTTCTTAAATTTATGGAGACTTGTTTTGTGGCCTAATATGTGATCAATCTTGGAGAATGTTCCATGTGCATTTGAAAAGAACGTGTATTCTTCGGTTTTTGGATGGAATGCTCTGTATATATCTACTAGGTCCATCTGTTCTAGTGTGTCGTTTAAGGCCAATGTTTCCTTATTGATCTTCTGTTTGGATGATCTATCTGTTGGTGTAAGTGGAGTGTTAAAGTCCCCTACTATTATTGTGTTACTGTCTATATCTGTTTTTATGTCTGTTAATAATTGCTTTATATATTTAGGTGCACCTACATTGGGTGCGTAGATATTTATTAGTGTTATATCCTCTTGTTGGATTGTTCCCTTGATCATTATGTAATGCCCTTCTTTGTCTCTTTTTACAGTTTTTGTTTTAAAGTCTATTTTGTCTGATATGAGTACTGCTACCCCAGCTTTCTTTTCATTGCCATTTGCGTGGAGTGTCTTTTTCCATCCCTTCACTTTCAGTTTGTGAGTGTCTTTAGGTTGGAAGTGTGTCTCTTGTATGCAGCAAAAATATGGGTCTTGTTTTTTTATCCAGTCAGCCACCCTATACCTTTTAATTGGGGCATTTAGTCCATTGACGTTTAAAGTAGCTATTGATAAGTATGTACTTACTGCCATTTTTTAACTTTTTTATTTTTTTTTCCTCAGTGTTTAAGTAGTCCTTCTGTGTTCCTTACTTCTTCTATACAGAATTGATGGTCACTTTAGTTTGACCTCTGTCTGAAAGCTGTACTCTTTAACTACCCTCCTCCCTCCTTTTATGTTTTTGATATCATATCTAACCTCTTTTTTGTGCATTTGTATCCATTACGTTCTAATCGTGGAAATAGATAATTTTTCCTATTTGTGGTCTTCTCTTTTCCCCTTAAATCAGTCCCTTTAACATTTCTTGTAACACTGGTTTCTTGGTGACAAACTCCTTTAATTTTTGCTTATCTGGGAAAATTTTGATCTCTCCTTCCATTTTGAATGATAACCTTGCTGGGTAGAGTATTCTTGGCTGTAAGTTTTTTCCATTTAGCACTTTAAATATATCGTGCCATTCTCTTCTAGCCTGTAAGGTTTCTGCTGAGAAGTCAGCTGATAGCCTTATGGGGTTTCCCTTGTATGTAACTTGACATTCTCTTGCGGCTTTTAGGATTCTCTCTTTATCTTTAATTCTGGACATTTTGATTATGATGTGTCTTGGTGTGGGCCTCTTTGGGTTTATCTTGTTTGGGGCTCTCTGTGCCTCCTGTACCTGGATGTCTGTTTCCTTCCTTAGGTTAGGGAAGTTTTCATCTATTATTTCTTGAAATAGATTCTCTGCCCCCTTGTCTCGCTCTTCTCCTTCCGGGACACCTATAACACGGATGTTAGTGCGCTTGATGTTGTCCCAGAGGTCCCTTAGACTGTCCTCACTCTTTTTAATTCTTTTCTCTTTTACCTGTTCACCTTGGGTAATTTCTTCTAGTCTTTCTTCCAGCTCACTGATCAGTTCTTCTGTATCCTCTACTCTGCTTTTGAGTCCCTCTAATGAGTTTTTCATTTCCAGTATTGTATTCTTCATTTCTGATTGGTTCTTTTTTATATCTTCCATTTCTTTGTTGACATTCTCACTGAGTTCATCTATTCTTCTCCCCAGATCAGTGAGCATCCTTAACACTCTTAGTTTGAACTCTCTGTCAGGTAGGTTGCTCATTTCTTTTTCACTTAGTTCCTTTTCTGGGGTTTTGTCCTGTTCCCTTACTTGGAATGTATTCTTTTGCCTCCTCATTTTGCCTCTTTCCCTGTGCTTGTGTCTACGTATTAGGTAGGTCAGCTACGTCTCCTGCTCTTGGATAGGTGACCTTATGTAAGTGATGCCTTAGGAGGCTGCCAGTGTGCTTCCCTCAGTTCTCAATGTTCCAGGGGTGACCCCTATGTGGGCTACCTGTGTCCTTCTATTGTGGCCTGTTAGCTCTCCCTATAGGCGCCCAGGGAGGCTGAGTTATGCTCCTGGCCAGCTGTTGTAATGCTCAGCTGCTTGTAGTTGTTGTGGGCCCTTCAGTCTCTTTATCAGGTGTGGGGAGCCCCAGCACAGTTGGCTGTAAGTTCTAATACCACATTTGTGTTGCAGTATTTCTTTTAAGTGAGTAGGCCCCCAGTGTGGCAGATTGTTAGGCTCAGGGCCTTACAATTGCTGTAAACCTCTAGCCTATTAGGTGTCTTGTCAGCTCTCTGAGGATTGTTGCTGGGTGGGGCTGGCCTCAGGCACAGGAGCACCCAATTGTTTCAGGCTTTGGAAGGTGGGGCAAACCTCCTATGTGGGTCTTTGAGAAGCACAAGTCTTCTGCAGCTGACAAGCCCTGCCGCCCAGAGGTCCACACACACAGTCAACACAGTCCTGCCCAGTGTGAGCGCCCCGACCTCCCCAAGCGGACCCAGTCTCTCCACGGCGGGAGCCCCACACACTCCACCACCACCCCACACTCTCCACCCGCTCCTTGTGCACACCCTGCCCCGCTCAAGTCAGCTTAGTTGCCAGGCTGCAGAAAATCCAGTCACCAATCTATGCAGGCCCACACGTTGCCTGAGGGCTTGTTGTTAGGTGGGGCCAGTCTCTAGGGTGGCCTGCCTGCCTTGGCTGAGCTGGATTAAATCGGTGCTCTAGCGGGTGGAGCAGACCCTGGGCTAGCAGGCCTCAGGGAGAACTCCAATGGCGTCTGTGTCAGCATGCTCACACCAGGCCACAACAATGGCCGCCGCCAATGTCCCAGTCCCTGGAGAGGTCTCACCCCTCACTGAGATGCACTCAGCTCCTATTAGGTGAGTCTCTTGTCACCAAAGCAGTGTGCACCTTTCTTTCTGGTGATTTTAGGATGCTTTCTGGAACGGGTGAGTTTGTGCGCGGGCCCTTTAAGAGCCAGTTTTAGTTTCTTTGTGAACCGGGTTTTCTGGGGGTGCTACCCAATGCTTTAGTAGCAGGCAAAGTCAGATATTATGCCACTGGTGTCGATTGTGCTGGGTCCACAAAATGCCCACAGCGGGGGTGCTCCCCGGCTCAGGGCCCCACTCCTCCAGGGAGGCTGCGTACCTGTGAGCTGCTCCCAGCGGCCGTGACGCTGGCGGCTTGTGAAGGCAGCGTTTTTCCTCTCTGGAAGGGAGTCTCTGCCTCTTCCACCCCAGTTAGGATTGTCCGTTGTTGCAGGAGTTCCTCTCATCCAGTTTTCAGTTCTGTCTCAGGGGTAATTTTTCCACGAGTAGTTGTAAATTGGCTGTGTCCACGGGAGGAGGTGAGTTCAGAGTCTGCCTACGCCGCCATCTTGACTCCGCCTCAGTAGGCTATCTTCTATCCAGAGTAATTCTTTTACTTGATTTTATTGATTGCAATAAATGACATGACAACCCAAAACTCCACGCCAGTGTTCAGAGTTGAACACGTTAGGAGGAAATGGGGGCTCTCTTGTAATCCTACAACAAATTATCATTGGATGTTCTGTTAACATTTTTTCCAACCTCTAACAAAATATTTGATTCAGGCAAGGATCACTAACGGATGATAAAATCACTAAATGAAAGATTGCTACAGATATTTATAGGATGCCAAAATACCATTGCAAAGATTATTTGCAGGTCACAAAGGAAAAAAGATGTAACTTTAAAAGGAGAGATCAGGCTGTCATCCCCTTAACCAGGAGTTCAAAGTTAGCGTTACTAATAGTGCAGACATTATGTGCTTTCTTATTATGATGCAATATGGATTACACAGCATCACTTGTAAGTATTATGTCTCATCAAACCCCAACACAATGATTGGTTCTTAACTGGTTTCTTGTTTGAACAAGATGTTTTTTGAACCATTGGGAAAATTTCAAGATAGAGTGAGTATTAAATGATATAAAGAATTATTAAGTTTGTGTGATAATATTTTATTATGTAGGAAAATATTACTTTCAGAGATTACAGATAGTAATGTAGTGTCCTATTTAGGGATGAAATGTTATGATGTCTGTATTTACTCTAAATTATTACACACAAACATAGATTAAGTAAATATAGCAATTCCCAACTATTAATGCTGATGATGGGTATATTTTTCAGGGTTCTCCAGAGAAATAGAACCAATAGGATGTGTGAGTGTGTGGGTGTGTGTGTAGTGTGTGTGTTTATGTGTACAGTTATCTTAAATTATATATATATAGTTATTTTGAGGAATAGATTCACATGATTATGGAGGCTGGCAAGTCCAAAATCTGTAGAAAGTGTCAGCAGGCTGAAGACCAGGGAAGAGACAATGTTGCAGCTGAAGTCTGAAGGCAGTCTGCTGCACAATTCACTCCTGCTCAGGGGAGGTCAGTCTTTTGTTCTATTCAGGCCTTCAACTTATTGGATGAAGCTCATCCACATTATGAAGGGCGAGCTGCTTTACTCAAAGTCCACCAATTTAAATGTTAATCTCATCTAAAAATACCTCCATAGTAACATCCAGAATAAGGTTGGTCAAATATCTGGGCCCTGTGGCCCAGCTAAGTTGACACATAAAATTCATGATCACAATGGGTATATGGGAATTTATTATATTGCTCTTGTATTACTCTCCTTTCCTGGAAGATTAAAATTTTTTCAAAATAAAAGCTTTAAAGATATTTAAAAAAAATATTTTGTATTCATTTCCTATGAAATGGTAGCAAAGTGAAAATATTTTGCTTCCAAGGCTCTTCACAGCACTGCATAGCAAATAGCAAAAAGAGGGAAAAAGATTGACGACTTTGATGTATAAAGTAGGAAAAACAGATGTGAGAAGTATAGTGGTTTAGTTTTCTGGTGTATTTTATGCTGCATCTGTAGGGGAAATGAAAAAAAATGGTTTCTAATCTCATAGAAGCTCTCAAGAGAATTTTTTTAATTGCAAGTCCAAATTAATTACTTCATTCAATAATATTTTATATGGACACATTTAAACAGAGTTTGAAATAAGATCTCATGATCTCATGGCTTGTAGTGTTGAGACAAATTTTATTTTGATTATTTGAATACTCTCCAGTAATCACAAAAGATTACCCAACCTCTTGGGGGAGAGATGAGAGATGAGAGATAGTATGATTGCCTTTGAGATTTCTGATAGAGATCAAGTTGGAGAAAAAAAGAAAAACAAGCAAAAATCTGTCAGTATTGTTTGTGATACTAACCAAGGCACTAAGGAAATGATTTTAAAAGAAATAACGCCTGAATCAATGCTTTAAAGCAAGGCAATGGGAATGTTGGGAAAACTGCACATCGGAATTAACTGTACTTACTGAAGAAACGTCACTGGTAGGGAGAATGTGTGTTGCTAGGGCCGCTGGGATGAGAACAGGAAGCAGACAGGAAGAAGCAAGTCTTTTTTCCTCCTCCAGCTTTCCAGGCTCCCTCTAGCGCCCCCTGTTGGTGCAGCCCAACAGGGATCCAGCTGGGTAATGCGGAACAGGGGTTTACAGACCCCCAGCCCCAGCATCACAAAGAGCAGTATAGTAGGTTGGGTTTCAAGTTTACAATCCAGCACACGCGTCACTGATAGGAGAAGGTTCAATGTATGTAATTAAGAATTTTAATTGTACATCAAGTAAAATCTTGTCCTTTAGAAAACAGAGACAACTATACATATCATGACGTGTTGTGCTTGTTTCCCTCTGCTTACCCTCTTTAGGTTCCTCTGGCCGTTCTACACTTAGTACTCCTTCCTTCAAAATGGAGGAGAAGGAGAAATAGGAAATAGCAGATATAAGAATATATAGAAATTACAGTATGAAGAGAGGATTAGAGACCACGCCAATCTCTAGTGTATTTTCTGGGAAATGTAGATTTCTGCTGAACACAAATGCCTTTGTGATCTTTAACATGGTATTTCATTGTCCACCAAACCTTCCTTCCAAAGTATGAAGCACAGCAGAAAATATGATCATATAAACTAAGGATTGGGATATTGATCTAAAACAAACTTCTACAAGCACATTTTTTGTTTTGTATTAAAAAATAGGAAGTCTACCTCATTATAAATGGTTTATATACAGCTGCTTATTTTAATATAAAATATTGCCCCCCCTTTAAGGTGATCCAAGTGTCATCTGATTCTGAGTAACAATAGCACACAGCCACATACCCCATGGATACATAGGGCAAGAAGCATAAGTGTTACCCATACCACTTAAATATATGTGATGTCTAGAGATTCTCACATCTATCAATATGATCATATGTGAAATTATCTGTATTTGAAGCTATACAATGCAGCAGAACAATCAAAAGATAGTAGATCTGAAGTCTACCATTGTGTCTATCCCTTCAATCTGTGAAGACTTTATCAAATTACCTGACTTTTTCTGTATTTGTCATCTCCTGAACAGTCTCAATGCCCAGTCTGCATAGGGAACTATTGCTTGAGTTCCAACTCTATGGCAAGCACTATGTTTTAAAAATATTTACAACAACTCTATGTGATAAATATTATTATTTTCATATAACAGAAAAGAAAACTAAACTTCAAAAGGTATAGAAAAAAGAAAGCTCAAAGTCACACAGCTAGAAAGTAGGAACACTTGAACCAGCCATTCTTTTTCAATATCGGGTAAAACAAGTGTAGTAAGTGATCATACTTGTAAACTGTGAAGTGCTGTCTAAGACTCAGGAACTCAAGAAAATTTCTCATTCATCATTTCAAATCAAGAAAGAGATTTAAAAAAATCTCTTGTAAGCCTGTGGGTAGCAAATCTTAACACAAAAATTCAACCCTTTTAGAAGAGGAAGTGTGTTTTGTCTTTTTTTCCCTCTCCAACTTAGTTTGCTATGATTTGCTTTATTTTTTTTTCTTTGATGTGGGTTGAAATTATCCTAACAATCATTCAGTTTTTCACTTCTTAAAAGTTTTGTATAAAGGGAAAAGCAGTATTCATTAAGCTCACTTCAAAGTGTGCTTCATCCTCTAGAGAAATGAGAAAGCTTCATTGTTCTGGTATAATCCGTGCTCGCATACTGTGTTTGAAAGGATGTTTTGTTTTTTTTTTCCACTGGCAATGTCCTTCTATAACCTTATATTTGAACATATTTTCTGTCTTCCAAATACTAGTTTGGAGTTCAAGTTCACAATGCAAGTACTCCATACTTCATTTAATTCCTTCTTTATCTGAATTCCACCAGTATTTGGAGTCCATGCCACATTATTTAACAATTATGTTTTAAAAATGAATCGCTTTAAAAGGAGACTAATTTTCATAAGAAAACACAATATTTTGTGATAATACTCAAGTTTTGTTTCACATTGCTACCTGGTTTTTTCAGTGTATTATTATTCTTTTTCTAAGGTGATCATAAACACCTTGAAACAAGCTATATTTTCATTATTATGCCAAAAGCTTTTAGCAACAACTGTTATATTGTGGTTGCTCCACAAATTTGATTAGCATCATTACTTTGGCAAAATTTTATTATTATAACGGTCTTCAAACATTCCCACTACTATTCATATAGACTTAGCTTCAATCTCTATTAATAAACTTCTTTTAAAAATTAGAAATAATATTTAAAAAGTTGAAGAAAAAAATGCATAAGGAATAATGACACGTCTTCCATCCTTTTGTTGAATTTCTGTAATCATTTCAATGACGATGTTTAAATGCTTTATACTTATGGGAAGGAAGAAGTGAAAACAAATTGCTCCAGAGAACATGATTCTCATTTAAAACCAGCTTGTCTATTAACAACCAGAAGTCATTATCACTTATGTGGTAATGACCAGCTGAACATGGCTTTCTCTCCTGTTCCACAGGTGTCCCTCAGCAACAAGGAAATATCCATCCCCCTCTATCACTGCTATTATTGTGCCAAACAAAGAGCAGGGTGATGTTTCTGTTAAAGCAGAAAGGTAGACTGGGAAGTGTCAGCTTTCCCTAAGACTTTCTTTCAGTCTGGTAAAATTCAGGTCAATAAACCTGAACCCCATCTGAGATTGGGCCCGTGGAACAGTCATTGTTGGGGTCAGGTCCAAACCAGCTCTATCCTTCAGTCAGGTGCCAACCTGAATAAATGCAATTAGAAGGCTTTATTCAGTTCCAGCTGAACAAAAATCTCTTAAAAGGTAAAAAGAATCTCTCTTAATTTATCTACCCTCACACTGATAAGAGCTATAAGGAGGAAAGGAATTGTCAGAATAGATAGTGATCCTGGCCTTACGTTTTCAGAATCAGCTTATCCAGGGAAGAGTTACTACACTTCTCCGGGTAAACTGTAAAAGAAATTGCAGCCATTGCCCTGCTAAACCTTGGAAGAAATGAGAACTTCAGTCTTTGGTGCTGTCAAACTGACACCATTCATCACCCTTGAATTGACTTTTGGCTTTAAAATAAGTAAAACAAACCAGAGATCCCTGTCAGACCCCCGTAATAAAGGCAGCTCCCTGTTGTATCTCATCTTGGTTTTGGAGTTGATAGCAAAAAAAGATTTCAAGTCCTTAATACTCCCAAGACTGCAACTCACACCAGAGTTGAACAATCTCAAGGAGTACTGAACTAGATATTGATTGCAAACACTGGGTTTGTTTGTTATCTGATTTTTCAATTTTCAAGGAATGAGGTGAAATTCACATCTCTCCAAAAGAAAGCATGCTCTGGTTCCTGGAAACCAGAGTTTACGTGACTTGAGTTCATTTGAAGGGAATAGTTTATAATGGCATGAATAAATAATAGCACAAAGTTCTGTCTAAATAAGACATATAGTACCCTGAGAAAACTCTTGACCACGTTGTAATGTCTTCTATATTTTATGTTATGAGCAACTTCAAGAACGAAATCATTTCAGAATCACCTACCCACTCAGGTTCTCCAAGCTGGATTTGTCAAATAGCGTCCTGGCATCACTTAGAGACACAGGGGCAGCTTAGGTTGTAATCAGCTGTCTCCTCGCTAAGCTTGCCTGGTGAACTTGAAAGCGGATGATTTACAAAGGATATCAGAGTGACATTGTGCCCTTGTATCAAGTCTCTCTTCATAAAAAATAACAGATGTATAACCAGTGAATTTTTAGAAAACCATAAAACAACTTATTTGGTGTGAGAGAGAAAATTTCTGTATCTTTAATTTGTAGCTCGAACGTCCCCAGCTGTTACAGATTAAGCCGCTCACCACTTCTGGCACATCTATCTGTACTGAGTGCGTTTGCAGGTTTTGTTGCTTTTGTTCACATTAAATCTTAACTTAACCAACTCCCTTGAATTAATCTGATAGCAGTTGACTATTGAGCACCAGCCTCCTGAATTCCCTCTTTTATAGATCAGAATTTCATGGGTGAGGGGTCAATAAGATTATTTATGTTATTAAATCTAGAAATAAAGACTTAAATTCTCGTTAATATGCTTTAATTCTAAGGATTGAAGATACCTGAAGAGGAAAGTGATAAAAACCAGCTTTTATTTCAGTCAATGACCAAACAAAAAAGAGAGTTGCGTAGCTGAAAGGAAGAACATGGACCAGGAGTGAGGACGGACTGATTCGGATCCTGTTCTGCACATAGGAGTGGTAGGACCCGAGACAGTCATTTGACTGAACCTCACGTTTTTAATCCACAAAGTGAGGATGCTGGGCTCAGGTCCCGTCTAGCAGTAAAACTCTGGTGAGCTAAGGTCCCACACTGAGGTGTTTTAGATTTTACTACCCTGAAGGGAGAGCAATAAATTTACTTTCCTGATGTGATGCTCTTAGTAGAGGCATTTGAGAGTAGTGGAATTTTATAATAATCTGGTTCCATGTTCACACAGACCATTTCACCAACACCTTTTGGCTTCCTGAAATCTATTCTATTTTCACTACTGAGAACTAGAAATCCTACTTATAGCTGTTGTGTAAGAGTTAATTTCATCAATGAAGAAGTTATTGAGATCCACAGTGATTTCTGAATTTCAAATGCCAGTTTATTACCTAAAGTATACGGGGGGATAAAATGTTGTATTCTGCATGTTGAATAATATATCTGTTGTTGTTCGTGTGTTGTCATAGGCTGAAAAATGATCCCCCAAAAGATAGCCGCTGGAACTTGTGAATGTTACCTAATGTGGGAAAAAAAAGATCTTTGCAGATGTGATTAAGTTAAGGATTTGGAGATAGGGAGATTATCCTAGGTTATCAAGGTGGGCCCTAAATGTAATCACATGTGTTTTTATAAGAGGGAGGCTGGGGGAGATTTTCCACAGACAGAAGAGAATAATGCACTGTGACAATGGAGGTAGAGATTGCAGTGATGTGGCCACAAGCCAAGGAATATGGGCAGCTGCCAGAAACAGGAAGAGGCAAGGAGTGGATTCTCCCCTAGAGTCTCCAGATGGAGCAGGACCCTGACAACGCCTGATTTCAGCTCAGAGAAACTGATTTTGGACCTCTGGCCTCCAGACTTGTGAGAGAATAAATTCCAATTGTTTTTAGCCACCAAGATTTTGGTGATTTGTTACAGCAGCCACTGGAAACTAATACATATGCCAATATTTCTTTTCACTCTTACAACTAAAGAGCATATACAATGCAAGTCTCAATGCCAGACATTTGGTAAATAGCGGGACTACAGGCATCTCTGCTTCTATTTGGCATCTCTTACTGTAGATCTCACACTTAATGAATTTTTTTTAAGAGAGTAATCCTAGGAAAACTTTGTGTTCATCAGCGTATGGTATGACACTTTTGATAATGAAGATTATTCAACTGAGTTTTTCTTGGGTGCTTTGGTCTCCAGGAAGCTGAATGTGAAGTGTAAAGTTTGCCTCTTAACCTCTGGGCTCCACATACATATGCTTTCCTTTTCTTTCAGGTCAAAATTATCTTTATATTTTCCTGGACTGAACCCATATTTCTATTTTGATTTTACCATTTTATCATTAATGTTTCTCAAGAAAGTCATCTTAAAATCCTTTTCAGAACAAGAAAGTGTATTTACACTAAATAAATAATGGTAAGTACTACAGATAAATTCTATCCAATGACTAGAGATTCATTAATAATAGGTATTGAGATAGTTATAGGTACAAATTGTAGGTGCCAATTAAAAAGCGTTTTGTCTCAATGGATAGAAAATAAAATGCTACATAAATGGTCTTCAGACATCAAATTCCTTTACAAATCATTGAGAATACTTATCTACATCACAAATAAAATTTCATGGTCCTCTTATTCCACTGCAATCAAATCACTCTGTTAAGTTAATAAATGTAACTTAACAAATAAGCATATCATATGAATAGTTAAAAGGCAACTTTATTTTTGTCTTCTACTGCCCATTCAAAATATATTCAGCGAGGATATTCCTTCAAGGATGAAAATAGATACAGACACCATCTATCATCCTTATATAATAGGACTTCCATTAACTTTTTGTCTCAAATTGGTCAATAAGATGTCTGGTCCTATAATATGATAAAAACTGTGAACTTGATTTAGTCAAAATCTTTTCTCCATCCCCAGGTTGAGCCAGCCTCAGATATGGAAGTCTGCAGTAGCAAAGGATCCAAGCCTGGTTTCTCCTCCCCTCCTCCACCAAGCCTGCACCACTGCATCACCCTGCTCTCATCACCTGCCAGCTCCCTCCATTTGTTAGCTGCTGTTCCTTATTCTGTAGGTTCAAAGGGAAGATAAGACAGAAAGGGAAGTGAGGGATTGGGGGAGTTCTGACTTGACATTGTACCATCATTAGCTCACTGTATGCTCTCTGGGTCTAGCGGGTGATTCTTTCCTTCCTGGTGCCCTTTCATGGGCGTTTGGGGGTCACTGTGCCCTCCTTTGGTTCCCTTTACACCAGCAGATGAACCACTAATCTGTCTTCTGGGAGTTCATGAAGACTCAGGCTCCTTCCTCAGGTCCTGGGCATCTACCTTGACCCATCTAGCCTTTTTTGGCTGGAGTCTTTTTGCCTCTAGAAGGGCCCTATAGGATAGGGCCCAAGATAACCCCAGGCTGACCCTTTTGCCCTGACCACCTCTGAGAGAGCAGCCCAGTGGCCACATGGCAGCAGTCTCCTGATTCTCTTTGAAGGTAGTTGTAAGACCCTTTCTCTGTACCTAGATTGTCAGGGAATTAAACCCAGGTCAGTGTCTGTTTAATGGTCTCAGGTATGATTTGGCACCTGTCCTCTGTGTCACTCAACTCCAGAGAACACATTTCAAAACTCTCAGAGTGGGCCCCTTGAAATATGTCACCCCTTGAAAGATTTGAGGTGAGGAGAAAAACATCCTTCCATTAGGATGAGTGCAAGTGGCTTTCCCGAAGATATTTTCCTCATAATATCTTTAATTTCTCCACCCTGTGACCCCTTTTATTGGTCCATGATTTGCTGAGAAGATTTGAGTAATGCAATTGGTTCAGAGAGTTGTTCAAATATCTGCATATGAATGTCTGCATATCTCTCACACCTTCTGCGGTGTTTGCTTCTCCAGTACCGACACCTCGATTGCTGAAGTAGAAAGATTTGCATTCAAAAATCCTAATAACCTGCGGTCCTTCAACCGTGACTGTGAACAGAATCATATAAAAAGCATTCTAGAACACACATACCTAGATTCCTTCCCAGATTATGAGTCACAACTGCCATAGCCCGGTGATGAGGAATCCAAATTGTGAAAGCTTGAGAGATAATTCTGGAAGGCTCTTAGGGTTTTGCTTCATTGACAGGTATATTCAAAGAGGTATAAATGACGTGATGCTCATGAGTGTCTGAGGCTCTTTCATTGGAAAAATCATGGATATTTGAAGGATGCTTTTTTAAACTATTCTAAACAGTTTGTACCCTAAAATTGTATTTTTATTTATAAAAATGTGGCCAATTTTTAACAATATCTTGGTAGAGAAATTATTAATTATAAAGTTTTATGCCTTTAGATGATTTGGATTTTCCTTTTCATTTTCTGTTACTGCAGAGTCATTTAGTAGATAATCAAATATGTGTCACATACGTCCATAATTTCTCGGTGTGTGTCATTGCTAAAGAGGCCAGCCTTAGTGGAGAAACCATGGTTCCTTCACCTTCTCAATTCAGACCCTTCTATGGGGCTTATATTCCCCTAGACAAAGTAAAAATGTTGAACTATGTTTTGATTTATTTCCAGAGAAATAAAAATTTCTAGGACAGTCTGCACCCAAATGTATAATATAAAAAATAAAACTATATGATATTTTAACTAAGAATCGTACTTCAACACTTCAGACAGCCGAATAAAATTTATCAGAAAGAAAGGCATCTGCTCTGCCAATTCATTTATGCCATTGTGCCTTGTGATAGTGTGCTACCCTGATATGACTGTGAAGATCCGGGCAGTGTCAACATTGAGCTACCACATCAATCTGGAAAAGAAAAGATACTTCACACAAATATTTTACTCATGGCCTTCTTTTGATATGAATTTAAACTTTGCTCACCCTTGAGAATCTTAAACCACAATCTTACACCTGAAATCAAAGAAAGATTATATTTAAATATTTCCATGGGCAGAGAAAAGTTCATATTTAAAGTCAGGAATAACAGGCAGTTACCCATGTGTAGTGACGTAAGGGTGACGTGGCCAGAGTGAAGTTCTTAGCCTCAACATCAGCGTCTGAGATGTCAGCATTAGAGAATTTCTCCTTGGTTTCTCTTTTCAAACACAAATATTCCCTCCCTCTAAATTAGCACATTATGACCAAATAACACTTTATTAGGAATAAATTTGCCAGATTGATTTCTGTTTTGACAAGGAGACTGGTGACAGATAAAAGAACTGAGAATCTGGGAACCCAAAAATGGTAATGAATGAGAGAGAAGGAGCCCAAAGATATCCTTGATTTCCCTCACAGATTTGTCTGGGACAACATCTTTGTTTCTTTCTTTTAAATCTTATTTGCTCTCATGATTTGAACTACCATTGTATTATTTACCCATTGCTGTGAAACAAATTACCCCAGAACTTAGTGGCTTAAAACAGCACACTTTTATTACATCACAGTTTCTGCACACAGTGCAGCTGGTCCTCTGCTTCACGGTCCCATGTAGGAGTATAATCATGGGTTGGTGTCTCACCTGAAGGCTTGACTGGGGCAGGATCCCCTTTGAAGCTCATATACATGGTTGCTGGCAGGATTCAGTTTTTTAAATGTTGGGCAGAGGGCCTCAGTTCCTCACTGGCCATTGGCTGGAGGCTGTCCTCAGTTTGGGCCATGTGGGCTTTTCCAACATGGCAGCTTGCTTCCTCAAGGCCAGTAATAGAGGAAATCTGCTAGCCAAGTGGAAACTGCAATTTTTCTAACCTAATTATGGAAGTGACATCCTTTCACCTTTGTCTTATCTTATGGTTAGGAGCAAATAAATAGGTCTAGCTCACCCTCAAGGGGAAGAAATTACACAAAGATATAAATTCCAGTGGATAGGAATCATTGGAGGCCATCTTAGAAGTCTGCCTTTCAATACCATCAACATGCTAAAGACACTTAAATCTAAATCTTCAGCTCAACCAAGCAAACACATGTGGATTCCCTCAAGAATCACAGCCTAAATATGTCCAAATCTGCTTCTCTTCTTGTCTTCTTTTATTTCAGTTAAGGTGTCACCAGTTGCTCAGCTTCCCATGATAGCAACTTGGCATCATATTCGATAACTCTCTGTTTTCCCTCACTACCCACATCCAGTTCATCCCTAAGTCATGTAGATGCTCTGACCAGAATTTTCTTGACTCTCTCTAATTTACCCAACTGTCACTGTTCTCTACTGATCATCTTTCACTTGGACCATTGCATGAGCCTTCAAAGACTCTCCCACGAGTCCTTCCCACTCCAGTCCACCACTTCCATGATGAGGTTCTCTGCTTGGGTTATTTCTTTTCCAAGAAATACTGTCTCTTCCCATCCCCACTTGCCCCAACTCTTCATCATTCATTAAGACCAAGTTGAAATGGGTCTAATTAGTGAAAACCTGGTTATGCCACATTTGACACAGCAAAGGCACTCTCTCTGAAATGTTGGAGATAGATAACAAGAAAATTTTACTCCAAGAGAAACCTTTTCAGATATGGCAAAGATTTGTATTCATTATTCCTCTAAACTTAACTATAAAAGTCTACATACAATTAAAGAATGCTATTTCCAGTTAATAAGCATTGTCTAGAAGAACTATATTTTTTGTTATGTCTGTTTTTCTGTGTTTTGCTTTTTTTTTTGTTCCTGATCAGTTGCAATGTAAGCCATGCAATGGCTTACAAAACACACCAGAATTTTAAAGTTATGTAGCTACAGAAAGTCGAAATACCTAGTTTCACAATAGTTCATTCAATTGTCTAAACACATTAAGAAGCCATTCTCTGAAGCATCATGGTGTAGAAGGTATAGCAGGGACCAGGAGCCCTGGGTTTTGGTGCTAATTCTGCCACTAAGCAGCTTTGCCGCTCTGGAGAATTATTTTTCCATTGTGGTTAAGGATCTTTATCTATAGAATAAAGGAATGGAACTAGATCAGTGATCTTTAGCCTCTGTTCTTCCGAACCCTAAGGTGACAGTACTTTAAGTGTTCTGAAATAGGGTCTGATCATAGTGTAGACTCATTAAATATTTACTCTTTTACTATTCCTTTCACCTCCACCACTAAGCGTATTTAGTTTCACCTCCACTAATGATGGCTGCTACCTCTTGGACTCTAACCCATTTGCTTTTGCTGCCATCACCAAATAAAGCTAGAGAGGGCCAGAGTTAGCAGTCCTTCCTTGCCTCATTGAGCCTCTCTCACCCTCTTTGGGCTCAGGACTCTCAGTCTACACAAATAAATATTTCTCTTTAAGCAAATTATTTTTAAGAGGATTTGAGTCTAAGAATTGTTAATTTAAGTATATTCATACTTTTTGACTGCTACAAAATTATTGGCTCTGAACAACTTAGAATTCTTTAAACAATTATTATAGATTCAAGTGACGTCTTTATTTTTATTTAATACATTGATTTATCCTTTTTGTGGCTTTCTGCATCATAGATCAATTTCCTGAAAATTTAATGTTAAAAATAAAATCATATTATAGTAATGGTTTTACTTAAAAGTCCAAGATTCTAAACTTGGCAAACCATGCTTATTATTGTATTGCACACAGAATGAGCATACGCGTTAATGTACATTAGACTAACCTCAGGCCCTGGTCACCGGCAGATTGAGAATTTTCCTTAACTTCCCACTTACTCATTAAAGTTAGTAAAAATCTTTGTTGTTAGGTGTGCTGCAATTTAACATTAATATTTTTTATTTTTTAGAGCATTTGTTTTCCTGTAGTCGCCTGGATGTTATTGGTAGTGGTGGAGGGAGATGCAGGATTGAGGTGCAGAAGAGGAAAACTTGAAGATATTATTGAAGAAAGTGTTGCAGACCTACGTGTTTCTTACAGAAGACTGTATTTTTTTCTTTCTTGCTGTCAGTGGAACATCTTGTTTAGTCATCGGGGTGATCTATTAAGAAGTTGGGTAGAGCAAGCATTGCAGTTCTCTGTTGAGAGTTTTGGGTAAAAAACTGAATATGGCCCAAACCACAGACACTGAACGGCTCCTGTGTCTGAAACGACTTCCTCGACACGATGGTACATGGAAGCTAAAGAGGAAGTTTTATTCTACGTATAACAAATGAGATAGAGAACCAACAGAGATGCTGTCCTGGCAATCGGGAAACACTAGTACTTCACCTATTAAGATCACTCATAGGCCTGATTCGTTGCAGGTTTGGATATTTAATTGCTTTGTACAATAATTAAAAACCTACTTCTCACACGCACCCTGGTTGCTTGATGATGAATATAAATTTCACAAGAAGAATAAAGAGAAGAATCAAGAGCTTGGTGAAGTCATTGCAATATTAATTTGACATTTTCAGGATTACTTTACAGTCATTCAATATGTGTTCATTGAACGCCTGGTCAGTGACAGGTACTAGCCCCAAGGTGAATGCTACATAATTGTATTGCTATTATATGAGCATATCTCGCTACGTAGAGAGAGAGACACTAAGTGAGAAATGCCAGGTATTTCGTTCGAATCTCTCTGACCAGGTGACCTCAGACCCTGTAGATGGTCTATGACCAGTGAGCTGGTGGGAGGACTCTGGCAAGGCCTATTTCTTCCAGCTTGTACCAGACATCTTTCTTCATGAAAGTGTTTCCTCTTACTGCCAGATCTAGAGTTTCAGGGCCTGGGAATAAGGTCACGGGCAAAAACAGAAAATGAGAGTTCATCTGTGTGAGACGTGTGAGGAAATCTATCATCACATTGCAAAGGAAATACTTGTTAAATGAGCAGGACTAAGAAGAGTTGGTGAAGCTCTGCATTAATGTCGTAAACCAGGCCAGGCAATCATCTTCTCGGTAGAAGCTGACTGCTCAGAACAGTGCTGTGAAGCACCGTGAGGCCTACCTCAGATTCCGCTCCAACGATCAGAGCTGTGTGCGAGCTGTCTGTAGCCCAGACACTGTCACATCTACATTTACTCATCTGAGTTAAGTGGATTGTTAAGCAGAAGCAATATGGTAAAAATATTATGACTTTGGGGTCAGATTTAACTAGTTTTTAATCCTGGCTCTGATACCAAGTAAATTAAGTAGCAACTCTGTGTCTCAGTGTTCTCATGTGTCAAATGGAATGGTACCTATTCTATAGGGTAGTTGTGACAATTACATAGAATACAACACTATTAGTGGCTTGATCCTGAATGAGTCAGATGAATCAATGTAAAGCCCCATGTCTAGCCCAAGAATGTGGTCAACGAATATTAGCTTCCTTTCCCTTCACATCTCTCTGCTTGTGCTACGATTTCTACTGATTCCATGATTTTTCAGGCAATGATCTTCTAGGAATGAGCCTATGCTCCTCATTCGGCAGCCATGATCTCAGAGTAGAGTTTGGGTACAATGGAGAGGAGCAGTTAGGAGCACAGACTCTGTAACTCCACTGGGTGCAAATCTCCACTCCAACACTAGCAAGCTGAGTGGCTGTGGGAAAAGGTCTTAACTACTCTGGCCTCAGTATGTAAAATACAATCTCCCTCACAGAAATGATATGATAATTACACGAATTAATAAATTTAAAGCACCTGGCACATAGTAAGCTCTTTTTTAAACCTTAGTTCAAGATAAACAAAACAAAGGCACCTAAGAACAGTGCGAATAGAATAGCAACATTCTCAAGACAGGATGTTTCACCTTTATACCTGCTAGGTTTCTAAGTCAAGATGCTTCACTTTGCTAAATCTTAGCTTTCTTATTTATAAAATTAGATTAATATCACCTACCTGTCCAGCCTATTTTACAGGGACAAACTAAATGAGATGATGGAAATCAGATGATGAGCATATTTTGAGCAAGTTTATTATCTAGGACAGTGTTTTCTTAATTATTTACAACCTCCCAAAGTTATAAGAAAGCCATTTATTAAAAGTTACATGTGCCCGATTTAAAACTCTCCAGGGCTGACTCAAGTATGTGCTCAATCCTATAGCCACCAGATCGGAAGAGAAACCATGGAAGTCTTCAGCCGTGCTTCAATTTATGCACTGTACCTTATTTTTCCCTTCTGTTTGCAACTTTTCCTTAAAGAATTACTAATTTATAAGGAATATTTTCCTGACTTTAGGTCTTGGCTTTTGAAGTTAAATTCTGAAGAGTAAGCTCAAGGCACATTCTTTGTTTTACTTTTTTCACTAGTAAAATGTAATTATTTGAATCCAGTAGAGAAGCCACTTCCACAAGTAAAACAATTAAATTATTCCATAAAATCTTAAAATTTCAGGTACTTTAACCTACTTAAAGGAACAAGTGCTGTGCTGGAATTAAGCCAACCCAGTTAATTTGTGGCATATATATTAAGGATGTTTTTCTACATGCAGGAATAAAAGGTGACAAGGCTGTGGAGAGAACATGGCTGATCTTCATGGTGAATTAATCTGAACCTTCCCGCCTT
Organism: Ceratotherium simum simum; assembly: GCF_057802395.1. Classification (NCBI taxonomy): domain Eukaryota; kingdom Metazoa; phylum Chordata; class Mammalia; order Perissodactyla; family Rhinocerotidae; genus Ceratotherium; species Ceratotherium simum. Next base: position 42,698,435 of record NC_141926.1, on the reverse strand, counting down.
TTTCCCCTCAGATGCTCACTGCGTGATTTCTTTCCAACCTCACTAACTTCAAAGTGAATGTCATGTATAAAGGACATGGAGGATAGAGGAAGAGAGACAGGTTTGCAAGATGAAAAGCCTTGTGTTTGTGTCTTCAATACAAAAAATTTAACTGTGTCCATTTTGGGAAGTTCTCTGGATTTATGTTATGTTTAGATCCCTTATTTTTCAACATATACGATCGTGTAGAATGGTGCTGTGCTCTGAGATTTTTGTTCATGAGGTCTATTTCTATTATTGCCTGCGAAGTTGGTAGTAACTGTGGGAGCAGAAAAGAGCCAGGTGGGGTGATGCGCTCCTCAGTTCAGACAAGCCTGATGAGATGACTCAAGGACTAGGAGAGCCAAACCCTCCATGCCCTGGCACCTTGGCAGCCTTCTCACTGCCCCCCACACCCAACCCCCCGACCAGCTGAGACACATCCCTGGAGGAAGGAAAACCTAGAATTCACAGTAATTCATTTTCTGGCATTTTAGTGAAATGTAGCTCAACATAAAAATGATATTGAGTAATACAAATATAAAATCATATTTCTTTTTTAAACCTTATTTTGAAATTATTTCAAACCTATAGAAAATCATAAGAACAGTAAAAGAACTTCATCCCATTTACCCAGATGTGCATGTGTTCCATCAGTTTTTCTTGCTGTATGTATACACCCATGGTCATTTGTCCCACCCCCTGAGAGCAAGCAGCAGTTGTGACACCCCACCACTCCGAAGTAGCCCAGGGTCCCCTCTCCAAAGTGAAGACACTCTCCTACAGTACCTCCACACTCGCCTTGAAGTCAGGAAATCAACCACGAGGCAATACTACCATCCATTCCACACATACCATTTAAATCCCACCAACTTCCCCAACAACGTTCCTCTTTCCTTGGTGACCTAGAACCTACGCTGCGTCTAGTTTCATGTCTCCTCAATTCTGTTCCGTCTGGAACAATCCATTAGTGTTTCCCTATCGCTAACGACCATGATACTATGATCCTCAACATGGATCCAAATGATGATTTCTCCTAACTACACTCAGGGTCTTCGCTCCTGGCAGAAATAGCCCAGAAATAATGCTCGGCTCTTCTCAGTGCATGGTAACAGGGCATACATGTTACGTTGTCCTGCCACTGGTGACATCACCTGTGATCACTTGGTCAAGCTGGTGTGTACCAGCCATCTCCATTTGAAAGTCTCCATTTTCCCCTTTGTAATTACTTAGTTTCCTGTGAGGAGCAATTCTGATGTTACTCTACTCTCCTGTTACTTATTAAACCTCCAACCAGCCTTAGCATCCATTGATGACTTCCAGAATCAGCCCCAGTCTATAGTGGTTGTCAAATTGGTGATTTTCTATTTCCATTATTCTGTCTTCATTTATTAGTTGTCATTCTACTATAAGGGAGAGCTTTTCCTTCTTGTTTATTCATTCATTTATTTGTTTGTTTATATCATCTGGACTTTATTATTAGTTTATTATTTTTTAGTTTATTATATATGGACTTAGGAATTCTTATTTTATTCAATGGGTTAGTAATCTTAAACTCTATTTATTTTGATGCAAATCATCATAGATTTGGCCCCTACAAGCTGACTCCACTCCTATGTCTTTTTGCATTTTCTTACTATCTGGCATAAGAAGATGTCCCAGGCTTATCCTGTTTTTCCCTCACCCCAGCCCTGGAATCAGCCATTGTCCCAAGAAACTATGATTCTTCTTAATGGAGGATGGTATTCAGAAACCAGGATCTGGGTACTCAGTGGGTGCATTGCTATTGGGATGGCATTACTTCAAGGACCTCTCAGAAAACAGAACTAGGAAATAGATGTATACATATTCGTATACCTATATATGCATGTCTCTGTATATTTCTATATACATTTGAATATTTGTTAAAAAAAAAAAAGTTTATACTGATATCTTTTATTTAAATTCCCTGGGATTTTTTCCATCCTTCTCTCTGCCAGTGTCTGTAAACCAGCTCCCAGCTGATGCACCTCTGGACCCTGACCCCTGCACTGACCTGCAGCGGCTGACCCTCTGTGCTGAGAACATATTTCTTACACACCTGATTTTTATAGGCCCTTACATGTTCTTTTCAAAATTATCACCTGTCTGAAACTCTTTAAATCAAGTTTCAGTTAAAATAAACCTTCTTCTTAAAGCCCTCTAAGATCCTCCAAGTGGGAATAGCTCCTTCCTACTTTTTGTAGGATTCTTTTTTTTTTGTTTCAGAAGGACTTGCAGTTTTCTTTTATTTATTTATATTCCCCCGCAAAGCCCCAGTAGATAGTTGTATGTCATAGATGCACATCCTTCTAGTTGCTGTATGTGGGACGCGACCTCAGCATGCCAGAGAAGCGATACGTCGGTGCATGCCCAGGATCCGAACCCGGGCCGCCAGCAGCGGAGCGCACGCACTTAACCACCAAGCCACGGGGCCGGCCCTGTAGGATTCTTTTTCTCCCATTCTCACCTCCACCCTCAGGGCATTAGGTCTTTGGGAGAAAGACCACGGACACCATCGAATGACCCGGCACTTCTTGCCTACCTCTTTCTGGCCGTTGTTTCCTGTGAAGAGTACTGGGATTGGAGGAGTTCTCTTTCTTTTCTTCATGTAACCTTTGAACAGATGTTGTGGATGACCTGGCTCATAGTAAACACTCTCACTCTGTCTGCCCTTCCAGTTCACCACTGCCCGCACTTGCCCTCCGCATGTTCTCTGTGGATTTGATCTCTGAAAACTGGCTCCATTCTGGGAATGTAGGTTTTGCCCTGTTTCCCGCACATTTAGGCTGATTTTCTCCTAGCTCCTGTAACCATTCACCTCAAGGTCTTCACGCCCTGTGCAGGGCCAGCCTCTCCTGGCATTCGGCTTCGTGCCTCCGTCACAGAGTGCGAGGTTCTCCTAACAGCTGTGCACACCCCTTCCGTTACACTGCAAGCTCCTCAAGGTCAGGACTCTCCTCCTTCATTTTTGTAAACTCCACAGAACAGAGACCAAAGCCTGGTGCGTGATAAGTACTCAAACGATATTTCCTAGATTTGAAAATATGATAAACTACCTTTCTCTGACAACCCACACTAAGACAATTCCACATCTGGTTTATTGATTTGTGGCTGGGATTTGGTTTAATGATTATTCTCATTATTATAACTCCACCCAGTCTAAGGTGGTCCAGTGTATTATATAGTGTGAGACAGTATCATGCCAGAAAATTTCTTGAAAACAATTAAAAATAATGTATTTTTCCACATTCAATGTATTTATTTGCCCTATGTTTGGAATGTCCAAAAGCCTTGGATTAAGGTTAAATTAATTTTCTAGAGAAAACCATATTTAAGGAAAAAACATTATTGATTTCTTTTGGGATTCTCAGTTTCCATAATCCCAGAATATTTTCACCAACTTGACAAATTAGAACATCATACAAAAAATTTTATTGGCCATTCACATGTTTTCCAGGCTATCGCTTGTCATTCAGAGATAATTCATTCTCACTGTAAACACTTTAAAATATATTATGTAAAATGCCAATTATTTAAAAAAAGCATATGTTAAATAACTGACTTACCATTGGACAATATAGAAATATCTCAAATAAATATAAAATTAAAAAAGTATTCTATGTACTTCATCTCTGGAACCTACAGTCAACTGACGTTCAGTTTTATTTCTTGTGGGCTTTATCTATTAGCCTAGTAAGAAACATAGAGATAAACTTATAATTTGAACTCTGTGTTCAGTGGTTCTAACTCTTGTTTTTAAGGCATTTTGCTTAATAAATGGATGTCTGGTTACAGTATCTATCAGAGTTGCTTGCTCAGAGAGGGTCTTAGATAATATTTGGTCAGTCATTTTATTTCAACATAAAGACTTGCTCATGTCCAAATTACTGATAAAGCAGGGTCTTACTTAATCCAATGTTCCAGCCACTTAAAAACTGGTATGCAATGAAAATTTGGCAATCATCAAGCCCTGTTCCCATGAATTGTTTGCTTAATAAGAACTTGACATGAGATGGGTGAACGGTCTTTCTTGGGTTTCATTTTGTTCCCCTCTTCTTGTTCACTCTCTGTCCATTTGTGAACCTCATTCTTGTTTTAAGATCCTTTGAGCACACAAGAGAAGCTGCTCGTTAGCTCTTTAAGCCTTTTCAATGGAAACAGCAAGATTTTTGCTGGAAGCACAAGTTTTAATAACATAGAATATGGCAAAATCTTTAAGGAAAGGGGAGAATGTTCAGTTTTTTTCAGAAGCATTGTCACCATGAGTGATTTCGTATTTCATACATCAGGTCCAAATGTCCAAAAGAATATATAAAACCAAAAATCGAAAAATCAAATCTTTTACTTTTTTGGCGGTTAGTATAATGTAATCCTGCATTTTGACAGTCATCCAAATTTGCTCTGTAGGACCTTTAAAGCATGGAAAAGCCTACATTGTTTTCTCTGTTCTGATGTGACAGCTCAGATTTAGTTGCCATGGCTGTTGCTCCCTGCCTACCCCGGGCCTCTCCACACGTGGGCCGTAGAAGTTGTTTCTTAGAGCGCAGGAACAGAAACTGAGAACACACAGTGCTGGGTTTGGCCTACTATGCAGTAAGCTTTCAATAAATATTTGTAAGATTGAAATTGCCTCGTGAGGCCCTGCTGAGAAATCGTCAGATGCCGGTGATGGCTGCCGGCCTTGTAGCACAGCCACTTTCAAGTCAGACATCAAGCCCGTGTCAAGTCAGACATCAAGCCTTTATCCTTAAAGGCTTTGTTTGCAAAATATATTATCAATAAAAGCAAAACAAGCTGTTTGTTTGTTAGAAAGATATTGTGTGTTTACACAGTAGTAAAAAATAAAAGCAGTTATGTCTCCTCTTCCTCTACAATGTAAGACAGTGCAAATGTCTAGGCCTCAAAAACTGTAATAAATGTGCCCTAGGGAAACCATAATATCTCCAAAAATTCACTACGCATTCTCACCAGAAAAAATTGCATTTGATTCATTGTCTTGGAACAATCATTCCAAGTTTTCTTGTAAAATAAATTTTACCTACTATACCTAGAAGGCTCAAGGACAGAATGTGATTTTAGGTTCAGCGTATACTGCAAGTGCAAACGCTCACAGTTGGAGTTAGAAATTCTATTTTACTTGAAGGTTTAATATAAGTTGAACTGAACACAGAAATTATGGAATAAGTCTTATCAAAATTGGGTTCAGTCTCAATGTTACAACAAACTAATTGGGCTAAAATCTTTCTACTAACCAGTAAAGAAATTACTATGACCGGGCCTGTGCTTAGAATACAATGTAGGTTTCCACAGCTAATAGTCCTTATTAGTTAAAACTCATCCATATTCCTTTCACGGGTCATAGTTTACTTCCCACTTAGTAAAAACTCTGAAGAATGAAAGGAGGCATGATTTTTAGAACATTGTTCCAAGGCGATAGCCATTTAGGAAACTTGTTGCACAGTTTGCTGCAGCGGAAGCAGAGAGCGGACCCCAGAGAGCCAGGGCAGCCCCGCGCCACCGCTGGTAGCCGTCCCCGCGGCGGGAGCAGGGCAGCGGCGCAGACCCCGCCTGAGCGCGGCCCACCCCGGGGGCCGGCGGGAGCGGGAAAATCATCGCAAGGAAGGTTTGGAGAACAGAAAAACAGTTCAATGAAAAAAAGGCATTCGGTTTCATCAACAGGAATGACACGAAGGAAGATGTATACTCTCTAACAATTCACGTCACCCCTTTGGTCTCAGTTTGGGTTTTACAAAGGGAAGGATTGGGAAAAGTAAGCTCTAATATCCTTTCTTGCTTTAAAATGGATAAATTGTATTCATCACTATTACTTTTTGCCCGCAAGAGTCACCAATGAATTCCACGTGAAATTGAAACATAGATTTATTCAATGGTTTAAAAAGCCATCATGTTGAGTATTAGCGAGGAGGAAATAAAGGAGGGAATTAAATTTATTGCTTGTCTTCATGACCCAAAGCTTCAAGTACTGTAGCGGTCATCTGAGCAGCCCACCTGAGCAATGGGAACACAACTTGGCTACTTGCCAGTGGAAAAAAGTCACTTTTTTCCACTGCAACAGCCTTGTGTCAGCCACCCTGCTCGCCCACCCATTCCTGTCTCCTCCCCAGTCCTCTCCCCCTTACTACGTAGCACAACACAGTCACTTTCTCACTCTGTTGTGTGGTACTGGATTCACCCCTGCTTCACTCTGTCTTCTTGGTTGCTTCTTGATTTCAAAATGCTTTTGCCAAAATTTATAGAGTATTAACTCTATCTGCATCTTACCTATGATATGAGTGGCAGAGAGTAGATAAACGTAAAGGAGAAATCAAAAAATACCTGGGGACAAATGAAAATGAAAATACACCATATCAACTCTTATGGCATGCAGTGAAGGAGTTCTAAGAGGGAAATTTATAGCAATATAGGTCCACCTGAACAAACAAAAACATCTCAAATAAATAAGTAATCTTAAACTACACCAAAAAAAACCTGGAAAAAGAACAAAGTCCGAAGTCAGAAGAAGGAGGGAAATAATAAAAGAGCGGAAATAAATGAAATAGGGACTGAAAACAGCAGAAAGGATCAATGAAGCTAAGAGCTGGTTCTTTGAGAAGATAAACAAAATTGACAAACCCTTAGCCAGACTCAATAAGAGAAAAAGAGAGAAGACTCAAATAAATAAAGTCAGAAATGAAAGAGGAGACATTACAATGGATACCACAGAAATACGAAGTATTATAAGAGAATACTATGGAAAAAACTTTATGCCAACACATTGGGTAATCTTGAAGAAATGGATAAATTCTTAGACTCACAGAACCTCCCAAAACTGAATCAAAAAGAAATAGAGAATCTGAATAGACCAATCACAAGTAAAGAGTTAGAAACAGTAGTCAAACACCTCCCAAAAACTGAAAGCCCAGGCTTCTCTGGTGAACTCTACCAAACATTTAAATTTTCTTACAGGGCAATATCACTGATGAATATAGATTCAAAAATCCTCAGCAAAATATTGGCAAACCGAATATACCAATACATTAAAAGGATCATACACCATGATCAAGTGGGATTTATACCAGGGATGCAGGTGGTTCAAAATCCACAAATCAATCAATGTGATACTCCACATTAACAAAATGAGGAATTAGAAATCACATGATCATCTCAATAGATGCAGAGAAAGCATTTGACAAGATCCAACATCCATTTGTGATAAAAACTCTGAATAAAATGGGTATAGAAGGAAAGTACCTCAACATAATAAAGCCCGTATAGGACAAACCCACAGCCAGCATCATACTTAACAGTGAAAAACTGAAAGCCATTCCTCTGAGAACAGGAATAAGACAGGGTGCCCACTCTCACCACTCCTATTCAACATAGTACAGAGGTTTTAGCCAGAGCAATTAGGCAAGAAAAATAAATAAAAGGTATCCAAATTGGAAAGGAAGAAATGAAGCTCTTGGGGTTTGTGGACAACATGATTCTATATATAGAAAACCCTAAAGAATCCATCAGAAAACTATTATAAATAATCAACAACTACAGCAAAGTTGCAGGGTACAAAATCAGCTTATAAAAATCAGTTGCATTTCTATGCACTAATAACAAACTAGCAGAAAGAGAAGTCAAGAAAACAATCTCATTTACAATCACAACAAAAGGAATAAAATATCTGGGAATAAATTTAACCAATGAGGAGAAAGACCTATACACTGAACACTATAAGACATTATTGAAAGAAATCTAAGATGACATGAAGAAATGGAAAGATATTCCATGCTCATGGATTGGAAGAATAAACATAGTTAAAATGTCCATATTACCTAAAGCAATCTACAGATTCAATGCAATCCCAATCAGAATCCCAATGACATTATTCACAGAAAAAGAACAAAGAACCCTAAAATTTGTACAGAACAACAAAAGGCCCTGAATAGCCAAAGCATTCCTGAGAGAAAAGAACAAAGCTGGAGGCATCACAATCCCTGACTTCAAAATACACTACAAAGCTATAGTAATCAAAACAGCATGGTACTGGCAGAAAAACAGACACACAGATCAATGGAACAGAATTGAAAGCCCAGAAATAAAACCACATATCTATGGACAGCTAATCTTTGACAAAGGAGCCAAGAACATACAATGGAGAAAGCAAAGTCTCTTCAATAAACGGTTTGGGAAAACTGGACAGTCACATGCAAGAGTGAAAGTAGACGATTATCTTACACCATACACAAAAATTAAACTCAAAATGAATTAATGAGTTGTATGTGAGACCTGAAACCACAAAAGTAGAAGAAAATATAGGCAGTACACTCTTTGACAGGGGTCTTAGCAGTATCTTTTTGAGTACCATGTCTACTTAGGCAAGGGAAACAAAAAAATAAATAAACAGGACTACATCAGACTAAAAGTCTTCTGCAAGGCAAAAGAAACCATGAACAAAACTAAAAGACAACACACCAACAGGGAGAAAATATTTGCAAATCATATATCTGACAAGACGTTCATCTCCAAAATACGTAAAGAACTCATACAACTTAAAAACAAAAAAATACAAACAGCCTGATCAAAAATGGGCAGAAGATATGAACAGACATTTTTCTGAAGAAGATATACAGATGGCCAACAGGCACATGAAAAGATGTTCAACATCATTAATTATTAGGGAAAGGCAAATCAAAACTACAATGAGATATCACTTTACCCCTGTCAGAATGGCTATAATAACCAAGACAAAAAATAACAAATGTTGGAGAGGATGTGGAGAAAAAGGAACCCTCATACACTGCTGGTGGGAATGCAAACTAGTGCAGCCACTATGGAAAATAGTATGAAGTTTTCTCAAAAAATTAAAAATAGATATACCATATAATCCAGCTGCTCCTCTACTGGATGTTTATCCAAAGAACATGAAATGAACAATTCAAGGAGATTTATGCACCCTGTGTTCATTGCAGCATTATTCACAATAGCCAAGATGTGGAAGCAACCCAAGTGCCCATCAGCTGATGAATGGGTAAAGAAGATGTCATATGTATATACAATGGAATACTACTCAGCCATTATAAAAGACAAAATTGTCCCATTTGCAGCAACATGGATGCACCTTGAGAGTATTATGTTAAGTGAAATAACACCGACAGAAAAAGACAAACACCATATGATTTCACTCATTATGTGAAACATAGACAAACTCATGGATAAAGAGAACAGATTAGTGGTTACCAGAGGGGAAGGCAGTGTGTGTGTGTGTGGGGGGGTAAAAGAAGTAAAGGGGCACATATGTATGGTGACAGATAAAAATTAGACTATTGGTGGTAAGCACAATGCAGTCTATACAGAAACTGATATATAATAATACACACCTGAAATTACACAATGTTATAAACTAATATGACCTCAATAAAATTGAAAAAAAAACATATTGAAATCCTTGGAGACTGAGTTTATGTAACTATGATGTATAGTTATTGATAGGTCATTCAATTTATTTTTTTTTTTTAATTTTTTGTTTATTGCAGTAACATTGGTTTATAACATTGTAAAAATTTCAGGTGTACATCATTGTACTTCTATTTCTGCATGGACCACATCATGTTCACCACCAAAATACTAATTACAACCCATCACCACACACATGCACCGAATTATCCCTTTCACCCTCCTCCCTCCCCCCTCCCCTCTGGCAACCACCAATCCAATCTCTGTCCCCATGTATCCGTCCACTGTTGTCACTATCTACTACTTAATGAAGGAAATCATACGGTATTTGACCTTCTCCCTCTGACTTATTTCACTTTGCATTATACGCTCAATGTCCATCCATGTTGTCACAAATGGCTGGATTTCGTCGTTTCTTATGGCTGAGTAGTATTCCATTGTGTATATATACCACAGCTTCTTTATCCATTCGTCCCTTGATGGGCACTTAGGTTGCTTCCAGGTCTTGGCTATCGTGAATAAGGCTGCTATGAACACAGGGGTGCATGTACCTTTGCAAATTGGTGTTTTCAAGTTCTTTGGATAAATACCCAACAGTGGAATAGCTGGATCATATGGTAGTTCTATCGTTGATTTTTTGAGGAATCTCCATACTGTTTTCCATAGTGGCTGCACCAGTTTGCACTCCCACCAGCAGTGTATGAGAGTTCCCTTCTCTCCACATCCTCTCCAACACATGTTGTTTCCTGTCTTGTTAATTATAGCCATTCTGACGGGCGTGAGGTGATATCTCATTGTAATTTTGATTTGCATTTCCCTGATAATTAGTGATTTTGAACATCTTTTCATGTGTCTGTTGGCCATCTGTATATCTTCTTTGGAGAAATGTCTGTTCAGGTCTTTTGCCCATTTTTTAATTGGGTTGGTAGTTTATTTGTTGTTGAGATGCATGAGTTCTTTATATATTTTGGAGATTAAGCCCTTATCAGATGTATGGTTTGCAAATATCTTCTCCCAATTGTTAGGTTGTCTTTTCGTTTTGTTGATGGTTTCCTTTGCTGTGCAGAAGCTTTTTAGTTTGATGTAGTCCCATTTGTTTATTTTTTCTATTGTTTCTCTTGCCCGGTCAGACGTGGTGTTTGAAAAGATGTTGCTAAGACCGATGTCGAAGAGCGTACTGCCTATGTTTTCTTCTAGAACTTTCACAGTTTCAGGTCTTACATTCAAGTCTTTAATCCATTTGGAGTTAATTTTTGTGTATGGTGTAAGGTAAGGATCTACTTTCATTTTTGCATATGGCTATCCAGTTTTCCCAACACCATTTGTTGAAGAGACTTTCTTTTCCCCATTGTATGTTCTTGGCTCCTTTGTCAAAGATTAGCTGTCCATAGATGTGTGGGTTTATTTCTGGGCTTTCGATTCTATTCCACTGATCTGTGTGTCTGTTTTTGTGTCAGTACCATGCTGTTTTGGTTACTATAGCTTTGTAGTATATTTTGAAGTCAGGGAGTGTGATACCTCCAGCTTTGTTCTTTTTTCTCAGGATTCCTTTAGCTATTCGGGGTCTTTTGTTGTTCCATATAAATTTTAGAATTCTTTGTTCTATTTCTGTGAAAAATGTTGTTGGAACTTTGATAGGGATTGCATTGAATCTATAGATGGCTTTAGGAAGTATGGACATCTTAACTATGTTAATTCTTCCAATCCAAGAGCACGGAATACCTTTCCATTTCTTTGTGTCTTCTTCAATTTCTTTCAGAAATGTTTTATAGTTTTCGGTGTACAGATCTTTCACCTCTTTGGTTAAGTTTATTCCTAGGTATTTAATTCTTTTTGTTGCAATTGTAAATGGGATGGTATTCTTAATTTCTCTTTCTGCTACTTCGTTGTTAGTGTACAGAAATGCAACTGATTTTTGTATGTTGATTTTGTATCCTGCAACTGTACCATATTCGTTTATTACTTCTAAAAGTTTTCTGGTGGATTCTTTAGGGTTTTCTATATATAAAATCATGTCATCTGCAAATAGTGACAGTTTCACTTCTTCCTTTCCAATTTGGATCCCTTTTATTTCTTTCTCTTGCCTGATTGCTCTGGCTAGGACTTCAATACTATGTTAAATAGGAGTGGTGACAGTGGGCATCCTTGTCTAGTTCCTGTTCTTAGAGGGATAGCTTTCAGTTTTTCACCATTGAGGATAATATTAGCTGTGGGTTTCTCATATATGGTCTTTATTATGTTGAGGTACTTTCCTTCTATACCCTTTTTATTCAGAGTTTTTATCATAAATGGATGCTGGATCTTGTCAAATGCTTTCTCTGCATCTATTGAGATGATCATGTGATTTTTGTTCTTCATTTTATTAATGTGGTGTATTACATTGATTGATTTGCGAATGTTAAACCATCCCTGCATCCCTGGAATAAATCCCACTTGATCATGGTGTATAATCTTTTTAACGTATTGTTGTATGCGATTTGCTAGTATTTTGTTGAGGATTTTTTATCGATGTTCATCAGTGATATTGGCCTGTAATTTTCTTTTTTTGTGTTGTCCTTGTCTGGTTTTGGTATCAGGGTAATGTCGGCTTCGTAGAATGAGTTAGGGAGCTTCCCCCCCTCCTCAATTTTTTGGAAGAGTTTGAGAAGGATAGGTATTAAGTCTTCTTTGAATGTTTGGTAGAATTCACCAGGGAAGCCGTCTGGTCCTGGACTTTTATTTTTGGGGAGGTTTTTGATTACTGTTTCGATCTCCTTACTGGTGTTTGGTCTATTCAAATTCTCCACTTCTTCTTGATCCAGTTTTGGAAGGTTGTATGATTCTAAGAATTTATCCATTTCTTCCAGATTGTCGAATTGGTTGGCATATAGCTTTTCATAGTATTCTCTTATAATCTTTTGTATTTCTGAGGTGTCTGTTGTAACCTCTCCTCTTTCATTTCTGATTTTACTTATTTGTGCCTTCTCTCTTTTTTTCTTGGTGAGTCTAGCTAAAGGTTTGTCAATTTTGTTGATCTTTTCAAAGAACCAGCTCTTGGTTTTATTAATTTTTCTATTGTTTTTTGGTCTCCATTTCATTTATTTCTGCTCTGATTTTTATTATTTCCCTTCTTCTACTGATTTTGGGCTTTGTTTGTTCTTCTTTTTCCAGTTCCTTTAGGTGCATTGTTAGATTGTTTATTTGAGATTTTTCTTGTTTGTTGAGATAGGCCTGTATCGCTATAAACTTCCCTCTTAGAACCGCTTTTGCTGTATCCCATAAATTCTGGCATGTCGTATTTTCATTTTCATTTGTCTCCAGGTATTTTTTGATTTCTTCTTTGATTTCTTCGTTAACCCAGTCGTTGTTCAGTAGCATTTTGTTTAATCTCCATGTATTTGTGGCTTTTCTGATTTTCTTCCTATAGTTGATTTCTAGTTTCATACCGTTGTGGTTAGAAAAGATGCTTGGTATTATTTCAATCTTCTTAAATTTATGGAGACTTGTTTTGTGGCCTAATATGTGATCAATCCTGGAGAATGTTCCATGTGCGTTTGAAAAGAACGTGTATTCTTCGGTTTTTGGATGGAATGCTCTGTATATATCTACTAGGTCCATCTGTTCTAGTGTGTCGTTTAAGGCCAATGTTTCCTTATTGATCTTCTGTTTGGATGATCTATCTGTTGGTGTAAGTGGAGTGTTAAAGTCCCCTACTATTATTGTGTTACTGTCTATTTCTGTTTTTATGTCTGTTAATAATTGCTTTATATATTTAGGTGCACCTACACTGGGTGCGTAGATATTTACAAGTGTTATATCTTCTTGTTGGATTGTTCCCTTGATCATTATGTAATGCCCTTCTTTGTCTCTTTTTACAGTTTTTGTTTTAAAGTCTATTTTGTCTGATATGAGTACTGCTACCCCAGCTTTCTTTTCATTGCCATTTGCGTGGAGTATCTTTTTCCATCCCTTCACTTTCAGTTTGTGAGTGTCTTTAGGTCTGAAGTGTGTCTCTTGTATGCAGCATAGATATGAGTGTTGTTTAGTTATCCAGTGAGGCACCCTATACCGTTTAATTGGAGCATTTAGTCCATTGACGTTTAAAGTAGCTATTGATAAGTATGTACTTACTGCCATTTTTTAACTTTATTTTATTTTTTCCCTCAGTGTTTTAGTAGTCCTTCTCTGTTCCTTACTTCTTCTATACAGAATTGATGGTCACTTTAGTTTGACCTCTGTATGAAAGCTGTACTCTTTAACTACCCTCCTCCCTCCTTTTATGTTTTTGATATCATATCTAACCTCTTTTTTGTGCATTTGAATCCATTACGTTCTAATCGTGGAAATAGATAATTTTTCCTATTTGTGGTCTTCTCTTTTCCCCTTAAATCAGTCCCTTTAACATTTCTTGTAACACTGGTTTCTTGGTGACAAACTCCTTTAATTTTTGCTTATCTGGGAAAATTTTGATCTCTCCTTCCATTTTGAACGATAACCTTGCTGGGTAGAGTATTCTTGGCTGTAAGTTTTTTCCTTTTAGCACTTTAAATATATCGTGCCATTCTCTTCTAGCCTGTAAGGTTTCTGCTGAGAAGTCAGCTGATAGCCTTATGGGGTTTCCCTTGTATGTAACTTGACATTCTCTTGTGGCTTTTAGGATTCTCTCTTTATCTTTAATTCTGGACATTTTGATTATGATGTGTCTTGGTGTGGGCCTCTTTGGGTTTATCTTGTTTGGGGCTCTCTGTGCCTCCTGTACCTGGATGTCTGTTTCCTTCCTTAGGTTAGGGAAGTTTTCATCTATTATTTCTTGAAATAGATTCTCTGCCCCCTTGTCTCGCTCTTCTCCTTCCGGGACACCTATAACACGGATGTTAGCGCTTGATGTTGTCGCAGAGGTCCCTTAGACTGTCCTCACTCTTTTTAATTCTATTCTCTTTTACCTGTTCACCTTGGGTAATTTCTTCTAGTCTTTCTTCCAGCTCACAGATCCGTTCTTCTGTATCCTCTACTCTGCTTTTGAGTCCCTCTAATGAATTTTTCATTTCTAGTATTGTATTCTTCATTTCTGATTGGTTCTTTTTTATATCTTCCATTTCTTTGTTGACATTCTCACTGAGTTCATCTATTCTTCTCCCCAGATCAGTGAGCATCCTTAACACTCTTAGTTTGAACTCTCTGTCAGGTAGGTTGCTCATTTCTGTTTCACTTAGTTCCTTTTCTGGGGTTTTGTCCTGTTCCCTTACTTGGAATGTATTCTTTTGCCTCCTCATTTTGCCTCTTTCCCTGTGCTTGTGTCTACGTATTGGGTAGGTCAGCTACGTCTCCTGCTCTTGGATAGGTGACCTTATGTAAGTGATGCCTTAGGATGCTTCCAGTGTGCTTCCCTCAGTTCTCAATGTTCCAGGGGTGGCCCCTATGTGGGCTACGTGTGTCCTTCTATTGTGGCCTATTAGCTCTCCCTATAGGCGCCCAGGGAGGCTGAGTTATGCTCCTGGCCAGCTGTTGTAATACTCAGCTGCTTGTAGTTGTTGTGGGCCCTTCAGTCTCTTTATCAGGTGTGGGGAGCCCCAGTACAGTTGGCTGTAAGTTCTAATACCACATTTGTGTTGCAGTATTTCTTTTAAGTGAGTAGGCCCCCAGTGTGGCAGGTTGTTAGGCTCAGGGCCTTACAATTGCTGTAAACCTCTAGCCTATTAGGTCTCTTGTCAGATCTCTGGGGATTGCAGCTGGGTGGGGCTGGCCTCAGGCACAGGAGCACCCAATTGTTTCAGGCTTTGGAAGGTGGGGCAAACCTCCTATGTGGGTCTTTGAGAAGCACAAGTCTTCTGCAGCTGACAAGCCCTGTTGCCCACAGGTCCACACACACAGTCAACACAGTCCTGCCCCGTGTGAGTGCCCCGACCTCCCCAAGCGGACCCAGTCTCTCCACGGCGGGAGCCCCACACACTCCGCCACCACCCCACACTCTCCACCCGCTCCTTGTGCACACCCTGCCCCGCTCAAGTCAGCTCAGTTGCCAGGCTGCAGAGAATCCAGTCACCAATCTATGCAGGCCCACACGTTGCCTGAGGGTTTGTTGTTGGGTGGGGCCAGTCTCTAGGGTGGGCTGCCTGCCCTGGCTGAGCTGGATTAAATTGGTGCTCTAGCGGGTGGAGCAGACCCTGGGCTAGCAGGCCTCAGGGAGAACTCCAATGGCGTCTGTGTCAGCACGCTCACACCAGGCCACAACAAAGGCCGCCGCCAATGTCCCAGTCCCTGGAGAGGTCTCACCCCTCACCGTGATGCACGCAGGGCCTATTAGGTGAGTCTCTTGTCACCGAAGCACTGTGTACCTTTCTTTCTGGTGATTTTAGGATGCTTTCTGGAACGGGTGGGTTTGTGCATGGGCCCTTTAAGAGCCAGTTTTAGTTTCTTTGTGAACCGGGTTTTCTGGGGGTGCTCCCCAATGCTTTAGTAGCAGGCAAAGTCAGATATTATGCCGCTGGTGTCGATTGTGCTGGGTCCACAAAATGCTCACAGCGGGGATGCTCCCCGGCTCAGGGCCCCGCGCCTCCAGGGAGGCTGCGTACCTGTGCGCTGCTCCAGGCGGCCGTGACGCTGGCGGCTTGTGACGGCGGCGTTTTTCCTCTCCAGAAGGGAGTCTCTGCCTCTTCCACCTCAGTTAGGATTGTCCGTTGTTGCAGGAGTTCCTCTTATCCAGTTTTCAGTTCTGTCTCAGGGGTAATTTTTCCACGAGTAGTTGTAAATTGGCTGTGTCCACGGGAGGAGGTGAGTTCAGAGTCTGCCTACGCCGCCATCTTGACTCCGCCTCCAGGTCATTCCATTTAAAAAGAAAGTTGGCTACTCCAGATTTTTGTATGTGTTAGGAACCTATTTGGAATGATTGAAATGACAGTTACGTTTAAGTCACTCCAAGGGTCTGGCTTTAGTACTGTTTGGAAAAGAGAGTAGTTTGTTTAATTGAAATTTCTCTGTCTGTTATGACTTCCCATGTCAAAGCAACTAAGTTTACATTCAGTGGCAGTTGTTGAGCTTGGAAGTAACAAAATGCTTGAGTCGTTACAGTACACACGTGGTGACCGTGGGCAGCAGTCTGCCAAAACAGCTCTGATCAGCATCATGCACACTCCCTGACGTGTGCAGAAAAAACCCCCGGACAGAAAGAGAATTATTTCAAATATCAGGGTTTCCCACATTGGTCCTTCTCTACCTTAAGGGAAAGAAGCGGGTGTAAAGACATCTGGAAAGCTTTCATAAAGTGAGATTTTACTTATCTACCTCTGGGTAGATAGTTTTAATTTCAAACTCTTTAACTATAAGGGGAATACATTTGCTCATCACTCTATGGAGCACTGTAGCAGACAGGAAGGGCAAGACCTATTACAAATAACAGCCCAATGTGGCTGAATCGTCCACATGTTGAAAGTGAAGATTTTTTTAAACTGGAGAATGCAAGGGTGCCTAAGAGACTTATTTATGTAGTAGTGGATATTAAACCTAAGCCCTTCTGTCCATTCTGTGGTGTGAATTGGAGAACATTTTCCTGTTTTTCCATCTGGATCTGTTTGCTGTGCTAGATCATTGACATGACTTTAATACAAAGGAAGAATATATATATATATATATTTTTTTTTTTTTTTTTTAAATACAAGGAAAAAGAAGTTTGAGGCGGGACCTGCAATTAGGATATGTGGAATAAGGGTTCCTCTTCTTTTTAGCTCTTCAGTCTTTTGTTGTATCTGAAGGTTTTACTTTTGTGCTGATTTGGGAATTTTGTGCTTGCTTTTTTGTATATCTTCTTTGATTGTCTTAAGCTTTAGAGTTTTTGCAACTGTTACAGATTTATTGCTAGCCATGCATGCTGAGAGCTATTGGACTAGACCAGAGATTCTCAAAACACTGGTGTACAAGGAAAAGAACAGAAAATGTGAGAAAAAATTTCTTT
This sequence comes from Ceratotherium simum simum, assembly GCF_057802395.1. Classification (NCBI taxonomy): domain Eukaryota; kingdom Metazoa; phylum Chordata; class Mammalia; order Perissodactyla; family Rhinocerotidae; genus Ceratotherium; species Ceratotherium simum. The sequence goes on along the minus strand of NC_141926.1, from coordinate 42,681,022 downwards.
GATAAATAGAGGTGACTGTCGCTGAGCAATCTCAAATATAAGGAAGAGCCTTTAGCTGTCGAGCTCCACGCCTTGCATGCTGGCGTCTATTGCTCGGGGGAAGAGTTGCTGACAACACTTTGGGAAACTTAGAAAATGTATGCACGGAATTTTAGCAAGATAGATTTTGAAGTGCTTTTGAAGATATGAATTATTTAAGAAGAGCACAGACTGTGGGGAAAAAAATCTAAAGGTGAACTTTAATTTTCTACAAATGACCTGGAAATTACAGTCTGTTGTAAATTGCTTTCTGGAAATATATATATATTTGAAACAAATTCCCCACCTTCCAATCTGATACAAACTTCGGTCATTCTACCTAGAATTACTACTATTGGTTCTCTAATTACATGCAAAAAACAAAATGGAGTGAAAAGTTCAGAACTGCTGAAAAACCTTATAGCTTGAGTCTCTAAAATGTTCTAGGTTGTTTTAATGGAAAGCCAGGATAAAAGTTCCCATGAATGAGCATTTGTTGGCTTCATCTCCCTACTGTTGACCAAATTCCTTATTTTCTTCAGGAAAACTTTGTCTCCTGCTTGTTAGTTTTCTTTAGTTATTGTGTTTTTGGTTGTGGAGGGGGAGGAAAAATTCAACGACATAGTACTCTGCCAGGTCACCAATAGCTTAGAAGAAGCCACGTCATTTGGGAGTTTCTTGCTGGGTTGACCTCAAGAATTCCTGAATTTACAGAATCATTTCAGGCAAACTCCACTATTCTAGAAATGGCTCGCCTGCATTATTCCATTTCTTTTGATTTTTACTATCAGGAGTGTGCACTATATAGTTAACAAGTTATGGTTTCTTTTCTATTTACATGGACTTCAGTGCATTGTAGTATACGTTCCCCACAGTGGAACAATTTCCAGATGGCCTATATATTGTCAATTGCTGTAATGGTATTTTTTTCCCTAACATGAGTTAGCAGTAACCTTTTTAAAAAGAAGGTGGGAACACACAAAAAGTGTGTCTTTAGGCACTCATTTTGGTGACTATCCCATCCTCCCTCTTCAGAGGTGACTCATACACTTATCTAGTAGAGATGGCAGAAAAGCAAAAATTAGAAATAGTTATCTCAGAGAAGCAAAGAGAAAAAAGAACATCTACCATATAGAGGCTTTTGCAATTTCCCTTGGGATGCCAACAGAGAAGTGGAAGAAAGAACATCTAGAAGAAGAAAGAGATCTCTTACTTGATCCCTGTGGGTGGCTTCTGTTTCCAAACTCTTTAATTTTAAAAAGAATTACCTTAGTCTATGTTTGACATTGATGGAGGAGAAAAGGGCATCCAGTTCTAGTTTTATATGTATAAAACCATTTACTTTCTCTTTTCTCATCTTTCCTTAAACCCAAACATAATTTTGACTTTATGTAATTTTTGTTTCATTATAAAAAGGAGCACATAATATATAATATATGAAATAAGTTGCTTTTCATTTTAACTGGCACTGTCAATTTTATTTTTAATTATTATTTGGTTGACATATTAATGATAATGTTTTAGTTTTATATTACTTAGAAACTTACAAATTACTTTTTTAAGAAAGTGTTTCACAATTGTAGGCTAGTTTTGTGGTATGTCAAAATTCACTGAAAGAAAATGAGAAAATTGAAAAAAATCTTTGTTATAAGTCATTTGCAACCAAATACGAAGACTTTCCAAATATTGTCTCAGAGACACATTTGTGGTGACAATAGTAGAGGTGACATAGGATAACAAATGTCTAGTCATTTAAAGGAGATAGTCCCATCGACTCTAGGTAGGTCTGTTTGTTAAATTGTTTTCTTCTTCATTATAAATTTTGTAGATTGTTCATTTAGTTTTTAGAGAGGACGATATGGCCACATATCTCACTTAGAATGTACGTGTTTATGAAACTATATGGCACTACGTTTGAAGAGGTGTGATCCTTCTTTTTAAAGAGCAGTCTTCTAAGACCATTGTCGCTGCAGCAATCAATTTATACCACTAGGGGTCAGTCTACATGAACAGATATTAATATATATCACTAGGTGTCCAATTTTAGGACAGTGTTATCATTGGATTTCATGCAGTGTTTTGTCATTGTGGGATAGAAGAATCTCCTTGGACACTTACATGGTGATATACAGCTTCTTGCAGCTTGAATTTTCTAGATACACTCTTGACGGGGCATTTCTCGTAGGATTTCAGCATGTAGCTTAGCCGGTTTTTTCCCTTAGCTAGTTCCTTTCTCTTCTGTCTGATGTCAATTCAGAGCTTTCATCTAATTTAAATGCAGGAACAAGAGAATGGCCGACAACAACAGAATCGGAGGTCAGGGTCTTCCCAAAACCTTTATGAAAACTGTTCACGGGATAACTGGATTTGGGGTGTGACTGACACGTGGGAGATATATATGAGAGTGACATTATAACTATGATGCCTTATCTAATTGCTGGTTTCTGTTATTTTTTTTCAAGTTTCCTCTGGGTTTTGGAAGACATTGAGGCCCGTCTTCCCCACTGCACCATAAGTTCTGCTTAGATAGGGGCTATATCCTACCATTCTTTATCTTTCCAGTTCTTAGCACGTAGTTTGACACATACCTGGCACTGATTGTGTTTTTTGAACTGAACTGAACTCAGTAAATACTAATATGCCGGAATGACATACTGCATCGTTGTTTTTATTGGCAGAGAAATGTTAAACGTCGATGAAAATACCCATGTGATGATGGCCAAAAATATCATGACCCATTCTTCTTTTTCTTCATGAAGAAGGAGAAGAATAAGTAATTGGGACAATTTGGAACTCCTAGCAAGCTAATAACTGTTCTTAGTAAAGAAAAATGCCTCTAATTTTTAGGCAAAACTCAGAAATATTCTCATGTCTTTCCCCGAGGAGGGCATTCCCATTAGTTTGGAGACAACAATGCTTATTTCTCAGAATAAACATCTTTTCTATTTGTTCTGCTTCATGTTAAGTTTAACATCACACTGGCCATATGAGAAAATTAGTTTAAATTCGTAGAATCCAGCTTTTGGGTGGAAAGGAACTTGTTCATTTAGCTGGCATCACTGTGCTTTGCAGAAAATTTTTCACTTTTAAGCAGAATGAGTACCAAAGTTTGTTAAAAGGGTGATGGCTTTAGTTATTATACTAAATTATATAATATATATATGTATATATGTAAATTAGACTATAACTAGATTGTAGACTTCTTATACTATGATTGAAGATGAGGTTCAACTGGTGCCCACTGGGAGTCGCTGTGCGGCTGTCACAGCTGAGGAGGCCCCCACACCGTCCACACCAGTCTGCTGGGCTACCAGGGAGATAGCACACTCATCTCTCCCCCAGCCACTGGCATTCCTCCACTTGCCAACGGGGAGTTGTTAAGTGCCCGCAGAGACTGGGTGCTGTGTTACATTAGGCAGCGTAGTGAGAAGAAGCTGCCTGTGTAGCTAGCCACGTTTCCCCGTCCCCACCCCCAACCCTAAGCAAAGCTCTGTAAATCTCTTTTATGATTTATGTTTCATTTATTATTATTTCTACACTTATTTATGAGATTTTTGTTTTTCCTACTATTGATTCTTGAGAGAGAAGTCTGCATTTTTATTTTGTAATTGTTTATCCCATTGGCTGGTATGTAGTAGATCCTTATCACATGTTTGTTGAGTGACTGGATGCTATGTCGGTTATTTCCTCTTGTTCTTTTTATTTTGCTGTGATTTCTGGCTGACTGCACCTCTGCCTGGTTATTGCCACCTTCCCTGCCTCACTCTCTGCTCAGTATCCCCTAATGCTATTGCAGCAATGAAATGGTTACAGAGGAACAATTTTCTTTTATGTCAATTATTCCTCCTCCTTTGTTCTGCTGTAATGGTTTAGAGGTCTTGTTTACACCACATCAAAAATGAATGACATCAGCTGTCAAAGGCAGCATTACCAGTCTCACTTTTGTAAGTGGGGATTAGAATTGAACCATGTGTATGAAGAGTTGTATGGTGTTGGAAAACAGCATTAAGTACTGGAAAGACTACTAAGTCATGAGAGGGAAATCTACATTTTAGTTTCATATTTTTCACCAATGAACAATTTCAATATAGAAAATTATATTAATTCTCATAACTTCCCTTTCTCCATTTGTAAAATCCATTTAAATTCTATTACATGCCAAGTAGGGACCAGGTGATGTCCTAGGTGTTGAGGGAAGTACAGGGATGAATTAAGCAGAGCCTGATGCCCTAAAAGGCTGACTGTGGAGTTTTTGGTGGAAGCTAGAAATAACATAGAAAAAAAATGGAACTTTAAAGGCAGCACTTAAGTGCCAAATAAGTGGAAGAGACCATGGGAATTTAGACAGTGAGTGATTCCATTTAGATTAGATCTGTCATAATTGGCTTCGGAAAATTGGATTTTGCCTTTGGCTTTGAAGGATTGAGACACACATTCCCTGGAATGGAGAGCAGAGGATATTTTGAGGTGAGATGTTCAGGTGTTCAGGTATGTGTTGTCAATAATGAGGGAAATTTATGTCTAAAGAGGAGAACACGTGTAGTGGAAAGTAGGAAAAACTATTAAAGAGGTAGTGAGCCCATTTTGTAAAGTCTGTATGTCTAACCGGGAGTTTCGGGACCATATGGATCATGCTTAAAATTGGGTCTCGACAGTCACTCCTCATTTTATACCCTCCTCTTCTTGCTACAACAGCTGCGTGTTCTCTGTTGGTACTACATCTGCAGTTCCTTATCCAGTAGTTTTTTCCTGACACTGTTATTACTAATGATACAAGTCTACATATTGCCAGAGGGTCTCAACTTTCTTGCAGAAAAGTTGGCATTTCATCCAAAAATCCTTTTTTGCCTTTGCAGATGGCAACTGCTGGAACACATGAGGCCTGAAGGTGACCCAGCGTTTGGGCACCTGAATGGTTACAAAGAGAGCAGATAGCTCCCAGTCATATCGTGGGTTTTCAGTTTTCCCTTGGCTTCCATTTAAAAAAAATATTCTCCAGGAAAACTTTCTGCCAGACTAGGAGCCACAGATGCTGAGCTTGTGTGACAGAACATTGAGGCCCTTGAGAAGAAATTGGTGGCAGGAAAAGTTCTTGTTGAATTAATTAAATTAAATTTACATCTTTAAATATTTTAATCATGTAAGTAGAAATGGTAAGTAGAAATGTGTGCTTAGAGCATACTTAGTAATATAATTCTATTCCTATTCTGTTCATTCTTTTCTTACCTTCTTTCTTTCATGCTGTGTTTAAGGACTGCCAAGTCAGGGGAACAACCCTGTATTCCCATAAATGAGAACCAACCTTTATTCCTATAACTGCATAAAGACTTCTGTTCCTGTTAATGCCAATAGATTTTTAGTCCCATTAAGGGAAATGGATCTTTATTTTCACGAATGTTGTAGAATGAGAAGGCTGGTACCTCACAGGTAATAAAGATCAGACAAGCTGATTAAATGAAGAAAACCATAAAGAAAACAATTGATTTATGGTATTGATTTTTTTGTTTGCCAAAAAAAGTCTCCATAATTAATTTTTCTCCCATGGGAGTAATAGCGAAGGAACTTATGGAAAATATGTGTGTGTGTGTGTGTGTGTGTGTGTGTGTCTGTCCGTCTGATTTCAGACTACGAATTGTATTATTTTATAGAATTACCTCATATACCCTGAACTCTCACTTACCTATAAAGCAGATTGTTAAAGCTACAAAAGGAGGCCAGCCTGGTGGTGTAGTGGGTAAGTTCACGTACTCCACTCAGTAGCCCGGGTTTCACAGGTTTGGATCCCAGACGTGGACCTACACACTTCATCAAGCCATGATGTGGCAGCATCCCACATATAAAAAGGGAGATGGGCCCAACTGTTAGCTCAGGGCCAATCATCTTCAGGAAAAAGAGGAGGATTGGCAACAGATGTTAGCTCAGGGCTAATCTTCCTCACCAAAATAAAATAAAATAAAGCTACAAAAGGAGATCAACCACAATTTTTAAAGCTACAAAAGGAGATCAACCACAACTTTTAAACTAACAGCTGGAAGAGGTGAATAGAGCACCTGTACAAACATCTTACTGCACATCAGGAGGACTGGTAAGGGGCAGTGTTAATTCTGTGTCTACCCCAGCCTGGTAGGATGATTGGCAAGAAAATCTCAACAGGTGTATACCATTTAACTAAATAGATATTTTTATAGATTTTAACTCTCTCTTGATTTTTGAAAATAGATTAATGTAAATAAATTTTTGTAGTAAATGGGTCCCTAAATAATTGTGTGAAATTGATTTTCAAAATTTAATTACCATGGGAGTGTACCAAAAATAGTTTCCTGTTAAAAAAATTGCAGAGATTGTTTTTGATAATTAACCTTTTTAATATTGCAGATAACCTTTATGTATATAAAATGTAAACTATATTTAGTAATCTTGAATTGTTCATATATGAAGATCTCTTAAAATTGATCCAATATGCAACTTCCCTCTGTTTGGGATTAATAACAGACGCACTTACAGCCTTTCTTCAGAATGACACTGGGAGCATACTTATTGGTGAGCTTGACCTAAACGTTGAGCTAAGAGAACAGAGTGGGTCTGCAGGCCATCAAAACAATCAAATTAAAATTAAACAGTTTGGTCAGTAACAAAGATGGTTATTTTTAAATAAACACATTCAGCTATTACAGGAATTTTCACTTTAAATAAAAGTTTTGAATGGTGTGTGGCTGAGGCTCTGTAAATACAACCAGAAAACACAATACAAAAACAATCAAATGGACAAGTGAGATAAATCCATGAAGTTATTGGACTAAATTTTAAAAAACGATGGGAGAAATACCTAAGATATTTTCATCTCTGTTCCTTCAAAATAACTTATTGAACATGGATTATGATTTATATCTGTGTTTTTAATCTGCCTCTTCCCCGACACTTGTCTCTCATCACGTTCGAGTGGTAAATCTTATCATATGAAACGATAAACTGAATGAACAAAATGGTGGTAAATGTAAACTGAGCTCATCTATCACCATTTGGTCTTGGAGCAGAAGAAAAGTTATCTTATACATAAACAGTCATTTGTCCTCAAATATTCCCTAGATAAATAGAGAATGGCAATTTTTAGGTCATATCTCTTTGAGAGCATAAAGGAATTTCCTTTTTTGAAAAGATACATTTTTCTATAGAGTCATGAAAAACCAGAATGAGAGTGCTTTAGAAAAGGAAACTAGGAAATAGGGAATCAGAAAGAACCTTAGAATTATCTAATGACCAGCACGTCTCCCTCGACACATGGATGGGGAAACTGAGCCACAGAGAGAGATAAGCACAGGCTTGTCAACTTTTTTCTTTTAACTTTTTATTATAAACATATTTTAACATGCATAAAAGTAAAATGAATACTATAGAACTCTGCTATCCAATGTGGTAATCACTATCCATATGTGGCTATAGAGCACTTCAAAGGTGGCTGGTGACACATGTTGAAATGATAATATTTTGGATGTATTGATTTAAATAAAACATATTTTAAAATGACTTTCACCTATTTCTTTTTACCTTTTTAAGTGTGGCTACTAGAAAATTTGAAATTACATTTGATGCTCACATTATATTTTTCTTGGACAGCGCTGGCATAGACTCCCCATTACCTGAACCCACTTGACTGATCATCAACTCATGACTCACCTTGTTCCCTTCATACGCCATGCACTTGAGAACCGTCTGGTCAACAGGTCAACAGGTCTGGGGTCCCAGACTTGGCAGGAACACCTGCTCACTGGCTCTGCTCTCTCACTACTGTACTTGTAAACTGAAGACTCTGTAGGGGCCAGTTTTACTATCTCCTAATTATTTAGGATTACATTTCTGAGCTTTACTGACTGACAGGTTGATAATGCATTCATTCATTTCCTTTACAGGCTATTATTTTAATTTAATTGATAAAGATTCTTGGATCGAATTCTCCATTTGCTTTACTAAGTACAGTGGACTCACTCTTAAGTCACTGCCGATTCCTGTAAAATGCCCGTCACCTAAGGACAACAAAGGACTCAGTGTCTTCTCAGCTGTGCTTCTTATCTATATTTTTCATGCAAAGTTTCATTATTCTCATAAAATAGATGTTATAAAAGCATAATTGTCCAATAATCAATAAATGTATCCATTGAATATTTACTTTGTAAAAACTCAGTGTGACACACCCACACCCACACTCACAAACACACACTACATCATTCAGGGCATTAGTAGTCTCGGGGTGGGGAGAGAGAGGAGGAAACATAAGCGTGTTTCTGGACCTTCTGGACCCAAAGTGTCAGGAGAGACAAAGCAGAAACGTCTAGAGATCAGCAGAGGCTGACCCATGGGGGCAGGTTTTCCATTTACCCTTTTCCTTCAGTGATGACTTTTTTTTTCTTTTTTTCTTTTTTGTGAGGAAGATCAGCCCTGAGCTAACATCTGTCGCCAATCCTCCTTTTTTTGTTGAGGAAGACTGGCCCTGGGCTAACATCTGTGCCCATCTTCCTCCACTTTATATGGGATGCCGAAACAGCATGGCTCTACAACTGGTGCATCGGTGCGCGCCTGGGATCCGAGCTGCATGCACTTAACTGTTACGCCACTGGGCTGGCTCCAGTGATGACTTCTTGAATCAAAGAGGAAAACATTTTGTTAAAACTATTTATTATAACAATATGCTATTTAAGGGGATATTTACAATATTTTATTTTAACAAACATAGTTGTGTACTTTGGATATATATGTCATTAACAGAATCTATTTAATATGTTTTTTAACTTAATTACAAATTCGTCTTAACTCCCACATTTCCATTTTGAAGACCTGAAAGGGCTTTATTGCAGAAAATCTGCCAGTTTGAATTGTTCCTTTTACCTGAAGTCAAAACTTAGGGCAGCTGTCTGCCGTTTTGCTGGAACTCCCAAGTGCCATTTACCTCCCGGGGTGATCAGCTGGAAGCGAGGGTGGCTACTTGTAGGCTATCTTCTGTGTGCCCTATAGGTCCACATCCACGTGTTTCTGGCCCTGGGAAGCTGACCTGTAGGGACTATGTCACCTGGCTCTCTTGCCCTCTGTCCCTTGGTTAGGTGAGGACAGTGGGGAACACCAGCGGGAGATAGGAAACAGGGAGGAGGGTAGGCTTGGGGATCTATTCCGCTTGCTCTCTTCCTGTAGGGTTGCTGAAAGCAGCTGCTGTCCACCCAGCCCCTCCATCTCTGGGTTTTGGCCCCCACTCACTCCCCTGCAGACCTAGGGCTGCTAACACCCTCCTCTTAAAAGGCCAGGGTACTGCCTTCTCCCTGCTGAGTTTTCCACCCCGACCACACATTTGTAAAATGCTGTTATTAAACTCCCCTCAAACTATCTGAACTTGAATGTGCCATCTGTTTCCTGTGGGATCCTGAGAGTGTATGAGCATCTCATACACCTGGCTCTTCATGTTAGAATTCTAGTGTGACCCTGGGTACCTCAGCATTCTCACCTCAGAAGCGGGGTTTCTTCTTGGAAAAGAAATTGGCTGTTACTGGAGCCTCTGGGACATTGAGCAAAGGCTATAGCGCAAAGATTTTCTCACATTCCTTTCTACCTAAATAATAAAATGTATGCTTCTCTGGAATGAAATATAGAACTGACATTCCAGAATATACTTGAAAACTAAACAGTTCTTCGAGGTATACTTGCAATTAAACTAAGGAATGAGGTGGCAGCTGCAGCCCTGAAGTCAAGGCATTTGGACTTGACTTTGAATTGACACCACAGGCGCGTTTGGCCTCTGGTCGCCGGCAACAGCCTTAAGTCCTGGTGCACTTATGAGCTTCAGGTTTCTCATAAGCATTTCCTTCAAAGCGGTGGCTTGATTTGCTCTGTGGTTTTTGTCAAGTGCATATTATATCAAAGGATAAGTGTTTGCCAAAGCCTTTCTTCAGCGACAAAAAGGGGAGTTCTGTTTGAAGGAAGTCAAGCTGCCCTGACTGGATCCCACAGGGAAAATGAAAGCAATGACTGATTTCCTGTCACTCTGTTGTTGTTGTTTGTATCCTTCAAATATTTTAATCAACATGAAAGGACTTGTTGTACTGTGAGACGGGCACAATTTGAGAAAGCCATTTAGGGGCCGCCAAATAGATTTGCTGCTGGTAAAGTTGTATTTGTCTGTGGTGTCAAAGACCAGATTTATGGGAGATGATTATGCCAGAATGCCAGGCACAGAAGGATGGTCAGGAGATTATTTTCCAAATGGATTTCTCCGCTGCAGATTCTTGGTATGCATTATGTACGTTTAAAGAAACAAGACAGATTATAAAGGCTGTTTTCTGTCTAGTTACAATGTAGCATTGAGATGTAATTGTGATATAAACTCTGTAAATTCTATATTGGCATATAGCTTAATGACTCAGTAATTTTTTGAAATTGACAATTAAAATTATTTTATTAATGATCTACATTTTATAGTATGAGTTCATCTTAATTTATTGCTGTGCATTATTTTCTTGATTTCTGTGAAATATATATATATATTTACATAACATAGGCCCTTAGTACGTGTTTGTTCAAGGAATGAATGGTGGGATCTTTCAAGCACATGTATTTTCTTAATTGTGACCCTTTAAAGATTCTGACTATTGCAGTTACGGAATGATGCTTGTGCCCTGAAGAAACAAAGAAAAAATACACCATCATCATTGTGTTTATTATAATTTATAATTTCCAGTAAGGAAATTAACTACATAGAGTATTGTTACTCAAATGAAGCAAGTTTCAATTTCCATATTGTCAGTGTTTGGGGCAAGAGAGAAATGTGGCATTATACATGCTCTCTCAAAAGGCTGAAATCTGCACCCCTTCATGAGGGCAAAAAAGTGGAGAATACCACTTCTACTCTGTATTTCTTTTTGTTCAATCTTTTCATGTTCTTATTTTTTTATCTCTTTTTTGCCCTATACTTTCTTTTCTTCCTATCTTTTTTTTAAAATTATACAAGAAGTTAAGTTAACCATCTTCCTCAGTGTATGGGACATGCTTAACGCTGCTATGAGCAAGGTCCCTCTCCTATTTTATTTATTGGTGCATTTTTTTATTCCTATTGTTCACCCCCTTCTCCACAAAAGACAACCATAATGTGTATCTTCTTGTTCTTACGTTCTTATAAAATATGTATTGCTATTTCACATGCACCTATTTTTAATTTATATAAATGGTACTGGAATAGATCTTATCCGTGTTTTTACCCTTTTCACTCATAAGTATGTTTTAAGACTTCTTTGTGGCTGTGTAATATAGCCACTATGTGTGCATCACCCTGTGTTACCTGCCATTTCCTCAGTCTTACTCATGCTGTCTACAGGCCCCTATTCAACCCCACATGTGGTCCTATATTCAAAGCTACGTGATCCCATGGACCTATGTGAGGAGGCTTACCACATATACACGTGAACAGGGTTGCTGGGTTGTAGGTTATATATATCTTTAATTTAAATAAGTATTACCACATTGCTCTCTGAATGTCTATGCCAGTCCATGTCCTGACCTCCAGTTCCTGAGGGTTCTCATGTTCCCACAAGCCTGCCAACACTTGGCATTACTTAGCTTGCTAATTTTTGTCAGTATGAATATAAAATATCCTGTTGTTTTAATGTGCATTTTTCTGATTACTGAGAGTTTGAAAGTCTCTTCATGTGTTAGCTGGCCTTTTAGCCTACCTCCTCTGTAAATTGCTGAAACACGTACTTTGCCTAGTTTTCAGTTGGGATTTTTGATTTTCTCAATATAGTCTAGGTATTAGAACCTTGATCATTTTAGATGTTGAAAACTTCAATCTTCCATTTTTCTCTGATCTTCATTTATGGGATCCTTCCTTGAGCAAAACCCTCGAGTTCGTGTGATAAGTTGTGTCTATGTTGTGTGTGTGGTTCTGGGGTTTGTTTAAGCAGCCGTTCCCACCAGGATGTCCCCTTGTTCTTCCGTATTGCCTATTATTACCTTTCTAGTTTGACATTGAGGTATTTGAGTCCTTACTGTATTGGGAGTCCACACTTACATGTGGCATAGAGGGAGATTGCTGCAGACTGAATATCGTGTTCCCTCCCCCCAAATTCCTGTGTTGAAATCCTAACCTCCAACCTGACGATATTTGGAGGTGGGCCTTTGGGAAGTGATTATGTTATGAGGGTGGAGACCTTATGAGTGGGATTAGTGTCCTTACAAAAGAGGCGGCAGAGAGCTCCTTCACCCCTTTCACCAGGTGAGAACTCAGTAAGCAGGTAGTTGTCTATGAACCAGGAAGCAGGCCCTCACCAGACACTTGATCTTGGACTTCCCAACCTCCAGAACTGTGAGAAATAAATTTCTGTTGTTTACAAGTCATCCAGTCTCTGGTCTGTTATAGCAGCCTGAACGGATGAAGACAGAGATCCGGTTTATTTTTCTCCCATAGTGTCATTTTCCTCTACTCCATCCATTAGACAGCCTGCCAGTTGCCCGTTGGTTGTGCTGCCATCTTTATCATATATTTCTGCTCATGGGCCTCTGTCTGAGCTCTCATTTTCCTACATCGGCTCATTGCCTATTCTTATGCCAATACCATACTGCCACTGCAATATTGATTTTAGTGAAGGATGTATAGTATGAACTAACATCTGATATGCCAAATTTCCCTTTTTTCTCTTCTATTTTATACAGACTTTGCTATTTGTGGACCTTTGTTTTTCATATACATTTAGAGTAAATGTTTAAAATTTCTCAAAAATTCTTACTGGATTAGGATTGCACTGAATTTAGAGGCAAAATTTGATATCTTTATATTTTTAACTTATCTCACCCAAGGACATGGTATATCTTTCCATTTATTCAGCTCATCTAGGCCCAACATTAGAGCTTTAAAATTTCGTCAGTCTTGAGTACTTGTGTTTAGAATAATTCCTAGAAACTTATAGTGTATAGGTGGTATCTCATTTTTGTTATATTTTCTAATTATTATTATTTGTATAAAGAGATGCTATTGAATTTTGCAATTTGATTTTATATCGGGAAACTGGTCAATTTATTTTTTAGTTCAAATAGTTCGGTCTATTGATTTTGTTGATTGTCCTGCAGGATGACCATCCACCATAGTGCGGATATTTACTAGAATTTCTTTCTGGCTGGTTACAGATGTATTTTCTCTTTTTCTGTTCTTTAGTTCTAGCTTTCTAGATTACAAATGTTATCAAGGTATTTGATAATGCTGAATTTATAAAATTTTTACAACAATCACTTCTATCTTCTTATTTCAATACTTTCTTCAATATTGTTTTCAAGGTGGTTTTAATATGGCAAAATACTCAAGCCTTTACAGGCTTGAAAAGATTTTTTATTGTTCTCTAATATTTAAATGATAATATGGCTAGATATAAAATTCTTACATTAAATTTATTTCCCTTCAATACCATAAAGCATGAAGCATTGCTGCAGAGGAGGCTGCGGTGAACTGATTCGTATCCTTTTATAGATGATCTGCTTTTCCTCTTGGGAAGCTTTTGGAATTCTTCTCAGCTTTGGTATCATAACACTATACTATCATAATAGTGTGTCTAGAAGTAAAGTTTTTTGTTATCTGTTTTCTTTGTTACTCTGAGGACTTTCAATCTGGGATCATTCATCTTTCTTTAACTTTAGAAAATTTATCTTCGTTGTTTCTTCTTTCGTTTTTTACCTCTTCTATTTCAGAGACTCCCACCATCTGCATGTTGGCACTAGAACTCTCCATATCTCCTTATTTTTATTCTATATTTTATATCATTTTAGTTTCTCTTGCTACTTTTTTTTTTTTTTTTTTTTTTGTGAGGAGATCAGCCCTGTGCTAACATTCGCCAATCCTCCTCCTTTTTTGCTGAGGAAGACGGCCCTGGGCTAACATCTGTGCCCATCTTCCTCCACTTTATATGGGACGCCGCCACAGCATGGCTTGCCAAGCAGTGCGTCGGTGCGCGCCCGGGATCCGAAGCAGCGAACCCCGGGCGGCCGCAGCGGAGCGCGCGCACTTAACCGCTTGCGCCACCGGGCTGGCCCCGTACTTTTTTTAAGATTGTCAAAGTCTAATTTCCTGCTCAGTAATTTATTCTTAAACTGTGTCCATTGTGCTGTTTATTCAATCTTTTCTTTTTTCTTTCAACTATTATTGTTCTTAGGCCTATTTGATCAGTTCTTCAATTCTTGTTCTCATTTGATATTGCTAGCATCTTCCTTCCTATATTTAAGTATATTCATAATGCTTTAATTTTTTTCTCTGTTCAGCTTTAATTCATGTATGTTCAAGTCATTGTTTTTTTCTTTCTTAGTGGTTATACTTGTTCTGTCTTGTGAGCACATTATCCTATGAGGTTATCAACTACTCTGCCTCATAATGTGTATTGGAAAACACTGAGGACTAAACATTAATTTGTGTTTCTCCTGGTAAATTTTGGGCAACGGAAGGGGAAGAAGCTCAGGGTGGAGAATTTCAGGCACTATAGAACCACCATTGTTCACTCTTGCTTATCATCATCAGATGAGGACACTGATGATAAGACCACTTATTTATCCTCAGACCACTCCTGTGGTTAGAGACTCACTTTAAATTCTTGGAAAGAAAAGGAGAAGGCAGTGTCCTTAGCTGTAATCCACTAGCCCTGGGGATAGGAAGGCATTACAGAATGGATGCTGGAAGGCAGAAGGCCAGCTTGGATCCATTTGAATCCACATTTCACCCCACAGGGCTTTTGCAGCCCCTGAGATTAGTCTGTGGATGTCGGGGGCCTAGGCTGTTAATAGTGCATGGCTTCTGTGGCCAAGCGGCAAGCTATGATTTTCCCAAACCAACAGGGCAGAAGGGAAAGCGCAAAATATGAACTGATCACATGACCAGTTCAAGACAATCTGTAGTCTCCTTAGCAGGTTTATTTTTGCAGGTTTTTGTTGTGGTTGCTTATTTTCATTTGTTCCTCTGATACATTCTTTCCTGTTATTTCTGTCGTTTTTCAGGAGGAATCCGGTAGGAATCTTCAGACAATTTTTCTGTCCACTGCCCATTTATTCTCTCTCTCTCCATATCCCACCCCTCCCCTCCTCCTTCCTCCTCTCTCTTCCCTCCTCCCCTCCTTCCCTTTCCTCCTCTCCCCTCCTTTTCCTTCCCCTTCCTCTCTCTTCCTCTCCCCTTTCTTTTTTTTCCCTTCTCTTCCCCAAACACTGGATAATGGAAACAGTAAGGTTAGAGGAAATAAGAACTGGAGTTAGCAGGAGCAAACTTTTCCTTTTCTCCTCTGCTCACTTATCAAGCGCTGCCCTACAGTTGTCTAAAATGTGCAGAACCTCAGGTCAGGGTTTGAAATGTCCCCAAGAAACTACTCAGTTCTCTTCCACTGAAGGTGCTTGCCCAAGGAGAGAGGTTGTCATTGACATTGGCAATGTTTAGGAAATTCATTTATTCGTTGGCTCTTTCTTAAAAATCCTTGTAAGCTTTTTCTATCCTGTAGTTATTCTGTTGTCATTTTTCTTACCACTTCCTGGGTTTAATTACTTCCATATTCTGTATAGCTCAAATGATCTCAGAGATTTCAGACCCCTAGAGTTTTCAGTTGCAATTGCTTAAAGAAAATTATTCTAAAAGACACACAAGAATTGCTCAAATATTCTTGAGAGAAGTTCAATCCTGTTTTATTCATAAAACCCAGAATTCTCAAGAATTTTTTGGCCTTTATCCTATTTTTAGTGACAGCTTCCATCTTTGTTAGAAAAGGACAGTTAACTATAGTTATCTCTGGATGGGCTTAGAGGTGAATTCTTTCCCAGTTCGTTTTGATTTTCTGTGTTTTTAAATTTTCCCCAGTGAACTAGTTTAATAATGAAACATAGAGGAAAAAGTGTTTAAACTGAGTAAGAATTAAAAAGCAATAAAACATTAAGAGAAATGCCTAAGGCTTTAAGACCTGTTAGTAAACTCTATCATCATTCTATGTTTCTCCAAACTCAATGAGATGATCATTTAGACATCCGGAAACAAAATTTCTTTTCAAGTCACTCTATAAATGAAATCTCTATGAATTTCTTTCTAATATTTCACTCTTTACAGAAACTATATTAAATATAAGCTGAAAAGCAGAAATGCTATATCTGATTCCTGGAAAAAATTTAATCATAGTTAATACTGGCAGAGGTTTTCCCCTTCTACACTCGGATCAACATTTGGAATTGTTTGTCCAACACTGGTTAGCGCAGCATGTTGCCCAGACATCAAGCTTTTTTTTTTTTTTCCTCAGCAACAGTTGAAACAATAAAAATAAGACATTTTCCATAAACCTTATGTAGAGAAGGGGAGATAAGTTTTTCTCTTGGACCCTAAGAGTGAAAATTGCCATGCAAAGTACTAGAGATTTAATGCATCAGAAATTATCCTTTTCATCTATTAAAAGGCTTTGTGTATTGAGCTCCCACCTTGAATACAGTTGGACTTCTCTATAAACTGAAATGGTTCTGCAATGAGGAGGAAAAGTGGCAACTATTTAAAGCACATGTCTCCTTTGGTTTAGATATACACAACATTTTCATTTGCACATAGATTGCTAATGTTTTACTCTGAACCCTTGTATTTCTTCACACATTTGGTTAACCATATGTTTTTGATGACAATCCAGTCTTAAACCGTTGCTTCTTATATGGTATGAGAATATAATTAAGCTAAAATTTTAGACTAAGTCTATAATGCATTTTGATTTCTCATGAGGTTCTAATCCAGTTTACAAAATGTTTTCAGACGTACAGTCTAGTTCCAGATCAATTTTTATGTACGTACAGAAATCCTAATGCTTAAATTACCAAAAAATAATGTTTATATTCTTTTGTTGTGGAAGTTGCATTCGGAACATCATCTTGAAATTGTTAAGATCATGGGTAGTTGTACAGAGTAATTTTTTTAAATTTTGCATTTGTGTCCAAAATTAGTGACCATAATCTTTGAAAATTGAGGCCCTATACATTAATCTTAGAGATTTAAGATAGTTAAATGTACTCTATCTAATTTTCTGTTGTGTCTTCAGAGACGCATTGCACTGTGAGGGATGGAACTGGGGGAGGGCGCCGGTACAACAAATGTGTAATTTTAGGCAAGGTACCTTTGCTTCTAATTCTTTGATTCTGAATGCTTCAAATTCATTTATTTAACAATGTTTCAGATATGATGCTGAGGATCAGGAACATAAAGAGGAGCAGAAGAATGTTCTGAAAGCTCGCAGTCTCGTGGAGTAGTCAGCAACATAAATACATCTTCAGGGCTGAACAGGATGTAACAAAGTGCTCACCGAGGGGAAAGCCTCCTTAGGCAGAAGATTCAGCCCTAGCAAAGATGTGTGGTAACACAGCATTGGTAGTTTCAAGCAGTTCCCCGTCTCTAGTGAGTAAGGTTTAATATCGGTAGTGGCAGTAGATCGGGCTGGAAAAGTTGTCAGCGAAAAGTGCAGCAAGGGCCTTTCTTAGTTGCCTTTAATGAGTCTGAAGTTTTCCTGCTACAGGAAGCAAGTCAAAAGCCTTTAAGAGGGTGTGGTGATTTGAGCCAGAGAATTGTTTTGGTTATAAAGACACTAGCCTCAACTAAAGCTAAACATCTTCCTATACTATGACGTGGGATCATCCCCAAGAAAGAGGAGTGCTTAAGGTCATCAAAATACGTACAAAAGAATGTTTATTACAGGTTTATTCATAATAACCTCAAAGTGAAACAACTCGAATCTCTATCAACAGAATAAGGGATAAATGTATTGTGGCATATTCATGAAGTAGAATTCATCAATAGAAAGGAACAAACTACAACAACTACCTGGATACAGCCTCACAGATCCAAGTGTATGGATGAAGCTCAGAGACACAATGTGGAGCAAAGTGAGCCAGACACAAAAGAGAGCATACCATATAATCCCAGTTTTATAAAATTTACGAATAGTGAGAACATAACTTTTTTTATAGAAGTTAGGTTACTTTGGGGGAGGATATTGACTGTCAGGGAACATGCGGGAGCCTACAGGGATGCTGAAAATGTTCAATATTGTACCATTAATTACACGGATGGATACATATGCAAAAATTCATAAATTCATTGATCTCTGCACTTAAGACATGTGAACTTTTTCCCGGGTATTTTACACCTTTATACAAATTTAACAAATACTAGTCAGTGAAAATGATTGGAAGTATTGAGAAAGTAGTCTTTGTTTTCCTCTATATTTTGTTTGTGCTTGTGTGCACGTGTGTCATAATAGAATGAACATTAGACTTGGGCTCAAAAGAATTGGATTTAAACCATAGCTCAGCCCACTAGCTGTGAGATCTTGTGCAAACGACTTAGCCTCTTGGAGCTTCATTTTTGTCCCTGCAAAATGGAGATAATAATAACTATTTTACAGGATTGTTATGAGCACTAAATAAGATGCAGTTTTAGTCCCTGTCCTCTACAAAGTAGAGTCAGCCTAGGGTGAGGAAGGAAAGTGAAACTTCTCCAAAAGGTTTGCAAAAGGTAATTTATACTAGTTTTCTTAAAAGTTTGCTCCTGTGTTTGCTATATTCCTAAGGTGAACATTTTTTTCTTTGCTTTCCTTTTCTTCCTTTTTTAAAATTTTTTTTTCTTTCTCTTTTTTAGTATCATTAATCTTAAGATCTCAGAGGATGATAGAATTTGCATTAGTCAATTTATCCAACATCATACATATAATTTACTTAGAATAACAATATAATGCTAACACTGCCAAATAAAAGGACTGAAAAGAGTTAAAAGATATTTTTTGCATTTACTTTCCACACTTTGCTAATCTTTATGGTCATGCTATGTCTACACTGCCAGAGCATACAGCCGTTACGTATTGAGCTTTATCCCTCCTAACCACTGGTTAGTCTTAGTTCTAGACGTTAACTGCATATTTAATGTCCACTGTCAGTCTTTATGTCAGTATCTTTCCAGTACTTTGGGTATTTGAAGCTCTTCTCTAGTAGATTTCTCAGAAAGGGCTCAAAGGAACATGATTCCTTGAATTTTTGCATGTTGATATCAGACAAATTTATATTGGAAGGTCAGTTTTGTTGGCTATACTATCTTGAGTTCGCATTTTCTTTTCTTGACTAGAATAAATATGTTACTCCATTTCTTCTGAAGTAAGCATTGCATCAGAGGACTGATGATAACCCCAAAATTTCTTTCCTTTGCTAGTCACCTGTTCTTTTTACCTTAATACTTGAAAACCTTTTCTTTTTTTTTAAAGTTCAATAATTTTACTAGAATATGTCTTGATGTTTGATAGTCTCAGGTACGAGGCACACTCTTTCACTGTGTAATTACAAAAATATTTTTATTTAAGTTTCTGGAAAGTTTTCTTGGAATACAGCTTTTGGTATTTGTCCTGTACATTTGCTTTGCTTTCTGCTTCAGGATTTCCTATTATCCGTTTGTTGGATCCTATCTATCTTCAGTAATCATCACTTTCTCTTAATCCTGCTTATCTCTTCATTTCCTCTGATCTTCTATCTATAATAAGGCGTTATCTATTATAGTCATTGCTCTTGTGTGCTTCCTAATTTAGTCTTTTTTTCTGACGATTGTTTCATATTTAATTCTTTCTAAAGTTCTACTTCATTTCTTATTTTTTTAATTCAGATTTATGTTATTTATTTTATGTTTTGTATAATTGTTTTAACATCTTTTAGCTACTTTTGAAATAGTGATTAAAGCTCACATTTGTTACTACTGGTTTATAGTTTACAATATTACTCTGCTTCTTATTCTCTTTTTTTTCTTATAATAACTTTGTATGGAATTCACTATGACCCTTTTATGTTGTTCAAGTTTTTTTTGTGACATTAGTGTTCCTGATTTACTTGAATGCAATTTAAAAAGGAATTTTCCTGAATTTAAATCTATGTTTTAAATCTAAGTGGTTTGAGTGCAAAGTCTTTTTATACTCATGATCACCATTTCTAAACTTCAAGGATCATTCTATTTAGGTCAAATTGCCTTATACAGGATTCCATCCTTCTGTTCTTTTTTGTTATGACAAGGTTCAAGGTTACTGCTGCCATAAGCATTGATTCATATCATGCTTCGTGTTAACTTGGCCCTGTTAATGCTGTATTACTCTGTATTAGCAGAAGCCCACCTTTACTATGGTGTTCAGTTGGTAAAAATAACATATTATATCCATGTTGTAGTTTCTCATATGAATATGTGTTTTCTTTAGTCTCTGTAATAAAAATAAAACAATCATTTTACCATCAAACAAAAAAAGGAGAGGGAGATGTGATTTATCATAGCTTTTCTAGCTTTACAGAGTTCTCTTTCCTGCTTTTTATTTAAAAAATATTTTTGTAGTGTTGAAAATATGGTGGTTTGCTTTCCGAAATTTCCTGGCTTTATTCCCCTCCCCAATATTAATTTCAACCTTCTTTTTTGTTTCTATTGCCTCTGCACTCCATGTTCATTCCATTCTCAGCAGCTTCTTCTCACACAGTTGTTCTGTTTTTATTAGGAGATTTGAAGAGATTCAAAAACTGTGCTTCTGCCACCACTATTTTTCCCAAATCCTCTTATTGGTGGAATTCTAATTATAGAAACATTGAATAAAGAGTGCAATGCTAAGCTGTCAAAGTAAAGTTACCCAGAGAGAATGGCAAGAGAGAGAGAAGTGAAAAGAGAGAAAATGGAGGAAACAGTAGTTGTATAACATTAGAAACAGTCTTTGAAGGGGTAGAATGCACCAGTAGCTAGCAGCACTCGATCAAGCAAAAGTGTCTAGAAAAGCGAAATTTGTTAGAGTTGGAATAGAGGGGAAAGATAGGTATCTACCATGCTAAAACCCATAAACCATGTGATTTTATTTGCTTCAGATCATAATATAAGGTGTAGCATTAGCAAGGAGCTGTGCTACTACAGGAGACTATGTATTTTCTTAAAACAATTTTCCTTAGAATGTAGAGATGCAAGTAGGCATGAGTGAGTGGAGATCACTATACAGATTGATGTATATACTGGAACTCTTTATTTGCATAGATAGGAAAGAAATTTATTCTTAACATTTTAAAAAACAGTTTTATCTTTCAATCAAGTGTTCAAATCTGTGACATTTGAAGAATGATTGCATATGCACATAGGAAATATAATGATATTATATTGACAGTGAAATACCATTACATAAAAATTTATTCTTAAAACTTCCAAACAGTAATAATTCCACTTTCATCAGATATAGTTGCTCAAATGGTATTATTGGGAGAATAATATGCAGGGAAAAAAAACTTTACAATTTGAGATACAAGTAATTAAAAGAAAAATTAAAATTGCTTTTCTCTATAATTGCCTATCAGAATTGAAACTACCTTAAAATCTAATGTAAAGAGTCCCCATTTTAGGGTAACTTTTCAGGATTTATTATTTTGAACTTTTGAGTAAATCACTCTTTATGCATACTTTCATTCTTTAAGGTGTTACTAACACAAGGGTTTTTTATGTGAAAAATTTTAAATAATGAGCCCCAAAGAAGTACAAATTTTCACTCATCAAATATTTGCAAGATACTGGGGATGTAGCATGCATAAGGCAAAAATCCCTGATCTCTAGGAAACCACATCACAGACAGTGATAAGCCAATCTGCATTGCTGTCCGCTGATGGGCCAGAGACTGTCCACGTTTTCCAGTACCGTGGGCCGCCCCCTTCCTGGGATACACAAATAAAGGGCATAAGTTAACAATAGGAAAGGTCCTATGTTACCAGCTTATTAAATACCATAACACTTGGAATGAACAGCGAGTGAATAATGTTTACACACAAATAAAACTTACATATGTAATGAACTATTTTCCAACTATCCAACTCTCTCATTTAAAATACATTGGAACATGATGTAGTCCCTGCAGAAATAGAAGTACAATGATGTATACCTGAAATTTTTACAATGTTATAAACCAATGTTACTGCAATAAACAAAAAATTTAAAAAAAAAAAACAAAGAAAAAAAATAAAATAAAATACATTGGAAAAAAAACAAAACAAAACTTGAACTTCCATCCTAGCAAACTATGGGAATTCCAGTACATTCACAGGATTTCCAGTGTAGAGAGAAGACACGGCACTTACATTCTCTGCCCTCTGTTCTCACTCCATCTCTCTGCTTGGTTAGGTTGAGCAGTCTCTTCACTCTGCGTCTTCATTCTTCAATGCACAGCTAACAAGATTTTTTTCTATGTAGGAGATTTTAAGTAGACATCTAGGAATAATGGTGGTTAATTACAAATCTAAAAAGGAAACAACTTAAAAGTTGAGCATCAGACATTCCTTAAATAACTGTTTGTTGCCCATGCTTTGTGACAGGAAATTTTTTTCTGGCGGTTTCACATCTGACGTTCTCTCCCATTGCAGGGTTATGGGGCCTTTCTTCTTTCCCTCCAGAGAACCTGTGCCCATCTCTTGTGTTCCAATATTCTCCTCTCCTGGGCTATCAGGGAGATAAATGAAAAATTCTTGTTATTTTATTTTTAGAGTAATTCAGATATCATCCTTCCTCTCCACTCCTATCATGAATAACCAGGGATTTCTCTTCATAATGTAAAGGTTAATTACCGAGATAACGTCGGTCTCCAGTAGCCCATCCCATTCTTACTGACCATGGTTTTGAGTGAAAGGGGAGGTTTTTTGTAGTGGAGGAAGTTCTAGTCTGTCCCTTACCAGAGTAAACCCCACAAGGGGCAGCGCTTCTTCCTCCCCTTTATCTAGCAAGTCTGATACAAGAAGAGTTTACATTCCATTTCCTAATCAGTTTTTTGAAGGTGGAACAACTGTATTAGTATTATTTTAAGGAGCTTGAAGTATTTTAATATTCATTACTACCAACCTTTTATGCAAGTAATCAGTATTGTTTCTACAACTGACACATTTTAA
Source organism: Ceratotherium simum simum (assembly GCF_057802395.1). NCBI lineage: Eukaryota > Metazoa > Chordata > Mammalia > Perissodactyla > Rhinocerotidae > Ceratotherium > Ceratotherium simum. The sequence goes on along the minus strand of NC_141926.1, from coordinate 42,658,075 downwards.
TATTATAGTGTGTTTTAAATGGATAAAGTACGTGGATATATCAAGAAAATGAAATTTCTGATTAGTTAAAACTGTATTTTTAGCCATGCTATATATCTAAATTCAACTTTCTATTAATTTTTTGATTATTTTGTTCTACTATTATTTGCCTCAAGTGTATTTAAAATATAAATATGGTATTGTTTGTTTAAAAGTTTTCAGAAAACGAGTAGAGATTTTCAGTCCCCACTGATCCAGTCACACTTTGCATGAGCTAGCAAAGCAAAGGTTAGGAACAAAAAGAAACAAGTACATGCCGCATTATTCTTCCAGCCTCCTTCCCACCCCGGCCCCACACGTCATAGTGTAGCACACATCTTCTTGGTCTTATCTGTGCAAGTTGACCACCTGATCTCTCACGCAAATTAGTCATATTTTTTAAAAGGATAAAGAAGAAGGAAATGTAATGTTCTTTAGCTCCACTGACTTTCCTAGAACATTTTAAAATGACTAACTCAATTCCAATGGTTTGTTCTTAAATGTTGTCTTGATAAAACCCAAATTCACAACATAATATTGTCAAACAGTGGTAGCAATCCGTAGGATGTCAGGCCTGAGCTCCAGATAAATATCTCTGTTTACCAAAGGATTTTATGGAGAGGGAATAAGACAGGATATTTGATAGGGCTTTGTTAACAAAAAGAATGATACAAATTTGAGGCGTTACCATCACTCATTACATTTGTGAATTCTAACTCCCATTTAAAATCTTTTTCTCGTCCTACTTGGCATTTGTTAGATGCATATGTGATTACTTTCACTTAATAGAATCCCTTCCCCTAAAGTGAGATGCATAACGGATTCTTATTAAAATGGTATAAATGTCAATGTAAAATTCAGAGGGGGAAATGAGTTCTAATAACTGCAGTACAGTTCAGCACTCAATCAATTTACATATCTTGAGTTAATTTCTCTTAAATATGCTGTTGTTACAAGTTCCATGTAAGCCTGAGTGAGGTATATTAGAATTCTATCAATGCAGTAGAGCTACTTATTTCTTGAATATATTATAGATCCGTCTCTCACTTCCTCAAGACTGAACTTCTTTTTGGTTTCTCTGACAGTGCATGTCAAGAATGATAATCTGGTCAAGTTGCCAGGTATAAGATGCCTATCCTGGCCATCAGACAATTGATTTTTATTTTTTTGTGGTCCATTAAAAGTCAAAACACAAGATTAAGGATAAATATCCATGTGTAAATATCCATCATATTGCCATTGCCAGGGATGTATTTATCAAGAGGATTTAATTAATCAAATGCAGTGCATCACTGTCTTTTCAAGATTGTCTTGGAAGGAAAGCATATGTTTGAATTCGTGCTGGGAAAAGAACGATGAAAACTATTCTCAGACGTGAAACCAGCTCTGATTGACTTCACAGAGTGAGATATGGTACAGAAAGTTGTGAGAAATCTACTTTTCTCATCAAATCGAGACAATGATTACTAATTACGAAGTTATCTCCAGGCCTAGGCAGAAGGAATATGGTGCATGGAAAGGTTGTCAAGGGAGATTTTGGAGCTGATAACTGGTCAATTTTAGGAAGTTTAAGCAAAGAAGTTTGCTTGAGAAAAGTGAAATAAAACTTCCCCTTTTCTGGGTCCTTTTAGGGCACGTGAAATTTAGGACACACGAGGATCTAATGTAAAACAGGATGGTAGTTGATAACACTGTCTTGTGTAATTGAAATTTACGAGGAGTAGAATCACAAAGTGTATCAAATCACAGTGATGTTACTGTAAAGATCTTATATTTTATTTGTCAATTACATCTCAATAAAGCTGAAATTTAAAGAAAAGAAATTGAGTCTTTCCTATATTCTGGGGAAAGTTTACCTCATTTAGTGAATAGAGAGAGCCTGTGGGTATTTCTCAACTTTGTGTATACAGTAGGTCTGTGCTTGGTACAGAGATTATAAAAAAATAATGATGATGATAGCTAACATATGTGAATGCTTTTCATGTTCCAGGCAATGCTATAAGTGCCTTATGTAATTCATTTAAATTTCACAGCGATCCTATAGTGTGGATACTGAGGCAAAGAGAACTTTAGTAGCTTGTAAAAGGTTACGCAGATAAAAATAGGGAAAGCTGGATTCAGAGCCAGCCAAGTCTTGTTACAGGGCTCATTCTCTTAACTAATACCCTGAAGCTGCTAGTCGACAGTGGTGACTGATCATGATATTCAGAATTATGCCCAGACTTGAGGGAAGAATGAGTTCTGCACTGTGCTCTCAGCATCCACAATCCTGGCCCCACCGACAAAGGATCAAACATATAAAGGGGTCACTCTTTTTTCCATTCCTTAATATCATGAGCATTTATGTGCAAGGCATATTCAAGGCAGTATGATGATACAAAGATGAATTAGATGTCTGAGGAATGTACAGATAGAGGGGAGATATTGTAAATGGCTTTAATGAGGGCAGGAAATGATAAGAGCTGTGAAAGGGGTACAGAATTCCTCTGAAATAGAAGATGAAAGGAAGAAATGTTTTCTTTCAAAGAGTAGGCAGATTATTTCTTTCCTGCATGTCTGAATGTCAAAATCAGGATCATAGCTACTATAACTTAGTGTTTAATATTAGCTGGGAATTTGAATCGAACACTCAGTTCCATGGACAGTAGTTCTTCAGAACATATTCAAGTCATCCACATGTTCTCATTTGGGAAATGCTTTTCCCTTTATTATGCACACACCTGAACTTCCATGCCATTCAGAAATGTGACTTTGGTAATTAAAGATAAAGTTAAACACTTCTGCTTAAGTAAATTTCTTTCTGATAGAAGGCAGGTTATTTTCACAGTCTGATTCTACTTACCACGCAGTGAACTGAAAGGATAAATATTAAATAATATGCCCTATTTGGTGGATGACTGCTTGCAGTATTTTGTACTTTTCTTACCTAACTTTCTTTCTTTCCTCTTTCTCTCTTTCTTCCCTCCGTTCTTTTTTTTCCCCTCCCACTCTCCCTCTTTCTTTCTTCTTTCATTCTTTCTCTCTATCTTTCTTCTTTCCTTCCTTCCTTCTTCCGTCCCTCCCTCCTACCCTTGTCTTTCTCTCTCTCCCTCTTTCTCACCCCCTCCCTTCCTCCTTCCTTCTCCCTTCCCTTCCTCCCTTCCATCTTTTTCTTTTTTCTTAGAGGAAGTTCAACAACTCACTAGACCTACCTATCATAAGGATGGAGCCATTGAACTACTGATTTCGTAAACAGATACCGTTAATCAAGTGAAGTTGGATTTTACCGTACAAAGTCTATTGCAAACATACACAATAAAATTTGGTGATGTATAATTTATACTTTAAGATTCATGAATTATATTGAAAAAAGTCAATATTTAATAAGAACCCTCAATTACAATGTTATGGAAAAATAATCCCTCAGAAATTCATGACTAATATCAGGCTTAAAAATACTGATTTTTAAATATTGCCATTTTTGTATATATAAATTCAGTAAGTGTATAAGAAGTGAAATAATTTTATAATGTTGAAATTTAATTAAAATAGAAGACATTTTAATAAGAATATATTTAAGGATAGCTTATTTCTATGATCTAAAATATTCTTTAAATATTATCTGTGGAATATTTATGACTCTACTATCTAACAATAAGAATTAGTTATAAAACTTATTTGAGACAAAAACAGCAACCAACTGAATTATCTTACTTAGATGTTTGCCACTTAGCAGACACCAGAGGTTAGAATCCTTATCCTTATGTTGTTCTGACCATAAACTTTAAATGAACCCAAACATATTAACAATATCGGTATTTTTAAATGAGATGCCCCTACGAGTATTACATCCATATGGGCTGGCTGTAATTGGGAAAAATTAGATTTAATGTTTACAAGAACCCAAGCCCCAGAAACAGCTGTTCCCAAGGCCTGTGTCCTCTTTGGGCCTTTATACTCAAATGTCCCAGAGCGTCTACTCATGCTATCCATTCCAGAAAGGATGAAGTACGCTTTAAACTGGCACCAATTGTAGAAAAGATCCAGATTACAAAAGTTTTATAAATAATTTCATGGACGATCAAACATGGCCTTTAATTACTCATATTATATACTAGCACATTCATACCCTCAAATGGCCCTATACATTGATAGAGCAATGTTACTGATCACGTGTTTGCACATAATGCAAATCTACAACACTCACAAGGTTCAATGTCACTGTCAGGGGACTGGATGCTGCTTCCAGTATTTCCTTTTCTAGTAGTTCTGGAATTATATGAATGGCTTATTATAGACATATTTTGTACAGCTCAGCTGGCGAAGGAATAGACTAAGAATTAGAATCCCACTTTAATGATAACCTCTAAAAAGTATTTTCCTAAACAATTGTTACTCTGCTTTTTAGTATGTTAGTACTTTGATTGAAAATATTAATTTTCAAATCGCACCTATGAAATGAAGGCATGCCTGTCTAAATTGAGTGGCAAATTAAGTAAAGAATAGCTATATACTTGTTTTTCAGTTGGAGGCTAGATAGTGAGAACTATGTTCTTGTATATGTCTCTGCTTAATTGGGAGCAGAAATTTGTCACTAGGGAAAAAAAGTGCACAAATTAACAGTGAACTACTATGGAAATTATATGCAGTTTTTTTCTCATTCTGAATTTCCTCTATTCTGCAATGCTAGCTACACAAATTGCTTTGAAAATTCTAACCACTATCAAGAATTGTAAAGAGTCTGAGATATTCCTTTTCTTGAAAGCTAATGAGTTAGCCTCCTACAGTTTTATGACTTCTGTCAGAAAACACGAGACTCCTGAATCAGAGACAAAGGACTTATTACTCCTGGCACAGCAAGAAGTATGAGCTTCATGTGTGTATCAGCTCTTCCTGCCCTCGAGTCTCACGGTTGGGAGATGCAGAAGGGCTCAAGTGGATGCTGTGTATATAAGTAGGTTTGCATCATAGCTGAGGAGCCCCAAGCTTAGGGAACCCCAATAATTTATAACAAGCTTCAAAGCAGACCTATCCAACCTTCGCCCTGTAAGAGATATTATTTTTCTTGTACTTGATGGTTTGTTTTCTCTATCTTGGAGGGAGACACACTATCTCTATCTTCCAAGGCTATTTGCCATGCAGACATCCTTGAAAAAATTCCAGAAAAAAATATAGTTAGGGGTGGTTATTAGTGTCCTTGCTCACAAAATGTGCAGAAATATGAAATACCCAGGAAGATTTGTCTCCAGATAATTAAATCTCTTGTTTCTATGTCATCTTTGCTATGGCAGATATTTCCAAGAGTACAACACTCCTGTTAATCTGATAGAACCTGGGACCAAATCTATTTCGTTTGTCTCATACAGCATTTAATTTAAGGATATTCCCAACAAGATTTCAAGCAGAAGGATGGGGCTAACATGCACTATTTACCTCAACCATGTCATGCTTCCATGAACCATTAGGGTGTCCTTTAGAAAGCCAGATGGTTTTGCCTTAAGTTTCTGTATTGAACTTTCCACTTGGCTTGAGGAATTAAGCCAGGTGCCAAAAGATGTATTAGAGATTGTCCAGCCTCCACTTTGTCCTGCAAGAAAGAAATCTAAGGCAAGTCTCTCATTCATATTAACCCTGATCAGCGAGTTCAGACTGACCTGAATGACTTCCAGGGCTGAAGAGGTATTTGCCTAAACACCGAGGGTCTCTTATGACCCCCGCTAAGGTGCAAGTCACTATGTTTTTTTGGGGGAAAGCTATGTTAATGCCTGGCTTCCACATGAAAAATACAATCCTGAAGGTGCCTCTGGAAAGAACATGTTGCTTATAATTAATGGTTCCCCTCAAATAGAACCTACATCAGTCTGGGGTCACAGGTTGATACTGCTTCCAATGTAGTTACCTTGCTGGATTGTTGGCTGTAGGGTTCCAAGTTCAGTTTGAATAATTGAGTCTATTCTTTGTTTTTAGAGGGACTACCAGCTGGTTGGCATTCCTCTGACCAACAGAATGACTAGGAATCAAGGTGCGGAAGACATCTGGGGGTATTTTGGGAGTTAGGGTCATCCAGTGCTCTTTCAGATAGATATCCTGAGAAAGTTAAGAGAAATGGTGATCAAATCATGACCAGAGTCATCTGGAAGAGGTGGGATGCTGACCTAGGATTCAGTTGACTTTAAGGCACTGAAGTTAAGTTTTGAAGAACCGCACTTGGGCATTTTCTTTCATGCAGAAGGCTCTACAGGAAGTTCTGAAAGAAAATGATCATTAATATTCTTCTATTCCCCTTTCTTTCTGGTGACCGGGAAGGTCCTTGAGTTCTTCCTACTGAGCAGAGTGACCATTTCCATTTTTGTTGTGTTTTTATTGAGATATAATTGACATAGAACATTGTATTAGTTTTAGGCATACGAGGTAATGACGTAATATGTATATATTGCCTGACATCTAAGGTGTTCATTCCTCAGGTGCCAGGGTTGTTGCTCTCCTTTCATTTCCACAAAATCAGTGTGTCCATTTCAATAGCTGTAACCTCATCTTTTTCCAATCAGCCCTTTCATCCAAACAGATCAATTGCACGAGTGGCAATGATATTTCTTACAGAGTTACAGGTGCCTATTATGTCCTCCACTTTGGCCTGTGTAGGCTACTGTAGGAGGACTCAGTAAGCAGTGGACTCCCAAATGCTCACTATCCTTATGCTCTAAGACCATGTCAAGCGAAGAAGAGATCCAAGTGGTTGGACCTGAATTAAGTTTGAATCTCCTAGACCCCATTTTGGCTTGGCAGTCAAGAAGATATGACAACCATGCCAGGCACAGGTCACCATTAGAAGAAAAAATTAGCATCCTGCCTAGGAATGGTCAGAATAGAATCTCACATTTTCAAAATAGATCTGTATGCCACCCGCGTGCTTTGTTCATCGTCATCACTCAAGAAGTGGCTGAGAAAGGATTATTTCTTTCTGAGATGGCCACATTCACTGACCAAACTACTTTGCTAAGCTGTGGTCAAGGAGAGGGTGAGAAAACTAAAGAGAGGAAATGTTTTGAGTTGTTTTTGAGGAGGTAATTTCAAAAATAAGTAATACCAGATGCTTGGGGATGTCAGGGATGTGGAAGGTCCATCCACACAGACTATTGAATATCTTGGCCATCAATCAATAGTTGAATGGCTTTGCAATAAAAAGCACACCATTTTTCTGAAGATGGCCTGAGAAGAGCAGTACAGCCTTTACCCATGGTCCCTGAGAGATAATCTCCAAGGCCTTAGAATATCCTGCCTGATAAAAATATCTTTGTTTACTTGCAGGCTTTGAGCCACAGTGTGATTTAGGGTGGGACTTTGGGTCATGCGGTCTCAGTCGATCTCCTGAGGGGCTGCAGACTGAGGACAGCCATGTGGATGAACAATCAGGTTTAGGTAATCAAGCTTCAGTAAAGACTCTGGACACCAAGCGTCAGGTGAGTTTTCCTGGTTGATAAAACACCATATGTATTATCATAAAGCAATTCTGGGAAAGTTACACCATGATTCTTTGGGGAGAGGACGATTGGAAGCTCTACATTTTGCAACTTTCTTGGACTCTACCCTATGCACTTCTTCCCTTGGCTGATTTTAATATGTATCCTTTCCCTGTGACAAACCGTAACTGTGAGTATAACAGCTTTCAGTGAGTTCTGCAAGTCTTTCTAGTGAATTATTGAAACTAAGGCTAGTCTTGGGGGGATGCTGAACTTGCAATTGGTGTAAGAAGTAGAGTGTTCTTGTGGACCATGCTCCCTAACTTTCCAGTTGGTGAAAAAAGTGAAGGCAGTTTGTGGACTGCCCCTTAACATCACAATGACTCACATTAATTTCCAAGGCCAGAATATTGTCACCAGAGTGGACTGGAATAGCAAGTTTGTAACCTTAAAAATGTGCTAACAGTGGTGAGGCAACACTGATATCCCTGAGATGAGGTCAAGTGTAGAATGTTGTTGATCTTCCAGGAGTGGGTGGGGGCAATATCCTGTACAATATGACCTTCCTCACCATGAGACAGTCAACTTTTAGTAAGAGTCACAAATCTGGCATGCAGTGGTAGCTTTTGCATCAGAAATATACAGTCCCTTCCTTTGTATCTATCTATGATGGTGGATGTATTGTCGTGTCCAGAATAATCATGGACAGGCAGAAATGGTGGCAATCTGGGTAGTGAATCTCTCTCAGCAGTCTGATTTCAGTCAGTCTTGTCAGAGAATGGGCCCTTATCATGGATATCTATTTTAATGACCCAGACAGTTTGATAAGTAGCTGTTATTTGTTTCCATTGTTCATAGAAGAGTATCTTTAATCTGACCTTCTGTAGTTTTCCAAAGGGTAAATCAAATAGTCCATGGCCAGCAGCCCAAGAGTCAGTAGAAATATAGCAAGGTTTATCAAGGGGAGTATTGGCCAGAGCTATGAGAATGGCCTTGAGTTCTGCCTATTGAGCAGAGTGACCATTTCCATTTTTGTTTTGTTTTTATTGAGATATAATTGACAGAGAGCATTGTATTAGTTTTAGGTGTACAAGGTAATGATGTAATATGTATATATTGCAAAATGATCACCACAATAAGTTTAGGCAACATCATTCACCACATATAGTTACAATTTTTTTCTCTCCTGATGAGAACATTTAAGATCTACTCTCTTAGCAACTTTCAAATACATAATACAGTATTGGTAACTATAGTCACCGTGATGCATATTTCATCCCCAGGACTTAGTTATCTTACAATCGGAAGTCAACACCTTCATCCATTTCTCCCACCGACCTCCCTCCACCTCTGGCAACCACTCATCTGTTCGGTCTTTATGAGTTCAGTCTTTTTAGATTCCACATGTAAGTGAGAGCATATGTTATTTTCCATTTTGGATTAGGTATATACGGTATTGAAGTTGAATAACTTTAACAGCTCAGTGGATATCATTGGATTCAGCTTGGTTGAACCAGACCCCCCAGTGAACCAAGACCAGGCTTTTATAGGAATTTCTGTGAGTGGAGGGCATACTGAGCCAGTGATTTGCTTCAGGAAGTATAGTGGGGGATAAAGTTTCTCCCAGAGAGAGCGTTGTCCCTTTTTCATGTGAAGCTAAGATGTCACTGGAGCTAGGCATAGTGCATTTTTGAATGACATTTCCCTTGACAGGTGAGGCTTGTTGGCCTCTTCCCACATTTGTAGCCATTCAGTACAAGTTAACCCACCTCAAAATGGGAATATCAGGCAGGAGAGTCATATAGCCCCTCTGGGTTTTGTGGAGGATCAGAATTGGCCAGCCCAAAATGTGTCTCTTTGCCTTGTCTTGATTATTTTTAAGAACAAAAGACTCTCAAAGAAACTTTGACCTTCCCCCAACTGCCTAAAAGAAATTAAGATAAAAGGCTTGTCCCCAGGACAGGCCATCACCGTAGATAACTCTGGGTATAGGCAGACTGTGAGGGTCCTTGCTAAGCCCCTCCTTAACAAAATTCTGTTTACCAATCATTTGCTTTTCCATTTCCATGTGAATTGCCTTCCTACTCTTAGAAGTCCTAAACCACTACCCCTAATACCCTCCTTTGTCTTTACCTGAAGATTCTATTTAGGGTGGCAGCTTCAGCCATTTTGGTGAGTTGCTCAGTTTTCCTGGGTTTCGCCCATATATACATGTTATAAAGCTTTGTTTGACTTTCTTCTGTTATTCTGTCTCATGTCAATTTAATTCATAGCACAGCCAGAAGGACCTAGAGGGTAGAGGAATTCTCTTCCGTCCATACAGTTTGGCAACTTGGACGGGATAAAACTTCACTGGCTGGATGCTGCTCGCTCCTGCACTACTGAGAGATCCTGGACCCCTGACAAGAGCCGGCAGGAGGTAAGAGTTCTTACCACGTCAGTCTCCTGGATATCTGCTTGCAGGATCCAATGGAAGTGATAGTGTTGAGTTCTTTCTCCTTTTCTAAATGTAGATTAGCAGGAGAAAATGTTGGTGAAGCTAGCTTCTTGGACTCAGCAACTCTAGGAAATTTGGTTGAGTACTCATTCGTTAATAGATCCTTTTCTTCCCAGAGATAGTCATTCATTTTCCTTGTCTCTCTCTTTTTTTCTCATTTGTCATGAAAAAGAAAAACCATTGGGCAAGACAGAGACATCTATAAGCCTTTTCTCTGGGAATATGTGCGTGAGGTGAAAGCTGTTGCTAAGGGCATCTTGGAACCCAAAAAGGCCACAAATTTGGTGGACATGGGTGGAGCAGTTAGGAGCCATTACGGCGCTCACCACCTCAAGAACTCTCCTGTGAAAGGATAAGTTGGGTCATGGAACAAGGTAGATGACACAGGTCCCCCACCAACTTCAAGAAAATGTCCATGCAATGACGAGGTACTCTGTAAAACCACACAAATTCCCCAACACTGTAGCACCTCCCTCCTGGGTATTAATTTGGCTCCAAGAGACCCAAGGCTTAGCTAAAGCTGTTAATGTGATATTAGATGAGGTTTTTCTCTTTTGTCTTGTTCTATGTCTTGAGAGCCTGGCTTTGTGACCTTTCTGGTCTCCGCCATCAGGAGGATGTACATACCGGCATGCATCTTGGCGACCAGTCATGTAGACTGGGGTTCTGGGACACACTCTTTGGCTGTGTCAGCTCTCCAGAGGTGTTTGTCATAAGGGGTCCCAATTGCTTTTGTTAAGGGCCTTTGTTGTCTCAACCTTCATTGCTTGTTAGTGCACTCTGCCTATGCAATGAAGGCCTTCGTTTTCTTTGACTATTTTGGGGAATGACTTTTCTGGATCTTGTAAGGGCTACTTCTTTGGCACTATCTTTTGGGGATGCCTCTTGCATCATGGTTAAGTTTATTGGTATGTGTCGCTATTAAGATCCTACTCATCAATGTGACCAGATGATGGATCATTTAGATTGGAAAAACTTCTAAATTGGGAAAAAAACTTGTGAGAACTCTCATCATAATTGTTTTGTTGGTACCTATGAAAAGGTCAAATTAAAAAAGGAAATAAAGAGAAGACCACAAATAGGAAAAATTATCTATTTCCATGATAAGAGGGTAATGGATACAAATGCACAAAAAAGAGGTTAGATACGATGTCAAAAACATAAAAGGAGGGAGGAGGGGAGTTAAAGAGTAGAGCTTTCAGACAGAGGTCAAACTAAAGAGACCATTAATTCTGTATAGAAGAAGAAAGAAACAGAGAAGGACTACTAAAACACTGAGAAAAAAAAAGTTAAAAAATGGCAGTAAGTACATATTTATCAATAGCTACTTTAAATGTCAATGGACTAAATGCTCCAATTAAAAGGCATAGGTTGGCTGATTGGATAAAAAAACAAGACCCATATATATGCTGCATACAAGAGACACACTTCAGATCTAAAGACACTCACAAACTGCAAGTGAAGGGATGGAAAAAGATACTCCATGCAAATGGCAATGAAAAGAAAGCTGGGGTAGCAGTACTCATATCAGACAAAATAGACTTTAAAACAAAAACTGTAAAAAGAGACAAAGAAGGACATTACATAATGATCAAAGGAACAATCCAACAAGAGGATATAACACTTGTAAATATCTATGCACCCAATGTAGGTGCACCTAAATATATAAAGCAATTATTAACAGACATAAAAACAGAAATAGACAGTAACACAATAATAGTAGGGGACTTTAACACTCCACTTACACCAACGGATAGATCATCCAAACAGAAGATCAATAAGGAAACATTGGCCTTAAATGACACACTAGAACAGATGGACCTAGTAGATATATACAGAGCATTCCATCCAAAAACCGAAGAATACACGTTCTTTTCAAACGCACATGGAACATTCTCCAGGATTGATCACATATTAGGCCACAAAACAAGTCTCCATAAATTTAAGAAGATTGAAATAATACCAAGCATCTTTTCTGACACACACAACGGTATGAAACTAGAAATCAACTATAGGAAGAAAATCAGGAAAGCCACAAATACGTGGAGATGAAACAAAATGCTACTGAACAATGACTGGGTCAACGAAGAAATCAAAGAAGAAATCAAAAAATACCTGGAGACAAATGAAAATGAAAATACAACATGCCAGAATTTAGGGGATACAGCAAAAGTGGTTCTAAGCGGGAAGTTTATAGCAATACAGGCCTATCTCAACAAACAAGAAAAATCTCAAATAAACAATCTAACAATGCACCTAAAGGAACTGGAAAAAGAAGAACAAACAAAGCCCAAAATCAGTAGAAGAAGGGAAATAATAAAAATCAGAGCAGAAATAAATGAAATAGAGACCAAAAAAAACCAATAGAAAAAATTAATAAAACCAAGAGCTGGTTCTTTGAAAAGATCAACAAAATTGACAAACCTTTAGCTAGACTCACCAAGAAAAAAAGAGAGAAGGCATAAATAAGTAAAATCAGAAATGAAAGAGGAGAAATTACAACAGACACCTCAGAAATACAAAAGATTATAAGAGAATACTATGAAAAGCTATATGCCAACCAATTTGACAATCTGGAAGAAATGGATAAATTCTTAGAATCACACAACCTTCCAAAACTGGATCAAAAAGAAATAGAGAATTTGAATAGACCAATCACCAGTAAGGAGATCGAAACAGTAGTCAAAAACCTCCCCAAAAATAAAAGTCCAGGACCAGACGGCTTCCCTGGTGAATTCTACCAAACATTCAAAGAAGACTTAATACCTATCCTTCTCAAACTCTTCCAAAAAATTGAGGAGGGAGGAAGCTCCCTAACTCATTCTACGAAGCTGACATTACCCTGATACCAAAACCAGACAAAGACAACACAAAAAAAGAAAATTACAGGCCAATATCACTGATGACCATTGATGCAAAAATCCTCAACAAAATACTAGCAAATGGCATACAACAGTACGTTAAAAAGATTATACACCATGATCAAGTGGGATTTATTCCAGGTATGCAGGGATGGTTTAACATTAGCAAATCAATCAACATGATACACCACATTAATAAAATGAAGAATAAAAATCACATGATCATCTCAATAGATGCAGAGAAAGCATTTGACAAGATACAGCATCCATTTATGATAAAAACTCTGAATAAAATGGGTATAGAAGGAAAGTACCTCAACATAATAAAGACCATATATGAGAAACCCACAGCTAATATCATCCTCAGTGGTGAAAAACTGAAAGCTATCCCTCTAAGAACAGGAACCAGACAAGGATGCCCACTCTCACCACTCCTATTTAACATAGTACTGGAAGTCCTAGCCAGAGCAATCAGGCAAGAGAAAGAAATAAAAGGGATCCAAATTGGAAAGGAAGAAGTGAAATTGTCACTATTTGCAGATGACATGATTTTATATATAGAAAACCCTAAAGAATCCACCAGAAAACTTTTATAAGTAATAAACAAATATGGTAAAGTTGCAGGATACAAAATCAACATACAAAAATCAGTTGCATTTCTATACACTAACAACGAAGTAGCAGAAAGAGAAATTAAGAATACCATCCCATTTACAATTGCAACAAAAAGAATAAAATACCTAGGAATAAACTTAACCAAAGAGGTGAAAGATCTGTACACCGAAAACTATAAAACATTTCTGAAAGAAATTGAAGACACAAAGAAATGGAAAGATATTCCGTGCTCTTGGATTGGAAGAATTAACATAGTTAAGATGTCCATACTTCCTAAAGCCATCTATAGATTCAATGTAATCCCTATCAAAGTTCCAACAACACTTTTCACAGAAATAGAACAAAGAATCCTAAAATTTATATGGAACAACAAAAGACCCCGAATAGGTAAAGGAATCCTGAGAAAAAAGAACAAAGCTGGAGGTATCACACTCCCTGATTTCAAAATATACTACAAAGCTATAGTAACCAAAACAGCATGGTACTGGCACAAAAACAGACACACAGATCAATGGAATAGAATCGAAAGCCCAGAAATAAACCCACACAGCTATGGACAGCTAATCTTCGACAAAGGAGCCAGGAATATACAATGGGGAAAAGATAGTCTCTTCAACAAATGGTGTTGGGAAAACTGGATAGCCACATGCAAAAAAATGAAAGTAGACCCTTACCTTACACCATACACAAAAATTAACTCCAAATGGATTAAAGACTTGAATGTAAGACCTGAAACTATGAAACTTCTAGAAGAAAACATAGGCAGTACGCTCTTCGACATTGGTCTTAGCAACATATTTTTAAGCACCATGTCAGACTGGGCAAGAGAAACAATAGAAAAAATAAACTAATGGGACTACATCAAACTAAAAAGCTTCTGCACAGCAAAGGAAACCATCAACAAAACGAAAAGACAACCTAACAATTGGGAGAAGATATTTGCAAACCATACATCTGATAAGGGCTTAACCTCCAAAATATATAAAGAACTCATGCATCTCAACAACAAAAAAACTACCAACCCAATTAAAAAATGGGCAAAAGACCTGAACAGACATTTCTCCAAAGAAGATATACAGATAGCCAACAGACACATGAAAAGATGTTCAAAATCATTAACTAGCAGGGAAATACAAATCAAAACTACAATGAGATATCATCTCACGCCCGTCAGAATGGCTATAATTAACAAGACAGGAAACAACATGTGTTGGAGAGGATGTGGAGAGAAGGGAACTCTCATACACTGCTGGTGGGAGTGCAAACTGGTGCAGCCACTATGGAAAACAGTATGGAGATTCCTCAAAAAATCAACGATAGAACTACCATATGATCCAGCTATTCCACTGCTGGGTATTTATCCAAAGAACTTGAAAACATCAATGCATAAAGATACATGCACCCCTGTGTTCATTGCAGCATTATTTGCAATAGCCAAGACTTGGAAGCAACCTAAGTGCCCATCAAGGGACGAATGGATAAAGAAGCTGTGGTATATATACACAATGGAATACTACTCAGCCATAAGAAATGATGAAATCCAGTCATTTGTGACAACATGGATGGACATTGAGGGTATTATGCAAAGTGAAATAAGTCAGAGGGAGAAGGTCAAATACCGTATGATTTCCTTCATTAAGTAGTAGATAATAACAACAATAAACAAACACATAGAGACAGAGATTGGATTGGTGGTTACCAGAGGGGAAGGGGGGAGGGAAGAGGGCGAAAGGGATAATTCGGCACATGTGTGTGGTGAGGGGTTGTAATTAGTATTTGGGTGGTGAACATGATGTAATCTGTGCAGAAATAGAAGTATAATGATGTACACCTGAAATTTATACAATGTTATAAACCAATGTTACTGCAATAAACAAACAAACAAAAAGAAATAAAAAAATTATGACTAGCTTTAAGACTCTAACTCGAGCTACAATTAAATTGAGGCAATGTAAAAGTGTAAGTGTTGATAAGATTATCAAGGTTGGAATGTTTGAGCTAATTTTATATAAAGAGGTTATATCAACTTTTCCTGAGTATGTTTTAAAATGTCTGACTAGGAATGCTTCCCCTATCCAAACTTATAAGACCAAAACATATTGATAAAGTCCTAATGAAAGTTATGATCAGAGATATAAGTTGATAGAATTCAGATGAAATTCTGTGGAAAAATTGATATATTTACAAGCTTTATGTGAAGTGATTATATCTCTTTTTGCCTAATTGTATTATAGATTGTATTGTAGGGATAGACATCGTGTCTCACTGGGGAAAGTTTCCCCTGCCTGATTGTAAGACAGCATACAGACCGGCCCTTCAGACAATGTTAACTAAACTTACAAAAGAGAAATCAATGGGGTTGCCTGAGCCCACACACTATGAGATAAAACTAGAGGCTAATATTGGGTGCTAATAAAAGGATAATAAAAGCCTCCCCTCTTCCTTAAAATGCTCCTAGATATTAATTGAGACAAAAGATTGAGACATTGGAAACTGATGAGGCAAATATGCCCCAGAAACTCCATCTTAAAGAAAACTTGACTGCTTTCTCTATGCCTTTGTGATGTAGATTTTCTTCTCCCATCTTCTCTAGGACCTAAGAGCCATTTTTTGAGACGCAAATGTTTCTCATAAACTAGTGAGTTTTGTATTACACCAGATTCATAAAAATTTAATGGAAGCTATAAGGTCTTTCTCTGTGTCAACCTGTGTGTTCATGTGTGTCTATATGTATTTTATATGTGTGTGATATGGCCAAAATTAAGAGCTCTGTTTAATTAGCTTAAAGTAAGCGCTTACCTAAATTATTTCTAAATGTGAAAGAAACTAACCCAAATGTCTTTCAAGTTAATGTGATATGAAATTATCTTTGGTAAATGAAAGCTTATTTAAGTTTGTTGGTTTAATTAAAACAAGCATGTCCTCAGAATTATCAGCATTTGATATGATACAGACTTGCAGTCTGGGTTTACTAGTCAAATAAGCTCATGTTATCCCTGTTACAAATTTGTCAGCATAATAACTTAAAATGATAGCTAATTTTTTCTAATATCTCATGAAGTTTTCATGGGTAATCTGAACATAATTGTTGGGAAGAAACGATTCAGACATAAGTGAGATAAGAGTTTATAGATAAACTTTTACCAATGATTTAGTTTATAACATATGTATTTAAAATAGTTTCCAAAATCTCCTTGGTAACTTAAAACTTTGACGTTTTGCTCGGTTAATTTAAATGATAAAAATGCATTCAGTATTTAGATCATTTCCAAATAAGATAAAATATTAGACACTAATTAGTTTTAATATCAAAAGTAAACTGATGCAAAATCAGAATTTGGTTTCTTCTCTCTCTCCTATGGGGTTAATAACTCTATTGATCCCGTTGAGCTACGAATCTCTGTGAACTGATGATTTTGTGTATTAGAGACGGTGGCAAAGGAAAGCAGCCTCCACCAAGATGATCTCTTTGTGATTCTGGACTTGTTGCCTCCTTGATACAGCAACTAGGTATACTCCTTTAGAAAGCATCTATCAACTTGCCACTGAGCTCTTGCCAAAAATGAGGGCCTTATGAATGAATATTGTAGGGGAGGAAGAGAATTCTTCTATCCTCTAGGTCCTTCCAGCTGGGCTAGGAATTAAATTGGCATGAGACAGAATGACAGGAGAAAATCAAACAAAGCTTTATAACATGTATACATGGGAGAAACCCAGGAAAACTGAGCAACTCACCAAAATGGCTGAAGCTGCCACCTTAAATAGAATCTTCAGCTAAAGACAAAGAAAGGTGTTGGAGGTAGTGGTTGGAGACTTCAAAGGGGAGGAAGGCAATTCACACAGAGATGGAAAAGTCAATGTTTGGTAAACAAAACTTTGATAAGAATGGGCTTAGCAAAGACCCTCACAGTCTACCTATACCCAGAGTTATCTATGGTGATGGGCTGTTCTGGGGAGAGGCCTTTTATCTTAATTTCTTTTAGGCAGTTAGGTGGAAGGTCAAAGCAAAGGTCGAGAGTGTTCCATAGCTTGCTGGACAGGTTCCAGAGCAAACTATTGGTTTGAGATCTACTCAAAAGACGCTGACAGGATCAAAAGATGCTGACTTGCAGATTAGTTGATATAAAGAATCAGGTAGAACATCCAAGTGAGACCAGACTGTCTCTAATGCTTAAAGTGTCGTTAACATGTTGGGCCTCCCTTTTGGTCATGGCGGATCCAAAGAGAGAGTAGTTTTTCTTTGATTTTTGGAGGTACTGAATATTATGAGTCCACCTAAATGCTCCCAAGAAACTACTTGATATGATAAATCTCAGGATTTATCAGCCACTCCTGTTGAAGAAGTGTGATAATACTACATTAAAGGTAATTGAGACTGAGGCTTCTGGCTCGCCAACCAATAGGACATCATCTATATAGTGAAAGCTTTGGACATCAGAGAGTAGAAGCATGCATGCTAATTCCTGACGTGCCCACTGATAGGAAGTTATAGGGGAGTTTGTCCTACTAACATTTCTCTACATGTGGTTCTTTCCTGATTGAGAGAAGCCCATATGGCACTTATAGGATGGTGAAGTACAAGCATATCGCATCAATCCTACTGTATATTCAGATGTAGAAGAATCAACAGTGCATGGAATTGGCCCCAAAGGATCCACCTACAAAGTCCCCATTAGATTTCCTCCCTCACTGTGGATCCTGTCCAAAGAGAAACAGTTGGATTTGTCCATCTCCTTGCCCCACACCACTGGGTGGGATGGTGATTTGGGTGCCTATATCCAATAAAACCATAAAAGTTTGAGTCCCTCCTGTCTCTGGAGTTTCCTAGTATACATGTACAGGTGCATATGGTTTTCAGTACCTCATGAGGACAGGGAAACTTCAGCCCACTCTTAATTTTGTTTTTCCATAAAGCAACTGAGCTTAGGGTAGAGGGAGGAGAGAGGGATGGAGTGCCTGGAGGGAGAGGATGACTCCACACCAGTCAGCGTGGCACATTTACTGTTGGTTTCAAGTGGTCCTGGAACTGCACGTGACTCAACTGAATAATCCTTTAGTGTTTTTGACCTACCCAATGTCTATATCAGGTGGCAAGTTCATCGTTATTTGACACCATCCGTTTCAGCTCGAGGGACTCCTTGACTCATAGCTATAGCCACATTGCTTTTCAGTGAAAGTTGTGATGCTTGCCGCCCCATTGTCATAATATCCTTACCTCCTCCTGCCTGAAGCACATCACTATTGAGACAGCTTGAATCAATCCTATCTTTCATCAGCTATTCAGCCTCTAAACATTCATTAATAAGTAGGGCTCTAGGGGACACTCACCTCCTCTCTGACACGGCCCCTACACACACACACCTTGAGGAAGAGCATTTCTTCCCAAATCCCGTGGAGTCTTTTCATATCCTTAACACAGACCCATGAGGCCCTTATTCTTCCTTTTCCAGAAAGCCACAGCTCTGTCAGCATATCATCCTTATTCATGAAAAGTACTCACAAACTGGTAAGTGAGATTGGCAACATTTTAATGGAAACTGGAGATAGACATGAGACTCCAAGTCAGAAAATAAGGACTTGATCACTCCCAGCACAGCAGGAAACCTGAGCCTCCTGTTTGCAATGGTGTACCTTGTCCCCCACCCCAACAAGTCCCACAGGGGTGATCTATGTCGCAGCTGAGGAACTCTGAGCTTAGGGAACCTGAATTTTTTATAACGGCTGCAAGCAAATCTGATGAACCTTTGCCCCGGAGGAAGGCATTATCTTTTTTACACTGGACAGTTAACAAACTTGCATTCTTCTTTGAAGGAAGACACTCTCTTCCAAGGCTGTTTACTATGCAAACATATTTGAAAAGGTAGTTTGGAACAAAAGGCCATAAGTGCCTTTGTTTGCAAGATGTGCAGAAATGCTAAAGGTTCATGGAAATTTGTTTTTTAACAACGACTTCTTAAACGTAATGACCTTTTCTTTTTATATTCTAATGAAAATATTACTCTATTTGCTTTCATTCAAAAAAGATATTGGTTAGAATTGAGTCTGTCATGGGGAGAAGAATGGGAAAACAGTGAGCCTGGAGGTGGGTGTGTGAGGACAAAAGTGGAGGGTCACTGGTAACCCAGCTTGCAAGTGGTTGGGGCATGCTGATCTACTAATAAGGCAGAATTTGTTAATTAATGCAGCATATATTTATGGAGCACCTACATTGTGCTAAACACTGTTTTTGGTTTTGGGCATACAAAAGCTAGCGAGAAGGCATGCAAAATAACCATAATGCAATTATATTTAAGAACACAGATGTGGTGGTTCTTCAGATAAGGGACTGAGTCTGTGCAGAATTTAGGAATCAGGTCAAGAACACATATCTTTACTTGGGTCTTGAATGCACAGTGCGAGTTTTCTGAGGGAAATGCAGTTGGGAGGGCGAAAGGAATTCTATGAGGAAAGAAGGGTGAGCCCTGGCAAGCATCTACAGAGAACTTCAGGAAACATTCGGTAGCTTGACTGAACGGAAGCACAGGTGAGAGAATGGCACAGGAGATACAAAGGGATAAGTAAGTGGGGCCAGCTCATGGTGAGCCATGACTGCTATACCAGGGTATTTGGGCTTTAACTCTAGGGTAAAGAGAAAACCTTGAAGATTTATAGATAATACTATGGCACGATCAATATACAGATGCTAAGAACCTCTTGACTGTCATAAATAAATATAAGAAAGGGTTGGAGTTAGAGAGACGGTTAAAAGGCAAATGTGATCATACTTGGGAAATATACGAGGGGCATGAACAGGGTTGTAGAGAGGAATAGATGATGTCTGAGACTTGGAATACAGTCTTTTGAAACTGGGTAGGAAGGTGTATGTGTAAGAAGGGCAGAAAAAAATGACACCCTGTTTTAAAACTTGTTCATTGGAAAAGTGGCCAACCAATGTCATTTTGATGATGATGTCATTTTCATAATGGTAGAGGGTTATTCATAAAGCTTCTACAGATAAACATGTTAAATATTGCAGGGTAAAGAGTGTGCGTGAATTGATGTTGTGACTCTCCATTCCATTTATTCTTGTAAAGTGGCATCGATTGCACAAAACTTTCCTCATTGCCTATGTTACACATGTTTGAAATAGTCTCCTGCAAAAAGGGAAACAATTTTTTCCCTTGCCTTTAACTATTGTGACTTTAACTTTTTTATTTGAATCAATTGAAAGTAGAATAAAACTATTTACTATAAATTCTAAGATGTAAAAAATATAGACCAAATACTCAAAGAACCACCAAAAGCTATAGCTTTATCAAACAAATTTGAAATCAAATATCTATTCTATCAAATAATCACAAAAATGATAGCTTTGTTAGATAGTTTTGAAATCAAATCCATTTCCTTACTCAGAGACTATTAATATTGCTGTTATAGTCTCAATGCAGTAGATAACAGGAAAGGAAAAATTTTTATGTCCGGTAATCATTGGTTTCATGCAGAGATAAAAATACAAAGAATGCTTGCAAATAATTAAACATCCTAATTGTGGATCGTCTTTGATTAGTGCATTGGAAGGCAAAGCCCCTTCAGAGTCTTGGAATGTGGCACTGTGAGAATACTGCAGCTGATCTTCCCCGGTTCCAGCTGACGATTACTTATCTCCCCTTCCTCCTATAATATCCGTTCAGTGCCTTATAAATTGGATCCAGCTATTAGCACTATTCATTTATTTCCTGTGAAGATGGTTGAAGCTTTATCTATTTGAGTGTTAGATTTAGTATCACTTTTCATTTCCTCCTTGACTAAATACATGTTCTTCAAAATAGCTTTATTCTAACGTCCTTTCCTCACTTCTCACGCCCCCAACTGCAGAGACACAAACACAACACACACGCTCAGGCTCTCATACAAAAGACCTTTTTCTCCTTTTCTTGGTTACTTTGTAATAAATGTATTGTATTGTCAAGGTTGAAAAAAGTATCACAAAATGAAGGACAGATTTATCATGACTTTTAGTGACCTTGTGCCTCTGGACTGTGAACTTCACAAGTGTTTCTCCATTTTTTCTCTCCCCTTAGGTGGGATGGGAGGGCTGGAGTTGGGCATATTCCTTACCACAGGTCAGTTAGGCTCTGCTAAAACTCCAGCAGGTTAGGCTCTGGTGAACTAGTTTCCCCTGAGAGCAGGCCATGTTAAGAAAAACATAGTGCTTCAGTGTATTTCAAATGGTTCCTTTTCCGCCTTCCCTTGCCAGAAGCATGGGGAGATTTTTCTCTGGTATTTACTGTGAGAACTGGGTTGAGCTTCTGGAGGTAAAAATCACAAAAGCATGGGGGCCCCTATGACTGGGTCCCCCTGGAGTTTTTAACTCAGACCTGTCCGCACTGAGCCTCCAACAATTTGTCAATTACAGTTCAAGTTTCCCTGCTCCAGAACTGGTTCCCAAGGTGCTTTCTCCATGGCTCCAGTAAGCCTTGACTCCCTGTATATAACTGTCTGTCTCTGCAATCTTGGGGGCAGCGGTTTTCTCTGTGTTCTCATCTCTACAGATCCAAGAAGAGTTGTTGATTTTTAGTCTGTTCAGGACAGAGTTGCAACTTCCAACCTCCTTACATGTGGAATTGGAAATCCTATCATGGCTTATAATTTGTGGTAGCTCATGTGATTTCTCAGGAACACATGCTGAAAAGGAGAGAAAAATAAGCTGGGCTCCAGTAGCTGCCCATCTTCCAAATTTTGGCAGGTATAGGGCATCTAGTCAGGCTAAGTATAGTGTTTTATAGAGTGCAATTTTCTGGTCCCATTTCTATGTTGAGAAGTCATGGAATTAGGCTGATATCACTGGACAATAGGCATTCTAGTCAGTCAAGCGACTCTTGTACTTCTAAGACATCTTACCTAATTGATGTGCACTCCAGAAAGACACTGGGAATGTAGAGGTGGGTTACAGCTCCTAACCTGGCAAGAAAGAGCCAAGGTTCCAGGCCCTTGGCCAATAATTGCAGTAATCTTCAGGATAATTCTAGATGCAGACGAATCACCCAAAGAACGGATAGGGAAAGTGATCAGAACAAAGGAAGATGTTGAATTATTTGGTAACATCATTTATGGCGTTGATTAAAATGAATATTTGTCCATTCTTTGCAAGGTGGAGATGTTTTCTGAGCTTAAAATATAATAGGAGAAAACGTAATATAAAAGATCACAAAAGAAAAAAATGGAATTGACTATAAAAAGTTAAAATCTGTTTTAGGCTTCTGTTGCTACTATCCATGCTCTTTTAACTTCATTAAGCTTCCTAAGACATAATGAACTGTGTTTAAGTAGGTGGGCCCAGGAGGCAGACTAAGTGGGTTTAGATATTGGTTCTAATATTACTAGCTATGTGATTTGGGTAAATCATTTAAATTCTCTGTGTCTTTATTATGTCATCCATAAAATAGTTAAGATAACATTTTATGAAGATTTACATGAACTAAAAATTGAAGTACTTAAAACAGCACCCACCTGGCCCATTGTAAACATTTAAGAAATGTTAATGATTGCTATTATCATCTAAAGTTAATAGTGATACTGTAAGATGAGATTTTATAATCATTAATTCCAAATGTAGAGCCTTAGTTTACCATTATTGAGAGTACCATCAAGCCCAATAAAATGAAAAATACTCTATAACTTGGTGATTGTTTTTTCCTGTGTTGTAGGCCATAAAACTTTCTTTTTTTAAAAAAAAAAAATCAAATTAAAAAACAAGCAGAAATCCTTAAATATTTGCTCATCTCTTCATTGTTCTAAAGATCCTGAGCCCCAGGTCCTCTTCCTTACGAAAATGGTGAGCTTATTGTCCTGAAGATTATTGCTTCTCACATAGTTTGATAGTTCCTCATTGAAACAGTTTGTTGGATTGATTTTCTTTTTCTCCCTGTTTTCTTGCTACTCATTTGTAGAGAAATACATACTTTAAATATTATTTCCCACTCTAGTTATGGGTTTCTGTTCTCTCTTTGAGTACTTTCTCTTATTTGGCAGCAAGAAATATTGAGGTCCTACCGGGCAGGGATAGTGTCTATTTTTATAGTGTTATTCTCTTGTGAGGCTGTTATTCAATTTAAAGAATAAATTGCCTTCTGTGTGAAATGCTGCAAGGCAAGGTTGACCAGATGACCCAGGTTTGTAGACTTCTATTTTTTAAAGATATACTTTTGGTTACTGCCCTTTTGGAATGGAAATATGTTGCATGTTTCTAGTCTGCCATGGGCCATCTTAGCATTTTCAGTTCCAGACCATAGAAATAGGGAGATATAGAAAACACATAGGCAGAACTTGTAATATTTTGTCATGTTGCTAAAGCTTCTTTTAAATTTTTATTATTGTATTTACTTTTCAGAATAATTTGCTCTATTAAAGGGAAAAAAGAGGAGTTTTCCTCTCTTTTTAAGAACTAAGAAGATAAATAATTTAGAAACCTAAATAATGTGAACCTAGGAGGATTTTTATATTAAATATAGATCTTTTCATTGCCAAGCCCAGGAGAAAATATAGTTGGGGGACCTTCAAACTTTCAAAGTTTTAACAAAATTCTAGCATCATTATATGCATAATTCAGGCATGATTTAAAGGTGTTATAGATATTCTTCTTTCTTGAGAAGTCACTGCAATCTTCTGCAACTTTTTTGCATCTATCCTCCTCCTGGAATGTTATTGATTATCCATTGAGGCTCTTGGTGTCAAGTAGAAACTTGCCATAAGGCTGAGAATAAAATCACGTTTAGATTTTTGGTGATTTGGTGAGTCATTGCATCTGCCTTCCTTTCTATGTAATATATTATTTTTATTTATATTGTATGACATAGTTTGAATTAAAGTAGTTCCAGGAAGGTCATCAACTTAAGAAAAATCTCCCGTTAATAAATTGCTTATTAATTTCATTTTTTTTTAATTAAACTGCTTATGTCTCCAGTTGAGAATCGTATGTTGAAGAAAAGTATTTCAGGATAGTATTTGCACTTAAATAAGGTTTGAAGCACCTAGAATGGAAGTCAGGTTTTTCAAATAAAAAATGCATAGTACTGGGAAAAAAGAAAATTGTGTTAGTTTTTAAAATTTAGAAAATAATTCTCATAAACTATTTCTTTACTTCCAAAGAGACAATTTAACATGCTCGTACGATAATGGGGGTAAAGAATCCTAACATTTCAGTTAGTTAACCAAATTACATTGATTACATAAGGCAACGTTTTATTTGAAAACGAGAACAGTCTGATACCAGAGTTTGAAAGATTCTTCATGTCTTCTTACTGTAACACAACATTTCAAGCTTTAACAAATCAGTGTAATGATGTCATTAAATTTCAACGTGAAACAATTTATAGACAGTGCTGAAATTCTAATTTTATTTTGAAGAATAGACTTATCGTAGTTGCTGAATATAAGAATGTTTTCTTAATTGATACAAAGAGAATTAAACTAGATTCTATATTTTTAAACTATGTAAAATTGACCTTTAAATGATTAGTTTTATGAACTTTATATTGCCAATTTGTGTAGAAAACCTGATAACTAATTCATTACTAGTGAAGTGAGAATTAAATAAATGGACATTAGGAGCTATAAATGTGTAACATTTTCACCGGGAAAAATTCATTCAGCCTTCATCAGAGAGAAATATATCTCAATTAGCCATTGAAGTGGGGAAAGAATCACAAGGCCAAAAAAGCAAAATGCTTGGGAAAGAAAATTATAAACTTTGCTACAAAATTCTGAACTTCCTGGTCTTCAGTTTGAGCACTGAGGGAGGATCCCACTGCTTTGTTTTTGGGAGAGGCCAGGAGTAGAAAACACTGACCCAGATTCTCATTCCATACAGCTCTGGGGGAGAACCACACTCCACTGGAAAAGTTCAGTCTGCAGAAGCATAACCACAATTGTTAGATGCTTTTCTCCTAGCTAAATTAATTCCCTGGTTGTTTAAATAGGAAAAAAATGTTCTTTGAAACTATTCAATAGCAAAATAGACTAAAGAGATATTCTCTTATATAATGACAACTTCCACTTCCTTCACGTCATTAGTTGATAAAATCTTTCCCTGTCTCAGTAGCTGTTTTTTCTATGCTCACTTCAGTTCTGAAAATGAAATTCCCAGGGCCTGGCAGAGGGCAATAACGTAGCTCAATAAGCTTGTGAGTTTAGCTTCAGGAAGGCATCACTATCCTCTGCCGCCATTCCACATCCAGAGAAGCTGAAACACAGCCCTCTACGCTCTTTTTGAGAAACTAATAGACCAGATTATTGCATTTCAGTTTGGTGAAATTAGAAACTGCAAGCTTAATTTTTAAAGACCTACATTTTTAAATGCTCAATAACATTGAAAATTTCTTCTTTCACACTTTTATTTTGATTGTTATAAATTCTGTTTGAGCAATGATTTTGTCGATTTGAGAAAGAAAGAATATGCTGTTGGTAATTAGAAGATTTGGTTCTAATCCTACTTTTGTCACTAGCTGACTTTTCAATATTCTTCAATACATTTAACTTCCTTGGGCTTAATTGTCTCCATTACTAAAATATGAAGATTGGATAAAATCATCTTTTTTGGCTTCCACTCCCTGGGCTTGCATGTGCTGTGATCTGCTCCAGTACCCAGGCTACTTGTTTTGAGAGATTTTGAAATTTCTGAATAGAACTCATATTTATTATAGTGTCTTCTGTATTTAGTTCTTGATTGCTGTGAACTTTGTGATGTACACAAAGTTCATATTTCTTATATTTAAATTACAGAAGCAGAAATCTGATGTTGTAATTCATTTAACTAGTATGTATTGATCCCTTCTATGCTCCAGACATTCTTTTAATGGCTAGGATACATTATTAAACAAAACAGGCAAAGATCATCCCTTATATTTTACTGAAGAGAGAGATAGACAAGAAACAAGATGTAATATATAAGAAAAAAATAATACATGCATAACATTAGGTTAGAAATTCATACTTATAGAAAAAAGAAAAACAGAACAGTAGGGGGATTGTGGTGGACTGCCTTATTAAATAGGGTGGGCAGAAAGGGCTCATCAAGGAGACGTTAGAACAAAATCTTGAAAAAAGTGAGGGAGTTAGCCAGTCCAATATCTGGTGAGGAGCATTTCTGGCAGAAAGAACAGCTAAGCTAAGATCTAACGCAGGATGGGTCTGTTGTGTTCACAGAACAGTCAGGAAGTCAGGATGGTCGGGGCTGTGTGAGCAAGGGCAGAGCAGCAGGGCGGGTAAGAAGTGTGAGTGATGGGCTTCCCCAGTGGCCCAGCACTTCTTGGCTTCCTGTCTCCATGCCCCGCGGCAGTGCTCCTCACTACTGACTCTGCGCTGGGCCATGTGATTTGGTTTGGGAGGGCAGCAAACTTGAATCAAGGGAGATAGTAAAAGCCTCTTTCCTTTCTCTTGGAACCTTGCCACTGCCATGGAAGAAGCCCAGGCCAGCCTGCGGGAGGATGAAAGACCACATGGAGAGGAGCTGAGGCATCTCCCTGAAGCCACCCTAGACCAGACAGACAGCCCTGGGGAGCTTACTAGCTGACATCGGACACTGCACGGCTGACCGCTAGGTTCCTGAGAACTAATCAAGTGTTGTTGAAAGACAGTTCTGAGGTGGTTTGTTTTGTGGCAGTAACTAACTGATCTAAGAAGTAATGTCAGTGCCATGATGGAGGCTGGGGGTAAATCTCGTGGGACCCGGTTAGGATTGTAAAAATTTTTGCTTTTACTCTGAGTAAAATGAGAAATCATGACAAAGTTTTGAGCAGCCATACAACATGATCTGTTATTTTAAAATGCTCACTCTAGCTGCTGTGTGTCTTACTTCCTCATTAGAATTCCTGATTCCCTGGCCCATCCTGGTTCACAACTCCAGGGTGCAGAAGAGGGATTACTGCCACCATTGGAACATTTGCTCAATTTACAAAGAGAAATGTTCTTGTTAATTTGACTTGGATTTAGTATGACTTCTTGCGGATGCTAAAGTTTGTTCTGGCTTTTCATTTTTCTTGCAGGGAATTATTTCTATTTCCTTTTGCTCAAAGATGACTTCTGCACGGAAAGTATGACCTTTTAATCTAATTTTCATTTTTAAAGAGCTCGTGGCTTTACATGGGAGTTACAGCCTCATGCATATTATGAGAAAAGAGCCAGGGGAGGCAGAACCCATGACATCCTTCTAATACTGTGGAATCTCGGATCCCTGGGAATGAAGTGACTAGAGGAAATCACTTCTAATTATTCTAGGATTAATATTCTAAGAATCAACCTTTCATGACATTTAGTTTACTACGTCACACAAAGTGATATTTCTCAGACACCCATGGCAACAAATACCACCCAGAGCATTTGTTCTAGCTCTAGACCTGGACTCCAAGTTATAAGAGACAGATTGTTTCTGCTAAAACAAAAACCAAAAAACCCTTATGGTTACAAAGATTATTTTGCTTCTTGGTTTGAAAAGAGTTATTTAAGGAAACTTTTTACCTTAGGAAATGGTGTCTTTTCTATCTCTGAGATTAAATAAAATTTTGTTTGTGCAAATTCTATACTAATAATTTCTTCAATCTCTCTGTCTCTCTCTCTGTTTTTCTCTCTGTCCTGCTCTCTTGTTCTCGTGATATAGCTATCTCATTATCATCTACCTAAGAAACACAAGATCCTGAAGAACTGTATTTTTTTTTTTTTTTGTGAGGAGGACTAGCTCTGAGCTAACATCTGATGTCAATCCTCCCCTTTTTTCTTGAGGAAGATTGGCCCTGAGCTAACATCTGTGCCCATCCTTCCTCTACTTTATATGGGATGCCGCCACAGCATGGCTTGACAAGTGGTGTGTCGGTGTGGGCCCAAGCTCCGAACCTGCGAACCCCGGGTGGTGGCATTGGAGCATGCGCACTTAACCGCTGTGCCACCGGGCCAGCCCCTGAAGAACTGTATTTTTTATGAAATTAATGAGTATCAGAGTACCTGAACCACAGTAGTGGTTCAAGCATATAGTGAGGGACACGGAACAAATATAAATTAATCTCTATTTTCTTCGTAGATATTTAAAATTGTTAATAACTTTCTAGAAGAGATTTCTTTTACAAAGGTAATTTCGCATTATTATAACTATCCTCACAACAACTATTTGAGAAAAATATTAACATCATCTGTATCTACAATATATTTCTAGATATAACAAAAACCTGACTGTAAGGTAATTATGCATTTCTTCAAAGACAGGAACAAAAGTTATCAGACCAATATTAAAAAAAAAAAACTATTAAAGCTATAGATGAAATAGTCAAGTGTCTAAAATAGGTTGGCTATACGTAAGGAGACTTTATTACAAAGACTAATCAAATAGAGATTTAGTGTTTTTGGCATTGAAGAGACCAGAAATGGCCAGTCCAAGGCTGGTACAGTGGCTCCACTCTGCCCTTAGGGATCCAAACTCCTATCTTTCTGCTCTGCCATGCTTTGTGTGAGGCATTCATTCTCAACATTGTCAGAAGATGACTCCTCCTTCTCCTTCGCACCCCTAACATGTAGTTTCTGCATTCCTGGTATGAAGAAGGGCAATGGAAAATGACAAAATTATGTGCCAACTTAGTCTCACACTTTTAAAGAGTTTTTCTGGAATCCATACTCAGAGATTTCTGCAGAAATATCATTGGCCAGAAATAGAAGAGAGGTTGTGACATGTAATTGTTTATTGCTCTCCTTAACAAAGTGTAGATTCTGTTGGTAATACAAAGACAGAAAAACAGACATTGGTTAGTATGATGGTTAATTTTATGTGTCAACTTGGCTAGGCTATGGTGCCCACTTGTTTGGTCAAACACGAGTCTTGATGTTGCTGTGCAGGTATATTTTAGATGTGGTTAAAATTTAAATTAGTAGACTTTGAGTAAAGCATATTACCCTTCACACTGTGGGTGGACCTCAACCAATCAGTTGAAGGCCTTAAGAGAAAAGACAGATCTGCTGAAGAAATTCTGCCTCCAAATTCAACATTGGTACATCAACTCTTATCTGGGTCTGTAGCCTGCTGGTCTGACCTGCATATTTTGGACTTACTAGCCCCCACAATCATGTGAGCCAATTCCTTAAAATAAATCACTGCCTATCCATGTATGCATCCTATTGACTCTGTTTCTCTGAAAAGTCCTGACTGATTTTGTCACTGAGAGTGATTCTAGAAAAATTAAGTCTTAAGGATGAGTTTTCTGAATGGATTCTGTGGTTTCTGTAGTTGATTCTCAAATCTGATTAGATATAAAGGCACTGATGACTCTATTTCCAGGAGTAAAGAGAGCACCGATAGTCCGTGGTATGTATGGCCATCAAGATAGGCAAATATCACCTTGGATACTCCCAATGAAATCCTTGTAGAAAGCAGGTTTTTGGGTGACCATGTATTTGATACCTTAGAACATTTTTGTCAAACCAACAAGTATAACGAGATTGGCTAGTTGTTCCTGATAGTGCTGGAAAAGCAGAGAAATAAAAGGATGAGGTCAAGGATTTGAATTCCCAGTTTAAGTGCCACATAAGTGACCTGAAAGTTTATAAACTGTAAATCAAATGTAAACTAGAGTTTCTGAAACTGTAATGGCCTCCTGTAAAGCAGTTGTCTTGGAAAACACTGATAGTTTTCCTTAGGACCCACCCCCACAGTCCCCTTTGCTTCGAGACCTGGAACTAAACTCACGCCCCAGCCCAGCAGGCCCTGAAAGGTGAGGAACAAAGTACGGCTGTGAGGAAGTGCCCTGCACTCAGAAAGAACTACATGATTTTCCAATGTATACAGACAGAAACCCAGGGAATATGTGTGGGAATAGATACTAAGGGTTTTGGATAATGGTGGAAGTAACAGAAAGCTGGATCAGGCTGAATTCATTGATATTTCAATAAGCAGAGATTCTGGATTTAATATTGCAGCTCAGAGGGTTAGAAAGGGCTCTAACAGTTTGTTTGTTTTCTTTTGCTGAAACGTGGATCAAAAGGTGACCTACATTAAAAAACTGAAATACCAGAACTGCCTTGGTGTACAGTAGAGAAAGGGATCAAAAGGCTTAGGGAGATGAGAATGTGAGAGTGGATTAATCACATAAGACCTGCTCACCTCCCTAGGAGGGTCTAGAGGACACACCTGTCACCACAACTGTGAGAGATAAATTTGTGAGGTGACAGCCAACATCTTTGAAGAGCGCTGTGGTCACTATTCCCTGGAGGCCAGAAATTTTAGTGGGACCTGCTGCCGCTGGGCTGGGAAACCTAAACGCACTGGGGATTGTGGGATCTTGGGGTGGCAGGAGCCAAGCGGCAACACTTAATCACCAAAGGCAAGGTGGGTGTGCTTATCGTAACGGACAGCAGAGCCAAAGCAGGATTCAGAACAGTCTGACTTGTAGAGATTTCTGACGCTGGCCAGTTGAATCATGGTGTTCATAAAGTGAAAAAATGAGAAGTCTACTGAATTCTTACTTGGCTTGTATAAGCAGAAGAGTTATAGGCCAAGTAAATAAAAGTCTAACTTGCATCATAAAAACAGAGTTATAGCCCCTCAACCAATTACCAGACTTGAGCCAGTTTATAGACTCAGAACCCCTTTGAATGAAGGGGAGGCCAAGTCCCGTTGAGTAAGGGCCCAGCTACACTGACAAAAATTTATACTGTTAATATTTCTCTCAGCCTTCCTCCAAAGGATCTACAGCCTTTAACTGAGTGACTGTGCATTGAGGAAAACAAAATAATCAGACTTTTCAGGAATTACTGGACACTGGCTCTGAACTGATACTATTTCAGTTAGTATCAGTTATTCAGAATATTCAGAAATATTACTATTTCTAGGAGACCCAAAATGCCACTGTGGCCCACCAGTCAGAGTAAGAGCTTATGGAGATCAGGTTTCAGCTCAGATCATTTCACAGTATGCCCAGTGGGTCCCTTAGCTCATCGTATGGTTATTTCTCCAGTTCCAGAATGCATAATTGGAAGACATACTGAACAACTGGCAAAAACCCATACTAGTTCCTTGGTCTGTGGAATGAAGTCTATTATGGTGGGAAAGGCCAAGTGGAAGCCACTAGGACTGCCTCTACCTAGGAAAATAGTAAATCAAAAGCAATACCTCATTTCTGGAGGTATTGCAGAGATTAGTGCCACCATCAAGGACTTAAAAGATGCGGGGGTGGTGATTCCACCCCATTCCCATTCAGCTTGCCTATTTGGCCTGTGCAGAAAACATGAATCTTGGAGAAAGACAGTGGATTTTTGCAAGCATAACCAGGTGGTAACTCCAGTTTCAGTGCTGTACCAGATGTGGTTTCATTGCTTGAGCAAATTAACATGTCTCCTGGTACCTGGTATGTAGCTACTGATGTGGCAAATAATTTTTTCTCCATTCCTGTTAGTAAAAAACACCAGAGTAGTATGCTTCCTGCTGGCAAAGCCAACAATACACATGTACCGCCCTACCTTAGGGATATAGCAACTCTCTAGCCCTATCTCATAATTTAATTTACAGAAATCTTGATGGACTTTCCCTTCCACAAGATATCATACTGGTTCATTATGTTGATGACTTTATGCTGACTCAACCTACTGAGCAAAAGGTAGCAATTACTCTAGACTTATTGGTAAAACATTTTCATGTCAGAGGGTGAGAAATAAATCCAATAAAAATTCAAGAGCCTTCTACATCAGTGAAACTTCCAGGGATTGAATGGTTTGAGGCCTGTCAAGATATCCACTTAAAGGTGAAGAATAAATTTTTGCATCTGGTCCCTCCAACAACAACGAAAAAGATATGCAATGTGTAGTGGGCCTCTTTGGATTTTGAAGGCAACATATTCCTCACTTGGGTGTGTTACTCCAGCCCATTGGCCAAGTAACCAAAAGGCTGCTAGTTCTGAGTGAGGCTCAGCACAAGAGAAGGTTCTGCAACAGGTCCAGTCTACCAATGCTAGCTTCTCTGCCACTTAGGCTATATGATCCAGTAGATCCAATGGTGCCTGAAGTGTCAATGGCAGATAAGGATTTTGTTTGGAGCCTTTCACAGGTCCCTAAAGGTGAATAACAGCTCAGAACCTTCAGATTTTGGAACAAAACCTTGCCATCTTCTGTGGGTAACTATTCTCCTTTTGAGAAACAGCTTTTGGTTTGCTATTGGGCCTTAGCAGAGACTGAATGCTAACCATTGATCACTAAGTTACCAGGCAACCTGAGATGCCCATCATGAACTGGGTGTTGTCTGACCCACCAAGCCATAAAGTTGGGGGTGCACAGTAGTACTCCATCATCAAAAGCAAATAGTGTATGTGGGATTGGGCTCAAGCAGGCCCTGAAGGCACAAGAAAGTTCGATGAAGAGTGGCCCAAATGCCCATGGTCCCCACTCCTCTTACATTACCTAATCTCTCCCAGCTTACACCTATTGCCTTGTGGGGAGTTCTGTACAATTAGTTGACAGAGAAAGAGAAAATTTAGACCTGGCTTATAGATGGGTCTGTATATGGGCAGGAACCAACTGGAAATGGACAGTTGCAGCACTATAGCCCCTTTCTGGGACATCCCTGAAGGACAGTGGTGAAGGGAAATCCTCCCAGTGGACAGAACTTTGAGCAGTGCATCTGGTTATTCATTTTTCTTGGAAGGAAAATGGCCAGATATGTGATCATATACCAGTCATGGGCTATGGCCAATGGTTTGGCTAGATGTTAGGGACTTGGAAGGAACATGATAGGAAAATTAATGACCAGGTGATCTTGGGAAGAGGTATGTGGATGGGCCTCTCTGAATGGGTGAAAAATGTGAAGGTATTTGTGGCCTGTGTGAATGAATGCTCACTAAAGAGTGATTTTAGCAGAGGAGCATTTTAATAATCAACTGGATAGGATGACCCATTCTGTGGGGATCAGTCAGCCTCTTTCCCTAGCCACCCCTGTCAGTGCCCAATGGGCTCATGAACAAAGTGACCATGGTGGCGGAGATGGAGGTTAAGTATGGGCTCAGCAACATGGGCTTCCACTTACCAGAGCCATCCTGGCTACAGCCACTGCTGAGTGTCCAATCTGGCAGCAGCAGAGACCGACACTAAGTTTCTGATATGGTGACAATCTCTGCAGTGATCAGCCATCTACCTGAGGGAGGATTGATTACACTGGACCACTTCCATTATGGAAGGGTCAGCATTTTGTTCTTGCTAGAATTGACACTTACTTTGGATACAGATTTGCCTTCCCCGCATGCAATGCTTCTGACAAAACTACTGTTTGTGGACTTGCAGAATGCCTTACCCACTCTCATGGTATTCCATATGGCATTGATTCTGACCAAGGAACTCACTTCATAGCAAATGAAGTACATAAGTGGGCCCATGCTCATGGAATTCACTGGTCTTACTGTGATTCAGCCATTCTGAAGCAGCTGGCTTGATAGAATGATGGAATGACCTTTTGAAGATTCTGTTATAATGACAGCTAGGTGGCAATACCTTACAGGGTTGTGGCAAGGTTCTCCAGGAGTTTGTACAAACTCAAAATCAATGTCCAACATATGCACATTCATGAACCCCACAGTCTGGATTCATGAATCCAGAAATTAAAGGGTAGAAATGAGAACGGCACCACTCATTATTACCCCTAATGATCCAATAGTAAAATTTTTGCTTCCTGTCCACATGATCTTATGTTCTGCTGATCTAGAAATCTTGGTTACAAAGGGAGGAATGCTTCCATTGGGAGACACAGAAACGTTTCCATTGAACTGGAAGTTAAAACTGCCACCTGGCCACTTTGGGCTCCTCATGCCTTTGAATCAACAGACAAAGGAGGTATTTACTGTACTGGCTCTATTATTGAGACTGATTATCAAGAAGGAAATTGGACTACTACTCCACTACGGAGAAAGGAAGAGTATGTCTGGAATACAGGAGATCACTTAGGGCACCTCTTAGTACTACCTTGTGATTAAAGTCAATGGAAAACTACAACCCAATTCAGCCAGAACTAATAATGGTCCAGACTTTTCAGGAATGAAGATTTGGGGAACCCTACCAGGTAAAGAACCACAACCAGCTGAGGTACCTGCTGATCATGAAGGGAATACAGAATGGATTATTGAAGAAGGTAGTCATAAATAACAGCTATGATCACATGACCAGTTACAGAAATAAGGACAGTAATTATCATGAGTATTTTTCCTTATTTTGTTATGAATGTGTGTGGGGCAATATTTTTGTTTTCATCCCTCTCTTATTCTCTTATCATATAGTATAAAGATGTATTAAGTTTACATCACAGTATTTAAATTACAAATTATCAAGGAGAAGAGTGAGCATCATCTAAGGGTTTTACATACTCTTCTGGGAAAGCATTTGTGTGTTTTTGGATGTACACAGGATAATTGTACCATATTAGGTGGAAGTATAGCCTTGTTATTGCCTTTATTTTGAGAAGAAGAATATTTAAAGAGAAGCAAATGGGTGCCAAATTGACAAAGGGTGGACTCCGATGGTTAATTTTATGTGTCAAGTTGGCTAAGCTAGAGTGCCCAGTTGTTTGGCCAAACACCATTCTAGATGTTGCTGCAAAGGTATTTTTTAGATGTTATTAACATTTAAATCAGTAGACTTTGAGTCAAGAAGATTACTTTCCATAATGTGGGTCTTATCCAATCAGTTGAAGACCTTAAGTGAAAAGACTGAAGTCCCCTGAAGATGAAGAAATTCTGCTTCTGGAGTGCCCCAGCCTGCCAAACTACCCTGCATATTTTGGACTCACCAGCTGCCAAAATTATGTGAGCCAATTTCTTAAAATAAATCTATTTGTATATACATCCTATAGGTTCTGTTTCTTTGGAGAATCCTGACTAATATAACTAGCAATGTCTGCCAGAGTAGACTTCAGCAATGTCCAAATTATTTTTTTTTACATTGTAGTTTTACATGATTTTTTTCAGCTATGATGCACTGAAAAATAAAGACAATTTACATGAGAAAATGTTATTATTTTATAGATAAAGGAATTAAGACTCTTCAGTGGCTAAGTGAATTTCTAAAGATGATATAAACATTAAATGTCGGGTCCAGGGTAGACACTCATATTCTAGAGCTATGAATATCACAGCGGCATTCCAAGGGGCAGTATTCACTTAACACCAATTAGATTTGACTTGGACAAGATTATTGCTTATCCATAAAGTGAGCATAATTGTATCTAAATCAAAAGATGTTTGAAAATTGGTTGAGATGTGTATTCCAGGCATTTTGAACTGTGCCTGATTGCACCATATATTTAATAATTTATATTATTACTTCATATTAAAATGACACTACTGCTTTTTTGTATTATATTCATAACTTTTATGAAGAAATCATCTTTATTTTGCTAAAAGTTAAAATGATTGTACAATGAAAATCATGATCTGAAAATATTTGCTTCTTTAAAAGAGATTTTTACATGATTAGGTTTAATTGATACATCTTTTAAAATAAAACGTAGAAAGACTATTGTAAAATCTAGTTATGTGGTCTTTCCTGATATGGCAAGATACCGTCTGGACCCCTGGGTTTAGAATGGGTGAGGTGAGGAAACTCAGTGAAGAGTGATGCCAAGTATGAATTCTTGCTTCAAAAGATCTAAGAATGTCTTTAGATTTTTCTTAAAAAACTCCAGTATTAATATTTAGAAAGCACTTAGGAAGGGTTTCATCTGTAACTTCCCCAAAAGACCCCTTTGGAATATGATTGATTGGCATTTGATAGACATCCTTTATTATGACATAGTTTTGTTATGGTCTTTTTAGCTTTAATATTAGGAAAAAAAATTTCAAGGCATGCACTTGTGTACTATTCCCAGAGGTGACAACAAGAGGGTTAGACACAGTCAGCTTTCTACAGTCAGTCATAGCCACACACATGGTATTGAACGGATGTGGAATGAGTCTAGAAGGTTTCAGAGAATGAAGAAGGAGGTAAAGACTTCTTACCCCAAAAATGCTTCTATTCAAGAGTAAAATGCATTTGGAAGATGCTAAAAATTGTAGATTCAGATTCAGTAGCCACCACTACCATGGAAATTTTGGCTGCTGAAATCAAATTCAGGTATGTCACATGTGCAGAATGATGATATCTTTACTGAAATCAAAGTTTCAGAAGACATCAGAGAGATGTTAAAAGCAATTTTATAATTTTTGGTAGACCTTTTCATTTAAAACTTATACTGGTTGGTAATTTGATCCCTAGTTTTCTGGACAAAATGTAATTCTGGCTAAATATCTGAATTCTAACACTATATGGCCATTTTTACTGGACGTATTGAATCTATCCACAACATTTGATGTACCTGATCTTTCTCCCCGTCTAAACTGCCTTTTAAAATTTTATTTCCAGGACACTGTACTTGATTGGCGTTCTTCCTAACTTACTGGTTGTTCATTTTCAGTTGCCTTTGTCGATTCCTTCTCTTTTACCTGACCCATTAACATTGGCAGGGCCCAAAGCTTAGTTTTTATACTTTTCTCTTTTAGTTACAGACCCATGGTGGTCTCATCTAGTCGCATAACTTTAAAGACTATCTATCTGCTGATGTCTTGCAAACTTTTTAAATCTCTTGGCTAGATTGTGCTTCTAAATGCATATATCCAATTGCTCACTCAGCATCTCTTCTTGCCTAACAGAGATCACAAATGTAACATGTATAAAACTTTTGAAATACCAAATATTGTGTCCCAAATCTGCTTCCTCACTTCCCCCGGCCCCTGGACATCTGCTTCACTTCCATTCTTCCTGTTGTCCAAGCTGGAACCCTTGGCGCAATACTTAGCTCCTTTTTTTGTCTCTCATTCTATATCAAATCTGTTAGGAAATGATAGTGGCTCTATCTTCAAAACGTATCCTTCACTGTTACCTCCCTTGTCTGAACCACCATCACCTCTTGCCTAGATATTGATTTACTCTCTATAATGTGTCAGATTATGTTGTATCTCTATTTCACTCAGATTAGAAGCCCAAGTCCAGAAAATGGCCAATATGGTCTCTCATGTTCTGCTACCCTCCCCTCCTCTCTGACTCCTCCTACCATTGGCACACATGCTCAGTTAGCTTCAGCACACTAGCTTCCTTGATGTTGTGTGAACATACCAGACATGTTCTTGTTTTACGGTTTTTGCTTTATCTGTTCTAGAAGGTTCTTCCATTAGATATCAATTCAACTAAACTCATCACTTTGTCTAAATCTCACCATTTCAATGAAGCTTATCTTGATCACCATATTTAATACTAAGTCCTGACCACCCTCACACCTCCCCTCCTATTCCCGAACCCCAAACTAGAACTTCTGACTCTCTTTACTTGCTTATTTTAATTTTTTCCATAGAATTGCTCATTTTTGATGCCTTTTCCGAAATAGAACATAAGCTCCTTAGGAATCTTTGATGTTGGTCACTGATGTATCTAAACACCTAGAACAGTGCTTGGCACTTAGTAGACACTTAAAACAATTTTTGAATGAATGCATAAATAAATTAATGTGAGAAAAGCTATACATTTTGGACAAAATCTCATCTGTAGTCAAGAAAAACTAAGTTGATAGTGAGTTTGAAGGTGACAGTAGTTTGAAAGGAAAAAAAAAGTTTTCTTTTTCCTATCTACCAAGTTCAGTTTTTATTATCTATTATCTTTTATATCTTTTATAAATTATCTATTATTTATTTTATTATAAATAAAAATTATTTTTTAAAAATTATCTTGTATATTTTATAAATATACTATTATCTGTTACACTATACTATATCTATCTATTATTCTAATAGCATAA
The DNA here is from genome assembly GCF_057802395.1 of Ceratotherium simum simum. Taxonomy (NCBI): domain Eukaryota; kingdom Metazoa; phylum Chordata; class Mammalia; order Perissodactyla; family Rhinocerotidae; genus Ceratotherium; species Ceratotherium simum. Next base: position 42,619,834 of record NC_141926.1, on the reverse strand, counting down.
AATAGTATAAGATATTAATATAATATTAATAGTATTTTATAAAAATGCTATCATCTTTTATAAATTTAACACTTTTATGCAAAAATGTCTAACATTTTCAGATTCCTAAAGATAACAAAATTATGTACTTTTGTATTAAAAGAAGAAAAAATACCTGACCTAGGGAAACAATAGGACAACAGAAAACTAATGCCTGCATTGCTGTGATCTGAGGGGTGACCAGAGCTCCAGGGCTGAGAGGACTTCAAAGAGAACTTCAAAGCACCTGAATGTGTACTATCTGGCGTGATCTGGCAGGTTTTGAAAGGATAACATTCTGTCTGAGTTATGATAGAACTTCATAAAGATTTATGTGTTTCTTGAAGCTTATGATTTGTATATTTCCTTTATCTTTCCCTTCATTTGTTATTATAAATCCCAGCTGTTATTGTATGCATTTTTAAAGGATTGTACGCCATATATTTTCCTGCTAGAGACTGTTTGGATGCCTTCAGTCCATGAAATGTCCTCAGATTTCAAAAACTTCACAACAGAAAGGGATTCCTTAGAAAACAGAAAAAAAAATTATGTCATAGCATATATTGTTAGTATCATTAAGCATTAGGAAAACATAGTTCAATGTTAAAAATAGCTATCTGACTGAATTTTGTTCTTAATATATTTATCTGACTGAAGTGTAACTAGGAATCAAAAAGAGAGGAGGAAATTGAACGAACAACAGCAGAAATCTCTTGGGGCCAGAGGGGAAAAACCCAAAACAGGTGAACATTGACAAAAATATTTTTTTTAATTGTTAAAATTGTTTTCATTATTCATTTGAGAATTAAACTTGTGTATATCAAGAGTAAGGTTTCAAAGACATGCTTTGTGTTAACCTAAAACAGATTGCTTAATTAAATTTCTTTAAGGATTAAACATTTTTGGCTCATGTTCAAATATCTATTTGTGATGGAAATAAATGAGTTTAATTTATTCTTGTTATTTAACATACTGAAAGACAATAATAAGTTGTTTTTGAGCCATTATGAAGCAAACTTCAGCATTCAGCATGACTGTTAATGTTTGAAAATTGTACTTGGAATGGTAACATCGCCCCAAGAGTGATGCACCGAGCACGGGAGGGAGCCAGCAGGCTGGCTGCCATTTTCCTGACCTGGATTATAGTGTCACTATGAGATTATGGAGATAAATAACAAGTTGTTATAAGACTGGTTCTATATAAAAAATTGGGATTCTTGGAAAAATGCAATTGTAAAACAGAAAATTCTTAGCATTTACATAAAATTGTCCTTTCTTAGGAAAACAAAATTAGTATGAAAGTTCCTGTTTTAACTGGAGTTTTAATTTCTTTGTAATTTTAATTATGCATCAATTAAATCAACAATAAAATGTGACTATGTAGCAAAGCCATTTGAAATCATCATTCAAAAATGTCCAGCCTTTAATAAAATACCTAAAATAGGCGAAAGCACAAAAAAATCTTTAATTTCTGTATGAACGATATGGAATTATATATAATGTATTGAATATATATGAAGAAAGTTAAATTTTCGTCTTATTATTATGAAAACTTCGTATTATAATATCATTATTTTGTATTAGGTATTATGTATTATGTATTAGAGAATAAAATGAAACAAAGCTTTTCATGTTAAAAATGTTAAAGTTTTTCTCATATTAAAAATACAATGTATTACAAAATACTTCCAGTGTGAAAATCTAGGACTGCAGTGTGCTGTCTGAAGTGATTTATGATCTTCCAATGCGTATAGTAATGTCAAGTTTCAGTTTTGGATCATACTATTATAACGTGTGAAGCAATTTTAAAAATACGCCAACAGTTGACTACACCTGTTTCCACTTTGAAAATCCTTTCAAGTTCACGGCACTTTGATCAAAAGGGAAATATTTAACTTGTGTCTTTCTTTCTCAATCTAAAAATTGAAAACTTTTTCTTATTGTAGTTTTTTGCACGATATATTAACATTAATAGGATAATAAATTGTTAAAATGAGTAATTCTCTTTTATTTGAGCATTTGCAAAGGGATTTTTCACAGAGTTTCATTTGGGTTATTTCCAAGAAAATGAGTAGACCAAAATGTGGTAAAATTTTACTAAATTATATTGCCATATCCTAGTGAATATAATCTTTTAACACTTAACCAAAATATTTTGTGTATGCATCTCTAAATTTGACATATATATCTACATATATACATGTTTTCTATTTAAATATTTAACAGCATCTTATGGTTAGGCTAAAAATAAGACACATTCATCTTGTAGTCATTATTTGGCATTTTGGCCAGCCTCCTTATTTTTGGCAGCTTTAAGCAGAATGACGTTCTTGTTATCGTCTTATCTTGACGCTTTCATATGGCCTAATTGTCATTGCAAGTCACCATTTCTCTGTTCAGTCACCTCCAATAGGCTGAAATCATGGAGATAAAATAAAACCATCTTACTATTATTTCCCTCATTCTTAGTACATGTGTTTGATTAACTCTAGATTGCAGTAGTAAGGATTTAGGGAAACACGTTCAAACTGTGGAGGTAACAATGACAACATAAATTTTCATAAGAAGAAACTGTGAAGCTTTCTGCAGATAAAAAAAATTATAGAGTGCTACAGGTAAATTTGACAATCTTTACTTAGTAGAATATCAGTTTTTTATTATGAATCAGATTTTATGGATCTTGATTCTCCCAGTTTTCAGACACTCTCTAGTTTTGTGAAGCCCTTTGAGAAATCCTCTTTTTCAATCCATTGTGGAATTTCAATAAAAGGCTTAACTGTATCTTAATCCAAATAAGTTATAAAATAAATATGAAAGGATTATGTGCAGCCAAGAAATCAGCCTCAACAGAAATATTATTGTAAAGGTAAGAGTTGGATAAGAAATTTCAAAATATATTATTAAAATGCTCAAGGAAGATTTCTAAGGGTGTAATCTAGTGTGCTACTTAGATGATTACTTAAAGCTATAAAATGCTTTTTAAAAAAATGAAGACAAGTCTTCAATAAGCCAAATTTTTAAAAAAGTCATACTTGAGAGTAAGAATCAAAATTCTTACTGAAAAGAGCATCATTTAAGGGAAACTTCAGTAGTCCCATGATGGATCACTCACATATTTTTCAAGAATGACTTTTGTGCATTCCTATTGAGCCTATTGAGCTGCGTTTATTGTTACTGAGAAGTTGGGCTCTGAATAAAATCTGCAGGCACAAGCTGTAGTTGTTAATGCTTTATAGAGCCACATAGTGAACATAATAGGGGGATGTAAAATTATATTTTCTTATTTGTGGAAAATGAGACAACTTTCAAAACTCTGGAGTATTTTCCAAAGAGAGTTAGACCAGCAACTCCATAAGGTGGTGCTGGTAAAAAATCAACACTGGTTTTCAGGAAGAAGAAAAAATGTACAATGTTTCCAATATTGCCAGTCTTTCCTCTATCCACCAGTTAATAGCAAAGAAATAATGATATTTATATTATGGTGTTGGTCTGAGGATTGAAGATCATCTTTGGGAGACATCTAATATACTGCCGGGCATATAATAGGCTTCGGAACAATGGTAACCTAAAAAAACCTAGATAGAATGTATCTGGAATCTCAAGATGTTCATTCAAATTCATAATCATATTATTACAGCTATATTATTTGCATCATCCTCATTTTCCTGGTTAGCATCAGAATCATACTCAATCACTTTTGCTGTTTAATTTCTTGGCCCCACTGCAGTACTTTCCTAAGACATATTGATGATCTAGAACAATGTTTATTCAAAATATTCAGCACTAGTTCTCCTTTTTATTTTTTCTTCTGATTATCTTAGATTAGAGTGGACTTCTTGATTTTCATGAATGACATATTCCACAAAGAATTCCATCCTAATCAACCTCTTAGTGATATAGGAAATATCCAGATATACACTCTAATTTATTATAATATTCAACAAGGGAATGTGTTGAAGATTAAAATTTGAAAATGATTATTAAAAAGATAAGGGCCAGGGGCCGGCCCCATGGCGTAGCAGTTAAGTGCGTGAGCTCCACTGCTGGCGGCCCTGGTTCGGATCACTGGTTTGCACTGATGCACCGCTTGTTCAGGCCATGCTGTGGCAGCATCCCATATAAAGTGGAGGAAGATGGGCACAGATGTTAGCCAAGGGCCAGTCTTCCTCAGCAAAAAGAGGAGGATTGGCATGGATGTTAGCTCAGGGCTGATCTTCCTCACAAAAAAAAAAAAAAGATAAGGACCAGCCCTGGTGGCCTAGTAGTGGAGTTTGGTGTGCTCTACTTCAGCAGTCCCGGTTCAGTTCCTGGGCAGGGACCTACACAACTCATCTGTCAGTGGCCATGCTGTAGTGGCCACCCATATACAAAATAGAGGAAGATTGGCAACAGACGTTAGCTCAGGGCAAATCTTCCTCAGCAAAAAAGAAAAAAGATAAGAAATAACAAGTGTTGGAGAGGATGTAGAGAAAAGGGAACCCTCAAACACCGCTGGCAGGATTGTAAATTGGTGCAGCCACTATGGAAAACAGTATGGAGATTCCTCAAAAATTAAAACTAAAACTACCACATGATCCAGCTATTTCACTTCTGCGTATTTATCCAAAGAACATGAAAACACTAATTCAAAAAGATATACGCACCCTTATGTTCACTGCAGCATTGTTCACAATAGCCGAGACCGGGAAACAACCTAAGTGCCCATCAACGGATAGATGGATAAAGAAGATGTGGTATATATATATATATACACAATGGAATACTACTCAGCCATAGAAAAGATGAAATCTTGTCATTTACAACAACATCAATGGACCTTAAGGGTATTATGCTAAGTGAAATAAGTCAGATGGAAAAAGACAAATATCGTACGATTTCACTCACATGTAGAAGATAAAAACAACAGCAAACTAACATATAGGTTAGTTAGAACAGGTTGGTGGTTACCAGAGGGGAAGGGGGGTTGGGGTAGGGCAAAAGGGGTAAAGAGGCACATGTGTATGGTGATGAATAGCAACTAGACTTTTGATGGTGAACATGATGTAGGCTATGCAGAAGTCAAAATATAATGATGTATACCTAAAATTTATATAATGTTATAAACCAATGTTACCTCAATGAAAAATAAATAAATACATTTAAAAATTAATAATAAAAAATAAAATAAATAAAAAAGTTGAAAATAAAGAAAAAGAGTATCTTAATATCAAAGTCATAGTCAAGGTGAAGAGGATAAACACTTAAAACACTGACTAGAGGGTGGTAACTACCATGATAGAGAAATGGGCTCTGGGATAAGGGGATGAGATCAATTTTTTCTCTCCCAGGATTGGCTAAGTACTTTTATATCTCTTTTGCTCAGGGATACCTAGGAAAAAGATTTATTAGAAAGGCTACATTAGCCATATTTTGTTATCTTCAAATTCTGTTCCATTTTAAATTAGCCCAAAACACTATATTTACCCCTCTCCTCTTTATTTTTATCATGACTTCCATACTGATTTTCATGTCATCTTGTCATGTCTTATAGAATAATCAATTAAATCCTCAGTTGGGCTTAAATACTACAACCTGTCAGTTCTTTCTTTAGTTATAATGAACACAAATAGTGGAAGTAAAAGCAGAAAAATTAAGAAAATAAAAACGGTTTTCAATAAATCTTTTAGTAGCATGGAATTTAGCATACAGTATAATAAAGGATGCTATAAACTATGCTCACTTTTATATTTAAATTCTTTTCTTAGTTGCCCTTTGGTCAGCCTCATTTGATGAACTGTATGGGATAGGTACATAACAGAGTTGTATGTTTTAAAAATGGCCTTTCTACAAAAAACTCCAAGTAAATTTTTTTTTTTTTAATTTGACTTATAGTGATATATTTTTAAAGTAAAATAGAGTACTCGTAGTTATAATTTGGATACCTTGTCCTTTTATCCAATACTCAGGATATCAAAACACCATATCTTATTTTATTTGATATTCTTCAGGCCATTGGAATTCCAGCTCAATATTACCCCTGTAGACTACATACTCTTTGTTTCTTAATATATTTTTCCCCTTATCTTATTTTTCCTGGTTCAAGCCATCCCATTCATAATTTTTCTGACTTGGTCTTTTGGAATCTTTCTTCCTACTTAGGCATTTTCTTCTTTTTCTTGACTTCAAATCTATGACAACTTTTGAATGTTACTTCTTTGACCTTGTTGAACTGCATTAAATTACGCTTGAAATCGTTAGTTACATAATATGCCATTAGGCCTAAGGGTGACTTTCCATCCCGGCCAACACGCTGACAAAAATGACTATATTGGTTTGCTAGGGCTGCCGAAACAAAGACTGGGTGGCTTCAACAACAGACGTTCATTTTCTCCAGTTCTGGAGTCTGGAAATCTGAGATCAAGGTGTCGGCAGGGTTGTTTCTTCTGAAGCCTCTCTCCTTGACTTGTAGATGGCTGTCTTCCTCTTGTGTCTTCACATGGTCTTCCCTCTGTGTCTGTGTCTTAAACTTCTCTTTTTATAAGGACAGCAGTCATATTGGATTGGGGTCCACCCACATAATCTCACTTTACCTGAATTACATCTTTAAATACAGTCTCATTCTGAGGTACTGGGCATTAGCACTTTGACCTATGAAGTTGGAGGGGACACAATTCAGCCCCTAATAATGACAAAGCAGAAAGCTGAAAGCTAAAAAAAATCTAATCTTACCAGTTGGGATCATGAAGGCCAAAATGATAAACTGCTATGCATTCTGTACAATGTATTTCCTTTATACAAGGACCCTCTGAAAATATATACATTTAATAATAGAAATGAGAATAATAGATATTTCTAGTTCAGGGTAAAGCTGATAGGGACACACTTTACATGAGTTTTGGGAACTTTGAAGTTAGGTAGCATAGGTGGTCTTTTACTGTATATTTCTGTGTCATTGTTTATAGGATTATTTAGGATGATCTTTAGTATTTATGGTAAAATGTCCTGTGAAGGAGTTCAGGACCGGCCTCCCCAAGATGTGCCCCTTCGGCATGTGCAGTATTTTGAGCTAAAGGCAATCAAGACCCTGCAGGCTCAAGAGAAACTTTTATCTCTCCCTTAAAGAATTTAAAAATGGGGCCTGGCCCATAATGAGAGTTATTACCAGAAATAAATTTTTATGACTTACCCGTATGGCAGGGCCAAGTTCTATTATCGAACATCTGCTCTTCTTACTGTCCTATGAATCACTCTCCTTCCCTCTGAAGCCTCGGGCTCCTATCCCATCCCTTAGTTCAAGAGGGCATATATACCTTATTTTACCTTTTTGTCTCTGAATTTCTCACGTATATGCCATCTCTGACTCTCTCATGTTTGTGGGGTTCCTGTATGTACAAAATTAAATTTGATTTTCTACTGTTAATCTGTCTCATGTCAATTTAATTCTTAGACTAGCCAGAAGGATTTCTTCCTCCCCCACACCTGTTTGCTGGTTGTTTTGCAATTTTCCCTTATGCAGAAAAATATGAATCTTTCAAATTCAGTGAGTCTGTGTCTTGAAGGATATAAGATGACAATGATTGGGTATCATTATTCATATGAGATTTATCATTGAGCTAAACAGAATAAAATGAGCATTCCTATGTACCTAGCGAGTACAAAATAATATGCTTGTGCCACATGAGTCTAAATGATTGTGCTAATTTGACACGAAGAGACTTCTCACAACATGCCCCAGAGTCACAGGTTTTCTACCAAACCCCTTCCAAGCTAATGAAGACCCTGGAATGGAAAACACGGGGCTTTCCAGGTATGAGGGTCAGTATGGAATAGGCATTTTTGAGGCAAAAATGTTGAAATTTCTGGAATATTTTAATGCTTAATGAAAAATACTTGAAATCTGGTACATATGGTAAGCATCATGCCTACCCAAGTATTTTTCCTTTCCACCCTTGCCCTTTGTAATTTTCAAAATGTGTGGGGTTAAGGTGGGAATTACATAAGCATCTGGACCCTGCTCTCCCTTAAGGTAGAACAAAGTGTGAAATAGGAAACACTTCTGTATGCTGGTGTGTTTACAAATCACCCCAGGTTTTCGCCATGATTCAGTCACAAAGTGATTGAAGGGTGCTAATGTTTATAAATTAGTATTTCCTTTTCTGTGAAGTTTCAGGCTTGAGGCTTCAGCATCTTCAGGAAGACAGTCCAACAGCAGCTGCCTTGCTGATGAGCAATGTGAATCAGAGACAGGTGGATGTAAAAGGGCGTGAGGCCAAGAGCAGAGGCCAGAGTGGCGGAGGGAATGCTGACTCACCCGCAGGGCACAGCCTAGGTAGTGGCAAGTTCTTTTAACTTCTTGTTTGCACTGAAGACATCACGTCAGACTCTTTTTCTAAGAGAAGCTTCCCTAAAAAGAATGCTCTGACTTTAGCCAAAGTCTGATTCACGCTCTTAAAACGGAAGGAGCACCTGCTGGAAGTTCTGACTGCAGTTTCAAAGCCAGAAAGTAGAGTCGTCCATCAGTATCCACGGGGGATCGGTTCCAGACCTCCACAGATACCAAAACCCGGGGATGCTCAAGTCCCTTGTATGAAATGGTGTAGTATTTACATATGACCTACACACATCCTCCCGTACACTTTAAATCATCTCCAGATTACTTATAATACCTAATACAATGCAGAGCTATGTAAATGGTTGTTATACTGTATTATTTAGGGAATAATGACAAGAAAAGATCTGTACATGTTTAGTACAGATGCAACCATTGTCAGTCTTCTGATCTGTGGTTGATTGAGTCCACAGATGTGGAACCTGAGGAGACCGAGGGCTATATTAAAACAAATTTCCTGATTTCCTTTACAATGAGATTACTAAGGTTCCGCCTACGCAAATTGTTCAAATCCTACTTAGACAAATCAGTTATGTCACAATAAAACAACAAAACAACTTAAAATAAAAAACATTTAGAAAAATTCCATCTCCAGGTATCACATATATTTCCATCAATCCAGTTGATTTAAAAAATATATGTAATTCCCAACTTCAGCTTTTCTTAATTTTGAAATGTCAATAAATGTTATATTATAGTATCTTATTGCTTATAATTATTGTTTAATTCTATATTTTAAGCAGCTGATGGGTTATATTATTGATTTTCCCATTTTATAGTTAAAATCTAATATTGCTGACTTCAATAATTTAATAAAAACAATGACTGCTGTTAAAAAGGAGTTGACAGGCCTAAAATGGAGTCCTGTGGCAGCAAACAAAGACTTAGTACCTAACCTAATTACAGTTCAACCTTCCTTAGGAATGTGACCTGGAATTTCCCAGTCAGCACTAGGAAATTTACTGAGAGATCCCTTCCACTCCCCTTAGGAGGGCGACTTTGCCTGAAACAAGGCAGTCTTTGCTAGTAATTTCTTTTTTCTGCTCCCTCTCTGCCTTTAAAAACCTTTCTTTTTTCTGCAGCTCCAGGGAGCGTCTTCCTATTTGTTGGATATGATACTACCTGATTCATGATGAATCATTCAATAAAGCCAATTTGATCTTTTAAATAACTCACTTGATTTTTTGTTGTTTAAAATTGCTTAAAATAAAATGATGTTGGTATTTTTATATCATTGGGAACACAAAAAATCCTGAATATAATTTGCTACCCCAATGTCCAAACTGCACAAAGTATTATAATAATCGAATGCAGTAATCCAGAGATTTTACACATCATACTATCTTTAGGATATGATGTTAATGGCTTGCACATTACATAACCAGATTTATTGCTATAATTCCATTTAGACAGGCACGTTGATTGTAAATTCAGTGTTTCAATTTGCCCTGGGTGTGAAACATACTTATATATATACTTTAAATCCCAAAATAATGATCGTGTTGAGAAGCATTAGCATTATCTATTCTCAAAAAAGTCAACAAGAACCTAGCTGTCTTTGTTTTAATCCCTTCTCCTTGGGGAATGTAAAGCTATTACACAGTTGTCTCAGCTGCTACTTGGCATTCAAATCAGATCCTTGAGCTGCCAGACATTTCTAAATCCCACTCTCTCCTCTTTTTCCCCAAGTAGTTTACAGTTACAGGACGGCACCCCTAAACTGGGGCTCCCAAGGGAATAGCCGACTGGCAGCAGCAGGAGCAGGCAGTCCTGGCCTAAGCCCAGGCCTCTGTGGAGGCTGCAGCACACTCAAAAGTCGACGTGCATCCAGCCACCTCACTCTGGACTTCTTAAAGGCTAATTTATATTCCAAATTTGTTCCTCTAAGGCATTCCTGGAGGACAGAAATATTCCAAATCCACAATCCAGAAATTTCAAAGCTCAAAATTTGTAGCAATATGTGTGGCAATAAATTGTTTTTTTTCTCAACATAAATGATGAAATATCCACTTCAGTACTTTAAATGCTTTGCAAAGGTTTCAAATCCACCAATGTTAGCTCTATAACGACAGTGACTTCCACATGTATAAATAGTGATGGCATGCTCTTTTCTTTTGTTTAATCAAATTTGTGTGCGTGTGTGTGTGTGTGTAAATACAAATATCTGAGACAGGAAACCAAATTTAAAAACCTGCTGGGCCGGCCCCGTGGCTTAGCGGCTAAGTGCATGCGCTTCGCTACTGGTGGCCTGTGTTCGGATCCCGGGTGCGCACTGATGCACCGCTTCTCTGGCCATGCTGAGGCCACGTCCCACATACAGCAACTAGAAGGAAGTGCAGCTATGACATACAACTATCTACTGGGGCTTTGGGGAAAAAAAAGGAGGAGTATTGGCAATACATCTTAGCTCAGAGCCAGTCTTCCTCAGCAAAAAAAAGAGGAGGATTAGCACGGATGTTCGCTCAGGGCTGATCTTCCTCACAAAAAAAAAAAAAACCTGCTATGTTGTGTTGAATGTTGAAGCGAAAAAGAACTTGTCTTTGAGATGTACATTGACAGACATTCTGTAAGAAGGCGCAGCTCATGTGCCCCTGGAGCTACTATTTAGATGACTTCAGTTTTATGGGCTTTCGCTGTGGGACTCTTCAGCCTAGAAATGAGGTGGATTTTCCATCCTCTGACTGGAATCTGCTCAGCAGGGTAGCTTCCCCACTATCCTCTGAGCAACTGTTGGTAGCAGGAGAAAAAGTGTCCTGCAATAAAATTGATTGTTTCAACCTACACTGCTCTATGGCCCTTGACAGCTCCTCTTTTTGTTGAGTCTTTTAGCACCTGCTCCCCAAACACCAGATCTTATCTCCAACTGGTCTAGACGCAAATTCCAAAAAGAGAATGGCTGCCCAGAAAATCCACAAGGTGGTTCTGTGAGAACTGTGAGGAACTGAGCGCCTGTTATTGCCCAGGTCTTCATGAAGATAACAGGGAAGGTTGCCAAGGCAGTGGTTTTATTGTGATTAAGATCTTAGTTTTAAATCAAGACATGGCAGCCAGTATCCCTAAATCATTCCTGTGTAGACACTGGGGAGAAGGACAGAAGGCATTAAGTGAATTTCCAGCAATATCCAGTCATATAATTTCCCCTGGTCTTCCTGGAAGCCTCACGTGTGGGTAAGTAACACCTACTTGATATTTCCTTTCAGATTCCTGAGGATCAGTTGTCAACCCTTTGAAATGTCCCTTTTAGTACAAGACAGGAGCTGGTATTGTCGCAATTTGGTAACACAAAGGAAGCAGTTTAACCTTAAGTGTCAAGAGTGATTGGTGTGATGGCAAAATTATTAATCTTGGTTTTAAAAGGCCACAATACTTCGTTTTCGCAATTAGTAACTGTCACTGTGTCTTTTATGCATGGGATTCTGGATGTATCTTATTCCAATTTAATGCCAAAATAATATTGAAATCAACTTTCAGGCAACTATTCCTGATGAAATGCTCTGAATTATTAATTCTTATCATAATGTAGTTTATGTGTTCTCTATCATGCTTGAAGACAGGTAAGGTGATTTGCACATATATTTCATTTTTTTGTTTGGATCATGTTCTGGGAGGAAAAATTTTTCTCTACCCTTCTAGCTTCTTCTGGCTGATCTAAGAATTAAATTGACTTGAGATAGATTAACAGGAGAAAATCAGATTTAATTTTGTACACATGAGAACACCACTGACATGAAAAAGTCAGAGATTCCACATATATGAGAGGTTCAGAGACAAAAAGGTAATACAAGGTATATATGCGATCTTAAGCTAAGAAATGGGCTAGGGGTCTGAGACTTCAGAGGGGAGGAGGGTAATTCACAGGATGATAAGCTCAGATGTTCCGTCATAATATGTCCCTTTTAAAATATTCTACCAATAACTTGGATATTTGGAACAATTTATCTCTTTCCATGCCATTTTAGTGGAATGTAGTTTTTAATTTTTTTAAGGAAAACTTTCCCAAGTTTGGAGTTAAAACAATTTATCCTAGAAAAAAAATCATCATGAAATACGCAGTAGTTGTCCAAGCCAAATAAGAGTAATAACATAAGTAGTGGGAGAAATATGTATCCATTTTAGATGGGAAACATGGAGTTTCCCTTAAAGGAGAACTGTCTGCCTAACACATTACAACAATGTTTCCACTTTGTAAAAACCAAAAAAAACATATGAGGGGTTAGATGAAAAAATATAGAAACTGGATTTGACTAAGGTTGTTAATATGACTCTTAGGGCATTCTGTTTGGGAGTTCCTTACACATAACAATGGGATTTTTGAGAACAGAATTTGACCACTGACAGAATTATGTTACTCCCAAGACTGTCCACTTTAGGAAGTCATTATTTGCCTCACAGTCCTTGCTTAACAGTAAATCCAGCAGATTTGCTTGTTCCAGATAATTTCACATTAACTTTGACTAAAATACTTGTATTAAAAGGTGAATATGCTTACATATTCAAACATAGAATTTAAAAATACAGATTATTCTCCATGTATTTTTAATATGATATTAAAACAGTTTATGTAAGAAGACCACAGATACATACAAATTCCATGTTAAGGTCAGAAGAAGAATATTCAGAGGCATAGGAATAAAAAAATACCTTATTTGTGAATAAAAATTTAGTGATCTGATTTATGAGGAACAGATATCGGTGCTGTAGATCTCCTCATTGAACACCATAAAGTAGAATATGAGAAGTTGAGTGACTTAAGTCTACCTAACAAAAATGTCCTGGATTTATTTTTCTAATTTGTCAATTTCAATGAGAAAGAATTCGAAGAGTGGAGAGGGTTGGAGTAAAGATATTGGTTAGCCAAAATGGGTAGAGGTATTTGGGTTTGTTAAAGGGAGGAGTTATACATTTCCCCAGAATGTTTTCATAATTTAGCACATGTCAGGCTGTGTTTATTTCTGGCATTTGAAGGCATGACCCCTTTGTCAAGGTCTGTAAGGGAAACTATTTCTATAGGTATCTATTGCTGGGTAAAAAGTTATCCTGAAACTTTGGGACTGAGAACAACAAGCATTTATTCTCACACAGTCTCTATAGGTCAAAAACTTGAAGATGGCTTAGCTGGATGGTTCTGGGTCAGAGTCAAGTCAAGTTATTGGCTGGGGCTACTGTCGTTGGAAAATTTGACCAGGGATGGAGTATTCACTTTCAACATGGCTCAGTTACATGACTATAGGCAGAAAGTTTCAATTCCTTGAAGGTTTTTGGCAAGAGACCTTAGTTTCTGGCCATGTGGACGTCTGTATAAAGTTACTTGAGTGTCATGATATGACATCTAGCTTCCACCTGAGCAACTGATCCAAGAGAGAGTAGAGAGAGAGTTGCAAAGTCTTTAATTATCTAATCTTGAAAGTCATACATCATCACTTCTTCCATGGTCTATTTGATGAAATCAAGTCACCAAATTGAGCCCATACTCAATGGGAGGGGAGTTAAGCTCTACCTCTTGAAGGGGGGTATATCAAAAAATTTGCAGATGTATTTTAAAAGTATCACTCTCTTTAACTTTCATTTTACTTAAAAATTTCTAAAAAATGATACGCTGTTCTATCTCAATGTATTCTTCAACATTTTTGTCTTTAGTCATTATTCCCAAAGATCAGCTACATCGCTACCTTCAGATGAGCTGAAAAAGCACAATTGCATGATGACAGCTTTCTTACCTAAAAATCCCTAATCAAAATACTAAAATATCAAAGAAAGTTGAAATTCAAAAACATCAGGTAACATAATCTGATCACTGGATATATAGATTGTAAAAACCATGGAGCGTTGATTGTGAGCCCTCAGAAAAATGGCAGCCTTCTGTAAAAAAATCACTGTAGAACATGTATTTCCTATAGGCCACAGAAACAAAATAACATGTTAAACTCTTTAAGTATTGGTATTTGGTAAACTGTATTTTCAGGTTAGAATTGTTTGAGTCAACTGCCTCAGAAAGACATACGTCCTGTTTTGCTTAGGACTCAGTCTTGCAGAAGATCACTCAATGTAACAGTGTCCGAAGGCATTAAGGATGAACAATTCTAGAAGTCTTCTCTCACCAATGTAAAGGTTAGCAATTAATCATTTTCTTATATGCCCCGTTTATTCAGTTCTCCTTTAAAGATAGTAGATTTTCACATTTTTTTACCATTCAATAAGGAATAAAATGTCTATGTGCTCCAAAATTTTAAAATCATGCAATACAATTCAAATGATGCAATGCATTTAGAGATGTGATTAATAAGCATTTTTTGCAAGCTTGTTATTTGGCATACTAAGCTTTTTAAAATAATGTTTCCATAGATAAGTGGTTTCTACACGTGTATGAATAATTTCACCAATCTTCTACAGGCCAGAATTTTATATTTTTTTAATGGAATTTTTATTGTTTTTCATATCTACACAAGAATCAAAGTTATATTATGTTAAAAATTAATGAAAAAGATTTCAGCAGTCATTAAAATCACAGGCTATGTTTATTAGTTAGGTTTTTTTGGGGGGGCAAATAGGAAAGTGAAAAAAAGGCGAAATATTACAGGTGATATAGAAATTCACTTTTAAAATGTACTGTTGAGCTTGCAGTCTAGACAAGATAGCAAGGACTTGTTTCTCCCTGTTCTTCCACACTAAGTCCAACTATAACCCTTGGACATAGTTTAAGAGATAATTCAAGGAGAATTCTAAAATGTAGCAAGAAAAAGGCCAACTAGTTTGAGACCTCAAGACTAGAGGAAACTCATAGCGGCAGGGCATCTTGTGCCTCCCCAACAGAAGAAGGTCACCTAGATCTGGGTTTTCTGACCCTAACTTAGCAACAGAAGCCAGCCCAGGTAGACTCATTCCTCCTCCATATCTAAAAGGAGTCCCTCTGACAGCATCATGTGAGCTAGACACCATCAGCAAAGGCAACTGATTGGGAGCTCCACCAACAATAAGTGGTCCAAGACTCCACTCTTTCACCAAGAGATGCTGAGGCAGCAAGAGAAACTGGTAATAGGAACACAGATACATCCAATGGTCCAGGCTGGGAAGTCATTTTATCCTCCTGGGCCACAACTCTCCTCCCCACCCACAGACATGGGGCAGATGAGGAGAACTGGCAAGAGGGACCCACTCACAGCAAGCAGCCTGGTCCCAGAAGCATCTATGACCCCATGGGCCTGAGACTCCCTTCCCTGTCCAGAGATGCCAGAGCAGCCAGGGGCACCAGTGAGGGGAAGCCCCATCATACCTCTTATCTGTTAGTCATCCTGGGTGCTACAGAACCCCTTCCACCCTGCAGGCAGCACCAGCAGGGACAGTGGGAGTCCCAGGGGCACCAGAGAAACTGAGCAGACCAAAACAACACCACAAAGTCTCTGATAAACTGACATTGGAACCACCGCCCACAGAGTTGGCCAAGATCTGTGTGCTGACCCTAAACAAGGTGACCGCCTGCTACAATAAAGTACTTAAATAGGCCCTAGAATCTCCTGATGTAACAGAGTAAATGTCCATGATATAACTGAAAGTCACCTATTATACTAAGAACCAAGAAAATCATAACTTGAGTTAGAAAAGACATGAACTGATGCCAATACTGAGATGAATCAGAAGCTGGAATTATCTGACAAGGATTGTAAAGCAGCATTTATAAAAATTCTTCATCAATCAATTACAAATTCTGTTGAAACAAATGAAAAATAGAAAAATATCAACAAAGAATTAGAAATTGTAAAAAAGAACAAAATGGAAAATATAGAATTAAAAAATAATAATAATAATAATAACTCAAAAAAACTTCACTGGATGGGTTCAACAGTGAACTGGAGAAGCAGAGGATAAAAATCAGTGACCTTGAGGAAAAATAAAATGTACTCAATCTAAAAAACAGAGATAGAATAGACTGAAAAAAATTGCACAGAAACTTAGACTTGTGAGACAATAACAAAAGATCCAATATTTACATCATTGGATTCCCAGAAGAAGAGGAGAAAATGATCGAGGCTGAAAGAGTACTTGAGGAAATAATGTCTGAAAATATCCCGCATTTTGGTGATAGACACAAACTTACAGATTCCAGAAGTTGAGAAAACCTCAAACAGGACAAACTCGACACTTCGAAAAAAAAAATCCACACCAGACACATCATAACTAAATTCTTGAAAACTAAAAACAAAAGAAAGTTTTGAGAGCAGTCAAAGAAAAACACTTACTTATGAGGGAACACCAATTTATATGACAACGGATTTCTCGCCTGAAATCTTGCAGGCCAGAAGAAAGCAGCACAACGCTTTTTCAGTGCTGAAAGAAGAGATTGGTCGGTCATAAATCTTACATCCAGTGAAACTATCCTTCAGGAATGAGAGGAAATAAAGATATTCAAAGATGAAGGAAAACTAAGAGAATTTGTCACTATCAGACCTATTCTTAAAATTTACAACAGAAAGAAAGTGATAAAAGAAAGAATCTTAGAGCATCAGTAAAGAAGGGAAAACAAAGGAAAGTGCAAAAATACAAGCACATACCGTGGACATCTTTTACTGCATGAATTTCATAAATCATATTTTATTTATGTGAAACAAAATTATAACACCCTCTGATACTCCAGACAGTGATATTTAAAGATAGGGAAAGTAAATGGAAATCAGTTTTCCACATTTTACTCAAAGTGGCAAAATGTTGCTATCAGCAGACTGTCTTAAGTCACATTGTAATACCCAGAACAACTACTACAAAAACTATAAAAGGAGATATACTCAAAAACATTATAAATAAGTTAAGATGGAATTCTAAAATATGTTCAAGTAACCCACAGGTGGCATGAAGACAGAATCAGAAGAGAATCACAGGAAACAAACAGAAAAATAAAAGGCAGACATAAGCACTAACATAACAATAACTACCTAAAATATAAATGGTCTAGATATACTAATCAAAAAACAGAGATTAACAGAGTGGAGTAAAAAAAAAAAAAAAAAAAAAAAATGACCCAGCTGTATGCTGTTCACATAAAATTCACTTTAAATTTAATGACAAAAGTCAGTTAAGAGTAAAATGATAGAAAAAGATATATCATGCAAACATTACCAAAATTTTAAAAAGGATTAGTTATATTAATATTAGATAAAGTAGACTTCAGAGCTAAATATGACTAGAGACAAAGAGGGACATTACATAATCATAAAAAGATTAATGCATCAGGAAGATATAATAATCCTAAATGTGTATGCACCAAATAACAGTGTTTCTAAATACATGAAGCAAAAACTGATAGAGCTGAAAGGAGAAATATACAAATTTAAAATTACAGTTGAGGGCTTCAAAGCCCCCGTCTCAGCTACTGATAGAGGTACTAGATAAAAAAATCAGCAAAGATAAAGATCTGAACAACAGGCAACCAACAGGATCTACTGACATATATAAAAGAGTCCCTTCAACAACTGAAGAATATATTTTTTTTTCCAACCACTCACGGAACAGTCACTAAAACAACGTGGGCCACAAAACAAGCTCCAAAAAATTTAGAAGAATTGATATAATATAAAGTGTGTTCTTTGGCCAGAAGGTAATCAAACTAGAAATCAGTAACAGAAAGAAACCAGGAAAATCTCTAGACGCATAAAAATTAAACAACATTTCTAAACAATCCATAGGGATAAGGAAATGCAAAAAATACATAGAAAACAATGAAAACAAAAACATAATCTATCAAAATACATAGGATGCAGCTAAAGCAGTGCTAAGAGAAAAACTTACAGCACTAACTGCTTACATTAGAAATGAGGAAAGGTTTCAAATAAATAACCTAAGTTCCTATCTCAAGAAACTAGAAAAAGAAGAGTAAAATAAACCCAAAGCAAGCAGAAAGGAAGAAATAATAAGGATAAGAGCAGAAATCAATGAAATTGAAAGTAGTAAAATAATAGAGAAAATTAATGAAACAAAAAACTGGTTCTTTTGAAAAATCAATAACATTGATAAACTTCTAGTAAGAATAACAAAAATGAAAAGTGAGAAGGCGTAAATCATCAATATTAGGAATAGAATATGGGATGCCACTACAGATCCTGCAGTCTTTAAAAAATTAACAAGGGGTCACCATAAACAACTTTATACAAAGAAATTAGACAACTTAGAAGAAAAAGAATACTCAGCAATAAAAAGGAACAAAATACTGATACGTAACAACTTGGATGAATCTCCAGAGAATTATGTTGAGCGAAAAAGCCAACCCTAAAAGGTTACATGCTCTATAATATCATTTACAGAATGTTTTTGAAATGACAGTGGTTTCCAGGGAATAGGGATGAGAGGATGTGGGGTAAGTGGGTGTGATTCTAATAGAGCAACAGAAGAAGGAATCCTTCTGGTGATGGAATTGTTCTGTTTCTTGACTGTGGTGGTAGATACATGAATTCACACGTGAAATAATATTGAAAACTAAATACACACACATAAATGAGTATAAATAGAATTGGGAAAATCTCAGTAAGATAGGTGGATTACATCAATGTCAATAACATAACTATGATATTACATTATAGTTTCAAATGTTACCATTGGAGGAGACTGGGGAAAAGTGTTGTAATTTTTCCTCTATTTCCAAGATTATAAAGCCTATGTATGAAACATTTTAAACTGAAAAAAAGTGTTAGACAAAATTCCTGAATATATTCACTGAAAAAATATAACATTAATATCTGATCAATATTTCAAGATCAAGAATTCTTATTACTTTCCAACATGGGATCCTCTTATATTGCTAAGAAAACCTTGTAAAATAATCCTGGCCAAGTTTTATAATAGTGAGTTTCAGTTCTTATTACCTTTGTTTACTCTCTTTGGGAAAAATTATCATTAATGTCAATTCATTGCTAAGTTACTATTCTTTATTGTTTATCTTAATAGAAAAGGGAAAAAAACATTTCTTATGCAAGTTAAAATACCCAGCATGAAAAGTCTGGCTTGCCAAAATTCCAGTTATGACCGTTTTATTGTCGAGTGATTCATAGTAAAATGTTTGTGCTTCTATATAATATTTTATATATTATAAGTATATAATATATAAAATGAGGAGCTATTGATGGCTTTGGAACAAGGAGGTGTCATAATTTGTACTTGTGGGCTCAGCACGAATGGAGAGAGGGAGAGAGTCCATTTAACAGGTGGTTGCTGAAGTGCAGACGAGGAGTTTGCCAACACAAAAAGAGGATATTCCATACGCAGTACAACCTTTAAAAATTTTTTTGGGTAAGGTCAAATTTATTTCCAAATTCCCATTTAAAGCACTTCATTGTCAGTTGTTTACGTTTCGTGTAGTAGTCCAAGTAGTTGAAAATTAACACAACACTAATATTGATGTGTAGAATAAACAATAGTATAAATGCTAAAATGCATATTTCTTTGGGATCATTAGTGTGGTTTAATCCTGGCTGGATATCAGAGACTGATTTATATTAAAAGATTTACGGATATTCCTCAAAAGATCAAGAATTTTATATCTTGTAATTCTTTTCTTGTTAATGTTTAGGGAGCCCAAAAGTACTTTGGAAATTTTCACTTTTTGTTTGTTTGTAATGCTTGCTTGTCAGAGAACTAAGGAAAGTTCAGGGAGGCTAACAAGCCTGTGATTTTCCTGGGCAGATTCAGCATCATGGGAGGAAAGAGAGTGTAACTCGTTTCCCATTCTAACCTAGACGTCTCTTGTAGCTTCCCTTCTTCTCTGAAATCCAGGCAAGCTAGACTTTAACTACATCTACCTAGATTTAGCAGCTCAAAGCCATCCCAAAATCCCCAGACCTCACTTCCTTGTGCAGCTCCATCTTCTAATTTAATCATCATGGTCATGGTCATGGTCACGGTCATGGCAAAGCCTCCTTTGATGCATGATTCTCCCTGCTGCTGGTCACCTCTGCCAATGTAGGCCAGTCGTATATTTTGACTTTTTTCTCATAGTTTGTAGCCTCCTTGGAAAACTCACCTTTTTGCACCTTTATCATATAGAGGTGAAAATAGCGCTTCTTGGTTATATAGGAGGCATCAAATTTAATAGCCCTGCACACACACATTGTGTACCATTTACCTGATCCTGCTTAATGGGGGCAGAGGATTTCATATTAGACATTTAACTTTATTTTTCTATTTTGATGGAGACATAAATTACTCACATGCTGTATCAAGTCTCCAAATGATGTACTAAATGGTATGGACACCAAATTATTGACCGTGAATTGATGTAAAACACACATGCTCTCAGACATAAAGACACAGATCCTGTGGTCTGTGGTGCTGAAGGTTTGAGAAGGCTTTTGGAGCAGCCAGAAACCTGATGTAGCAGAAACTGGATTATTGTTACTGTGGTGCAGTGAGCAATTATCTGCTTAACCTTTCAGGACTGTGTGGGCTGACCTGTCCACCCACCTCACTCCCTCAGTCTCAGAGAGGGGAAATATTAACAACCAAGGTCCTGGGCAACTCTAACATGGCAGATGGTGGAGATCACCACACCTCAGGCTCGCCTCTGCTTGCCCATCGGGTATACTTGCACTATTGCCAGTTGTAGTGACAGTTAACAAGAGGGAAAATAACTTCACAGAAGTCAAGTCCTGGCATGGAAATCAACCTTGGTAGTCTACTCAAGAACATATGACAAAAGGTGAAGGAAGTAGTGTGATGCTCTAGACGGACCATGGACTTTGCAGCTAGACTATCAGTTCAAATCCTAGTTCGGCCAGTATCTGTGTCACTTTGCACAAATATTTACCATCTTTATGCCTACCTTTTTTTTTAATAGTGAGTACTTCACATGATTACTATGAGGATTAAATGAGCTAACATATGTAATCCACTCAGTACATTTGCCTGGTGTGTTTTAAGCCCTGTATAAGTATTTTCTGTTCTTATTTAATAGAATGCACCATATATCTTTTTCATTCTTCCACTTTTCTATTGTAAGACACAACACATCATTCAAACGCACTATTTCACAACAATTCAAGTATCTATGTACATTTTTGTGAAGACTTTTTTTAAAAAGCAAGCAACCAGTCACATTTAATCTCTTTACTTCTCAAGGTATTTTTTCATTAGGAAATCATAAACTGTTGTGAAGTTTGTTAACCAAGATGGCAGCTCCCATCAGGCACAAATAATTTTTGTAAGTGATGATGAAGCTGAGAGAAAAGGAAATGCAGCTTGTCTCAATCTTGTAAATTTTTAATTTAGTCAGCTACCGAATGTCTCTTTCCTCTCGTTTTTCCTAGACCCTGGAATCTGTGCTGACTGAGCTCGTCTGGGGAAGCACACAAACCAGATGGGAGGCCCCGCCGCAGTGAGAGAGAATGTCAGAAAAGAACGCTCTTTGGGACACAGTGAATACAGGCCTAATTTATATTTTAGGGCTTTAGAAGGAGATTAAGGCCAACAGTGGCATGATTTTAAACTGCAGTTGGGAAGGTTTTTTGTCTTTATGCCAGTGAAGCCGAATTCTAAGTTGGGGAGCTTTGGAAGTGTGAAAAGATGCCATACAAAGAAAGAGGGGCAGAACAGTTGTATGGCTGTGCAGATTACAAACAGTATGTAAAAGGACTGAGGTTAAAGAGCCTCATCAAAGCAATGCCCTCTTCAATCAACTGTTGTCACAGGGATTATGACTTGAGGAGAAGTATAATCAGCAGGGGATAAAGGAGTGGCATTTCCCCTCCTTTTCTTGCCGAAGCACTTAAACTATTGATAGCAAGGGATTAGAAACTGAAAATATATTGTGGCCTTGTTCCATCAGACTAATGTCAAGGTTGAAGGGACATGGTTCATGAACTTGAGAAGCATTAGTGCACTTGTTATGGGGCATCCGCAGACCTTGGTGTCTAGAGTCCTAGCAAATTCCATGATGATAAAAATTAGTTCTGGTCTAAGTTAATCAGTAAATCATATACAGATACTCATCTGGCATTTCAGACATGGATCTTAACCCTTCCTTCATCTTTTCTTTATTAGATGGCATATGTTAGATTTACTTACTTATTTCACTTATTACAAAGGTCCCTTTTTCCCTTGAGAAATGTCTCATAAACACTGACGAAGTATTCTGGAACAATAAACTGAAGCTCAATCAACACCAGTCTAAATGAAAAATGCAATTAATGTTTATCATATTTTTCCATGCTTGGTGTCTCTAATTACTATTAAACCACATTTTGCAATTCACAGTTGCCTCAGATAGTTAGTTTGTGACTGACTCTATTATGATTATTAAGTAATTATCCATTCATTAATTAACAGCCGTGTCTTGAGGACCCACATGTGCTAGGTGCAAAGGGATGCAGAGATGAACGCTCTTCCTCCCTTCAGGCATCTCACTGTCTAGTAGGTTGGATAGAAACAGTAAAACTTATCATAAAAGGTGCTAAATGCAATGATAAAGATACATCCAGGACATTAAGATATCCCTCCATCCCCTCGACATAAATAGGGTTTTAGAGAGGCAGAAATGGAAGTGGGTGGATGGGGCAAATGGAAAACAACACAATGTGTGAAAGCCTGTCTGAAATTTCTGGACTAGTGATATAAATTTGGGAACCACATAAATGGGTGAGTAAGATTCCTTAATGAATGGCTTCCAGGGAGGATGTACAAAGCTTTGAAAGATCTTTGTCATGTTGCATTAGTTACTCTTGCTGTGTGACAAATTACTCCAAACTTAAGCAACTTAAAACATTTATTATCTCATACACTTTCTGAGTGTCAGGAATCCATGAGTGGTTTAACTCTGTGGTGCTGGCTCAGGATATTTCAGAAGCTTGCAGACAAGCTGTCAGCTGAGTGTGGAGTCATTGAAGGCTCCACTGGAAGAGGGTCCAACTCCAAGTAGGTTTATTCACAGGGCTGGAGTCGCAGTTCCTCAATATGTGGGTCTCTCCATAAGCTGCCCGAATGTTCTTAGAACATGGAAGCCAAATCCCACACAGCAAGTGATCTGGTCAGGAGAGCGAGCCAGAAAGAGTATCCTCTCCAAGATGGAAGCCGCAGTCTTTGAGGACATGCCATCACTTTTGCCATATTTTATTCATCAGAAATGTGTCCCTAAGTCCAACCCACAGTCAAGCGGAGGGAAATAAAGTTTTGCTTCTTGAAGGGAAAAGAGTTTCAAAGAATTTGAGGACATATTTTTAAAACTACCAAATTGCTATAACAATAAGAAATCCTGGATAAACTAAATATATATATATATATATATATATATATATATATATATATATATATATATAATGCTTTCCTTTAAAGTCACTGGAGAGCCGTGGATGCATTGAAATCTGATGGAATTAAGTTCCAGAGGGATAATGTCTTCTAAAAAGACTGAGGGCCAAAGGATGCTTCCATGCCTGAAGTCAGTTGATGAAAATGGGGTAGGGATAATGCCAACATTTTCTTCTTAAATACTTCCTCATTTTTCCTTGAATTGATGATTAATCATAGGGAGCCTGTCATTATCTCCCTTCAATGAATTGAGACAGTTCAGGAGTATCCGCCTTATCCCTGGCCCTTATTTTTATCATTTCCCTGGTTTCTTTCCGGTATTAGATATATTGTAGCAGCCAGTGAGGCCCCTTCTACCAATATGCCATCCAAGTTTACCACCAGTGAAATTTTTAACCATAGTATTATCACAGGATGCCAGGAGCTATCCACATTCTACAACTACCCGTGTCAGGATCTCGATGGTAGAGTAGCCATCACCTGACATGGGCATGGTAACTAGTGGCTCAGACTCCTCAGGGATAAGGGTCATCCCACCAAAAGTTCTATCCAGACCAGGAGAGGTATTGCTGGAAGGAAGGGGACCCTAGAATGGATGCTAGAGAAGGGGGATGATTAAGTATCAGTCATGGCCTCAGGGTCAACTGCAGCAACAGATCTTGAAGAAGCTACCCCTAAATGAGGCAAATTACCAAGAGAAGCAAGTGGATATGAGTGGCACAAGGGTTGGGCTATTGTAGATTCTCTTTTGAGTCAAAGCACCCATCCCCCAGCTGCTAGCAATATTGGTTGCTGATGGCTTATACACCCATCTTATATGGGAATTTCACTGGGTTGCTGAGAAGAGCCTACCCCAGTGTTGAACCCTCCACCCAGGAAGTGAATCTCATCTGATAACTGGCTGAAGCAGGCACGCAAACCTTGGCCATGTAGCCGCAATTGGAGACAACTCTGAAGGGTCACTCCAGGTCCACATAAGATCAGCTGATGTCCTGGTTGTCACCACATTGTGGGTCAGCTTCTCCCTCTGCCCGTCTCATTTCCCTCACTTCCTTATAGGCAGATCCCCAAGAGAGCTTCTAAATAAACCTCTGTATGCAACTCTGCCTCAGAGTCTGTTTACAGAGATCTCCATCCAAGATATAATATTTAAGGAAAGGAGAAGGAAAAAATTATCACTAGTTGGAAAAAATATATGAATTTTTCAAAGATACTGGTAATTTAGACCTTTACCGTCTGTCAGATTATCACTTGGAGAAATCTGAATGATTCAAGTGACAATGCATTATCTGCACACATTCCTTAATTTCATTACTTCATTTTAATTGGATGATATATACCTTTATTGTAAAATTGTTATTGGGAATAGATTTTAATTTAAAAATAATAAACCCATCTTGGGTTATGTTCTACATCCAACTTTCCTTTCCAAATGCTGCCCAGCTGACCAGCAGTGATCAGTGATCTTGTGCCATCACCAGGTACCTGGGAGTGAATTCACAGGAGGGTAGGAGTAAAGAATCAAAAACCTTTCATAGACTTGTAGACCAGCCCACTTTGCAGTCACTTGCCAGCAGCTGGACCTGCCTAAATTCCAGATTTTTCTTCCAGCTCTGAGTCACTCACTCATGCAGGGGCTTGTTAATGACCCTTCTCTAATTCTTCAACTCCTTTTCAGGCCTTATTTTCCAGGCTTCTTCCACAATGGTTTAATGTTTAATTCTATAATAAATTACTTATCTCAAAATACTCACAGTGGTTTTGTTTCCCTGATCAAACCTTGACCAGGTCAAATGCCCTTAAATTGTACAATAGTATGTCTAGTTTTTCTTTTTCTTATTCTTTTTTAAAAATATCTATGTAATTTGGCATTTTATAAGCCTTTTTAATATCTTTCTCAGCTTCTGGGATTTTTTATACATTATACTTGGGATATTTTTTGCTGATCAATTTATTCATTTATTTACTTTTTATTTTTTTCTGTTCTATTTGGACTCAATCAAAAAAGATGCTAGCATTTATAACATTATCCTTTAGATCTCTTAATTTTTCATTTATATTTTTCCATTTCTTTGTCTTATATTGATATCTTGTGGAAGAGTTCCTAACAAAGTTTAAGCATATTGATTTATTCTTCAGTTATATCCTTTCTCATATTCAACCTGCCTTTTGAATTATTTATTTCCCATTTATTTTATTATGCAGTACCTCCAGTTGGTTCTTCTTTAAGACTATCTCTCCCTTATTCATATTTTCAAGATTCTGCCTTATTTCTCTGATATTTAATATGCTTATTTTTAAATACTTGCTCTCTCTGGTCCTTTATTCTGCTTTGTCTGCTAAATAATGGTCAGTTTCTTTGTTTTTCTCTTAGAATGACAAAAGCTATAACAGTGTTTCCTTTGTGTGATAAATCTACAGAAAACATAATCAGGAAACATAATCAGGAAACTTTCAATACATTATCATTAAGATGGGTAGAGGGAAATAAAGAGGGATACCTGTTATCACCATTACTATCAATTTAGTACTGGAGTCTGAAATCTATGGCTAATACAATAAGATACAAAACGTGGCAAAATACAACATATATCTCTAAAAGGTAGATAGGCAAAACTGTCATTATAGATGATATGATCACCTACTTATAAAACAAAGAAATCTACTAATATACTTTTGTTGCTAATACAAAAAAGCAGCAAGGGTGGATATAATATCAACCTATATAAGCTAAAAATTCTTCTACATCAGCCAAAACTAACTAGAAAACATAATAAAAAAATTTATAATAGCAATAAAAATATACAAAAGATCAAGAAATTTACCCAAGGAAGAGAACAAGAGCTTTAAGAAAAAATGTTCTTCTAAAAGACATATAGGAATATTTGAAATCAGGAAAGAAATACAACTTGTTAATGGAGAAGATGACCAAGCTGTCCATGCAAGGGCGCCGTGGGCATTCGCTGCTGCGCCTGGGCTGCAGACACAATGCAGAGTTCACTGAAGGAAGACTCACAGTGGAGTAATGGCAGAGCTCGTGCGGTCTCTTAAACCATGATTCCACAGCCTAGGTAGGGTGTACAGTGGTCTGTGTACACAATGGCCAATGATCCCCCAGAAAGGGGCCTGCCTCTGCTAGTAGTTTGGATATGCAATTTGAGAGCACTCTAAGAGCAAGAACAAGCCTGGCTCCCAAACTTCATTACATGTCTATAAGCTACTCTAAGAAGGATGGGGAACACCCAGTTTCTCTAAATGACAAGAACTGTATCAATGGATTTTCCAGCCAAGGAGCAACTCTGAGGTCTAAGCATATGGATGACCAAGGTCTGCACACAGGGGTCTGGGAAGAGACTTGCATGCCAAGAATGCTGACATGATGCAAAGAATGAGCCAGTTCTCTGAAAAGCTAATGATAGAGGGCAGGAAAGGAGTCTCTAGGGCCCTCCAGAGTTGCCCCTCATCATTAACAAGGTAAAAATGTTTATTCTTCCAATATTAATCTAAAAAAATCAATATGTAATTCCAAATAAAATTCCAGCAGGTTATTTTGAGAGATTCAATAACTCATTATAAAATTTATATAGTATTACCTATTTTTTTCTTAAAGAGAGAGAGCCTACATCCTAAGTAATATGAAGATATACTATACAAATACATTGTAATAAAAATAACTTGGCACTGGGGCAGCCACAGCATAAGGACCATTGGACAGACTACAGCCGGGTTCCTCAACCTCAGCACTATTGATATTTTGAGCCAGGTAATTTGCTGTTGGGGGTGGGGGTGGGGCTGTTCTGTGTATTGTAAGATGTTTAGACCCCTACTCACCAGATTTCAGCAGTACTTCCCTCTCCCCTCCTCCCTTCCTTCCTCACCCTCCCAGTTTTGACAAATAAAAAGTTCTCTGAGTATTTCCAAATGTCTTCTGGGGGGCAAAACTGCCACTAGTTGAGAATCACTGGACTGCAGTGCTCAAAAGTAAAGCTATATCTTACAATAGACTCTGTTTTTTCTGAAATTGGCACTACAAACCAAGGGGGCATTAAGAAAACTGGCTCATATATAGAGTAAAATAAGGCTGGATACTGTGGTGGTCTGAATAATGGCTCCCTCAACGATGTCCACTTCCTAATCCACAGAAGCAGTGAATATTACCTTATAAAAGGGGTAAAAAGGGACTTTGCATATCTTAAGGATTTTGTGGTAAGATTATCTTTGATTACCCAAGGAGTCTGATGTAATCAGAAGGGTCCTTATAAGAGAAAAGATGATGTGAAGATGCTGGAAGCAGAGAGATTTGAAGATGCCATGCTACTGGCTTTGAAGATGGAAAAAGGGGCCGTGGGCCAAGGAATGGAAGAAATGCAGCTCTAGAAGCAGGGAAAGCTAAGAAAATGGATTCACCTCTGGAGCCTCCAGAGGAAGCATGGCTTCACTGACACCTTGATTTCAGCCCAGTGAAAGCCATTTTAGATTTCTGTCCTTTAAAATAGTAAGAGAATAAATTTGTATTATTTTAAGTCACTAAGTATGCTGTAGTTTCTTATAGCAGCAATAGGAAACTAATATAGACATCTACCTCTAACCTTATATAACTATATGTAAGCATCTAACCATATATAACCATATATAACCATGTACCTCTAACCACATATAATGGGGAATTAAAAGATTAAGACATATACATAAAATAATAAATGGAATAAAGCTAGTAGCAGACATTTTTGGAAAAGAACTCTTTGCACTTGGGCTGGGAGAGGAGTTTTTTAACTACGATCTCTAAAGCATAAATCCTCAGGCAAAAAACAAACATATTTAACTACACCTAAATATCATTTGCAGGACATTTAGTGGAGGAACTATTTACAAAATCTTAACAGAGTTAAGGGACAAAGGTTGACGACTCGCCTGGAGTTGGCAACAGTTGGGAGCCTTCATCACTCATAGGCCTGAAGGGGCCAGAGGAAGGAATGGTTATCAGAACGTACTCAGAACTGCAGCTGTGGCAGAGGATATGGTAGAGGAATGCGGCCACTGCTAAATCATGTCTGGAAGAAGCAAGTTGGAGGAGGTAACTGTTCCCTCTATCTCTCTTTCCTCCTGCTCTCCAATCTCCTGTTAATACCTCCCGTTGTCTGAGCAGACCTGGAAACCAGAGGGCAGGAGAGGCTGGTTGAAGCAGTCAATCAAGGTTAGATTCTTGGGTCACAAAGCAGGATCGAGAAAACTGACAGTTGATCTATCAGTGGGAATTGCAGAATACGGAACCCCTAAAAGCCTCTTGTATATATAAGCAATGAGAACACTGGTAAAAACTATCAAAGCCAACTTTTTCATAACTTCGGAAATTAACCAAAGGTTTGCAACAATCTAAGGAAGATTTACTGAAGAAAAAGGCTACATTGCAGAAAGAACAATGAGCTTGGCATTTTAACTTGCTGAATTCCCATCTCCCTCCTTGGGCTCTGCAGTAGCTTTGAAAACCCACAGTTTCACAACGTTAGTTATCGTGAAACCAGTAGCCAAGCATCCACTGGAGGTAGCAGAAGAATTCTGAAGCCGCCCAAAAACTCCATCCCCAGAGAATTGTTGCTATCAGAACTGTCTGGCAATTCCACTTGCAGGGCTAGTCCCTATTTAACCTGATTCAGAACTCAATTACTGTGAACAACTTTCTCCCTGAGGTATTTGTTGAAAATAATCAGCGGTAATTTTTTCACATCGAAGCTGCCTAATGTGGTAACAACAGCTGAGATCAACAAGAAGCTGACCAAAATATTTGAAAGGAGACATTGGGGAATAAGATAGCCATAGAGGGCTTTGGAAGATATGAAATAATCTTGGGAGTCTAGAAGGCTGCAAACATGTGAAGGGCTGTGAGTAAGTGCAAGAAAGAACTAAGAAGTCTCTGATCTCTCCTCTTGGACTGATCTTGAAGCTCTGTGCAAACAGAAAGTAAAGGCTAAACAGTTTTGACTGCCAGGTGGATCACAGAAGGTGTGCAGCACACACAAATGTAGCCCCTTGGTGAAATGCTTTAAGGCATTTAAGGAAATCTGTTTATTGATTAGCTGACCCCTAAAAGCTGAGACTTCAGTGGATGCGTATGACAGAAAGTATGTACTTTGCAAAAATAGTTCAAGAAAGTCACTAAACAAACAGCAGCAGCAACACTACCAACAACAAACAACTGCATCATGCTGGGGGATGGGTGGGGTCTGAATTGCCACATTATATTATTTAAAGTGTCTAGATTTCAATTTAAAAAATCACACGACTTGCAAGAAACAGGAAAGTATGCTCCATATACTGGGTGGGAAAAGCAGGCAGTAGAATAGAAACTGTGTCTGAGGAAGTCCAGATAGTGCAGTCACTAGAAAAACTCTATATCAGCTATTTTCAATCTGCTCAAAGAACTAAAGGGAACCATGTCTTGAGAACTAAAGGAACGTATGAGAACAGTGTCTCACCAAATAGAGAATATCAATAAAGAGAGAGAAATTATTAAAAACAAAAACAAACAGAAATTCTGCAGTTGAAGTCTATAACTGAAATGAAAATTTCACTAGAGGGTTCCACAGCAGATCTGTGTTGACAGAAGAAAGAATTAGCAAACTTCAAGATTAGCCGATGGAGATGATCTAGTCTGAGGACAGAAAGAAAAAAGACCTGAAAGAGCAGCTTGAGCCGCTGGCGTTCCTCCACCGGAGGTCACAACCCCTCTCAGCTTCTAGACTTCATCATAGTTCTATTTTCAGGTTTTAGCAACTCATCCTGTTGAACCTGGGGTTGCAGGAGCTCTGCTACTTCTAACCCTGGGCTACTGAAATAACCCTCGTGGTTCCCTAGATCCTATCCACACCCTTCACAAAGAGTCCATTTGTAAATATTCTCCCACAAATTGTCTTATTTGAGTAATAATTATACACATGTTCACTGCAGTAGACAGATGGAGACCACCTAGTTGCCTGTCATTAGGGGAATAAATAAGTAAAACATGATGATATATGCCATGGAATACTATTACACTGCTAGAAGCAATGAATGAGATATATTTATAGCAACATTCCTATACTTTACAAATATAGTGTCAAATGAAAAAAACAAGACATAAAATAAAACTGTCAGTACTATAAACCTGTAGTTTTATGTACATTTAAATCCCATAGGATTCTACTATGTTTTCAAAGATACAGATATTCAATGGCATGTACTATAGTGGGTGCCCACTGAAAAGAGAGGGGAATGGGAGTGATACCAGGAATGAAGGGGAGAATCACACTGTGTGTGAGTGATCTTTTGTGGACAAATACACTATGTTAAACCAAGGAGTATGACTAGTCAAACTCACGTGTGGATCTCCAGAAAAAGGCAAATACATAAAAATAAATAAATAAAATTAGTTGTTGGGGTTAAGTGATCTCCAAAATCTTTTTCGGTTTTGAAGATCTTTTATACCATAATTATGAATTTAAGATTTCTCAAGATGAAACTGAACAACCTCATTTAAAAAAATGGCATATTGGGGCTGGCCCAGCAGCGTAGTGGTTACGTTCATGTGCTCTGCTTCAGTGGTCCGGGGTTCGCAGGTTCAGATCCCAGGTGTGGACCTACAACACTCATCAAGTCATGCTGTGGAGGCATCCCACATACAAAATAGAGGAAGATGAGCACAGATGTTAGCCCAGAGCTAATCTTCCTGAAGGAAAAAGAGAAATGGCAACAGATGTTAGGTCAGAGCCAATCTTCCTCACCAAAAAAAAAAAAAAAAAAGCATATTAATGATTATTCTGGCTATTATGTGCACATTTAACACCAAAGCAGAGAATTCAGCATAATGGAAGTTGCAATTTTGGCCAGCTAGGTAAGGATGAGGGATAGGGTCACTGGTGGAATAGGGACTGTGGATGGGTTGAGGGTTAGAACTGTAGAGGGGTAGAGTAGAACGTTGGGATGCGGCAATGAGGAGATTTTCAGGGGGCAGACTGAGGATAGAGATGGAGCCAGGGATAAGGTGCCATTCAAGAAGGGTGTATAAAATGTCTTTGCTCATTAATTGGCTATAAAGTTTTAGAAAGCTACATCATATTGTTCTTAGGGCTACAAGTCAATGTATTGTTATATTGGGTCACATCAAATTGTCCCTGGATTAAAATCATACTAAAATGACATATATTTTTGTCTTTGAATAGTCTAAATCAACAAAAACGATGAAAGCCACTGATCATTGAAGGGAAGGATAAAAAAAGGGTAGGTTTGATTGTCTAGTGAAGGAGAGGTCTTTGAGGAGGTGGTGAGGAAAGAGAAATGCCAGGTGTCACTCCATTCAGAAAGAAGAGATAACTGTTTATTTTAATTAACGTTTCATGTGCCTGTCAGGCAAACCCAAACAATTTAGATGCGGGAGATGTGGGCTCTGTAAGATTTATTTGGCTTGATAAGTGTGGGAGGGAGATTTTGGCAGGAAGATTCTAAAGATAGAGAACAGATAATTTTAAAAGAAAACTGTTCTGTTTATGACATTGATTTAACTAATAAAAAGAGAAATTGCTTAATGCCAACTGTTTCTCCATTTGGGGATATTATTGAATTTTTATTTGAACAAGGATGATTTAACTTTAATTACCATACCACTAACCTAAAAGCAGTTGTGTATTCTTAGTGGATTGGCTTGAGTACTCATATCCCAAGAAAATGGCAACCCACAATGAGCACAGGAATGTTTTCCCTATTGAATGTCTTTGGAAAGGGAATATACGTATATGAGTGTGTACAGTATATGATCTGAGATTAGATGAAATAAACTACGCTTATTCTACACACAAAAGGGGCCAGCTGGATTTCTGTGGTGCTGGCCCTACCCGGAGGGAGAGAATCGCCACCAGGTCTAGGTAATTGCTCTCCCCACTGATGAGATCTTCTCAGAGGTAACCGTAAGAGTTCAACTACAATTTTAGGTAGTCTCATTCTGGAAAAGGAAAATCTTTGTTCACATGAATGGTAAAGCGGAAAGAAAAATGTGATCTTTTGTGCTGAGAAAACAGTTTGGAGTCCAGTCTTGACAGACAATTACATAAGTGGCAGTCGAAAGCACTGTAAGATTTTTAAGACTTGGAAGTCACAGTCTTTGGCACTACATCTGTTTCACAGGCAGGCTCCAGCCTCCGAATCACAACAGAGAAGATTTCTGTTGTTTTGTTCTCCCAGCCGGTTGTTATTTGCGCTCAACTGTACAAGAAGCATGCCTCCCAACTGACTTAAGTTTCTGGGCAAAACAGAAAAGCAGGTGGGAGAAACACCATGATTCTGCAAGCTTTGGGAATAGTGCAGCTTCCCCCCTTACCTCTGAGCAGGCAAGTGCTTTCTGAAGTGACGTGAACAATCCCCAGACCTTGCTTTCACTTTGAGGTGCTTGCCTTTCCCAGCAGTTCTGACTGGTCTTTAGGGGGAAGTGGGATTCTCTAGGCTGGGCTCTCTCTAGGCTCTCTGATGGAGCATGGAGAGTGGCTGATGTACAGCTGGTTTTAGGAGGGTAGAAGCTGAAGCCAGAAACAATTCTGTTTCCTTGGAAAGTTTAAATGCTCCATAGGCTTGAAGTGAAAGCAGCACAAGATGTTGGCTTCTCTGATCCCTCACGATTTAGCTCAGTCATGTGAGAAATAGGAAGGGCGCTGACTCACTCTCTGAGCCGTGAACTGCATTAGGAGCCCCTCCTGCCTGACGCCTTCACTGGTGCTCTTGAATATTCATTGCCTGTCAACTGGAGGCACGGGGACCCTGAGTTATCACTGAGCTGTGGATGTTACCAATCAAAAACCACAAAACCTGTCTGAATGTTCTACATAAGTCTAGAGGAATATTTTCTCTGAGTCTTTCACATTCTCAGGTTTGAATAATACAAAATATGTATACTTTGCATAATCCAACATTTTGTAAATTGCATTTCCAAATGGTTATAAATATATCACAAATAGAAATTAGAGGTCCAAAATTCTAGCTACGTGTGAATGGGTGGTGGAATTCTCTTCTAAAGTGTGGATGGTTCCTGCAATATAGAACTCGTCATAATCAGCACTTAAAGCTTTAGAAGAGGATGAAGAGAAGCAATTCTCTAGCTGGAGCAGACAGCTTAGCTAGGTCTGATGCTTGGAGGACACTTTAGTCCCTTCTTTGCTACAGGCCTCTTGGTAGACTACAAGTCAGAGCATGCCTCTCCTCTGCTCACACACTCCATAGCTCCCCACATCACTCAGAGCATAGGCTGTTGAATTCCTGCTGCCCTCAGTGCCCTGCATGATCCCCTCTCTACACCACTCACTGCCAGCTCCCTTGCCTCCCTGTCGGCCAGCTTGTACTGCCCACCACCCTGCTCACTGCATTCCAGACACACCGATCTCGTTGTTGTTCCTCCAGCAGAGAAACCCGCCT
Organism: Ceratotherium simum simum; assembly: GCF_057802395.1. NCBI lineage: Eukaryota > Metazoa > Chordata > Mammalia > Perissodactyla > Rhinocerotidae > Ceratotherium > Ceratotherium simum. Next base: position 42,585,741 of record NC_141926.1, on the reverse strand, counting down.
CTCCCACAGGGCCTGCGCACTTGTAGTTTCCTCCCCCTGAGAACTTCCCTTCCCCAGAAAACGCCAAAGTTTTCTCTCTCATTTCTGTCAGTCTTTCCTCATGTACGTCACCTTTTCAGTGGCGTTTCCCTAGCTGTCTGTCTAAAGTCGTATCCTTCCCTTCCAGAGCTCCTGTCTCTATACAGCACTTTTCATAAAGAGAATATATATCGTTTACATCGTTGTCCATCTTCCCACTAGAACGTAATCTTCACGAGGAAAGCTGTTTTAATCTCTGCGTTCACCACTGTCTCTCAGGCAGCTGGAACAACGCCCAGAGCATACTAATCACTCCACAAATATTTGTCCAAAAATAAATAGCTGACATTTATCCATGCTTCTGCCATGCTTTACACATTTATCATTTACCACTCACAAGAATACAAGAAAAGCAGCGGTTCTGCTTCCCTTCACTTTACTGGAGGGAAAACTGAGGCAGGATTGAATAACTTCAAGATTGTATTCCTGGAAAGCAGTAGAGCTGGAGTTAAACTCCAATAGCCCGAATCTTGCAGGTCAAACTCTTAGCACCATTTCACTTTATTAACCATAATAGTAGTCTACTACCTGAAACCTATATTTTATTATGATTTTGGGAGGGATTTAAATGTGTTTTCCTGAGGTTAATTTTCAAAAGATTCCCATAATGATGTCTCAAGCGGAATTTATTTTGGGCGCTATTAATTGCAAATGGCATTTATTGTTTGCTCCAACAGCAGAATATATAAACATTTTGAAACCCTTAGTAACACTTCAGATACCATGAAACCAATGAAATCAATGCCTTCAGAGAGACAGGAAACAATTAATCTGAACCACAACATTACGCATCTCTCTGAGTTTTATTTTCAGACATTAGTTACAGAAGCTTATTTTTAAATTTATTATTTCCTATTTTTAAAGAAAAAAATAATGACCTTTTGGATGTTGTCATAAATATAGGGATCATTCCTCCATCCTTTAAGAATGCAGATGAGAAAATTAAGACTCACAGACAGTGACCCCTATTCCCAAATAATTTGTCAGCAGTGAAACTCAGAGCAGGACTCATGATAATTACATGTGCTGTTTGGTGACTGAGACAGTATCTATTATTTCCTTTAAACTGAAGTGAGTTGTTTATATTTGTTTATCTTGCAAACAAGAAATGCATAAACCATATTTAAATTATAAATTTAAATATTTTGTTTCAGAAAAAAGAAAATACATATGTATGGTGGTTAATATATATTTAGCCATCATTTAGATTTTTCTTCCATGCCGTTAAGTAATTTTCATTTGTCTTTACACAGGCAAATGGAATATTCACCTTTGCATACCGGGCAGAATAAAGCCATAAATATTTCTGATTTGTTTACAGTAGTTGTAAATTGAGTAAACTGAATTCTGAAAACTTTTTATTTTCCTATAGCTTTCAGAAAACATACCCTGGGAGCATCAATAAGTATCTTAAACTTTTATATTCAACATTAAATTGCTAAATTGGTTAAACACTTCTCCCCACACCCCACCAAGTGATGCAACATAGAATAAAGTGTCTCCATCACATTTTATATTCAGAATGGATTGATTCGGAGGAAACTGGGATAGACACTTTCTTCACTGGAGAGGAGGCTGCCAATGACAGCAGGGGCGTTGCTGCACCCTACTCTGCATCTCTGGTGCAAGCCCACCCTGGTTAGTGGAGAGAGATAGAAAAGGAAAAAGGGGGAAGGAAGGGGAGAGCGAGGAGAAGGGAAGAGAGAAGAAAAAGTGGCTCTCCTTTTTTCGTCTTCTCAAGAAAATTTACTGTTTATGGAGCTTTCACTCCTTGTCTTAGGCAGGCAACTTTGGAATATGCTGGCCCTGTTAGAACAGCCACTAACTACAGGAAAGCATTTCTGCTCCAGGAACCAGGGAAACATGGGCTCAGGGATACAATTCTCAAAACAGAATAAATGAGACTCCTTTTATTGTATGATTACAAGGAGCTTTCCTTAGCAAGACAGGAAGAATTGTCTTAATACTTAAGGCAATGAATGCCTACTGTTGACGTAATCCGTTTTGTTGGTAACTTACGAGACTGGCATATGGACAGTAGAATAAGATCTGCTATTTCACTCTTTGTTTTCCCCTTTTCTTTTCTAAATGGGGGAGGCACAGTCCTGAATCCTTGTCTGACTATCTCCTTTCACTCTGGAGCCCGCTCCCTGCCTGCCCCTGCAGACGGACACTGTGCTGCTTGTCCTTCAGACAGACAGCTCCTCGCTGTCTGCCCCTTAGCTTGGGATCAGACTTCCTCGTTGCCTTCTCTCTCTCCCCAGAGCCATCTTGACTGAGTTCCTATATTGCGTAAACTCCATGGGTGAGCGTGGGTGAGATGTGAATTTGGGAAACATGGCTAGCGATATGTGGAGCAACGAGAACAGCTGGTGCTGCTGCTGTTCAGGTTTTGTTGGCAGATGGACATAGAGGGAATTACGAATGGGGAAGTTCGCCTGAGCCTTGGCTGCTATTTCCTATAGAACGTTGCATTTGCCAGCTCGCTCTCGCCTATACCAGCACCAGGGCCTCATACCTTAATGCATTCCCCTTGATTCACGGTCCGGAGCTCCCTGTGCAGCCTTTGTTCTAAGCTTGGTACTCCGTAGCCCTCTGTCTGGCCACTAGACCATGAGAGCAGGTTCAGTTATGCTTAAGCAGCTTGAAGTATACATTAAGAAAATGTTATTTATTAAAATAAGCTCCAGTAAGCATCTGAGCCTGCTTGGGCTGCTATAACAAAATACCACAGACTGGGTGGCTTAAACAGCAGACATTTATTTCTTACAGTTCTAGAGGCTGAGAAGTCCACGATCAAGGGGCCAGCTGATTCAGTTCCTGGGGAGGGCCCTCTTCTTGGCTGTAGTTGTCCACCTTCTTGTGCTGTCCTCTCATGGCAGAGCAAGAGCAACCCTGGTCTCTTCCTCTTCTTATGAGGGCGCTAATCACAACATGGGGCTCCACCCGCGTGACCTCATCTAAACCTAACTACCTCCCAAAGGCCCCCCCTCCAAATACCATCACATTGGAGGTCATGGCTTTAATATGAATTTTGTGGGGGACACATAGCAGTGAATTATAATATATGTAGCACGAAACGTACCCGTTTTAAGTGTACAAATAAGCGGGATTTGAACCACCAGCATAATCATGCTATTAGAACATTTCCATCACCCCAAAACTTCCTGTGTCCCTTTGTGGTTAATCCCTGTTTCCTATCATTAGTTTGTTCCTTTTTTATCTCTGAGTTTATTCATTCTCCTGTTGATGGACACGTGGGTTGTTTCCCGTGTGTTTTTACCTATAATGAATAAAGCTCCTATAAACATCGGAGGACAAGCCTTCATAGGGACATAAGCTCTCATTATCTGGAATAGATGTTTAGGAGTGGAATTAGCGGGCTGTATGAGTATAGGTTTAATTTGATAAGAAAGTGTCACCCTGTTTTTCAAGTTGCATAGCATTTGTATTTCCTACAGCAACGTATGAGTTCCAGTTGCTCTATATCCTCACCAGCACTTGTCAGTTTTCTAACATTTTAACCATTCTAGTGGGTGTGTAGTGGTATCAGGTTGTATTATGCATTGGCTAATGAGATTGATGATCTTTTCATGTGTTTATTTGCTATCTATATATCATATTTGGTGAATTTTCTGTTCAAATATTTTATCCATGTTTCATCAGGTAATTTGTCTGTTATTGCAAGAGTTCTTTGCATTTTATGAATATCAGTCCTTTATTAGATGTATACTATGAAAATATTTTTTCCCAATGTGTATCCTGCCTTCCCATTTTCTTAAGTGTTTTTCAAAGGGGGAAAAACTTTGCTTCTCATATTTTACCACTATTTTATTTTATGGTTACTGTTTTTTGTGTGCTACCTACCATGTCTTTGCTAACCTGAGATCACAAAATTTTTTTTCTGTTTTCTTCCAGAAATTTTATAGTTTTAGGTTCCTGATACATTTGCTTCCAGTTAATATTTTACATGATGTGTGTTCAAGTTGTGGGTCATTATTTGCATCAGGATATACAACTGTTCCAGCAGCATTTGGTGAATCCAGTCCCTGTTATCCTAAGATATCCAGAAGTAGAAACCTTCTCCTAAGTATGGCTGCAATAGAAAAAGGAATATAAGAAAATGACAATAATACCTGAAAGAATTTTTTAAAAACTGCCCTAGGGGAGGAATCCTACATACAGTTTTATGATGTATTTTTAATTTAATATGATTATATTTCCAAAAGGAAAAGATAAGGTGATATGTTTTACTTGCATACCCTCCGATTTAGAATAATCACAAGTGAGAAGTAAAAGTCCTTTGTTATTGTAGGTCTCTGAAACATGGTAAACATATTTACTCATTGGATTTTTCACATTAATTTCTCTCCAAATTTTTGAGATAAGCATATTGTGAACTTAAATGTAGCTTCTCTAGATGGTAATTGCCTTTTCATTGTAGGGTCTTCTCCTACTAATTTTTCACAAGTACTTATCAGAACACAAACTCCTACTTGTTCAAACCATGATATAATCGTCAGTGCTTGCAGCACAGAAATTCTTACAATCTTTGTCCAAATGGAAGCAATGCTATTATGAGAATTACTTTGGTTGCTCAATTAAGTTGATATAGAAAATAATGATAAGGGGGTCTATGTTTTCCATAACCGTGAAGTGGATCCATCATCTATTTTCATGTTTTGCATTTGTAGCTCGTCATTATAACAAAAGTCTTTTCACTTTGTTTCAACAGTAGATTATTTATATGTTTAATAGATACATTAAGCCTCTGCCTTTCCATTGCACAACTTAACCAGATTTGTCACCATTTTAGAGTGAGTAAGCTCTGGGCACACACCACAATAGTCAGATGACCTATTCTTGAACACTGTAGGATGACCTGACAAAGATATATAGCTGAACACATAAATTTACTTCTGTTCTTTAAATAACCAAAGGGTGTCACAGACCTGGGGAGTTCATTTAGGTCTTTCTTATATGGCAGAGATGTAATGCACACTAAATCTATTTTTAATTCTGCCTTATGCAGCCTCACTGCAAGATTTCACACATGCAAATGAGAGCTTGCAAAAGAAAAGCCTCATGAAAAAAATCTGTTAGTTTAATTTAAGCACCGTTATGATGTGAGAGCCAATCTTGCATTTTAATGCCAAATTAACCAAATCATTACTCTAAACTTATGCCCACTTCTTTGCATTAGGATAAGTGCTTTAAATGGTAAAACATGTGCAGTACTTAACAACAGTGCCTGGCGCATGGTAAGGTTTCAATAAATGTTATTGTTATTGACATCTTCTGCGGAAGGAGGAAGAGACCTGCAACCTTGTGTTGTAGGGCTGCTCAGTAAAGAGAAGCTACATGTACCTGGAATAGTTTGGAGAAAATGAACACTAATTATGAAATGAGTGGCAACTAGGAAAATAAAAGATGGTCAAGAGTACAAAACCAAAAATATTTAGATGAAGATACAGAATCTGATCATTGTGTAATTTATACTTAATTAAATGATTATGCTCACTTCTCTACATTTAAGAATTAACCATTGGGTTAATAAATTTGTAGAGAATATGGGTCTCTGATGAAATTCTCATTTAAATTTTCTTTCGTGTTTTGTAACAGACTAGTTGATATAGTGTTCAATTTCTTTTTTCTTTCTTATGGTATGAAAATTTCCTTTTCCTTTGGGGAACCCATTTCCTGTCACTTAAGTGGGACTGCCTCCATACATCCTCCCCCAATTGTGTACCTTAATAAGGAGTGGCAAATGGCCAATCAGGGTATCTTATTTTCTCTGACAACAGTCAGTGGTTAAACATTTGGCATATAAATTCCACTTCCTCCAAAGTACATGCAATCTGAGCTTTTCTCCTACTTCATTAGCTGCGCAGTGCTCACTTGTATTTCTAGTGAAGTAGAGCTTGCTGGGGTATGTCCTTTTGCGATGATTAGTGGACAATGATGTCTTAAATAATAGGAAGAGAAGTTATTCTACTCAAAAAGTGAAAATGATTGATGACTGTGTTTTTCAAGCACAGATAGGGTGAAGATCTTAGACACACCATGAACATCCTTCTCTGATATGTTAGCTCTAAGCTGTAGTGGTAGGCTCAGCTCTGTTCTAGCCACTGCTTTCGGGAACTTAAACAATGCTCCTCACAATATCCTTTTCCTGGTATAAGTACTTTCCAAATTGGAATCCTAGCCTTTTTTTTTTTTTTTTTTTTGTGAGGAAGATCAGCCCTGAGCTAACATCCATGCTAATCCTCCTCTTTTTGCTGAGGAAGACCGGCTCTGAGCTAACATCTATTGCCAGTCCTCCTCTTTTTTTTCCCCAAAGCCCCAGTAGATAGTTATATGTCATAGTTGCACATCCTTCTAGTTGCTGTATGTGGGACTCGGCCTCAGCATGGCCAGAAAAGCTGTGCACCCAGGATCCAAACCCGGGCCGCCAGTAGCGGAGCACGCGCACTTAACCACTAAGCCATGGGGCCAGCCCTGAAATCCTAGCCTTAAACTAAGTATCCTTTTTTTCCTCTTCAAGTACCCACTCTATCTCTGATAAAATAAACGAGCTGATTCCAAATTTCATCCCATGGAAATTCCTATATACCATGTTAAAGTATTTTAGGGTGTGTGTGTGTAGATATCTGGAAGGTGATGAATACCTTTGAAGAATCAAGTACCAAGATGTAATCTATGTCTTAGGCAATAAGACTGGAAGCAGTATGAAAATGGCACAGATAGGGTAATCACTGAGGGCTACTTTAAGAAGACTGTTTAAGAAAGGAACAAAGTAAAAGATATTTTGAAGCATACAGATGAAATGTCTAAAATGCTTAGTGAATTTGTTGGATGTAGTAATGGTGGGTTTTTATTTTCTATATTTATTAACAACTTATAGTTATTGCAGCAGATAAAACTGAATAGTGACTTTGGTTTCACAATTCACAGAGTTGGTTTTACACACTTTTAGTAGCTCTACTAGTATTTTTGATGATTAAAAAATATAAATATATCTTGAAGTTGGAAAGCATGGGTTTTGGGATGAAGAACTAATAAAATTAGGTTACTGACTGGAAGTAGGTAAAGAGTGAGGGAGAGAGAAGCATTAAAGTTCTCTGAAATTTCTAGTGGATATTGTCTAGAAGTCAGTGGAATGGTGCAGAGTAATAGACTGAAAGAATAGATTTCCATACCTATTTATTTTAATAACTTCTGGTGTATGTCGGCTTTCTGAATCTCAGTTTCTTGCTTAAGATGAATGTGATGAACCAGAACTCTCTAAGCCCTTTCTAGTTCTAATATTCTGTGCTCTTGAGTGATGGCTAAACATCACAGCTCTGTCTACTATTTTCCTGGACATTGTATTTTTGCTGCATTGCTTACATTTCTTGTATTTTTTTCCCTTTATTGAGGTGTAATTGACAAATAAATTTATATATATTTAAAGTGTACAATACGGTGATTTGATATACATATCCTTTGTGAAATGATTACCACAATCAGATTAATTAACACATCCATCACCTCATGTAGTCACCTTTTGTGTATGTCTGTGTGGTGAGAATGCTTGAGGTCTACTCTCTTAGCAAATTTCAAGTACACAATACAGTATTATTAACTATAGTTATCATGCTGTACATTAGATCCCTAGAACTTACTCATCTTATAACTGAAGGCTTGTACTCTTTGACTAGCATCTCCCTACTTCCCCCACCTCCCAGCCCCTGGTAATCACCATTCTACTCTGAACCTCAGTGAAATATCACCTCACAACTGTTAGAAGAGCTTTTATCAAAAAGATAAGAAATAACAAGTGTTGGTGAGGATGTTGAGAAAGGGAACACTTGTGCATTGTTGGTGGGAATGTAAACTGGTGTGGTCACTATGGAAAACAGTGTGGAGGTTTCTCAAAAAATTAAAAATACTACTACCATATGATCCCGCAATCCCACTTCTGGGTATATATTCGAAGGAAATGAAATCAGTATGTCAAAGAGCCAACAGAGCCAAGATATGGAAACAACCTAAAAGTCCATCAACAAATGAATGGATAAAGAAGATGTGGTATATACGTGTATATATATATATATACACACACACACAATGGAATATTATTTAGCCATGCGAAAGAGGGAAATCCTGCCATTTGTGACAACATAGAGGAATCTAGAGGACGTTACGCTAAGTGAAATAAGCCAGAGAAAAACAAATACTGTATGATTTCACTTATAAGTGCAACCTAAAAAGAAAAAGTCTTGTATTTTTTAAGTACACTTGGAGGATGGCAAATCAACACAAGACATTATGCTTATTTATATATATGCATAGAAGCACAGTGTCTTGTGTTGATTTGCCATCCTCCAAATGTACTTAAAAAATACAAGAGATTTTCTATATAGATGCCCTTTTTTGGAGATATGCTTGGGATTCTACAAAGCTTTAGTAATTCAAAAAGAAATCTTTTTCTGTCATCATTTCTCCAGGAATTTTGCAGTTGGATCTATCAACTTTCATATCAGACAAGTGAAGTACCTGACAGCAAATGAAACACCAGGCCATTAAAAATTTCCTGGTGATTTTTGTAAGTTTTGCTTTATAACACGCCTTATCTTGGCTGATCTGCAATCACTTTTCCTTTTGTTTCATTAATTGCTACACTGGTTGGAGTGATGTGTTAGTATTATTATTATATTTTTTAATTTTGAAAAATTTACAAAAAACTTGAAAATTACAAAGGCTAATGGTATTGACTTTCCAGAATTAGTAATTTTTAACATTATGTCATAGTTGTTTCATATTCCTTCTTTCTGTCCCTTCCAAATAAACTGAGCTTTAGAAAAACATGAAGTCTCTCATATTACTCATTTGAATGCTATTATTTTCTTCTCTTTCTAGTGGCAGCCACTCTAATATATTTACACATGGAGAAACTATAAGATTAAATATATTTCCACAAGCCACACAGGTAATCAGTGGCAATACAAGTTCCATAGCATAGACCTCTAGATTCTTGACATACTGTTCCATCTACAGGACCATTGATATAATTAATGGTTGAATTAAACATGAAATCATGTTAATAGATATCATAATTCTATGGCCTTTAAATTAAACAAAACCATAGGACACTTTTGTTTTTAGTTTGGATTTAGAAAGTGGCAACAGATTTACTCTAACAACCAAAACAATTCAGATAACCTACAGAATCTAGTTTTATAAATCTACCAGAGATCTGAGTACACAAAGAAACATGAAAAGTACTAAACTCCAAAAGTGATGTACGCTTAATAGGAGAGAAAACTACACAGCTGCTCTCCCCTCTGTTGGAAGGGCGAGAGGAAGAGGAATCTGCTGTAGAAAAAAAATGGGAATACTAGAATGAAGACAGCATTATCAAAAATGAATAATTCGTTAGACTTAACAGGAGCTTAGACACAGCAGAGAAAAGGATAAAGGAACTTAAAGACAGCTCAATAGACTATCTCTACACTGGAACAAATAGAAAAAAAGAGTGAAATAAGAGATTTGTAACAATTCCCAATTTATTTATAAATAGAATCTGAGAAAGAAAGGAGAGGGATGATGGCGAAGAAAAGATATCTGAAGAGATACTGACCAAAAACTTTCCCAAATTGATGGATTACATCAACCTACACTATCAGAAAACTTAATGACCTCTAAACAGGACAGTACAAAGAAGATTACACCTAATCACATGTTAGTCAGATGGCCAAAAATCAAAACTAAAGAGGATATCTAAAAGCAGCTAGAGGAACTAGACACACTAAATAGAAGAGAACAAATACACAAGTTATGGCTGACATGTTTCCAGAAACACTGGTGGCTAGAAGAATATAAAACATCATTAACATGCTAGGAAACAAACAAACAAAAAGAAAAATTGGAAACCCTCCCAAAAAATCAGTTTTCAATATAGAATTTAGTATTTGGGAAAATATCCTGAAAAATATCCTTGAAAAGTGAAATGAAAATATTATTTACTTTTTAAGTACAAATAGTAACGATACATTATGGGACTTATAGCATATGTAGTAGTAAAATATAAGAAATTAAGAGGTGGGAGGATGTATAAATAGAGTTATGCTGATGTGAAGTGTTCATGCTATTCATGAATTAGTATAATATTTGAAGGCAACTGTGATAACCTGAAGAAATATATTGTAATCGTTTGAGCACACACATAGACACACACACACATACACACACACCCATAAAAAGGCCTAGCTAAAATGTCATTTCAGGAGGTAAAGTATAGGACTAAGAGTAAGTGATTCACCCACAAGGAGACAAGAAAATAGGAATGAAGAAACAAAGGACAGAAGGGACAAATGGAAAATAAATAGCAAGTTGGTGTTTTTGAAAAACCCAAATTAGCAATAACTATATTGAATATAAATGAAATAAATGCTAGAATTAAAAGGCAGTTGTGGTCAGATTGAGTAAAAAAGCAAAGTGCACTATATTCTGTTTATAAGAAAGAAACACTAATTAGTTTTGTATATTAACTATTAGTTTTTTTATAATTATTATAATTTTATAATTATAAAGATATAAAAGTGAAAGGATGGAAAAAAGCGTGCTGTGTGAACAGTGAGAAAGCAAAAGCCCAAGGGGTGACAATGATATCAGATAAGGTAAATTTTAAGGCAAAGAGTATCACTAGAAAAAAGAGATATTTTTTAAGGATAAAACGATTAACTTGCTAAAAATAGTTAACATTTCTAAATGTGACTGAACTGAACAACAGAGCTTCAAAATACATGAAACCAAAATTGACAAAAATAAAGGGAGAAATAGGCAAATCAACAGTCACACTTGCATATTTTATTGCTCCTCTCTCTATAATCAACTGAACAATTAGACACAAAAAATCAATAAAGATATAAAAAATATGAACAACGCTATCAACCAACTTGATTTAATTGACATTTATAGAACATTACACCATGTTGAGAGATAATTCTTCATGGTTCTTTGACATTTCTGCATGTCTTCCTAGCAGAGACACTGATTGTTTTTGTCGTGGAATAACTTTCAGAGATGTTTATATGACAAGTTGCAAGATAGATATAGTGTCTCCCTGTGAAAAGGGCCAGCATGCTTATTGCCCATTATAAAAGATTCAGATTCTCTATGCTCAGGGTTTCTCTTCTATAATGCGCCTTTTCAAGTGCCCCTGTGGGAAGTGAGGCTCAGGAAACTGGTATACTGGTGACTACTCGTGCTATGAGTAATAACTAAACTTCTTCTCTGACAGAAGAACCTCTTGCCATCTGCCAGCATCCATAAATCTGTGGCATACTTGTTAGTTTGAAAGGAGGATGAAATCTCAGATTCTTCACAGTTCTTAATAAATCTAAAAATTGCTGAATATACATTTTTCAGTGCACATGGAACCTTCACCATGAAAGACCATTTGCTGAGTCTTGAAAGAAGTTGCAGTAAAATACAACAATTTAACTCATAAAGAATATATTCTCTGACCACAGTTATGTTAAATTAGAAGTCAATAACAATAAGACATCTTGAAAATTTACAAATATTGGAAAATTGATCCACATACTAATTCATGGATCAAAATAAATAACAACAGAAATTAGAAAACCTTTCTAACCGAATGAACATGAAAACACAATAGAACAAATTTTGTTGGATGCAACAAAAGCAATGCTTAGAGAGAATTTATAGCTGTCTATGCTTATGTAAGAAAAGAACAAAGATGTTAAGTCAATAATATAAGATCTCAAACTAAAAGGCTAGAAGAAGTAGGAACAAATGAATAGTCCAAAGTATACGGTAGATAGAAAATCACAACATTACAGAAGACATCAATGATACAGTAAATGGACAAAAAATAAGCAAAACCAATCAAGTCAAGAAATTCATGTTTTTATTATTATTTAGTACATTTGCTGCCCTTGACCTAGTATCTTTCTAGGTCACCCCTTGGAAGGAGCAATAACAGTGTGACTTGTATTGGGGGTGGGAGGAAAGTCTTTGTGTATGAGATGGAGAACACAGTGATTCAGCGGAGAAAGCTAGTCCATGATCAGCTCTTAATACTTAATACTGAAGTGCAGCACCTAACTTTTCAGATGTATATTTGGGATGGACATAACATTATTGACAGTGTCAGTCTTATTCTTTTAATTTGGTCCTTAAAACATGACTACTTTGATATGCTGAGGCAGTAAAACTGAGTCAGACCTATGTGCAGGCTCTCTCTCTCTAATATATATACAAATATAAAAATAAATATATATATGAATAAAAAAATATATATATAAATAAATATAAGTATATATATTAGACTGAATGTTTGTGTACCCTCCAAAATTCATATGTTGAAACCTTAACCCCCATTGTGATGTTATTAGGCACTGGGGCCTTTGGTAGGTGGTTAGGTTATGCGGACAGAGCCTTCACAAATAAGATAAGTGCCCTTAGAAAAGAGACCCTGGAGAGCTCCCTCATCCTTTTTACCATTAGAGGACATAGCTAGAAGATAGCTGTCTGTGAACCAGGAAGCTGGCTCTCGAAAACACCAAATCTGCTTGTGCCTTGATCTTGGCTTTCCAGCCTCCAGAACTGTGAGAAAAAAATTTCTGTTGTTTATAAGCCACCCAGTCTGTGGTATTCTCTTATAGCGGCCTGAACATACCAAGACATGTATGTATATGTTTATGTGTGTGTGTATAAACACACAATCTATACACATATGCATATATTTATTCTCCCCCACTGTACGAAAGCAGATTAAATGTCTAAAAACAACTGGGACATAGAAAACTAAAGAGTCTATACCATTCTTTATCTATTGTAAGATCAGAGTATTAAAGAGACTATGTTATAAGTAAATGATCACCCATCAGGCTCATTTGGACCATCTTCTAGAGATGGAGGGGCACATTCATAAAAATGCAATTTTTAAATCCTTGCACATTTTAAACCCTTGATAACTCTGTAGTCTTTTTCTTTGTTATAATTTACATTACGGTCCATTTTGGATGAAAACAGGTATATTTTGATGACAAGAGGTTATCAATACTATTCAGCAGTCCCTAGAAAATATTTGCTGAAAAATTAAGTCTTTGATATTTCTCATGTAATAAGTCCAAAAATAGGCAATCTAGGGATGATTTTTCATAATTCCAAAATGGATTCATGTTCCTTCTAACTTACTGTTCAGCCATCTTTCTTATATGTGAGTTGTTTTATAGTGACAAGACGGCTCAACCTATGCGTGCCAGTGTTCCAGGCAGGAAAAGGGAAAGGACCCAGGGCAAAAGGTACATACCAGTTGAAATCATCCCTTTCATGGGATGATTTCATGCCCCACTGAAAGACTTTCTTTGGTTTCTCTTTGAGCAGCTCTGTGTCTCATGACCACTCCTATAATAAACATAGAGTAACATGAAATGTTTGTTGAGCGTATTGCTAAATTTAACAAAGTAGGAGTTCTTTTAACAAGGAAGAAAAGTTAGGGCTCTTGTTAGGCAGTTGGCAAGTTATAACTGGCAGTTTTAGAAATTTTTGACTTTTCAGTTCAGAAAGGCATTATGGGAATCACAATTCCTTTTCTTAATCTCTGCAGTCATAATTGACTAAATTAGAAAAACATAGTAGTGGATTCGTTAAAAAGAAAGTAGACATGCTATCTTTGAATAAAGACAGAAGGAATTTTAAAAGCAACTAGCAATGGATACTTTGCCTGAAGAGACAGAGAAGCAACAAATTATTATCTAGAGAGAAAGGAAAATGATACCATTAAAGTTTACATGATTTTCAGTAAACTAGTAATCAGAATTCTAATAGGAGTAAAAATGAAGCTCACTGACAACTTTTGAATAAAGGTGGAAGAAGCTATCTCAGGAGGTATGAGTTTCCTGTCACTGGAAGTGATCAAGGGTTGGCTAATGGCCAAGCAGAACAGACTTCAAGCCTCAGATATATTGTTAAACGAGATGACCATTGTGATCCCATTCTCATCTTAACGTTCTTTGATTACAGAGAAAGAGGACAAAAGATGTTAATCAGCCCAAGCATGCAACTTAAAATATAGTATCCTTTGCTTTTAATCTTTTAAGTAAATTAAATTAAAAAATATATTTTCTCTTTAATTGCTTACCAAAAAATCAAAGATAATGTAACTAAACTGTAAAAATCATGAGGCACAATACTTCTAGCTATAGTAATATTTATTATGACTATACTTACAACTTAAGGAGATACAATTATGACTAACTTGTTATGTAAAATATATCTCAAAATTACTCAAATTATAAAGGAATTTATTTGTATAGTGTAAAAGTTTCAGAAAAATAACATGTCTAGGTATGGTTTGATCAAGTCTGGCCTATTCTGTGTTTCAATTTTAGCTTCAAATTGGTGTCCCTTAGGGTGGCAGACTGACAGCACATCCACAGATCACATCATCAGAGCGGATGGGCATCTGGTTCCAAAATTCTCTTCATAAACAGTAACTGTCGTGATGGTTGAACTAATCTTCAACTAATCTCAGTGGCTAGGAAAATGCTATGCATTAATGGAATTTGTCTTAGATTGCCAGAACCATTTGCTGTGTGGATGGCTGTAACAATAGTTGTAGAAAGGAAAGTGAGATTATCCCAAAGGATTTAGACCACTCAAGGTCCACCCAATCCTGCCCAACACACAAAACTGCTTCATGATAGGGAATGTTTGGGATGATTGTTGAGGAGATAACCACAATGGCAATTACTGAAGTGAAAAACACTTCAAAGGTTTTGAAATATATGGGGAAAGGCATGATTTTTTGATCTTAACTTCAGAGGTTATAAAAGATACTAAAAGCTCAGAAATTGGAATTGTCAGTTCTACGAATGGAGTTTCCAATCACCTTATAATTATTGCATTCACAGAATTTTTATTTTCAGTGATAGAGGTAACTGACACATTTATTGAACATTGGTGAACAGAGGTTACAAATTCCATTGTGCATTCAAAATAAGTTGTAAAGTTACCAAAGACTCAGTCCAGCATTCACACACCTTGGAAAAAATAGATTTAAATGTCCACTGCTATCTGTGGCCGCAATGGCTGTCAAAGGATCTACTGAAAAAAAAAATACGTTTTTTTTGACCAAGAATAATCCTCAGATAAAACTCTATTAATACTTAAGGTAGATATCTTCTTTGGAATTTCTGTCACTGCAGACCATGAGTTTCATCTCCAATGAATGATTTTAACTGACACATTTTCAATACCCTGGGTCTTTTCCACCTATCTTAAAGAAGTAACTACCATCAGTTCTCACTCTATCCTTCTTAAGTCACACAAATTGCACCAAATGACAAAAGAGAAATACAGGAACTCAATTATCTTGTATTGAACATGTTTTCTACATAAATTGGTTTTGGAGAATGAGTTATTATACCGAATTCCAGTAAGAAGACAGAAAACTTAACTTTCATGATCAAATGGCAGAAAGCTATAAATTGTGTCCTGTGATAAAAAAGTTATTAGAGGAGATTTCAGTGTTTCTTTTCAATATACATCTGTGTTAGTCTAATGGTTTGAAATTTAGAAACATATAGTTGTATCATTTCAGAGTATTATTTGCTCTTTTCCCAATAGTTGACGATTTATTTAAATAATTGTGTGTATATATACACACATACTATATATCCATATTTCAGACATCACATATAAAAGATATGACGTAGTAGGAAGGACAAGGAAGCTCTAGATTAGATTTTAGCTCCAGCATTTAATGTCAGGTAAACTTGAATAATCACTTAAGTCATTGTGGAAACTTAGCCTTCTCGTGTGTAAAATGGGGGCAATTCTCTGTATGCGTGGTGCTGCTGTGAGCATTAATGAGATACATCATAAATCATGATGTTTAGTAATATTCAACATGTTAATTATATTCTGATATAACTTACAGGGTTATTGTAAGAACATAAGAAATATACTAAATGAGGGTATTATGACGATAATTAATTATATTATTAATAATATTGCTTTACAACTATTTTCTAAATCAGTGGTATTCATTACAATGGAGGGTATATCTGCCTTAAAAATATAGGTATTTGGGGGCCTGCCCGGTGGCATAGTGGTTAAGTTTGCGCGCTCCACTGCAGCAGCCCGGGGTTCGCAGTTTCGGATCCCAGGCGCGGACCTACACACCACTTGTCAAGCCATGCTGTGGCGGGCATCTCACCTATAAAGTAGAGGAGGATGGGGACAGATGTTAGCTGAGGGCAAGTCTTCCTCAGCAAAAAGAAAAGGATTGGCATAGCATGTTAGCTCAGGGCTAAGCTTCCTCACACATGCACACAAAAAATGTAGGTATTTGAATTTCTCTATGGCTTTTGATTTCAATCGCTTGAACCTGGAGAGAAGAAAGCTTCTATATTGACAGTTTTTTAATTTTTAAAATTTCCTCAATTTGGTTTTGAGTATTAGGAGCAAAATTTGGAAACCCCAGAGTATATATTTATATCATAAACAAAAGAATGAAGAGAAATAAATGACATATATACATATATACTTGGTTATACTTCCACATAAAAAGGAAATAACAACCATTTCTGGGCTCAGGGGAGGGATTTAGAGAGGACTGAGAGAGGAAAGCAGAATTTAACCACCAACGTGGAGCCCCCTTCCTTGTCAGTCTCTACCACCACCACCCGCCAATCACCCAGTCGGGAGGATGGAAACTCCTAGATGTGAGAATCTGTGGACAGATGTGATATCTGCCCCAGATCGGGTCTGGAACTATGGGAAATTCTTCACCGTGGAATGTCCTATGCTAACAGAGAATTGTTGCAATAGAGAAAAAATGTTAGCAGTGTATGTCTAGCTAGAAAATGTCCAGAGAAAGTCCCCTGTCCCCACTTCACCATGTAGAAGAGATCTGAAAATATTCACAGTAGAGTCAAGTATGGGATGAAAGCAGTAAAGAGTTGAAGATGCAATGCTTGTCAAGGAATTGTCATAGTCAGGAATGAAGGACTCCATAGTAGAGTCTGTGGCACAAGAGGCCTAGCTGACTTCTAAAGGGAGGATGTGGGGACTGAGGAGAGACTGAGCCAATAGGACAAGAATGCTAGGTATCATGTTTGTGCCATATTTCCTTTCTCCAGCTGGGAGAAGAATGGAGGAATTAATCAGTAATGGATGCCTAAGGATAAAGATGGGGCTTAGGACATGTTACCTCCAAATACGGCATCTTGGCATATTAAATATCATAAGCTGGAGGAATTTTTAAAAATGGCAGAAGCGGGACGGTCACTCTGACCCCCACCTTCTCATTCTTTTTCCCTGAAACAAGTTATAAAACACCCATATGAAAGGTACTCTCTCTGTACCAGGAGGAGGGAAGACATTCTTATCACCAGAGACTGGGAATTTGGGGCCAAGAAATCTGTACAAACAAACCTTGTTAAATAAACCCTTACATTTCTGGTCAATTCTTCACCATTACCATCTCTAGCCCAAACCCCTCTGTCTTGTCAATTCTTCCTGAATTTATTGTCTCTTTGTCTAAAAGCTTCCTATGCTGGTCACTTCTTCGAGTCTTCATTCTCTTGTGAAGGCTCCCATGCACATGTAAAAATTCAATAAAATTTTTATGCTTTTCTCCTGTTAATCTGTCTTTGTCAGTTTAATTTTCAGACCCAGCCAGGGACCCTAAGAGGGTCGAGGAAAACTTTTTTCCTCCCCTACAATAAGAATCTGCAAAGTGAACCCTCCTTCCCCAGTCATGATGGTAAGACACTGGAGGGTAGACTACTCCCAAGGAAAGGAGAATGAGGAGGGAGAGAAGGCTGAATTTGATTGGCTATCCAAAAGAGACTTTGATATGAACAGGCTGTGAATATGTTTATTATCTAGATTGTTCCTTCCTGCTGAAAGTGATGAGCATTTGAGAATTATGTTGAATTTAGTAAGAGGAAAATAAAGTTCTATTTTTGAATATCTAAGTTGTTTAAACTATTGTTATGAAAAATTTTAAAGCTGCTATGCAAAATTTTTTTGTGTATCAAACTGTATTGATTAAATAATTATTTCTCAGTTTTATTAAATAACAATGTTTAATTAATATTTATAGTTTCTGGTCACCGTGAAATAACCAGTAATTTTTGTCAGCCTAGAATGTGTCAACCTTTAAAATTCAAAAATAGAAAAATAAGGGGCCAGCCCGGTGTCATAGCAGTTAAGTTCTCGCGCTCCGCTTCAGTGGCCCGGGGTTCGCAGGTTCAGATCCCAGGCGTGGACCATTGCACCGCTTATCCAGCCACTGTGTGGTGGTGTCCCATATAAAGTAGAGGAAGACGGGCATGGCTCTTAGCCCAGGGCCAATCGTCCTCAGCAAAAAGACGAGGATTGGCAACAGATGTTAGCTCAGGGCTGATCTTCCTGACAAGAAAAGAAAAATAACCTGTTTGTTTTATTACATTTATTACCCACTCCTATCCATTATTCTCAGCTGAGCAATATGAAATTGCTGATGTTTGACCATTTTTGAGCTGCTAAAATAGCAACTTCATGTGGTGGAACTTAATACCTTCTAGAATATCTAGACCATTGGACACTCTAGGTTGGAAACACCTAGAATAGATGATAAACAATGGTTAATAAGGTTTACAGGAAGATGCCTTTAGCAAAAAACATGTTTATGATGAACATAAAATTGAAAACAATTTTTGAAAATCATTAGATCTGCAAGGCATATATTCATGCTTCTCACAATTTAATCTAATTTTCCAGTGTGGTTTGCTCAACAGACAACAAAAAGAAATTTTTCTGGTATTGATACTTTGATTAAAGCAGACCAGTAAATTATTTTGAAAAGTCTTTTCAAACTTTTAATCACTTAATACTTAAGATCAATACAAACCTTCTGGTTATTTTTTTACTAACTCTTATCCGTGATATGTTGAAAGCAATGTTCAAGCCAGCCTCACACTAGACATATGCGTGTATTCTGAAAAGTAACTACTAAAGACTCATCAATTGCATGTGTGTTCGTAACGCAAATGACATGGAATTTTAGGAAGCACACAAGTGGAAGTGACAATTCAGGTGAGAGAAGAGTGTTGTGGGCAGGTGAGCCCGCCCCGTCCTCTTACATCACATCATACTGTGCAATTCTGCTTTTCTGTGTTTAACTCTACATTCAAATGACTACATTTTATATGAAAATAAAAGGTTGCCTTTCTGAGGTGTATGGGGGGTAAATCATGGGGCTTGTTCATGTCTCACCCTGTGTGCACTCCTGAGGCTTCAGTAGGGTAAAGATTGAGAAAGGTTATCATCACAAACATCTTACAGACAGCAGTTTGGACATCACTTGTGGACAGCAATCTAGAAAAGTGATGCTCTCTTTAATGGGGATTATTGAAGCATGTAGGATTTTAGCAGCTGAAAGAAAAAAATATTTTCTTTCTCTTTTTCCTGAACACACTTCTGCAAAGACCTCTCTTGACCCCCACAGAGCTCTAGGCCAAGAGCAGTCACAGCATTGAGCTGTGGGGTGACTCTCCTGTGTGAAGAAGCTTCAGAAACCCTGAGGACTAGTTGCCTCCTAAATCTGGACAAGAGAGTTGGATTCCATATATTCTTTCCATCCGTGGCATCCTAAGGACAGAAGTGTGTATGATCAATCTTGAAAACATTCCAGTAAAGTCATTCGGTGATGCAGTATTCCCGATCTGTTGACATCTAAGATAAATCTGAGATGCCACAGTGATTTTCAATGCCAAATTTATTAATATCTGTCAACTGGGATAATTTAATACTTAAATCTATACCATTTTTTCTATGTTTCTATACAAGAAATCTTCTATTTCTCGTGTTTACAAGACATACTTAAGAATGGTATCATGATTCTGTTAACAATCCAAAGAAACAACTGTTTCACATTTACTCAAAAACACAGTACCTTAGCGGTTAATTATGTAGAAATAATAAACAATGACATCAACATTTTCCCTCACTTTGCAGGTACATGTTGTTGAGATTTGAAAGTCTGGTTCATTTGAGTTATGACCAAAAAAATCCAGTCATTTAAAACCTTGTTTTGTTTTGGAATTATGTTTGCCATGGGAAACAAAATTATTAAAGTATTCTCACCGCAAAAATATCTTCCTTAAATTTTTGCACTGTCAGTTTTGTCACAGACAAGGTTATCACATGTAAAGAAACGAATGTTTTAAATGTTTAGAAGTGGTGGACTGGAGGGAAGCAAAGCAAATCGAAGTAATTTCCCTCCAATTCATGGTAAAGACCAGACTCTGAGATGGGAAGAAAGGAAGAAGCATTTGGAGGAATGAAAAGATGGGAAATGGAGTATAAGTAAATGAGTGATTAGAGAAAGATCATATGTTGCTTAGAGTTTGCAGGTTTCAGGATCTAACCCAATGGAAAGCTGGTCAATGGAAAAAGGGACACTCCCACGATGGATTGTGGGATTCTGTCTACGAAGCTGTGATACTTCTTCAGGAAAAAAGTCAGCGAGTCATTTATTGGCATCAGAAGGGTGTGTTCCATTTTCTATTTTAATTTTTAAAATAAAGTTTGAAAAACAAAATATAGTGGAGTTTACATTGTTGGTGACCTGAGGAGACCAAGAAGAAATTGCTTCATTTTGGATTGAGGAGAGATGCAGGGAGGAAACATGAAGATCGAAGGTTGAAGAGAAGAGGCAGACAGGGAGTGCGGTGGGGGAGAGAAAATTCCTTGAGTGTCACCCATGCGGTGGACACATGGATGAGACATGTCATCCATGCTTTATCCTCTAATCCTCACAATAGCTCCATTAATAGATATTTTTTCTCCATTTCATAAGTAAAGAAGTTAATGTCATGCATTCAGTATGTAATAGTGGTCAGATTTAATATTGGCTTTCTTGAATAAGAAAAGAAGCAAACAAAACAAAGATATGGAAAAAAGGAGAAACTGGATAGGATACCTGTAACTGGATGAGTAAAAAAGGATGGTAGACATTTCTGCCTAGAGACAGTATGTAAGTGAAGAAAAGATGTAAGATAGAGTATGGGGCATGAGCCACAGAAGAACCCTAAGAAAAATAATGTCACACTCTTATTAGTCTTCTTTCCTATTTTGGGTATACTGAGTTCTCCCTCATTTAATCTTTTTCTTTTAATTGAGGTAACATTGGTTTATAACGTTATATAAATTTCAGGTGTACATCATTATATTTCTACTTCTGCATAGACTACATCGTGCTCACCACTAAAACTCTAGTTGCCATCTGTCACCGTACACACATGCCCCTTTACCCCTTTCACCCTCCTGCCTTCTCTTCCCTTCTGGTAACCACCAATCTATTCTCCATATCTATGTGTTTGTTTGCTTTTATTTATCTTCCACATATGAGTGAAGTCATACAGTAATTGTCTTTCTGCCTCTGACATTTTCACTTAGCGTGATACCCCCCAAGGTCCATCCATGTTGTTGCAAATAACAAGATTTCTTCTTTTTATGGCTGAGTAGTATTCCATTGTACATGTATTCCACTTCTTCTTTATCCATTCATCTGGTGATGGGCACTTGGGTTGCTTCCAAGTCTTGGCTATTGTGAATAATGCTGCAATGAACATAGAGATGCATATATCTCTTTGAATTATTGATTTCACGTTCTTTGGATAAATACCCACTAGTGAGATAGATGGATCATATGGTATTCCTATCTTTAACTTTTTGAGACGTCTCCATACTGTTTTCCATAGTGGCTGCACCAGTTTGCATTCCCACCAGCAGTGTATGACAGTTCCCTTTTCTTCACCTCCTCTCCAACATTTGTTATTTCTTATCTTGTTAATTATAGCCATTCTGACTGGCATAAGGTGGTATCTCGTTGTAGTTTTTATTTGCATTCCCCTAATAATTAGTGATTTTGAACATCTTTTCAAGTGCCTGTTGGCCATCTGTATACCTTCTTTGTAAAAATGTCTGTTCAGATCCTCTGCCCATTTTTTTTTTTTTTTTTTGGTGAGAAAGATTAGCCCTGAGCTAATGTCTATTGCCAATCCTCTTTTTGCTGAGGAAGACGCCCTGAGCTAACATCTGTGCCCATCTTCCTCTACTTTATATGTGGGACGCCTGCCACAGCATGGCTTGCTGAGCAGTGCATAGGTCTGCTTCAGGGATCCAAACTTGCAGACCCTGGGAGGCAGAAGTGGAGCATGTGAACTTAAAAACTACACCATTGGGCCAAGCCCCCTCTGCCCATTTTTTGATTGAGTTGTTTGTTTTTTTTGTTGTTGAGTTGTAAGAGTTCTTTATACATTTGGGATATTAACCCTTTATTAGATATATGATTTGCAAATATCTTTTTTCAATTGGTAGGTTGTGTTTTCATTTTGTTGATGGTTCCCTTTGCTGTGCAGAAGCTTTTTAGTTCAATGTAGTCCCATTTGTTTATTTTTTCTTTTGTTTCCTTTGCCTGAGTAGACATGGTACTCGAAAGGATACTGCTAAGACCAATGTCAAAGAGCGTACTGCCAATGTTTTCTCTAGGACGTTTTTTTTTTTTAATTGATGTTTTAATAGTTTTTAATATTGTGAAATTTTGGATTGTACATTTTTGTTTGGCCATCACCATATATATGTCTCCCTTCACTCTTTGTGCCCACTCCCCACCCCCATTGCCCCTGGTAACTACAATACAGTTTTCTCTGTCCATGTGTTGGTTTATATTCCACATATGAGTGAGATCATACAGTGTTTGTCTTTCTCCTTCTGGCTTACTTCACTTAACATAATAGCCTCCAGGCCCATCCATGTTGTTGCAAATGGGATGATTTTGCCTTTTTTACAGCTGAGTAGTATTCCATTGTGTATATATACCACATTTTCTTAATCCAGTCATCAGTCGAGGGACACTTAGGTTGCTTCCACTTCTTGGCTATGGTGAATAAAGCTGCAATGAACATAGGGGTGCATAAGCCTCTTGAGATTGTTGATTTCAGGTTCATTGGATAGATTCCCAGTAGTGGGATGGCTGGATCATAGGGCATCTCTATTTTTAATTCTTTGAGGAATCTCCATACCGTTTTCCATAGAGGCTGCACCAGTTTGCATTCCCACCAGCTGTTTATGGGGGTTCCTGTTTCTCCACATCCTCTCCAACATTTGTTGTTTTTTGTCTTGGTGATTATAGCCATTCTAACAGGCATGAGGTGATATCTTAGTGTTGTTTTGATTTGCATTTCCCTGATGATTAGTGATGTTGAACATCTTTTCATGTGCCTATGGGCCATCTGTATATCTTCTTTGGAGAAGTGTCTGTTCATTTCCTCTGCCCATTTTTTGATCGGGTTGTTTGTTTTTTTGTTGTTCAGTTGTGTGAGTTCTTTATATATTATAGAGATCAACCCCTTGTCAGATGTATGTTTTGCAAATATTCTCTCACAGATGGTGGGTTGTCTGTTCATCTTGATTTTGGTTTCGTTTGTCTTGTAGAAGCTCTTTAATCTGATAAAGTCCCACTTGTTTATTTTTTCTTCAGTTTCCCTAGTCTGGGTAGGCATGTCATCCAAAAAGATTCCTTTATGACCAATGTCAAATAGTGTGTTGTCTATATTTTCTTCTATGAGTTTTATAGTTTCAGGTCTCACTTTCAGGTCTTTGATCCATTTTGAGTTAATTTTTGTGAATGGCGATAGCAGATGGTCCACTTTCATCCTTTTGCACGTGGCTGTCCAGTTTTCCCAACACAATTTACTGAAGAGACTTTACTTTCTCCATTGTATGTTCTTAGCACCTTTGTTGAAAATTAGCTGTCTGTATATGTGTGGTTTTATTTCTGGGCTTTCAATTCTGTTCCATTGATCTGTGTGTCTGTTTTTGTGCCAGTACCATGATGTTTTGATTATTATTGCTTTGTAGTATGTTTTGAAGTCAGGGATTTTGATGCCTCCAGCTTTGTTCTTTTTTCTTAGGATTGCTTTAGCTATTCAGGGTCTTTTGTTGCCCCATACAAGTTTTAGTATTCTTTTTTCTATTTCTGTGAAGAATGTTATTGGGATTCTGATTGGGATTGCATTGAATCTGTAGATTGCTTTAGGTAGTATAGACATTTTAACTATGTTTATTCTTCCAATCCACGTGCATGGGATATCTTTCCATTTCTTTATGTCATCATTGATTTCTTTCAATAATGTCTTGTAGTTCTCATTGTATAGGTCATTCACCTCCTTGGTAAGATTTATTCCTAGGTATTTTATTCTTTTTGATGCAATTGTAAATGCTATTCTCTCTAGGATTTTTATAGTTTCAGGATTTACGTTAAAGTCTTTAATTCATTTTGAGTTAATTTTTGTATATGGTGTAAGATAATGGTCTACTTTTCATTTTTTTTTTTTTTTTTTTTTTGGCATGTGGCTGTCCAGTTTTCCCAGCACCATTTATTAAAGAGACTTTCCTTTCTTCTTTGTATATTCTTGGCTCCTTTTGTCAAAAATTAGTTGTCCATGGATATGTAGGTTCATTTCTGGGCTCTTGAATGTGTTCCACTGATCTATTCTCTGTTCTTCTGCCAGTACTGTGCTGTTTTGATTACTATAGCTTTGTACTATATTTTTTGAGATCAGGGAGTCTGATGCCTCCAGCTTTGTCCTTTTTTCTCATGATGGCTTTGGCTACTTGGGGTCTTCCATTGTTCCACATAAATTTTAAGTTTCTTTGTTCTTTTTCCAATTAAAATATCATGAGATTCTGATTGGGGTTGCACTGAATCTGTAGATTGCTTTAGGTAATATGGACATTTTAACTATGTTTATTCTTCCATTCCATGAGCACAGAATATCTTTCCATTTCTTTATGTTTTCTTCAATTCCTTTCAACAATGTCTTTTAGTTTTCAGTGTACGGGTCTTTCACCTCCATTAAATTTATTCCTAGGTATTTTATTCTTTCTGTTTTGATTGTAAATGAGATTTTATTCTTGATTTTTCTTTCTGCTAGTTCATTTTTAGTGTATAGAAATGCAACTGATTTTTGTATGTTGATTTTGTACTCTGCAACTTTACTGTATTCATTATTTCTAATAATTTTTTGGTAGATTCCTTAGGGTTTTCTATATATAAAATTATGTCATCTGCAAATAGTGACAGTTTTACTTCTTCCTTTCAAATTTGGATAGCTTTTATTTCTTTTTCTTGCCTAATTGCTCTGGTTAGGACTTCTAATTCGATGTTGAATAAGAGTGGTGAGAGTGGACATCCTTGTCTTGTACCTGTTCTTAGAGGGACAGTTTTCAGTTTTTCATGATTGAATATGATGTTAGCTGTGGGTTTATCATATATGGCCTTTATTATGTTGAGGTACTTTCGTTTTATACCCAATTGTATTGAGAGATTTTATCATAAATGGATGTTGGATCTTGTCAAATGCTTTCTCTGCATCTATTGAGATGATCACGTGATTTTTATTTTTCATTTTTTAATGTGATGTATCATGTTTCTTTCTTGTAGATATTGAATCATCCCTGCGTTCCTGGAATAAATCCCACTTGGTTGTGGCGTATGATCCTTTTAATGTATTGTTGTATTCAATATGCTAATATTTTATTGAGGATTTTTGCTCCCTCATTTAATCTTAAGCATTGAGTATATATACATATGATGGCCTTGTATTATTGGTTCTTTGGAGAATGAAGGAGAAGGCCTTGCATGAGGAATAGTGACCAAAGAGAAGATAGCAACTGTCAGACGTTGTATTCCAGAGTAAGAGATGACCAAGAGAATGACTGTAATTTCCCAGAGGAATCATAAAAATTTTGGAATTCTGAACATCTCTCAGGATGTGGAACATGGATCTGATTTATTTAATTTAGATATTTATGAAAATGAACCCAGAAGAATAGAGGATTTAGGGAAAACTAATGTATTTTCCTGTTATAATCCTACTTTAAATTGATTTTTTTCCTTTTGGAAAATTAGAAATAGAGGTTTATAAATAGTATAACTAGGAGGACAAAATTGTATATTTATGAGAGAAGTCTGAAACTTGTCAGCCATTTATACTGTCAGGTATAAGTAAGATAATAATTAAAGTAGATTGTCTCCATTCAATAGGGAGGTTCAGCTAATATGTGTACCTAGCTCATGATAACAGTGAACAGCTTTGGCCCCGAAACAGTATCACACAGACTATATATAACCTGTAAACATATTATATTTTCTCTGTACAGTGTTTTAAAACATTGAAAAAATTAGTTTCCAATATTTAAACAATGCGAGATTTCACATAATAATCTGAAATTTTGGCTTTCATGAAAAATGGATAACACTAGCAAAGGGGATTCAAATTCATGGAGGGCAACTCACAGCTGGGCCTGATGAGAGGCCACTGTCTACTCTTCATGGGCTCTGCACTCTCTAGTTCTCTGCAGGCCAGTCCACTCATTTGTGGCCCTGTTGTGCCTCCTCTTTGGTCCCTGTAGTCATTTGAATTATTCTTAGGAAAAAGAGACCTCTCTATACTTAGCCCAATATCTTGATAGGCTACTTTGGTTATGGAAGTATTGTTCTCTCTCCCCTCATTTCTATGACTTATTAGAGCCCAGAAAATGGATGGGAAAGCCAAAGTGATACAAAGAGAGAGCAAAAATGTCTTGCACAAGAAATCAAGAGAAGTCTTCAAACTTGGAGGAACAGATGGGGAGCAGGGGAAAGGAAGATGGGATTCCAGAGATCAAGTAGATGAAGTAATGAGTAAAAGTTCTGTGGAGGTGAGAAGATATGGGGAGTTGAAGTAAAAGTTGCCTAATATTAGGGGCTGGCCCGGTGGCGTAGTGGTTAAGTGTGCACGCTCCACTGCAGCACCCCAGGGTTTGCAGGTTTGGATCCTGGGTGCGCACCGACTCACCGCTTGTCAAGCCATGCTGTGGCGGCGTCCTATATAAAGTAGAGGAAGATGGGCGGGAATGTTAGCCCAGGGCCAGTCTTCCTCAGCGAAAAAAGAGGGGGATTGGCATCGGATGTTAGCTTAGGGCTGATCTTCCTCACACACACACAAAAAGTTGCCTAATATTAAATTTCAGGTACTTTTTGTGCTAGTGATATAACATTCTTTATTTTGCCCTAAGCCTTGTAGAAGATCCCTATTCATATAGCTTCAGGTTGGTGGACATTGGGGAATGAAGAGGATAGGACACTTTCATTGGCAAATAAATATACACACAGGAGGCATGTTAAGAGAACAAAATGAGAATTCAGCAGAAGAAGGAACCAAGGATGATAATGAACTGCTCCCGCCTCACCATTACTGTATATTGGGAGATAAATTGGGCTCCCTGGACCCCTTGAAATGGATGACCTAGCTTATTTTCCTTTAACTACAACATGACTTCCACAAACTGAAGGAAACATGGATATCCAAGAGTCTGACAGAGGAGTTACGATAGTTAAAACATTCTATTCAATACCTAAAACACTAGAGGCTTCTTTAATTTGAGACTTTGTTTACAGAGTTGTTCTCCAAATCTTAACAGCAAGCAATTTGTCAAAAATAAATTCTATCAGTTGAGATGGTAAATGTAAGCAGCAGTAATTCTGACTATCTGAATACTTTAAGGTAAATGCAAAATATGGTAGACGCACATCTAATGCGAAAGTTAGATTCCAAAGTAAGGACATGAGACAAAAAAACATTACATACATTTAAAATTATCCTTGAATAATTCTTTTACTGCCTTTAAATCGCTAAGGTGGGGCTCTTTGCATTAAATCTGTGGCCTTATAACCTGGGGAAATGGATGATCAGATAAACAAAGGGATGTCTTCCCACTCCTTCCACCCACTCCTCCACTCAGTGCTGGCACTCAGGATAAGGAATTGAACATGTGCAAATGCCTCTCCACTCTATACCAGATAGGGTGATTTTGAGAATTCTATGATGGTGTGATTTTTGGAACTATTTTTAATGTGCTGTCAAGTTTTGATTTTTTTCTTTTCATCATAGTGTTTCTAAAGTTTAAATGAGAGAACAATTTTATAAGGCACTTAATAAATATGGTTTACTTTACAATCTCATTATTTTGGGTAACCGTGAACTGTTTTGAAGGGGCAGGCTGTGTTGCATCTAAATACGGAACAGCTGATATTGTATTCCTTAATGCAGTGGTTACCCTTTGTATGTGGGATGTGTTAATGTGTATATAACAGCCTGATGAAACATACTATATGGCTTCAATTTTCTTTTCAAGCCTGCTTTTAAAGGAGGCTGAATCCATCCCAAGGAGGATTAATCAACTTGGAGGCTGGCTATACATTACTACATGTCTCTTCACAGTGTGTGAGATACCAGTAATTCTCTTGCCTTTAAAACCTCATAAGGCAGCTGTTTTCCCACACTTTTTAACAGTGTTGAGCAAAAGATGGGGGAAAGGCACGTAACTGGAAAAGTTTTATGATTTAAAGAAAATTAAGAATGACCTGATTCTAAGACCTGTGACTTTCTTTTACATTATCTTCTCATGTATACTTACATTTCTCGTCTTATAATTCATATGTACGTCTTATCTATGGCCTTGTTAGCATTAAGTAAATCATAAAAATATCTAGGATTTAACTAAAACATTATTGTTTTCTTTAGGATATTGAAACAAAACTTTATAAAGAATTTATAAATGTTTTGAAGAGAACTCAAGTCAACACATCTGTTTTTTGTTTAGTAACAACATTGAAGGTGTGGTTGGGGAGAGAATTCATCTGCCTTTGGGTTATTCAACTTTGCCAAATTGGAGCTTACATACCAACATGTCTGTGTTTCTATAAAATAGTTGTAATGTCAGCATGACTCTGGGAAAAGGTTCTTTTTTTTTTTTCTTCTTCCCAGATTGTATTTGACTACTGCTGATCCAACAAATATTGAACAAAATTGTAACGTATATGTCTGGAGTGCTTTTCTGTTGAAAGGAAAAGAAAGACTGGGATAGAGTTGACAAAAATAAACTTGTTAAAATATTTTATTCTCAAGGATATGTAAAATTTACACTGGGCTAAAATCATAGCTGAATACCATCAGATAAGTAATCTGAATACAAACATGATTTGCATTCATTGCACTTATATATGACAATATTTTTTGAAAACCTATGAAAATTGAATGTGTGGTTCCAAGGAGTATCTCAGTAAACTGACCAGGTTGTTTCTGTTCATTTGAAGATTCATGGACGTGTGCAAAAAGCTACAACTCAATGAACAGCTTTGCCACCTGCTCGCTGAGTACTTGCAATCCTTTTTCCCTGTGAAAATATCTTTTAAGTGATTATATTTGCATTTCAGACCAGAAAGTATCAAATACAGATAAACAGTGCATGTGATTTTGGCCATCTCAGAAGAAGGAATTTAGAAAAAGTGCAGCTTATACACCATGGTGCAGATGGAGGGACTCAAGCTAAAAAGAAGCTAAAATATATTTACATCTGTATAATCACTGCATCATAAATAGATGCAAGAACTACAATCTATTCTCTTTACATTTAACCCCAAAGGAGCAATTTACTAGGCTCCATAGAAAGGACAAAAGATTCAGTGTTCTCAGACCCTTAGCTATCTCTACTGTCATGTAGAATTAAAGTAATGGAATCCCTGCTTTGATCCTTACATTCATGAGGACTTCTCAGACTCTGATCAGAATTGTGGGCATTTCAATACACGTCTTTATGGCAGCTCAGGGCCACATATTTTATGCAACTGTGGGAGATCAAAATTGGCCACCCTGAATTATGTGTCTTTACCTTAATTATTTTCTCTGATGGACATTTGACCTCCTCCAAGCTGTCTAAAGAATTTAAGATAGAAGACCTGTTCCAGGAAGGAGTTACTATCATATGATGGCTGTAATATAATGTAAAATAGATGTTACAATAAGAAAGGCACCAACAAGCCCATCTTATCAAAAATTCTGTCTCTCCTAGGCCACATTCTCTAGGTGGACCTGCAAAGAGTTGCCAGAAAAACATTTACATTTATAAGGGAAATCTCTGTTTGTAAAGGTATCTCTCTCTCTGTGTAGTAGGAAGAGGAGGGATGGCCTTATCTGTGGAAACTCTTATCAGTACAGAAGGAGAGGACTTAAATCTGCATACCCTTGATTACTGTAATTTCTGTCTCCCTCCCCACCCCCAACATCCTCCTTTGTCTTTAGCTGAAGATGGTATTTAAGATTAGAATCACCACTATTGCATTGAGAAACTCTGTTTCCCTGATTTCTCCCATGTATACATGTTATTAAACTTGTTATTATTTTATCCTGCTAAGCTGTCTTTTAATTATTTGGCCAGCCATAACAACCTTAAGGGAAAGGGCAGAGGGGGATTCTCCCTCTTCCCCAACACAAATATTCTACTATTAATTTTGCTAATACCTTTCTTTAGTCACAAAGAAGAGATGGTAAAATAAAAATAGTTGTGAGCTGATTATCAAATAAAACAAGCCAAATGCATGTTCCTCCTAGGCAATGGGTTACGTAAACCAGCACACGTGCTGACGGGAAAAGGATTTCTTAGAGAGGACATTTGCTTCCATTCTATTCTGAATATCTAGGCTATTGAGATGAGTGATAAAATAGTATTGAGAGGATGATATAGAGCTAACAAGTTAACCTTGGAGGGCTCCTAGTTGCCTATTGAGGTATTCATTTGAAATTTATTTATGGCTGATTTCACTTGGAGAGTCAGGAAATCTTTTACTCTGCTGAACTCTTTCATTTTGTAGGAAATTTCACTTATCTTCCCTTCCCTTCCATTGCCCCCCCTTCTTTCTCTCTCTCTCTCACACACACACACCACATGCCCACATGAGGACACATACACACAGAGCTTCTTCTTAGATAATAAAGATATCCTTCCGAATTATTTCACCATTGTTATAGAGTTTATCTTCCAAATCTGGATGAGTGAATTTACGATAGTGAGGAGGACGTTTATGTTAAAACCATCAAAATGGACAGACATTTTTTGGGGCAACAGGAAATGAACCGAATTGTGATTGGGTTTGATGTTTATATCATTTCCAGGGATAAGGAGACTCTTTGATGAGTAGAAACTGATTTGACTGCAGGTTTTCTTGTCAATTCTTCACATCTGTGAGTTATGAAGCTTTTATTCTGACATCAGAAAATTAACTCACTCTGCTGTCTTGATTGCTTTCCCACAGCACTCCCTCCATGGCTCTGCACCAGCAATTGTTGTACCGGGAGAGCGCAAGTGTGTTTGCTTCATAGTGGGTTGGCGCAGTCCCCCACGAGGGTGAGGAATCTGAGATGGGAAAGGCTAACCAGGAGGGAAATATTTCTCATTACTTCAGTAGTCAATGGCAGAATTTTCCAGATTTTTATCTCTAGATAAAGAGATAGAGGTATGAGAGAGTAGACAGTTTTATGCGTACACAGATGTGGCAAGTTTTGTTTGCTTTGTCCAACATAAGAGGGAAAAGCTAAGCAGTTTTACAACCATTTCCTTGTTAATTAAAGTGTGGGATAAAATCATTCCCCCTTGGAGAGGCCAGTGGGAAGCTCTATGGTAAGAAGTTTTTGGCCCAAAGCCCAGTACAAGATATAGTGCAGAAATACTTTCCAGCACTGGGGGCATTTGATGGTCACTAAACAAACACTGGAACACTGTCTTGATTTCAAATTGACATGTCTGGGAAGGTGAGATTTTTTAACCCTGAATAATATGCCATTATTCTCACACTCAGGAAGATTACAAAGGGCTTAGGCTTACCAGGTGCTAGGAATGTCTATGAAGAAAAAAGACAGATTGTTTATGAGTCACAATTTTCACACCCTTTATGATTTCTGGGAGGCTTGATTGTTTTGATAAATTTGACATTGGTTTATAGGGGCCATAAACACGATAAGTAAGTCAACAAAGATCTTAGTCCCTTTGACAGCTTTATGATAGAAAGCATTGCTCCTTGGATCCCTTCTGTTCCCCTGTTGGAATATGTGAAGAGTCTTGGTTTGGAGCCTACCAAAGAGGGACTGATTATTAATACAAGAAAATTCACAGATCATGACTTCTCATAGATATACAGTTTTTTCCTATCCAAGTCCTTCTAATGGGGACATAGGTGGGTGAAGGAATGGACTTTTCTAAGAATCTGGGCACTTCATCTGAAGCAATTATTTCCAAGCACGTAACCTCTTAGAAGTATTGTGTTACCTTAATGTTTTATGGCAATTTTGCATTCTTTTTTCTATCTCTCAGCTGGCTTTAAATTAAAAATAATAATTTATTACAGAAATAAAAACTAAATTTTCTTGTTTCATTGACTTATTTCAATTATTCGATCACTTGCTATGTATATGTATGCTTATCTGTATAAACATATAGTTATATGTATCTATGATCTCTGGTCTTTAACAAAAAATACAATGTTTTTCATATGAGAAAGGTGGATTTTGTTTATTACGCACAGATTTTATTTTAAAAGAAATGTCAGGGCATTAGAGGGTCTTAGGGAGAGTTATGCCATCAGACACATGCTAAATGGGAAATGAGCTGAGTATGGATAAGGATAGAGCAAGGATATGCAGTAGGAGACTATTGCTGAAATCCAAGTAAGAAAAGGTGTGGGCTGGACTAAAGCGGTGCAGTTCAGATGGAGAGAAACGTGCAAATCATCTTCTCAGTATGAAGCCAGTTTGACTTGCTGGTGAACTGGGTGTGGGATGTGAAGGAAAGAGAAGAGTCATGGACAACTCCCTGGATTTTGGTCTGTGGTAAACACACAGGTAAGTGTGCCATTTATTGAGATGCAGAAGACTAGGAAGAAATGGCTTATGGGATGGAAAAAAAGTACCCTGTTTTTGCTAGGTTAAATTTGAGGTGCCTATTTTATGTTTTTAATGATAATCATTAAGTAGCAGCTAGATTTATAAGTCTGGACCTCAGGGCAGAGACAGGGACCTTAGATATGAACTTATGTCTATATTTACATTTTATTTAAAGTCATGATAGTGGGTGAGGTATGTGTAAATAAAGAGAAAGAATATAAGACCAAGCTCTTGGCCACTGTAATATTAAGGTTGGGGAAAAGAGTCAACAAACAGGACTGAGAAAGAATAGTCAATGTGCCAGGAAATAAACCGGGAGAGTGTGGTTTCCCAGAAGCCAGGAGACAAGAAGCTTTGAAGAAGCGAGTAACAATCAACCGTCAAAACACTCTTTGGCTAAGA
Organism: Ceratotherium simum simum; assembly: GCF_057802395.1. Lineage (NCBI taxonomy): Eukaryota > Metazoa > Chordata > Mammalia > Perissodactyla > Rhinocerotidae > Ceratotherium > Ceratotherium simum. The sequence continues at coordinate 42,552,430 of NC_141926.1, read as the reverse complement.
GAAAATCATTTTAGAAATGTGAGAATGTAAAAAGCACTTATCTGATCTTGCAAGAAGGAAGTTAATATTAACCAGGACAGAATATTGGCAGGGTAGGAATTTCAGCCTATCTGGGGTGGGTTCAAGAGAGTGTGGGAGAGGAGGAAATTTACTAAGTATTGGCAACAAGTTTAGAAAATAAGAGGAACAGACAAATTAGGCAATAATGGAAAACAACTATGTAGCCAAAGGAGGGATTTTGGAGATGGGAGATAATACAGCCTGTGTGTCCGCTGATGGGCATGATCCAAAAAAGAAGAGGAAATGGTGATGCAGGCAGGAGGGGTTGATTTCAGGAGAGAAGTCACTGCATAGGGGGGTATTTGGTGTTGGGAACATGGAGGAATTCTTGTCTTATTTCCATTTTCTCAATTAATTAAAAAGTGAAATTATCAGCTAAAGGGAGAAAGCAGGGGTGTTGGAGTTCTGAAGAGAGAGGTGTGAAATAGTCTGATCAGGAAAAGAGAAATTAAATTAATAGAGAAATGTATTAATGATAAGGCTGTTAGGTATGGGGATGATCTTGGCACTTGAGAATTCAATGATCAGGGTTTCAAGGATTTTAGGATATATTAGATGATATTTGTCATTTTTGCAAAGGCATGAATTTGAGTCACATGCCAGAGAATGAAAGTGTCTCACTGAGGTAGTAAATAAACTTCCATAATAACTCTTTTAAAGAGATTTTTTTAAAAACCTAACAATAAAAGCAGACTTTTTTTTTCGTATTACCCCCCCAAAAAAGCGTACTGCTGAGGTTGAAAGTGAAAGCAATATCAAGGAGTCTAAAAGAGTGATGGTTCTTCTCCAGATAGCAGGAGTTTCAGGTGCATTAAAGAAGGAAATGTCTGTTTTAGTGAAGACTTGGACCAATGATATGAACAAGCATACCCCATTCTCCATGGAAACAAGAGAAAGTATGACTGGAATGTTCTAGTCAGTGCTCCAACTACTCACATGGGGATATTCTCAGGAAACACATGGCTTGACTAAAATGTGATTTGAGAGAAAACCAAGAGCCTGGACAAATATTTCTGGTCAGCAGATTCACAAAGGTCTTGGAATGTATCCCTCACTGCACCCAGGATTTGGTTCACCGTCTGGCCCACACTTTTCACGCCCTCTTGCTTCTGGTTATATTATAGGCTTGCAGATCCTGGTGATAATCACTAAGTTACTCTCTCATCACTATTCTGAATAAGTAGAAAAATAATTGTTTTCTTTCTACACTACTGAATCTATTTAAATATAACAATCAGCATTTGTTTCATACTTTCCTTTAAAAATCACTTTCAAATATATGTCATATGATTCTCAAATTAACCCTATTAAGTAAACATTATTATTGTTATTCATGAAGTTCAAAAAGATGCGCTGGTATATCTGTGCTCATAGACCTGGGTTAAGAGGCAAAGACAGCACTAGAAACCAAGTTTTCAGATTCCAAAAGTGCCCACTGGTTAATACCATGTAGCCTTGGCAAATAATCATGATCTTAAATCCTGCATTTTTTATTATGCTTTTGCTAACCAGGAGGTTCCTCAGCTAAGTTTTGTGCTAATTGCAATATTTTTCCTGTTTAAAATCTTATTTTGTGTGTGTGGCAAAATAAGGATTTGTAATTGGGGAAATCTTCAGAAACCATAATTGATAAACAAATAAAATAAGCTCTGAGAGAGACCCTTACAAGTCATCCAGTCTAAACTCTACCTTCTCATATTAGAAAATTGTGTTCCAGAAAAATTGGGACTTGCTTGGGTCATTCAACTAGTTAATAGGATTACAGTGGGATTATACTTCTTGACAACTCTCTCCATGTGTTTTCCATTGTGTTACACGGTCTATAGAAACCTAACTACAAAACCACCAAACTTGAGAGCTGGAAAAGACCCTAGAGATTGAGCTTCAACCCTCTAACTTTATGAAGGAGGAAATACAGACCCAGAAAATTAAATTGTTGTTGCAAAGTTCTGTAGTGAGTGTAACGGAAAGCTCGTGGGGGACTGTGCAAGCCTCAGCTTTCGCCTGGGGTACCATGAGAAGAAGCATCAGACGGCAGAGAGTCAGGGCAGACACCCCTGTCCCCACATGCTGATTTTTAAAGGAAATGGCACAAAAAACATGACTCTTGCACCCCGCTGCCAGATCAAGGACATAAAAAGATATCAGAGACAGTGGAAAGGGGAAGAGATTAGCAAGATTTCCTTGGAGAAAGCTCATGCTTTGCTTTGAGCCCCCAAACTTTGGGGGAAATTTTGGAGCATGCTAATTTCTAAGCTCGAGCCTCATGAGGGGGTTTTGAGAGAATCCCTTGACTTGCCACCTCCATATCTGGTCATAGAGTCTGAAGAGCACTGCATTGGGAGTGCTTGAACTCGCAGAGTTTGCGTAGAATATGCTATTTTAGGGGGATCAGACGTAGGCCATTTAAAGTGAAAGAGCCACCATGATGCTGTTGGGTCCTGTATCACAGTGCCACCTCAAGGGGCAGGGTGGCCTCAGCTGAATAAGGAAGAAGATGCACTTGCAATGCCCAGTTGCTGAGGTTGCGGTATCAAGCCACCACCCAAAAAAGAGGTTTATTCCCCGGGATAAAGGGCTTCTCAGGAGACAGGAGCCCAGGAGGGAAGCTCTGCAGAGACCAAGAGAAAAAGAGTTGACTTTTATCATCCCTCCAGGCCAGAGGGGACAATCGACCTGTGATGGCACCGGTCCAAGTAAGAATCTAATCTCTTCATTCACTGCAACCGGTGAGTGAGGGAAGAGCTCAGCCAGGGCGAGCGGAGGTCAGAGCGACAGCTGGGGACTTCCAGCCTGAAGCAAATCTGGGTGGGGAAGAGGAGAAGATTTGGTGATAGGCCATGGTCAGAATTTCTCAATGGACATTCTACATACTGAAGTGAGACTGTGTGTGACTTACAGAGATTGTGAGGTGTGTTGTCTAGGAGTGAGCAGGAGCAAAGCCATGGGAGCTGTCTGAGTTTTCACCAGGGGGAGGGAAGGTCGCAACCAGAGGGAGATAGAACGAAATCTGTATTTTGTCCACAGTCTGCGGGTCAGTATGTGCAGCACGCTGATTGCAGCAATCATCACACAGTCTCTAGGACTTCTTCCACTACACTCTGCTGTCTCAAAACGAAACGTGTGAGAATTGAAAGAACGAATTTGTTTTTGTTTTTGCTTTTTTTGTGTGCGTGTGAGGAAGACCAGCCCTGAGCTAACATCCGATGCCAATCCTCCTCTTTTTTGCTGAGGAAGACTGGCCCTGGACTAACATCAGTGCCCATCTTCCTCTACTTTATATGGGACGCGGCCACAGCACGGCTTGACAAGCGGTGAATCAGTGCGCGCCCGGGATCCTAACTAGTGAACTGCGGGCCGCCGCAGCAGAGCGCCCGCACTTAACCGCTTGCGCCACCAGGTGGGCCCCCTTATTTGGTTTTTATGTCTATTTGCCACAGAAAATTAACAAAATATTCATATCTTGAAAGTTTCTTTTTAAAAATCTCATCGCATAGTAGACTTCCAGTAATGTTAGGTGAATGAATGAACAGATGAGATAAAGCACTGCCATCTCTGAGAGGCATGAGACGGGACGTCGGTACCATCCGACAGGCAGGAACAGCTGCAGACACTAATGCCAAGCAGAAGGAAAGCTAACGTCTGGGGCACCAAGGGAAGAAAACGCAGACATTGTGCTGTGTGCCAAACCAGGCCGCCAGGCCCATCCTGATTGTGTTCAGGACATTAGCAGTGAAATGTAAGCACGGTTCAGCTGAGTTATTTAATCAGGCCAAGTTACACGCAATGTGTGGCCACGCTTTCCATCAGGAAAAGAACACATGGAGCTGGCTGGCCTGTTTTTAAGACCGCGGAATTGCAATAAGTCTTGTTCTTTCCACCTCAGAAGGATCAACGGGGCAGCGAGAACCTTGCCTTTTTCCCACCACAACGGACTCTAGCATATGCTCGAAATCATCATCCCTGACTTGCACTCCCATAACTGAATTGCAGCCACCAGTGGGGCTTCTTCCAGAGTTCATGTACAATTACAGCATTCCCGCCAACCTGAAGGACTAGGGGATTGAAATCAGTGACTCTAGCAAAGGTCCAAGTATTGGCAGACTGTTCTGTCTCACACACTGGAGGAAGAATCTGGTTGTGGATGCAGGCTTTTAATTTTAGGCTAAACTTTGAATCTTGATAACACAGGCAACATTAACACTACATCCTCCGAGCCATGCCGTGGAGTCTCTTAATGGTAAAATTGGACAGAAACCTATAGAAACTATATGACAAGGAATCATCAAGAAGGTGACCAAGCATATTGTTGAAACTGCAGTGAAGGACATTAGAAAGGGAAATGTTTCTTTATACATTTGTAGATCATCATAGGATGTTTGATGTTATAGCATACAATCTTAAGTCTGAAGAACAAAGAGGAGCCCAAAGAATAGTTAGGTTTCAAGTGATTACTTTTAGATTTTGGTGTAAACTCTTCAACCATATAAATTGTCTTTTGAAAGTGGTAGTTTTGTTTCTTTCTTTGATTAATTTGGCCCCCTGAAACTATATTTCAAGTATGCCCTTAGCTAATCTACCCTCAGGTAGCCAGTGGCCCCACTTGTCACACTGCAAGCCATTTCCGGTTTTGTCATATTAAGCTATATAGTACCATAAAACATATATGATTTAAAAAATGTGGAAATCCATGGTGCTATTTTAAAAATGTTCTCAATCCTCTGATGTGGTAGCTTGAAAAATGGCCACAATTCTCCCCCTATTCCTGCATCCAGGGCCTTGGCAGTGTGACATTACAGCATCTATTTCCCCACTTCTTAAATCTGAGCTGACTGTGTGACTTTGGCCAATAGAATGCAGAGTAAGTTGTGTTGTGCCTGTTCCGAGCCTGAGTGTCAGAGGTCTCCTTGGTCTCCTCACTGTTTTTGAACTCTGTGTTTATGAAAATAATATTTATGAGGCAGAGGTTTCCCAAAGTTATAGTGAATCAGAGCAATGGCATATAGAGAAAGTCTCTACTGTTAGCTGTGGTCTCTTCCAACAGTATTTAGACAATCCATTCCACCCATGGAATGTTGACTTGTAAGAATGAGAAAAAGAAAAGAACTCCATAAACGATATAGCCGGGTATATTACTTAATTATTGCTACATACCAAACCACCCAACACTTAGTAGTAGAAAGGGAAGAGTAGAAAAGAATCCCTTGTTCCACTACTTTCCAGCTGTAATATCACTGGCCATGGGGGTCAAGAATGTGAGTACACCATCCAACCTGAATTGGGATCATGGGCCTTGAGAGTGGTACTTGTGTCTCTTTCAGCATTGTATTCCACACAGCACACAATAGTGGCTCAAATTCAATGACAAGAAATTAAAATGAATTCACTTGAACACCTCACTGTTATAAGGGAGGACACAGTACCTTCTTCATCCAGCAGTCCCATTCAGGTTTCATACTCACTATACAACTTTCTTAACAGTCTTGAAATACTTGGGACTGCCTAAGAGATTTGATCAAGACTGTGCAAAATCCATCAGCTATCATGGAATATTCAATTTAAGTTTAGGAAAATCTCTAAGATCCAAAAAAATTATATCTGCAGGTACTCTGAATAGACCCAAATGAGCCTGTGGGGTCCTGGAAGGGGCTGGACTGAAGAAGAAACCTCTCAGCCACTGTCTAATTTCTTAAGCCCTAAATGCATGAATTAAAAGTCTGGTACACAGGCCGGCCCCGTGGCTTAGCGGTTAAGTGCGCGCGCTCCACCACTGGCAGCCCGGCTTCGGATCCCCGGCGCGCACCGACGCACCACTTCTCTGGCCATGCTGAGGCCATGTCCCACATACAGCAACTAGAAAGACGTGCAACTATAACACACAACTATCTACTGGGGCTTTGGGGGAAAAAAGGAGGAGGATTGGCAATAGATGTTGGCTCAGAGCCAGTCTTCCTCAGCAAAAAGAAGAGGATTGGCATGGATGTTAGCTCAGGGCTGGTCTTCCTCACACACACACACAGAGAAAAGTCTCTGGTACAGACTGTAACCTGAGAACTGATTACTCCCCAGGCCTTGTTACATGAACTCAAGATTCTAACAAGTAGGTAACTTTTCCAGGCTAGCACATGAGAGCGACTCCAAATGTGGAGATGTAGTAAAATAATCACTATCTCTTTTCAGGAGGTTACCCACAAGCTCCCCACCACCCGATGAGACTCCTGCCTACTTCATCATTCATCACTGCCTCTTCCATACACTCCAACTACTGACTACTGACTACTTTCTTCTGTTTCCTGCTTCTGTGCCTTGCACATCTTTTTCTTCTGGCCTGAACTATACTTCTTTTATATGTTCTCCAGGTGATTGCCTTTTGAACCTTTAAAACTCAACTCAGGTACATCGTCTTCATATCATCCTGCCCAGCTGCATCCCTCCACACTCTTCTCTAAGTAGACTTCTCTGTTCTATTACAAGGTTTCTTTGTGAGTGTGTATGTGCGCAATATTTTACTGTTGCCTTATTGTTGATGAAATAAGGATATCCAATAACTGTTCAAAAAGTTTAACTTTTGATAGGATTGATTGTAACAATATGAGAAGTTCAGGAAAAATCATTAGACAATTTCTGGCTTTTGCCACAAACAATAAATTGCCTATAAATCAGTATAATTGCATTTAAACAAAATTTAATTATAATGTCTGCTATGACATTTTAAGGAAAAGCATTTCTTATTTAATTAGTAAGATTCCACAAGCTCTTGAATGTTGTCTTTTAAATATATCCAAAGGATACTCAACCCCACTAAGACACTTTGCCATGTGATGATTTTTCTGTGAAAATAAGGACCATTTTCACAATGCAAATTTTCATAATCCCTGTAAATATTTCCTCTGCTATGTTTGTAGGAGGTGGGGTGGTCCATTCAGGCACCCTTTTCTCAGGATGGCGCTTTTCAGAAGATGAAAATTGTACTCTAGATCTGCTGACCATTAAATCTTTTGCGTTAACCCTTAATTTGCAGCACAGAAATACTAGTAATTATCAAAGAGGGTCATCTCAACTCCAGTGGCACAAAATGCTTATTAATAGATTAACAGGAAGAAATATCTTTCATGATGTATTGCCTGATGCCTATTATTCATCTTTTCTCTAGACCTGCACTGTCCTGTATGATAGCCACCAGCCACATGTGGCTATTCAGCACTTGAAATGTGGCAAGTCCAAATTGAAATGCACTGTAGGTATTAAATACACACCAGATTTCAAAGACTTAGTACCAACAAAAAAATGTAAAATAGCTCATCAATAATTTTTATATTGATTACAGGTTTAAATGACAGTATTTGGGATATATTGGGTTAAATAAAATATATTAAAGTTACTTTCACCCATTTTTTTTAATGTGGCTAATACAAAATTTAAAATTACCTATGTGGTTCACATTTGTGGCTCACACTATACTTCTATTGGATGTCACTATTCCAGAACAGATTTCTTAGCATCTCAGACACCTTCTAAAGTCAAATAACAATACTATAAATGCCCAGTGAGTTCACATCCTGTTACTCCTGTCCATGGCCTACACATTAAGAATTCCTGCTCCAGATAATTTACAATCTACTTTTGAATTAAATAAAAATCAAATGCCATACTTGCATTATTTTGCTCCCCTAACTCAACACCTAAAGTTTGCTTTGTAAATACATGTGGAGGTAATTCCATAGGCACTGGTTTTGGAATGATATAAGAAATGTTCCAAGTTCTTTATTGTGTTTATCGAGGGTGTTGTTAGGATGTTACTCATTGCATTATGAAGCTCCAGAGACATACCACATTTCATATTACAGATGCATTCCTGAAAAGTTATGGGCAAATCATCTTGTAAACTGAAGTATGTTTTCACTTGACAAGCTAATATTTAAAGGTAACCTCAAATAAATCCTTTAGCAAATTAAATGATAAAATTAATTACCATTGCTCACTATTTGACCAAGACCTTCATTTAACCTCTAGAAAAAAAATAAGGTAATTCCCAAATATCTGAAATATAACATGCCATTTGAAAAAAGAGTAAACCTTGATTCATTCCTCCTCTAAATTCCTTTCTGGTGACTAACAGCTTCTACAACTCTGTTGAAGCCAGAATGCTGAAACAAACATCAAGTCCTCAGGTTTCATTGGTCTCCATGTCTTCATCCACGGAAGTAGCAGATTGCACTCAATGATCTTTGAAGTCCCTCTTATCTCTAATTTTCTGTGACATTTTCTTCTAAATCCACATGTTTAATATATTGAATATCTTTAAAGCAGAATACATAATAGTTGATATTGTTTGCCATTCAAGACTAAACTATACTTATAAGTATTGTTTCTCTGCTGTATTACAATAATTATATAATCCTCTTCATATATAAGAAGTGTTTGGTTTTCAACTTTATTTTCAACTCTGAGACTTGCAAAATGTCTGTAGAGTTGGCAGAAGCTACTCAAGGTTGAAAAATGAGGAATTTGAAGCAACTAGTGGTGAAAACTTTCTATTTTTTCCACCTCTGTTTTTTGTTATTTCTTGTTCTTTTTTTCTTTCTCCTCTTATTTATCAATTCTGTATCTCTCTGAGAAATTTATCTAAAATTTTAGAGATACAGAAGCATCTGACCTCTGTTCTAGAGTACTTACTGCTTTCAAAAGAAGAGTGAGTAAAATCCTTTTGAATAGTAGGGTGATCATTAAAAAACATTGTACTTGAAAGCTTTTTAAACATTCTTTATCTGGAAAAAGTACAGCTAGCACTGAAATGTCTACAATAGAGTGAAGGGAACACACCGATAAGTGGTAGTATGTTTTGTTTGTCTCAAATCATGAAGCTTTTACTTAGAGTCTCATTTGCCTTAACGGATATGTGCAGTGACTTCTGGAATTGCTGGAGTGATGGTGGTGGTGGTGGTTGTGGCAGTGGTGGTGATAGCAATTCCTCCAGTTTCACAGATACCTGGGGGTTCACCTGGCTGTGGTGAGACTGTCCCTGAATGCCTTGTGGACCGTAGATTTCACACAGATCTGCATGCAGGGTGCAGGGACAGTGGCTGCTTTTTATAGGGAAGTGTGCCTGTGAGAACTGTCCAGAATCAGTGACGAGACGTGAGCACGTTCTTAACATTGGTCTTTTTAAATGATAAATTATTCTTAACACCTGGCAGGTGTTTATTTCTTTGCAGGTGTTTTGTTTGTTTGTTGGGGAGAGTGAATTTAGCATAGAGAGCTTTTCAAGAGTATTGGAGAGTTTACAATTGTTTTTGAAAATAGTCTGATTATTAATGCAAAGGGGAGAAGATATTACAAGTCCGGAATCAAGGAAGCATTGTCCAAGTAGGAGCATCAGTTGTGGTGTGCCATGACGAGCCATGCTTTAAAAAATATACCTGAGTTACAATCAAATTGATGATTGTCAGCAGCAACAGTTGAATGTTAAAATATTTACCAATAATGTGAGGAATCTGTGATGTCACCATGGAGGTGGCTTCATCTTCACTGAGGTCAAAGATTTTTGTCTACTACTTAACTCATAGGAAAGATTTTGCAAGTAAATATAACGTAGCATCGATTTGGATTTTAAGTGTCCATTTCACAATCTTAGGTTTTCAAAGTAAATATGCATTGTAAATATACCTTTACTGGCATGGAATATTTTAGTATATGGCCTAGATATTCCATTATAGAATTTCCTATAGCAACTAATTTATAACCATGGATATGTGTGCAAATAACAAAGTGATCAGCACAATTATGTGATATTATATCAAAGTCTGTGCTAAAAATCATTTAACCAAGGGAAAAAATGAGACACATGTATGAAAAATAAATTACTTGTTCTTAATCTAAGGCCACTTACCTAGACTACAATAGAAACATATATTTCACATTTAAAACGTATTGATACAGGTTTTACAATATCTGTCACTATCTTTTAAATAAGGAGAGGTCCTTAAACTTATGACGTGGTCATCAGAATCACAGTAATGTAATCAAAATTGAATTTTGAAAACCTAAAAAAACAAAGAGAGTCATACTTAGTTAATAATCAAACTCTTAAAAATATATTTAGAAGCAAAAGATTATGTTAAACTTCCAGAAATATGATGTTTTCTAATAAAAATGTTTAAAAAGCTTTAGTGAAGCAATTATTAAAATTAGCATGAAAGTTTGATCAAAAATAATATTTGATTTTTTGTGAATCATTACTTTGATACATTCCATAAACATAAGTATGCATTGACAGCATATTTTATTATGAAAATAATGATTCCCTTTTCATGTCCTCCAGACATTACATCCACAATCCACCTCTGGTCAGTTAACTGTGTGTTCCCAACTGGTTGCTACATTCCTGTTTTCTTCTTACTCATTTCATCTTGGAGTCTATATCACTCCACAGCTAAACTTACACTAACTTGCTGGTTGGAAAAAATGTTTCAGACTCTTCCTTGTGATAATATTGCATTGTGCTGTCGTGAAAATAAGGCAGATTTATCTTATTTTGATCATCTAGAGCTCCTCTGTCCAGTTGGGTAGCCGGTGACCACATATGGCTATTTAAATTTAAATTAATTAAAATAGAATCAAGAATTCATTTCCTCAGTCATACTAGCTACATTTCAAGCGCTCCATAGCCACATGTAGTTAGTGGCTACCATGTTGGACAACGTAAAACATGTCTATCTTGCAAAAACTTCTATTGGAGAGCGCTGATATAGTGTATCTATTGGCAAGCTCTTTTGGACATGCCTAATAGAATGCCTTATATTATTTTCATAAGCAGAAAAGAATATTGACTCTACCTATCCATAAAAACTCATTAATAACAAACCCAGAAGGCCCAAACATGAAGAGCACAGTGATAAACTAAAATTACATTATACTAGTAGACTAATAAATTTCTCTTTTACCTTTACCTTCTTGACCTTACAATATTTTCCCTCCCTCCTCTACCCCTAACTGTTTAATAACCCAAGTTTATGTTATTTGGCCATTTACTTTTTTTTCATTTGATGTTTTAATATTTTATAACATTGTGAAATTTTGGGTTGTACATATTTGCTTGTCCATCACCATATATATGTCTCCCTTCACCCCTTGTGCCCGCCCCCTACCCCCATTACCCTTGGTAACACAATACAGTTTTCTCTGTCCATGTGTTGGTTTGTATTCCACATATGAGTGAGATCATACAGTGTTTGTCTTTCTCTTTCTGGCTTATTTTGCTTAACATAATACCCTCCAGGCCCATCCATGTTGTTGCAAATGGGACAATTTTGTGTTTTTGTTATGGCTGAGTAGTATTCCGTTGTATATACGTACCACATCTTCTTGATCCAATCATCAGTCGAGGGATATGTAGGCTGCTTCCACTTCTTGGCTGTAGTGACTAATGTTGCAATGAACATAGGGGTGCATAAGCCTCTTTGGATTGTTGATTTCAGGTTTGTTGGATAGATTCCCAGGAATGGGATGGCTGGATCATAGGGTATTTCTATTGTTAATTCTTTGAGGAATCTCCATACATTTTCCATAGAGGCTGCACCAGTTTGCATTCCCATCAGCTGTCTATGAGGGTTCCTATTTCTCCACATCCTCTCCAACATTTGTTGTTTTATGTCTTGGTGATTATAGCCATTCTAACGGGCGTGAGGTGGTATCTTAGTGTTGTTTTGATTTGCATTTCCCTGATGATTAGTGATGTTGAGCATCTTTTCATGTGCCTATTGGCCATCTGTATATCTTCCCTGGAGAAGTGTCTGTTCATTTCCTCTGCCCATTTTTTGATCGGGTTGTTTGTTTTTTTGTTGTTCAGTTGTGTGAGTTCTTTATATGTTATAGAGATCAACCCCTTGTCAGATGTATGTTTTGCAAATATTCTCTCCCAGATGGTGGGTTGTCTGTTCATCTTGATTCTGGTTTCGTTTGTCTTGTAGAAGCTCTTTAATCTGATAAAGTCCCACTTGTTTATTTTTTCTTTAGTTTCCCTAGTCTGGGTAGGCATGTCATCCAAAAAGATTCCTTTATGACCAATGTCAAATAGTGTGTTGCCTATATTTTATTCTATGAGTTTTATAGTTTCAGGTTTCACCTTCAGGTCTTTGATCCATTTTAAGTTAATTTTTGTGAATGGCGATAGCAGATGGTCCACTTTCATTCTTTTGCACGTGGCTGTCCAGTTTTCCCAACACCTTTTATTGAAGAGACTTTCCTTTCTCCATTTTATGTTCTTAGCTCCTTTGTCGAAAATTAGCTGTCTGTACATGTGTGGTTTTATTTCTGGGCTTTCAATTCTGTTCCATTGATCTGTGTGTCTATTTTTGTACCAGTACCATGCTATTTTGATTACTATTGCTTTGTAATATGTTTTGAAGTAAGGGATTGTGATGCCTCCAGTTTCGTTCTTTTTTCTTAGGATTGCTTTAGCTATTCGGGGTCTTTTGTTGCTCCATACAAGTTTTAGACTTCTTTTTTCTATTTCCTTGAAGAATGTCATTGGGATTCTGATTGGGATTGCATCAAATCTGTAGATTGCTTTAGGTAATATAGACATTTTAACTATGTTTATTCTTCCAATTCATGTGCATGGGATGTCTTTCTATTTCTTTATGTCATCATCAATTTCTTTCAATAACGTCTTGTAGTTTTCATTGTATAGGTCTTTCACCTCCTTGGTAAGATTTATTCCTAGATATTTTATTCTTTTTGATACAATTGTAAATGGTATTATCTTTTTGAGCTCTCTTTCTGTTAGTTCGTTATTAGCATACAGAAATGCAACTGATTTTTGTAGATTAATTTTGTACCCTGTGACTTTGCTGTAGTTGTTGATTATTTCTAACAGTTTTCCAACAGATTCTTTAGGGTTTTCTATATATGAAATCATGTCATCTGCAAATAGTGAGAGTTTCACTTCTTTGTTGCCTATTTGGATTCCTTTTATTCCTTTTTCTTGCCTAATTGCCCTGGCCAAAACCTCCAGTACTATGTTGAATAGGAGTGCTGACAGTGGGAAGCCCTGCCTCATTCCTGTTCTCAGAGGAATGGCTTTCAGTCTTTCCCCATTGAGTATGATGTTGGCTGTGGGTTTGTCATAAATAGCCTTTATTATGTTGAGGTATTTTCCTTCTATATACATTTTGTTGAGAGTTTTTATCATAAATGGATATTGTATCTTGTCAAATCCCTTCTCTGCTTCCATTGAGATGACCATGTGGTTTTTATTCTTTGTTTTGTTGATGTGGTGTATCACGTTGATTGATTTGTGGATGTGGAACCATCCCTGCGTCCCTGGTATAAATCCCACTTGATCATGGTGTATGATCTTTTTAATGTATTGCTGTATTCGGTTTGCTAATATTTTGTTGAGGATTTTTGCATCTGTGTTCATCAGCGATATTGGCTTGTAATTTTCCTCCTTTGTATTGTCTTTGTCTGGCTTTGGTATGAGGGTGATGTTGGCCTTGTAGAATGATTTAGGAAGTGTTCCATCTTCCTCTATTTTTTGGAATAGTTTGAGAAGGATGGGTATTAAATCTTACTTGAATGTTTGGTAAAATTCACCAGAGAAGCCATCTGGTCATGGACTTTTATTTTTTGGGAGGTTTTTGATTACTATTTCAATATCTTTACTTGTGATTGGTTCTATTCAGATGCTCCATTTCTTCTTGGTTCAGTTTTGGGAGGTTGTATGAGTCTAAGAATTTATCAATTTCTTCTAGATTGTCCAATTTGTTGGCATATAATTTCTCATAGTATTCTCTTACAATCCTTTGTATTTCCGTGGTATCCATTGTAATTTCTCCTCTTTCATTTCTAATTTTATTTACTTGAGTCTTTTCTCTTTTTCTTTTAGTAAGTCTGGCTAAGGTTTCTCAATTTTGTTTATCTTCTCGAAGCAACTCTTTGTTTCAATAATCCTTTCTACTGTTTTTTTGGCCTACATTTCATTTATTTCTGCTCTGATTTTTATTATTCCTCTCCTTCTGCTGACTTTGGGCTTTGATCTTCTTTTTCTAGTTCTGTTAGGTGTAATTTAAGATTGCCTATTTGGGCTTTTTCTTGTTTGTTAAGGTGGGCTTGTATTGCTGTGAGTTTCCCTCTCAGGACCGCTTTTGCTGCATCCTGTATGATTTGGTATGGCATATTTTCATTTTCGTTTATTTCCAGATAGTTTTTGATTTCTCCTTTAATTTCATCAATGATCCATTGGTTGTTCAGTAGCATGTTGTTTAATTTCCACTTTTTTGTCACTTTCCCAGTTTTTTTTTCATGGTTGATTTCCAGTTTCATAGCATTATGGTCTGAAAAGATGCTTGTTATGATTTAAATCTTCTTAAATTTATTGAGGTTTGCTTTGTTTCCCAACATATGGTCTATCCTTGAGAATGTTCCATGCATGCTTGAGAAGAATGTGTAGTCAGATGTTTTTGGATGGAGTGCTCTGTATACATCTACTAGGTCCATCTCATCCAGTTTTTCATTTAAGTCCACTATTTCTTTATTGACTTTTTGTCTGGATGATCTATCCATTGGTGTAAGTGGGATATTAAGATCCCCTACTATTATTGTGTTGTTGTTAATGTCTCCTTTTAGGTTTGTTAATAGTTGCTTTATGTACTTCGGTGCTGCAATGTTGGGTGCATATATATGTATAAGTGATAAGTCTTCTGGGTGGAGTGTCCCTTTTATCATTATATATTTCCCTTCTTTGTCTCTCTTAACCTGTTTTATCTTGAAGTCTACTTTGTCTGATAGGAGTATGGCAACACCTGCTTTCTTTTGTCTGCCATTAGCTTAGAGTATTGTCTTCCATCCTTTCACTCTGAGCCTGTGCTTGTCTTTAGAGCTGAGATGTGTTTCCTGGAGGCAGCATATTGTTGGGTCTTGCCTTTTAATCCATCCTGCCACTCTGTATCTTTTGATTGGAGAGTTAAATACATTTACATTTAGGGTAATTATTTGTATATGAGGGCTTAATGTTGCTGTTTTGTCACTTATTTTCCAGTTCTTTTCATTTCCTTTGTTTCTTGTCCCATTTGTTTCACTGCCAGTTCAGTTTGGTTGTTCTGTCTTATGACTCTTCTAGTTTTCTCTTTGTTTATCATATGTGATTTTGTTTTGATTATTTGTCTAGTGGTTACCTTGAGGTTTGTATAAAAAATCTTGTGTATGAGATAGTCCATTATCTGACAGCCTCTTATTTCCTTATACTAAGTCAATTCAATCACTTTCCTCTTCCCCTTCTAAGTCATTCTTGTTATACATTATTCTATCTTGTGTTGTGGGTGTGTGTTTACAGTGATGAGGTTATATTTATTTTTGGTGAATTCCTTCCTTTTATCTTTGATTTTGGTATTTAAGTGGTTGCTAACCTATTCTGGTAAAGATCTACTATTTTTCTGATTTTGTCTACCTATTTTTCTCCTTGCTCCAAGCTTTGCATTCCCTTTCTTTTCTTTTTTTCAGGCCTGAGGGCCTTCTTGAGTATTTCTTGTAGCGGAGGTCTCGTGGATATGAACTCCCTTAGCTTTTGTTTATCTGGGAAAGTTACTATTTCTCCATCATATTTGAAGGAAATTTTTTCTAGATAGAGTATTCTTGGCTGATAGGTTTTGTCTTTCAGTATTTTCAATATATCATTCCAGTCTCTCCTAGCCTGTAAACTTTCTGTTTGAAATCCACTGAGAGCCTGATGCGAGTTCCTTTGTACGTTATTTTTTGTTTTTGTCTAGCTGCCCTTAATATTCTTTCTTTGTCATTGACTTTGGCCAGCCTTACTGACTTTGGCCAGCCTTACCACTACATGTCATGGAGTGGGCCTTTGTCTGTTGACGTATTTAGGTGACGCATTGGCTTCACTTACTGCTATTTCCTGCTCCTTCCCCAGATTTGGGATGTTCTCAGCTATTATTTCCTTGAATATGCTCTCTGTTCCTCTTTCCCTCTCTTCTCCCTCAGGAATATCTATAATTCTTATGTTACATTTCCTAATAGAGTCAGATATTTCTCAGAGACTTTCTTCATTTCTTTTTAGTCTTAATTCTCTCTCCTCTTCCATCTGGAGTATATCTGTATTCCTATCCTCTATAATGCTAATTCTTTCCTCCATATTGTCAGCTCTGTTCTTTAAAGATTCCAGATTCTCCTTTATCTCCTCCATTGTATTCTTTATCTCCATCAGTAATGATTGTTTTTTTTTTATGGTTTCAATCTCTTTTGTGAAGAAACTCCTAATCTCATTGAATTGTTTGTCTGAGTTATCTCGTATTTCGTTGAGTTATTTTATGATAACTATTTTGAAATCTCTGTCATTTAGGTTATGGATTTCTGTGTCTTCAGGGTTGGTTTCTGGGTGCTTGTCATTTTCCTTCTGGTCTGGTGATTTCATGCACCTTTGCATTGTGGTTCCTGTATTGGCTTTATTTTTCCTCATCCTGGAAATATCTGGTTGCAATTTCCACCCACAACCACCATGTGGGGGTTAAGGGCTATGTAATCTGAGCCCCCTGCACTCTGCCCTGGCTGTTCACTGTGATCTGCCTGCTGCTTGGTCTGGGCTGGTCCACTGAGCTGCAGTGTCTGGCATGTGGGGGGTGGGGGTCTCTCTTTTGCCTGCTGGGTCCCTGCCCTGGGATGCTTCTTGCTTGCCCTTCATTATCCATTCTCGTTGGGTGCTCAGATGTTGATGGTAGCCCTGTAGCTTTTCTGAGTCCTCTGTGTGGGAGTTTCCCACTGGCTGAGAGATCCCGAAGAGCTACAATTTCCCCACAGAGGGCCACCCCTCCCCCCTCTCTGGGAGCCACACGGACCGGGATCACTGATCTGATGGGGAGGGAGAGGAGTTCTCCTTACCTCTCCCCACTTCCTCTGGGGGCCCAGCATATTCCTCTCTCAGATGTGTGGCAGTGTGGATCTGTCCGATCTTGCTTTTTGCTGTCTAGGAGTCCATTGTTGGTCTGTGACTGTTCCTTTTGTTGTATCATATCAGGGGAAGAGTTTATGAGAAAGCTCACTCCGCCATGACACTGACATCACTTGGCCATTTACTTTTAAACAAGTAGAACAATTAAAAGAGTATCTCTATTAGGGATTTTCTGAATTCCTTTTTTGACTCACCAACTAGGCTGCATCTTTGTGGACAACACTGACTCTCCAACAGAAAACAAAGTATGCACACTATCAGATGTTTGGAATTCTGATGGCACATATACAGTATATGCTTATTTTTCATTCTTTAATTCATTCAATTTATTAGCATATCAATTTATTATATATCAGTGTGTTTCAGAAGCTGTTCTGGACACTGAGGAAACTAGAACAAAAAAGAAAAAATCCTATCTTCATAGAACCCACATTGTATTGCATAGGTGTTTGTGTGTTGGGGGTGGGCTGAGCTTACATTGGAGTGGAGTGAATACTGACTCACAGATTCCTTTCTGAACTATAGCCTTAAATGGTATAATCAAAAATTCTTAATGATGCAAGTTTATAATACTCCTGCATTTTACATAGAAAAGCAATAAAATAAATCATTAAAATGGTAAAAAGAAGCATATAGGTTCATGAGAAGCACATTTTTAAATCAAAATGTACATTTATTTTCTATGAAATATGCATACGAATAATAAATTTAAATTCAAGGCAAATAAGGCATTGAAAAGAAAGCATATACATTTATTTATACATATAAATTTACATATGTATATATATACATACACTTTAACATATCTTTTTCCAAGGATACAAAGCAGTTTAATGTATTTTGTTTAATTATGCTTCAAAGTTCTAAAATTACAACATTATAAAACTTAATACAAAAACATTCTAATAAGCCTCACTAATTCATTCATACATTCAACATATTTATTGGTCACCTCCTATATGCCATGTGCTATAATAGATAAATATTAAGGATTAATTTTCTCATTTTATATTTAACAATAACTTCTATACAGATCTAATATAGTTTTAAATTAAGTGGGGATTTAAATATGATATTAGAAGAAAAAATGTCCCTATTTTGGTTTGCTTCTTGACATTTCTGTTTTTGAAATAACAAAATGCCTAAGTTATCTTTCTTTTGATGAAATAAGCCAAGATTTAAGCTCTCTGTTATCATGCATACTTAGCCTTTAACTCTTTTAAGTTTTTCTTTTTGGACCCTTATAGCAACTGATGCTTATTGTATTAATTGCCACCTCCGTCATTATACATTTTCTTGTACATTCCATTTGGATCACAAAACACTCCCCCCTGCACCCCGCCCTCCCTCCTGCCATAAGTTACCATCATCTTTTTAGGCTCTAATAAGTTGTTGAGTTATGACAGGAGTATTGTCCTCAGACATTGTTTCAATGCATCATTTCCCAACTTAAAAAACTACTTCGTGGTCTGGCCCAGTGGCGTGGTGGTTAAGTCTGCGCTCTCAGCTTCGGTGGCCCGGGGTTTGCAGGTTCAGATCCCAGCACAGACCTATGCACCAGTCATCAAGCCATGCTGTGGCAGCGTCCCATATACAAAATAAATTAAGATTGGCAACAGATGTCAGCTCAGGTCCAATCTTCCTCACCAAAATAACCCCCAAAAAAACGGAAAAAAACCTACTTCTTTCCACCTACTGTTTAATATTAAGATTATCATATAATTTTTCTCCTTTAGTTTTTAATATAGTCAGTTACATTGATTGGTTTTTGAAAATTGAACCAACTTTGCTCTCTTGAAATGAATCTCACTTGATTTGAGTGTACTATCTTTTTTATGAATTGTTGGATTTGCTTTGCTAGTATTTTCCTAAGGATTTTTGCCTCTGTACCTAATTTATTTTGTTGTTAATTGATTTTCTTTCAATATCTTTATCAGGTTTTCTTTGCCTCATAAAACAAGTTGGGAAGGACTACTGCATCTTAGGTTTCCAAAAAGAGTTTATGTAAGAAGTTTGTGTAAGATTAGTATTATTTTTTCCTCAAATATTTGATAGACTACAATAGTGAAGCCATCTGGCGCTAGAGGTTTCATTCAGCGAAGATTTTTAATTAGTTACGATAAGTTGCTTTCTCAAGGAATTTGCCCATTTCATCTACATTGCTGAATTTATTGGCATTTTTTTTTATAATATTCGCTTATTCTTTTACAGTCTTTAAGATTTGTAATGATGTCATTTCTATTGTTCTCGATAGTGGAAATTTGTATACTTTTTCTTTTTTTTTTGATTAATCTATCGAGAGGTTTATCAATTTAATTAATATTTTCAAGGAACTAATTTTTGATTTGTTGATTTTCTTTCTAATTTGTCTGTTTTCAATTTCACTGTTTTTCTCTATTACGTTTGCTTTTTTTACCTTTCTTCTACTTACTTTAACTTGTTCTATTTTTTTTTTTTTTTTTTTTTTTGGTGAGGAGATCAGCCCTGTGCTAACATCCGCCAATCCTCCTCTTTTTTTGCTGAGGAAGACGGCCCTGGGCTAACATCTGTGCCCATCTTCCTCCACTTTATATGGGATGCCGCCACAGCATGGCTTGCCAAGCAGTGCGTCGGTGCGCGCCCGGGATCCGAACCAGCGAACCCCGGGCCTCCGCAGCGGAGTGCACGCACTTAGCCGCTTGCGCCACCAGGCCGGCCCCAACTTGTTCTATTTTTACAAGCCTCTAAATATGGAAGCTTAGGTCATTGATTTTAAAACTTTTTTTTCCTAATATAGAATTTTAAGTTATAATTTTTCCACTAAGTCCTACTTTAGTGGCTTCCACCATTTTTGATATGTTATGTCTACATTATCATTCAGTTCAAAATCTTTTCTAATTTATCTTGTGATTTCTTCTTTGATCCTTGGATTGTTTAAAAGTATGTTGCTTATTTTCAAATATTTAAAGATTTTATTACTGTTATTAAATACCAATTTAATTTTGTTATATTTCTTTGTATGTTTATTAAATTTTAAATATATCCTGGTCAGTGTAAATGATAGACTGAAGAGTTTTGTCTCTATTTTCCTCTTGGTGTGAAATTGCTCCAGGAAATTATTGGCTAAATCTTCATGGAGGCAGCCAGCCAGGGGCATACCCTCCCGCTTGTTAGAGTCACCACTTCTTAATTGTTTCTCTCAGGTTGAATTCATTCGTCTATGCCCCTAACTTTGCCCCTGTAGGCTCCTTTATCCTGGTACCCCGCATTGAGCACTTCACACACAGTCATTCTAAAGTTCTTTCTTCGTAATTCCAGAGTTGACACGTTGAGTTCTTGACTTTGACACACAATCCCAGACAAGCAAGGAGGGAAGAGTCTCTCTCTCCTTCTCTCTCTCTCCTATGTATATGTATATAAATGTATATATACACACACCAGTATCTTTACCAGTCTTACCATTTATTTAGTATTATCCTAAATCATAGTCCATCATTTATTCTGCATAGATAAATCAGACACAAATGTCTCCTAAAATTAGCAATAAGAGTTTTTTCCCTTAATATTTCTGTGTTCCAGATAGAATTTTTATTGCCCTAAAACCAGATAAAATTTCCCATCCACCAAAGAATCCACCACAGACTTCTCAAGAATGTGGCTGAAACTTGGTTGAAAAGGCAGCTTGCTTTATGTGCAGCATTAAATAGCAGCTGATCCTGAAGTACTTCTTTGACTTTCCTACTGAATTCAGGATTCCCACAAGAAGTTCATGAACAAAGAATTGGAGGAATTACATGGCTGATGAAACCTTCCAGAAACTCTAAGAAATAATTCTCTAGAGAATTAGAGCCACAGAAAGAGGAAGTATCACATTTCTTCATCATTAAGTATCACAGAGTTTTAGATACTTAAACCTAAAAACTAGGGTGTTTTTAGATTTAATGAGGAATGTAGCTTTATGTACTCTTCGCTCTTTTTTTTAAAAAAATTATTATTTTTTTTTTGTCATATTATAGGTTTCTTTAATCATTCTTGTAGCTCCTTGAAATCTTTTCTGGAAGAAGATAGTTAAATAAATACATTTACTTAACCTCTCTCAGCTTCAGTCACCTTCCCTTTGTAATAGAGAGAATAATTCCTATTTCATAAGACTTTTAGGAAGATTAAATGAGAAAACATGTGTAAAACAGCTAGGAAAGTGTTCAGGCCATAGTAGCTATGTAATGCATATCAACTTTCTCCCCTGCCCCATTAATTTTTTTCTTTTGGTCATAGGGCTCTATTAACATTTCTATCCTCCATGTTGGTAGGCTAAACTATGCCAGGGAAACTCCTAATACCTAAAGTCTATGACTCTAAAATAGTTTCATTTATTTAATTATTTTTTCCCTAAGCTCTTAAAACTACAATGACATTTTTCTTTCTAGCAAGTTCTTTTACTTTACTCAGAAGTCCCTGAGGAAAAACCCTGAGGGAAGCTGATTTTTTATAAATTTACAAATTCAGTATTTCATTCTTTTGCTGCCATTTTCCAACCTGTCAAACACATCTGTTTCGCTTTTGCCTCAGTGCGTTCTCTGCAGGAGCCTCCTTCTCGACATGATTATCCCACAATCTCACTTTTAGCTCCTACGCTGGCAGCTACCTCCTGAAGTGCTCTAAGATATTTTACAGATTCTTTTGTTAGTGACTCTTGAGAGACTACTTTTTTGGGGGTAAGATTCCTGAATTAAATCATCTGCTCCAGTGTCTTTCTAATCTCTATGTTCAGTCTTGTTCTTAAATGAATAATTTATGTCCTGTGGCTCCTGTGTGAAGGAAAGTGCGAACTTGCATCTCCTTCAGGACAGAACTCTGAGCAATCCTAACTCTTGGAAGTTTAGCTGATGGTGCCCTGAGCTCTAATGCATTAGCAAATGTGTTGTGGCGGTAGGGCACCTTTTAGACAATGATAAGATGTTAGAGTCCCTTTGAGTCTAAGAATGCCACAAGAGACTGCATTCTCTCTCCATTGAGACACTTTTCTCCAGAAACCAAGAATTTCTGACTCACAGTTGTTTAGCATCTGGAAGTTTCACCTTCTCCATCATCCATTACCTTAGAGGACACGTGGCATCTCCCACTTCAGAACAGCTTCATCACATTGTCTCTTCCACCACTGTAATGCCACTCAGAGTGGCAACCATTCACTTTGATAATCCTACTAAATTATAAGTTTCCTGTAGCTTGTGATGTCCTTTTTGACCCATCCTTTCTCCAGACAGCATCAGCAAACCTGTCTTCTGTGTTGTCCATGTATATTGCACATACTCTTGTTCTTTTATTTTTGGGGGCAGGGGTGAGGAAGATTGGTCGTGAGGTAACATCTGTTGCCAATCTTCCTCTTTTTGCTTAAGGAAAATCTGCCGTGAGCTAACATCTGTGCCAATCTTCCTCTATTTTGTATGTGGGTTGCCACCACAGCATGACTTGATGAGTGGTGTAGGTCTGCATCCAGGATCCGAACCCATGAACCCCGCCCGGGCTGCCAAATTTAATGACTACACCACCAGGTGGGTCTGCTTCTGTTCTTTTTTAAATCACTTTGATCTACTGCTTATGTTCAGCTTCTGCCATAGTTAGGATTCTCATCATGACATAACTGGATGTGTGTAACCACTGTTTTCCCCCACCTCCAATCTTTTCCCTTCTCTAACCCGTCTTCTACACTGTCACCAACATGCTTTTTTCAATAATTATAGCTGATTATGTTTGCCCGTTTTTAAAATCTTTAAAACCCATAGATAAAGGATCTGCATCTTGATATGCCATAAAGAGTTCTTTGCAATCTGGCTCTTACCTATATTTTGAACTTTAGCTTCTACTGCTTCCAAAAATGTATCTATAGTCCACTTGTCCTTCAAAAATCATGATGCTATTTCATATTCTGTGACTTTACATAATGTGCAACCTCTTTCTCTGGAATGCCAGTGTTTGTAATCTCTGATTCTACCTTTAAGGTCATTTCAAATACATACTAAACCTCCTACTACCCCACTCACATCCACTCGCTTACCAAGTTCTTATCTTTACCATGTTTCTGAAGCTCTTTTTGCATTGTCTATTAGCAATTACACAACAACTGGTATTTATATTTCTCTTTCTCTTAGAGAAAGATGCCTTGGAAAAAAATCTTCAAAAGATGTCATATTTCTTTGTCTCCAGTGCATGCCACACATTCTGCTACATAGCACATATTTGCTGAATCAGTGTTTGGAGGAAAGTGTCTAATGAGAAGCAAATAACAATACCGTACATTAGTGTGTGATGTTACAACATATTTTAGAAACAGATTAAAAATAAAGCAAAACGGGTCTCTAGAGAAAAACAAGATCAAAAATACAAGGAAGTTGGAAAAAAAGATCTGGAGGGACTGAGTGGGAACTTAGGGAGAGTAAAAAGAGTTTTGTATAGATATGTCTAACTAAGCTATGGCTTTTAGAATTTGAGGCTTGCTCTCTCCCACTGGTGCCTGTATCTTTAGGGAAAACGCAATTCGTGTAGCCAGATAGCTCTTTTGCCAGGTCCCTCCTGGCATTCTTAGATAATTAACATAAAATGTTGTAAGGACTCAGGGAAGGTGTAAGTTTAATCTACTAGAGTCACGTTTGAGTCGGTCAAGGGTCAGGGTGTTCAGAGGATCTGCTACTTAGACGACTTTCCTGTGCACAAGAGAGTAAAGGCTACGAAGACTGGAGAGGAGAACAGACTTAGCAGAAGTACCACTTGCTTAAAAGGGGGTGGAGAAAAGAAAGAAAGAAAGAAAAGAGTAACATAGCACATGTTGGTGGTGGGAAAAGAGGACTGAACATAGAGTCGGGGGCTGGAGTCAGTTGTGTCTGGAGTTCGCATCTCTAGTCATGGTTCCTTGGGCAAATCATTTTATCTCTTCACTTCCCATCAGTAAAACTAAGGTGTTGATGCCCACTTATAAGGTGGTTATAATGATTAAACTATATTATGCAGGTAACACAAATATGCAAATTTTAACATACTGTATCAATATAAGTATTTTTTTCACAATTTTGCCCACAGGAAATCTATGCTTTCTTTTTAAAAAGTTGAAAAGAATACATATTAAACGTATAATGGTAAAAAATAAAAATACTCAGATCCCTCTTGCTTTAGATAATTTTGTATTTATCAATACAGCAAAGCAGTTTTGTTCATAATACTAAAATAATATGAGTGAAAGCTTAGGTTTTCCCTCCAGTTGAGGAATTACTTTAATTTCTCTTGGGTTTTATGCTCTCCCACAGGCAGTTAATGTCACATACACTTAGAGTGGACACGCTGTACAGTGAAATTGTGCAAAACATTCATGACAATCCTCATCTGAGACATAAACACTTCTTCTTTCCTGCTTGTGTTCTCAATAAAACCATATTATTTCAAGCAAAATTACTCAAAATGTAAATAAACACGTGCTCTGCAAAACAACATGTAATAGAGGCATTTCCTTTTATTACATGAAAGAGAAAAAAAGTGCTTCTTAAGCATTTCTTTATTTCACTGTTGGTCTTTGGGATAGAGCTAGTTAAGTTACCACTGAACTCATGTCTACCAATTCTTAGGGTCTGTCCCAAGCTCTCTTTCCCACTATGTCTTCCCGCCTTTTTTTTTTCCATTTAAGATGTCCAAGGTGCCTACTATTTTTCCAATAATAATTTCCTTTCTCACTCTTCCTCTCAACTTCTCATTTTTCTTGTCTCCTCCGTTGAGGGAGACAAGGCACAAAGCAGGAAGTTGTTTTGGCAAGTTATACTCAGGCCAGGAAAAACAATTGTCTTCAAGTTAATTGAGTAATATCCCAAGCTTGGCTGTGTGTTCCTCTCATTGTCCCTTGTGTACAAAGAAGTCTGAAAAGATTCATCACCTCTGTGGCCAGGTTTATACCTATTCACAGAGGAATCAATTTCCTAATGTATCAACAAGAAAGACATATTCTCTCATATCTGTTTTAATATATATTACTCACAAATTTAATTTTTAAAATGTTTGTTTATTATCATGAAATTTATGAGCAATATAGGCATTCTTTAAAGGTCAATAGCTTCAATAACTAGATTGGTAAATCACATTAAGTAATAAGATTTTAAATTCTTTTTTGGACAGGACCATTTTTATTCTTCTTTTGGGTCTCCCAAAATTCCGAGCATTCATAATAGAAGTTTGATAGATATACATTGAATTAAATTTAACATATCTCCTAACTCAAGAGAAGTATGTGAATCGCAGAAATGGTATCTACTTTTGGTGAAAGAATGCAATGATATGAGGGGAAGAAAGATCAGAATGTTAGCCTGTTACTGTCCTGTTTAAAGCATAATTGCTAGGTAGTTCTCTAGATCATAGGTCGCTAAAGAAAGATAAGTGTAGCAAACAGGGTGGTGTGCATCCCAATCCTCTTCTTCCCTTTCTTCCCACCTTGGGGTTTCGATAGAGTCAGAGGCAGAATCAGCACAATAGCTGCAGTTTTTGACTTAACGGAATGTTGCCACACATTGTTGTACAGCAGAGATGTGCCAAGACAGCAAAGTCTCTGCCATCTCTACTATGTTTTCATAGTAATACATGAAAGTAATACCTAGTTTTAGAATAGCTCCTTAATTTTTTATTTTTGTTTTTGTTTTTCTCTTTATTAGGGCTGTATTTTTGTCAACCAAAGTATCATGCACTGTTATCCATGGAGTGACAGTCTTTTGGGAGGGAAATGATCTTGATCTTTGCTTTGGTGCCATTTGGGGTTATGCCATTGCTATACATTTCAGCCAGTAGCACATTATGCAGCTCATGTCACATCATACACAGCCCATACAAATGAACTGGAGTTATGTAATATTGCTTGAAAGTTTTAAGCAGATGGCAAGATACTGTGACAAAACACTTTTTAATTGAATACAAAAAAATCCTCTTTGGGTAAATGATGTGTGTTGCACACCATTAGTTAGGTTTCAGTGTGGTTTTTCCAGTGTCCAGCCAGAAGAAGGGTGTGCAACTCTATGAATCACACTCGCTGAGCATTCCAAGCTTTTGTGCCTATTTACAAATCCCCGCCCCCTTCACACCACAGCTGGCGCTTGTTTCCACCGCTGAGTTTTAAATAATTCAGTGAAATTTTGAGAAACAGGGAACGTTTTGCATAATTTTAAAGCTTGATTACTATTTGCACCAAATGTTGCTGATCAGCAAGATTGCCTCAATGGGAATAGTGAAGATTCTCTTTCAATTGAAATTCAAAACAAATTCATTATCCTAAAAGCTTGAAAAAAGAAGAATCATTCCAAAATCATTTTGCATTTAATATAGGAAAATTATGAAGGTAGATCACAATACATCGTGAAAAAGAAGTCTATTTGGTGGGCGCTGCTTCTGAACCATTAAAAGGGAATAATACTCCCTTGTGGTAATAATTTAATATTACCAATAATATTAAAATTTACCATTTATTTTTCTTATGGTCTTGTTCATTCAGTTGTGGGATGTTCTCTCTTTCTCTCTCTATTTCACTCCAAGAATTACTACTAATATTAAAGTAAAGAGTCCATTATTATGCAAGAAATAGTAAGCACCCCATTTGAAAGTTCTCTGTATAAATTTTTGTTTGTAACTAAACAGAACCCAATTCTTTAAAGAACACGAAAGACAAATAAAGCACAAGACTCATAAGAGATATAGAGAAGTATTGGTTTAGAAATAGATGATTTTTTTGTGTGAGGAAGATTAGCCCTGAGCTAACATCCACTGCCAATCCTCCTCTTTTTGCTGAGGAAGATTGACCCTAGGCTAACATCCATGCCCATCTTCGTCCACTTTATATGTGAGACGACTGCCACAGCATATGGCTTGATACTCAGTGCATAGGTCCGTGCCTGTGATACGAACTCGTGAACCCCAGGCTGCTGCCGTAGCAGAGCATGTGAACTTAACTACTACACCACCAGGCCAACCTCAGAAATAGATGATTTTTAATATGAAAAGTGATTGCACTTTAGACCATGCTGACTAAGAGGGTAGCTCAGGTCCAGAAATAAAAGGAAAATAGAGCAAAGAAATAGTCAAGTTAGCTAAGGGAAGAAATATCTCTAAGCATCTTCCTTAAAACAGTGGAATTGGAGGATGTACTAACTGTCTTATGCACAAGGTCCAAGATGATTGGGACTAGGTTTGAGGATGGTGGAAAAGAAATTCCCAGACTCAACTAGTTCTACTCACAGGCATTTTCAAGTGTCAGAAAGGATATGCCATTTACCACAGAGGGCAGATTTCTTGGGTCTGCTTTCAGTCTCTCAAGTGAATGTGCCAGTAGTCAGGAAGCATGCAGAATGAGTAAACTTCCAGGTCTGAGGAACTCTGAGCAAATGGCAACCCTCACACCAGCTGGAATGGTTGGGTCATCACACGCGAAAAAAATCTGTGCCATATAAAGTGATAAGTCTTGTCAAAAAGGCCTACGTATCTGGGGGTCTTCAAGTCCTGAAATTCTTGATGCACTACGCTTGTGCAATCCTTCTTCTGATACATCTCAAAGACAGTTTACGCCACCTACCATTATCAATGCCTACTCTCTAATACCTAAAATTTCCTGTTTATGTCCACATAGCAGCTTTTCCAGCAAAGGCAAGGGGACGGGCGGGACATCACCTTTTTGTCAGCATATAATTTATTTGATTTATCCCATGTGAATTTGCTAGGCTGTATGAACATCACGGGAAGGGAGGAGGGGTCTTTGTTTCACCCAGTGATTAATCCCAAGCAATAAGTGAACAGAGCAGAGACTCAATAAATATTTGTTGACTAACAAAGTAAAGAAATGGGAGTGGTATTTGACCCATAACATATTCAAGTAGATATAATAAATCTTATTATAACATGATTTTTCAACAATAAGATGACTTTGGCTTTTATATGAAAGTAGAGAAGATGATTTTCTGCTAAAGGTGGCCGTCCTTCAGTCACTGCATTGTCATGTAGATGTTCAACATCTGGGTATGCTAAGTCTCACTGAAGCATTTACAGAAGGAATTAAAGAGGGCAGTAACTGGTGAGATTTTAATGCAGATAATATAAGGATGATGCATTAAGCAGAAGGAAAAAGAAGATGGTTCAGAGTTTCTCTGAATGGGTATCTATGTTTTTTTCCTCTTATCATTTAGATTGTCAAAGAGGGAGAATGCTATCTGTCCACATTTGCAACTTTAATTTGTGGAGCTTACAGAATAAAAGTGAACTTGTTTCTCTCTCTCCTTTTCCCTGGAAATCACATATTTATTGACAGACATTATAGAAGATACCTTATCTAAGTAATCTCTTTCTGAATTTGGGGCTGAATTATACTAATATTTTATTTGGGGCTAATTTCCACCCTACTTGGGATAACTGACTACAAAGGCTTTGGGACGCTGAAGCTGGATTCAGAGACTGCTGCTTCTGGGTTTTAGAAATGTTCTTAACCTATCTGCTTCTGGAAGGAACTCAGTGCTGTGAGTGGATGAGGGGTCCCCACCATGAGCCCCATGAAGAGATTTATGTAAGTCAATGAACCCTGTTTAATAAGCCTAATTATGACCTAATAAACAGTAGTGACTAGAAAGCAATTAGAACACTCCAGGAATCCCTTAGCTCCTTTAGCTTTCCAGAAAGCACACAGAAAATAAGTAATGAACTAATTTCCTGTCTGCCCTATGCTGTGGGAACATGTGCTGGATGCTAGGACACCATAATTTATGCCAAATCCTCATTCCTCCTTCTCCACCGGATAGTGCAGGTATGATTGTACTAGAAACAAACAAAAAAGGGAAATAAATGGAAAAATTTATCAGTTGGAGAAGGCTTTTTATTTCTGACTCCATAGTGGTAGCTCTTCTTAAAATAAGTGATATGAAAACCTTATTTCTATCTCCTTGTTCCAAGTCAGATCTGAAAGTGAATTCTGGGCATGACAAGCCTGGGCAAGTGAGTACGCATCATATTTATCATATATGTGTATGTACATATATTGTGTATACATACATACATGCATATGATACATATATTGTGTATCATATAAATATAGGACATATGTTATGCATATAGAGGCCAGAACATGATTGAATTTCTAATCACTTTGTAGTGTGAAGAAAAGAGCTTGGGTCAGACCATGTCGCAATCTACGGAGGGAAAGAGCTCTGGATTCTCATTCCAGGTCTGCCATTAACTAACTCTTTGGTTTAAAGCAAATATCAAATTACCTGAGATTTAATACTCTTGTTTATAAGTTTTGGGAAATAACACCTGCCTCAAATTGGAACATCAAATGTAATGAGACACGTGGATGCTTTTGAAAATGCATATGCAATCAGGAGTGCTATAGATCTCAAAAATGGTGAAAAAGAAGAGAGAAGAAGAAAAAGAAGAAGTAGAAATTCTAGAGAAAGCACTGTCCTCAATACTATGGTTTCTAACTTCCTCAGAATCTCCCTCCTTTTTTCCCAGTCATCAAGACCTAGGAGTTAACCAATCATGGTTTTCAGGAAATTTTAGGAATTGCCTTCTTAGAGAAAGCCTAAAGCTTTGAATTCAGCATCTTCTATAGTTTAAGTTTAAATGTCTTGATTTTACTAATAAAGCCAAGGTAGTTCAGACCACTCTATGTAGACAAAATTTTCAGTAATTAGAAAAAATATAGTTCCTTAAAATAAACGAGAACGTCTGCAATAAATTACACAGCAAATCCCAAGTCATTAAAGTGAGTTTTAATAATCCAATTGCATTTTATTATCAAGGAAAGTCAATATTGGACAATCATAATATTTCAGTTGGCAGAAGCAGCACAATTACCCTAAATAACGATCTCCTTGGTACCCATGAGGAAGTCAGTAAAAGAGAAGCTCCTCCCCTTGAACATGTATCCACTTCCTGACCCTGATGGTCCAATTAAGAAACTTGCATGCTTAATTTAAGTCCAGCAATCGACACATTTTTCAAATGTAAAGCAGACAATCAACTGCAGCAGATTCTTACATTTGTTAAAACTACAATGTCAAAATATGCCAATATTTGCAGGAGTGATTAGAAGAGCTTGCTAGATGAGATTTCTTTGTAAACACTGTGCTTAATGTGTTTCATTTCTGTTATACAGGGACAAACAGAGCTGGTTGAAGTGCATCTGTTGAAGGAGAAAAATGTCATAATGCATGAGTTTTGCTGAGTCTTCACTGAATAGATTGCTTTGAAGGTTCAGATGCTATTACCTTATGTAAGCGAAAGCACACACCTGTATTAGCAAAGCACGAAAAATTAACTTCTGTTAAGCAGCCTAATTCTGTAGGCTGCTTCCTGATGTAGAGAGCCAAAAGAGACCCAGACTCTGACTGCACACAAATTGAAGAGGCAGGCAGGCCCCTAGTGTGGCACGGTTTCGTAGCCATTCTGCCCCCACACAGCATGGGCTTCATCCCGATATTCACGGTTGAGAGTTGTCTGCCAGTGGCAATTAGGGATATGCATATTTCTTTGTTGATGGCTGGAAGGAGAGTGGGAGAAAGCCCACCTCAGACATGCACTATCACTCTTTCTTTTCAGTCTGGTCGTCAACTGAAATCACCAGTCTACTCCTGCACCAGTAACAGTCACACAGGAATTTCATGCCAAGATTAGCCTAATACCCATCCTTGCAGTATGGTTTGGGTCACCCTTTGTGAGATGTGCAACTTAGATCTCCTTCAAGAGAACTTGCTGTAAGGAGCATGGCAGGCTGAAGGCCCAGTGGCTGCCACCTCCTGGTCCCCACCATTGCTTTTCTTCTGAGGTCATGGTACCATGATCTGGGTACAGGATCCTTCCTGCAGCAATCAGATGGCAGGACTCCTCCAAGAGGCAACATCTAAGCCTCCTTGTTTTATAAGATTTAGACAGTCTTTTGATGGTGGGACACAACACACTGACACTCTGATAGGTCAAAGGCAGAAGTCTTTGTTACTTACCATTCTGAAATAGAGGTGGCTGTCAGGCAGGGCCATACAGGAGTTGCCCCCTGAGGACAAGAAAACAGCAAGTTGGAGCTGTAAGGGGTAGCTTATATATGGCAAGTGGGTGGGGTTAGCTAGGTTTCCCAGGATTCCCGTGGGGAATGGCTAATTTGAATAACTTTGTGGACTCTGGGGTAGAAGGGCTGCCCCCTGTTGCTTGGTTCCTGGCCTTAGGTCGATTAGGGAAGGTACATAGTGTGTATAGCCCAGTGTGTGAGAGTCCAATAAGGGGTATAGACTTAATCAGCTGCTCAAGAAAGGGCATTGACCAGCTTCTAGCCAGGACCTTAAAACTGGGTGAAGATATCATAAAAAAAACTATATTGTACTCATCCTCCCAACCTCCTTCCTTCCTCTCTCCTTTCATGTGCCTTCATGCAGGTCTGAGGCTCTCTCTGCATTCTACTGCTGCTTCTGTTTTATTTTTCTTAGACTTTTCTGTTCCGATGGTATAAATCAAGTGTCTTTCCCGTGTACAAACACACACAAATAGCGACCACCTGATTAACCAGAAATTTTCCTGGGAAATATCTATGATATGGTTTCTTAGGTACCATCAAATGGTAACCATTTATGTTTTAGTGTGGTAATTATTACAATTTTCACCAAAAGTAAATATTATTTAAACTTTCTTTTGCTTATGCAATATACTGGATGGCTATTTAATTTTATTTACTGAAAGAAAGAATAAATGTTTATATATTATTAATTATTGACACCTTGATTGTTCATTTGCATCCATAAAGCATATGCCATGTTTTCAAAATGCTTCAGTTACTTCGCATTAATCTATTCAGCAGCCTCATTACTTAAGCTTGTTGTTTCCCTTCAATCACATGAGATAATTAAAAGTGGAACTTTAGATATACTGACAAAATAAAGTATTTTATTTGCAAATACTAGAAATTCAAGTTTTGCTTTGCTTAATTTTACAAATAAAGCATTGTTCTTATTGCATTGCGCTTAATGCATTGTTCTTATTGTTTCATTTTTACCAATGTACTTAGATGTGGACTATGATAGAGGTACCCGACGTGTAATTTCTGGAAGAAGTTGGAGGAAAGGCTGTGTGTGTGTATGTGTGTGTTATATGTATTAGTAGTATTCCTCACTGTTTTGTTATAGCTGCTGTTTCTAATTTCTATGGTCATGAGAGGCCACCTAAGGACTTTAAAATATATGAGAAAAAAGTTTTTAAAAAGCAATGGAATCCACTAAATGAACTATAATAAAGCAATCCATTCATAGGAGAAATTAATCAATTAAAATTTCTTTTTGATGAAATAAACTAAAATAAAATAGAACATGCAAAGAAGGATATATGGAGTTAGGTCCCTTAGAGTTGATTAGATTACAGATATGCAGAAAGGAATCTGTTTTTCATTCACTGAATGACCAAATGCATTTACTTTAAACAATTTATGTTGGTATAAAAATAAATATGTTTAGTAATGGATTTTATTAACTTATACATAGGATAATCTCCTAACTAAATAGTTAAAAATGCTGGAAATGTAATAGCGGCACAAAAACACCAGAAACACCTTAAAATAATGAGAGAATCAATGATGATAAATGTGACATCTAGCATCTAAAAAAAAAAAAAAATTTCTTTTTGATGATCTATGTGAAAGAGGATAGTATTGAGACCGACCTCTAAAATCCTCTCATCATAGGTGGATACATCCTCTGAGGCGATGCAGAAAAGACAAGCTGCCCTTCTCAGAGCACTTCAAGGTCATATGCCAGAGGGGACCATTGGATCTGGTCCAGGTCTAGAGTCACTAGGCTGCTCTCTCGAGGTGTAAGATGTAGGATAGAAGCAGGATGGGTAACGCACACACTCTTCCAAGGTCATAACTCTCCTAGATACTCATCCTAAAATTCTCCGTCAATTCTAAGATTATTACAATTTCACTAACCAACCAGAGAGAGGTTATATAAATTCTCTTGCTTCATTTTCCTGTTCTTTCAACTCTGACTTTGTGTAACTTCACATATACTAATTCAACTCTGTGGTCCTAAATCTATAACTACCTGTCTATAAAATTTTTAAGTTTAGGTTTAAGTAAGTTCAGGTTCACAAAGATACAACATACACAAGAACTCAATACTCACGTATTATAAACATACACATGTAATGCTCTGAATCATGGCTATTAAATTTCTGCATTATCTTTTATACAAAGCTGTATATTCATAATATTTGTTTTGTTTGTTGATGTGGATGCATGTTAGCATTCTCTTAGATATTAAATGGCTAGGGGAAAATGATATGTTTGAAATGGGTATGGATTAATATGAACAATATGATTTGATGACCATTTTAAGGAAGCATAATACATTTTACAATTATAGATAATTTCCTTTAATAACCATATAGTATAAATCATATTATTCATTAAAAACATGTGTTCATTTTCTTTGTGAGAAATATATAGAAATTAAAGAAACACCACACTTAACGTAAAGGTTACAAACATGTGTTCTCCTTTACAGGGCACATGACAGCATTAGAGTCTTTAAACTGAAATATTTCTCACAAAAATTTACCAGAGAAAAATGGGCATTGATATGCAATTTCAAATACAGAAAACTCATAGCTCTGTTTAATCACTTAGTTAAAACTGTAGTTTGAAAAAAATGAGAATTGACTAAATAAAATTTCTATAGGAAAATTTCTACAGGAAAGTAGAGAGCACTACACATTGAATATTTGTGAAATAAAACGTTAGAATGTCATTACACCATCATCACAAATGGTGGCTATTCAAAGGTGATAAGGTTTTTTGTTGCACATTTTCCCAGATTCTTACTCATATATGCTGTGCCTACATAGGATGGGCAGAGTGAAGGACGGAGGGAACTGAAGTAGATAATGCCAAATAAAAATAGAAAATATTGTCCCTAATTAATTCAAATATGCCCTACACTCAAATAAGCAATCAAACTAAACTAAACTGAAAGTAACCAACAAAAACCTGGTCATACTGATTCTTCCATTGTTAGTTTTCAAACACATAAATCATCCCCTTTTCTTTTTATAAAACAATAGAAATCACTTCCATTAGTGTTACTAAAATAAGGTTAAATTTCACTAAAAATAATCAAAGTGTAAAAAAGCCAAAATATATCCCTATATCTATTACAGACCTTTTTTTTGATTTATGTGGGTAAAGTTTAATGGGAAGATTTCCAAGGCTGAATTTAAAGTTCTTTTAAAAAAGTGAAAATTTTAAATATAGTTCTTTCATCAATTGCCTGATCTTGGCCCTTAAAATCTTATATACTCTCCAATTTATTTAAATTTGTTTTCCCCTAAGTGAAGTTATTTATACCAAGAATTAAAAAAAAATGCTCACAAATCAAGTTGGATCCCTGTTTAACATGGTGCTGTAAGATGTTGAGCTGAGTGAGGACTAGCTCCCCATGCAAACATTAGTTCAAGGCACTGCTAATAAGTTCAGCTCTGTTATCACTCAGACTGCCACTCCATTAGCAGTGTTGTAATACCGAAGATAATTAGTGAGGCTTGTCAACTTGATTTTTGCTAACATTATGGCCTTTATTTTGTACTAGTTTTTTTAAGGATTCTTCTGGGAGACTGTGGATCACTTTGTTGGCCAGGCAGAAGCTATTCATCCTGGCCTAAAGAAAGCACAGTTTAGTTAAGAAGCATTCTGCCATTTATTGTGTACTCTAGACTACAATTTTGATGTTGATCTATAAATGCTAAGATTTGTCAGATTCAATTTCTCTACTCGAATTTCCTACCAGAGAAAATGTGATACCAGGCATGGATCCAATTTTCCTTTTCTATTAGCATTTATATTGACAGAACTGATGATCCTGTTATCATTTTTGGCTTGTGGCTAAATAGCAGCCACCATACCCCTTCTTGTGGATGGCTCCATACAGATTGTAAACTCATTGGTCCGGGAAGAAGTACAGCTCATTGTATGAGATTTATTCTAAGGTAGCCAAGTTAAGCAGTGAGAAAAGAAGGCAGAAGAGCATTGGAAAGAGGATGGTATTCTCAAATAAAAAGAAAGATTAATTTTTCCTATATGAATAAGGTATCCAAATGGATAGGCTGGCAAAGATTCTGTAAGACTCTCCCAGCAGGTTGAACTGTACTGCTTGTGATCCCTGACACTGTTCTGGTAATAAAATATTTGAGAAAGTATAAATCCTGTACATTTTCACTACCCAAGAAATAGTCTAATGGGACTATGAACCCCTATTGGATTTGAAATAAAATTAATAATATGAAGAGGTGGTATATACTTTGCATATATTTTTCACCTTTTGGAAGTCAAATTCCTCCATAACTAATCTAATCATCTCCCTGACTTAGCTGTAGTTTACATATTAATTTATTTCCCAAATATTCAGGTTGGAGTGAGTTTAAAGTCCCTATTCATGAATAACTTATTCATTACTTAAGTGCAAATGAGTTAGTTGTACAGTTTTATGGAGGAAAAAAACCCATGATGTGGCACTCCTGTTTAATGTATTTCTTTTTTTTTGCAGGTTATTACTGTGAACGTCTCCTGAGTACTCGCCTCAACATTTAATAGGGATATCAATGCTTTCAAAGTTTACAGTTGTCATATATTAGAAACTTTTACATCAAGATAAAGCCAGGAAATTTTCTCATAAAATTTTATTTTACTTTTTATCTAACACATTGATAAGTATATTTAAATATATTTCTCCACCATTTATAGTAATGCAAAATAAAAAAAAGAGAGACTAGCTGGTATATTTGTGTTTGATAAGTGCAAGAATAATTATATTCTTGCCACAAGTAAAGTGAAATGGAGATATATTCATGGAATGTAATTAAATATATTTAATATCCAAAACTGTCTGTACGCAAATTCCGTGTCAATATTTTCTACATTATATTCACCCTCTGAGACATGTCTAACACTATGATTTCAGTGAGGTGAACCAAAACAATCACTCCAGAAATTTTTAAATGAATTTCTAGAGGAATTAAAACAGAGTTCCTCTGTCTATTGCTGTTCACATCCATGGGTCACAATTTAGAATCAAAATAACAGATTATAGTAGGCAGAAATAAACATAACAGAGAAGATATTAGTTGGGGAGAGAGAGAGACAGCATATTATAGTATTATAGAGCTGGCCCACTTAAGTCAAAAGAAAACTAGTAATTTAAACATTATATATTGGATGAACAATGCCCGATTCCGGGAAAACAAATGTTCCAAATTGTCCTGTGCATACAGAGATATTTGAGGTAAGGACTCAGGACTAGGAATCAGAAGATTTAGATTCTAGTTCAGGTGGCTCTTTCAATGTATTGACTATTTGGAAAGGAAAGTACGACGTAATCAGAAAGCTTGAGTTTCAGCACAATGCACCTGTGTTCCCTGAACCTCTTTGAAGCCCATTTCCCTTATCTGTAAAGCAGTAAAAATAACATATGCACAGCATGGTGGGAGTATCAAATATGAAATTACAGTGTAAATTTCAACATGCTACACAAAAGTGTTGGTGGTAATATTGTCATTGAATTAAGTAAATGTGTGTAGATACTCATTCTCGTGTTTAAGTTACT
This sequence comes from Ceratotherium simum simum, assembly GCF_057802395.1. Classification (NCBI taxonomy): domain Eukaryota; kingdom Metazoa; phylum Chordata; class Mammalia; order Perissodactyla; family Rhinocerotidae; genus Ceratotherium; species Ceratotherium simum. The sequence goes on along the minus strand of NC_141926.1, from coordinate 42,515,797 downwards.
ATATCTTTAAAATTCATTTATTGTCCATTGATTTCCACACAAATACACTCCCTTCAGCAGAGCTGAAGAGGTTAGTGGGTTATAAAAGGATGCACTTATTTGGTCTTTGATTCTACTTGACAGGAGTGTCTTGCAAAGATGTCAGTCAGCTCAGCAGTTTTCTTTTGAATAGTCGTTGAATTTGGATGGTCATCTTTTTAGGCATTGTGTAAGTAAAACATAATAGGATTATTGCATCAGCATGAAGAAAGTTACAGAATGAAAAAAGATATAATACGAATTCTAGGAAACCTTTTAATTATGTTGTAGAAGTTGAGTGCTGCTAAAGGAAATCCAAGAAATCCTTGGTCACCGGAGGTGAGAAAGAACCATTTAGACAGTCCATTGTGTTTTCAGGCAGTGGTGACAAAGGCACTTAGGAGGGAAACTAATCCCACCTGGAGGAGTCCAGAGGACTTTCTGTGAACTAAGAGTACGGCCCCTCTCCAGACCTCCCGGCCTCCATCCACAGGAGGGAAGGAAAGACTCTGGACGTAAGATTTCCTCTCCCTGGCCACTGCTTTTTCTATTAGATGAAGGAGAGGCGGCCCCTGGTCTACACTAATCCCAAGTTTTTCTCTAAGAATCGTGGCCTTGCTTCACGCTCCATCTTGAGACCAACAGAGACAATATCAACATGTCTCTATCCTAGTTACACAAGTGACCGAGAAGCCCAGACTCCTGGGTCATCCTCCTCTTCAACAGTCGATGTTACTGAAGACTGCACACTCCTAATGCTCTCTTTATCTCTTAGCTGTCCCCAACTTCTGAAAGCCTTCCACTGAGTCCTGTGGAACACACAGTATATTACTGAAAAATAATGCCCTATATCTTCAACCTTTTTCTGAATGCTCCCTTTACTTGCTGCTTTAACAGAAATTTAAACCTGCCTTGAGAATACTACTTCCCCCATAGTCCTCTCTCATACCACCAAACCTGAAAGTGAGGTGAGTGTCCTTCTTGATATGAACTGAGATCATGTGATGTGAGAGGATAGACCACTCCCCCTCCCTCTTCCCTAGGACTCCTTAGCTTTGAATTTCATGTACCAGACAATAGTACCCATAATCTTTGTTGTTGCAATAATGTACTTACTGCTGTGTCATAACCTACTCCCTCCACTCCAACTGCATCCTGTATCTTGAAAGATTTTGTATCTGATTTACTGTCACTCTAAAACCACATCTTGGTGATTTCAATGTCCACATGGCTGACACTTCCTCTCCATTCCGTGAACTCCTTGTTCATCCTACCTAGCCTTTCACGGCCTTGATCCTATCCTAGACTCGTCAGGACCAATATCTATCATGTCATCAAAAATCTCAACACAAACATCCCTCTGACAACCACTTTTGTCTCTGTCTCACTCTCTCGTATCTTAAAACCCAACGATTCATCTGTTCCTCAGCCCCGTCAACTGATCTTATCACATCTTTGTTCTCTTTTACTCCCCTCTCCTTCTCGTTTCTCTACTTACTGGCTTACATTTCTTATCCAATCATTGTATTCCCTTTCTTCAACCTTCTTGCCCCTCTCTCACTTCATTTTCCTCGATTGGTTAGACCACAATCCTCGGTAAATCCAATTCTCCTTCTTCTCTGTGCCTGCACCTATGTATCAGGATATGGCTGTTTCACCTTAAATTAATACCCCTAAGTGGACTCTTAATGCTACCTTACAATCATTATATCTAGTCCATCCACTCTCCCAGACCCTACTTCCACCTCTCTTCTCAGAATCTAATGCCTCTCTTCTTTCTCTTCTCATTCCTCACTCCCAGATGATGACGATCTTTCCTATTTTTGTGAGAAAACTCAAAATCAGAAGAGACCTTTCATAATCTCCAACTACCATTTCTACCTGTCTACTAGCAACAGTACCCACATGCTCTGCCTAACCTCCCTTTCCAATAGATGAATCCTTGGTCTTTTTTAAGGCCAAGTGCTCTACTTGCTCTGGAAATTCCACCCTCTTTCTTGCACATTAACAATTTTTTCCCGAATTGCAGATTCTTTCATGGTGAAATTCAAAAATTCATCCATCTAGAATATTTCCCCCCACCTCAAAAATAAAATCTCTTGATCCTCACTTCCCTCTCTACCAACAAAATTCTTGAGAGGTTTTCTATGTAAACTGGCTCAATCTCTCTATTTCCAATGTTTTGTTTTATTTTTTTAGATTTATCCATGTTGTTGGGTGTATCAATAATCCATTCCTTTTTATTGCTGAGTAGTACTCCATTGTTTAGATATATCATAACTTGTTTATTTATTCTCCTGGTGGTGAGCATTTGAGTTATTTCTAAATTCAGCTATTACAAATTGAGTTGCTATAAACATTTCTGTATAAGTCTTTGTATGGGCATATGCCTTCATGTATCTTGTGTAAATGAGTGAAATGGCCGGTGAATATGGTTGGTACATATCTAGCTTTTTAAGAAAACACCAAATGGTTTTCCAAAGTGGTTGTACCATTTTACATACCCACCAGCAGTTTTTGAGATTTCCAGTTGCTACTCATCCTCGTAAAGACTTGATTTGTTGAGTCTTTATAATTTTAGATATTCTAAATAGGTGTAGAGTGGCATCTCATTGTGGCTTTAATATACATTTCCCTAATAATTAATGATCAGCATTTTTGTGTGTGCTTATTTGCCATCTATGTATCTTCTTTGGTGATACATGTTCAAATTTTTGGTCAATTTTTAAATTGGGTTATTTTCTTATTTTTGATTTCCAGGAGTTCTTTATATATTCTGGATACCAGTTCTTTACCAGATATGTTATTTAGCAAAAATATTCTCCCAGTATGTAGCCTGTCTTGTCATTCTCTTCATAGTGTCTTGGAAAGAGCAGAAGTTCTTGATTTTCATGAACACCAATTTATCAAATTTTTCATTTTATAGATCACACTTTTGGTGGTATATCTAAGAAATCCTTGCTGAACCCAAGGTCATGAATATTTTCTCCTAGAAATTTTGTAGTTTTAGATTTTATATTTGAGTCTATGATATGTTTTAAGTTAAGTTTGGTGGAGTGAGATGTAGATCTAAGTTCTCTTTTTGGATGTGTGTGTGTGCAGAACTGTTATTATTTCCTTAATTGTTTGGTAAAAATCAACAGTGAAGCCATCTGGGGCCTGGAGATGTCTTTGTAGGAAGGTTTTTAACTATAAATTCAATTTCATTATATCTATATAAGGGTATTAAGATGATATGTTTCTTTTTAAATGAGATTTGATAGTTGGCTTCCTTTAAGGAATTTGTTTATTTCATCTAAGTTGTCAAATTTATTGGCATAACGTTGTTCAAGATAACCACTTATACTTTAAATATCTGTAGAATCAGTAGTTATATCACCTCTTTCCTTCCTGATATTGAAAATTTATGTCTATTTCTTTCTGATTAGTCTGGCTATGGGTGCCTCAGTTTCATAGACTTTTACAAAGAACCATCTTTTGATTCATTTATTTTCTCTATTTTTCTTTTGATTTCTATTTCATTGATTGCCACTTTAATAGTTCTTATTTCCCTTTCTTTTCATATCTTACCCTCCCCTTCATATTTGAAGTTCATATTTACTTTGATTTGATTCATATTTACTTCGAGCTTCATTTACTCTTCTTATTCTAATTTTTTTTTTTTTTTTTTTTGGTGAAGAAGATCAACCCTGAGCTAACATCTGATGCCAATCCTCCTCTTTTTTGCTAAGGGAGATTGGCCCTGGGCTAACATCTGTGCCCATCTTCCTCTGCTTTATATTGGACGCTACCACAGCTGTCTTGATGAGCGGTGTGTCGGTGCACGCCCGGGATCCGAACCTGTGAACCCCGGGCCGCAGAAGTGGAGCGCGTGCACTTAACCACTGTGCCACCAGGCTGGCCCCATTCTTATTTGAATTTTTAGGGTGGAAGCTGAGGTCATTGATATGAGACCTTTCCTCTTTTCTAACACAGGAGTTTAAGGTTATAAATTCTCCTCTAAGTACTGTTTCTGTTGTATCTAACAAATTTTGATATGCTGTGTTTTCATTTTCATTCAGCTCAAAGTGATTTCCAATTTTATTTTTGGTTTCTTTTCAACTCATGGGTTATGTAGAGTGTGTTATTTAATTTCCAAATATTTGGAACTTTTCCAGAAAGCTTCCTATTATTCATTTCTAATTTAATTCCACAGTGAAAATACTTTATATGAAGAAATACTTTATGTGTTTGAAGCCTTTTAAATCTACTGAGATTTGTTTTATGGTGAAGAATATAGTCTCTCTTGGAATATGTTCCATGTGCACTTGAAATAATGTGTATTCTGCTGTTGTAAGGAATCCTCTATAAATGTCACTGAGGTCAAGTTGATTGATCATGTTTTTCAAGGTTTCTGTATTCTTTTTTTTGATTACTTTTTTGATGGAGGTAAGATTGGTATATAACATTATAAAAATTTCAGGTTTACACAATTTTTCAACTTCTCTGTAGAAAATATGGTGTTCACCACCAAAAGTCTAGTTAACATCTGTCACTGTACATATGTGCCCTTTAACCCCTTTCACCCACTCCCTCCCCGCTTCCCTTCTGGTAACCTCCAATCCATTCTCTGTGTTTATGTGTTTGTTTGTTATTCTTGTTGTTACTGATTTTTTATCTTCCAGATATGAGTTAAATCATATGGTATTTGCCTTTCTCTGTCTGACTTATTTCACTTAGCATAATACTCGTAAGATCCCCCATCCATGTTGTAGCAAATGCCATGTTCGTCTTTTTTTTATGGCTTAGTAGTATTCATACATATGTATCTCACATCTTCTTTATCCATTCATCCACTGATGGGCCCTTACGTTGCTTCTAAGTCTTGGCTATTGTGAATGATGCTGCAGTGAACATAAGGGTGCGTATATCTTTTTGAATTAGTGTTTTCATGTTCTTTGAATAAATACCCAGAAGTGAAATAGCTGGATCATATGATAGTTCTACCCTTAATTTTGTGACAAATCTCCATACTGTTTCCTACAGTGGCTGTACCAGTTTACATTTCCACCAGAAGTGTTTAAGGGTTCCCTTTCTCCATATCCTCTCCAATACTTGTTATTTCTTATCTTTTTAATAATAGCCATTCTGACAGGTGTGAGGTGATATCTCACTGTGGTTTTGATTTGCATTTCCCTAATAACTAGTGATGTTGAACATCTTGTCATTTGCTTGCTGGCCATCTGTATATCTTATTTGGAAAAATGTCTGTTCAGATCCTCTTCCCATTTTTTAATTGAGTCATTTTTGGGTTTTTTGTTGAGTTGTATGAGTTCTTTATAAATATTGGATATTAACCCCTTATCAGATATATGATTAGCAAATATCTTCTCCAAATTGTTAGATTGTCTTTTCGTTTTGTTGATGGTTTCCTTCACTGTGCAGAAGCTTTTTACTTGGATGTAGTCCCATTTGTTTATTCTTTCTTTTATTTCCCTTGTTGAGGAGAAAGCAACTGCCAAGACCAGTGTCAAAGAGCATATGGCCTATGTTTTCTTCTAGGAGTTTTATGGTTTCAGGTCTTACATTCCAGTCTTTAATCCAATTTGAGTTAATTTTTGTGTGTGGTATAAAATAATGGTCTACTTTCATTCTTTTGCATGTGGCTGTCCAGTTTTCCCAACACCATTTCTTTTTTTTTTTTTTTTTAAAGATTTTTTATTTATTTATTTTTCCCCCAAAGCCCCAGCAGATAGTTGTCTGTCATAGCTGCACATCCTTCTAGTTGCTGTATGTGGGACGCGGCCCCAGCATGGCCAGAGGAGCGGTGCGTCAGTGCGCACCCGGAATCCGAACCCGGGCCGCTGGCAGCACAGTGCGCGCACTTAACCGCCAAGCCACGGGGCCGGCCCCCAACACCATTTCTTGAAGAGACTTTCTTTTCTCCATTATATGTATTTGGCTCCTTTGTTGAAAATTAGCTATCCATAGATGACTGAGTTTATTTCTGGGCTTTCGATTTTGTTCCATTGATTTGTGTGTTTGTTCTTCTGCCAGTATCATGCTGTTTTGATTACTGTAGCTTTGTAGTATATTTTGTAATCAGGGAGTGTGGTACCTCCAGCTTTGCTCTTTTTTCTCAGGATTGCTTGGCCATTCAGGGTCTTTTGTTGTTCCACGTAAATTTTAGGATTCTTTGTTCTATTTCCATGAAAGATGTCATTGGGACTTTGTGATAGGGATTGCACTAATCTGTAGATTCCTTTAGGGACAATTTTAAGTATGTTAATTCTTCCGATCCATGAGCACAGAGTATTTTTCCATCTCTTTGTGTCTTCAACTTCTTTCAACAATGTTTTATAGTTTTCAGTGTATAGGTCTTTCACTTCCTTGGTTAAATTTATTCCTAGGTATTTTTTCTTTTTGTTGTGATTGCAAATGGGATTGTATTTTTGATTTCTCTTTCTGCTGTTTCATTGTCAGTGTGTAGAAATGCAAGTGATTTTTGTATGTTGATTTTGTACCCTGCAACTTTACTGTATTCATGAATTATTTCTAATAGATTTTAGGTGGATTCTTAAGAGTTTTCCATATATAAAATCATGTCATCTACAAATAGTGACAGTTTTACTTCTTCCTTTCCAATTTGGATATATTTTATTTCTTTTTCTTGCCTAATTGCTCTGGTCAGGACTTTCAATACTTTGTTGAATAACAGTAGCAAAGTGGGCATCCTTGTCTTGTTCCTGTTCATAGAAAGATAGCTTTCAGTTTTTCACTGTTGAGTATGATGTTGGCTGTGGGTTTGTCATATATGGCTTTTATTATGTTGAGGTACTTTTCTTCTTTACCCATTTTATTCAGAGTTTGTATTATAAATGGATGTTGAACATTTTCTCTGCATCTGTTGAGATGATCATGTGATTTTTATTCTTCATTTTGTCAATGTCATGTAGCATGTTAATTGATTTTCAGATGTTGAACCATCCCTGCATGCCTGGAATAAACCCACTTGACCATGGTGCATGATCCTTTTAACATATTGTTGTATTTGATTTGCTAATATTTTGTTGAGGATTTTTGCATCCATGTTCATCAGTGATCTTGACCTATAAATTTCTTTTTTTATGTTGTCCTTGCCTGATTTGGGTATCAGGGTAAGATTGGCCTCATAGAATGAGTTAGGAAGTATCCTCTCCTTTTCAATTTTTTTGAAGTGTTTGAGAAGGATGGGTATTAAGTCATCTTTGAATGTTTGGTGGAATTCACCAGGGAAGACATCTGGTCCTTGAATTTTGTTTTTGGGAGGTTTTTGATTACTCTTTCAATCTCCTTACTGGTGATACGATATTCAGGTTCTCTATCTCTTCTTGATTCAGATTTGGAAGGTGGTATAATTTTAAGAATTTATCCATTTCTTTAGATTATCCAATTTTTTGGCATTTAGCTTTTCATAACATTCTCTTATAACACTGCATTTCTGTGGTATCTGTTGTAAATTCTCCTCTTTTGCTTCTGATTATATGTATTTGAAACTCCTCTCTTTTTTTCTTAGTAAGTGTGGCTAAAGGTTTGTCAATTTAGTTTATCTTTCAAGAACCAGCTCTCAACTCCATTGATTTTTTTAATTGTCTATTTAGACTCTATTTCATTTATTTCTGCTCTGATTTGTATTATTTCCTTCCTTCTACTGATTTCGGGCTTCTTTTGTTCTTCTTTTCTCTAGTTCCTTTAGGTGTAATGTTAGATTGTTTATTTGAGATTTTTATTGTTTCTTGAGGTAGGCCTGTGTTGCTATAAACTTCCCTCTTAGAGCACTTTTGCTGTGTCTCAAAGATTTTGGTATGTTGTGTTCATTTTCATTTGTCCCCAGGTATTTTTGGATTCCTTCTTTGATATCTTTGTTGACCTAATCGTTGTTCAGTAGCATTTTGTTTAATTTCCACATATTTGTGACTTTTGCAGTTTTATTTTGTAATTTATTTCTGGTTTCATTCTGTTGTGTTCAGAAAAGATGCTTGATATTATTTCAATATTCTTAAATTTATTGAGACTTGTTTTGTGGCCTAATATGTGATCTATCCTGGAGAATGTTCCATGTGCATTCAAAAAGACTGTGTATGCTGAAGTTTTTGGATGGAATGTTCTGTATATATATATTAAGTCCATCTGGTCTAATGTGTCAGTTAAGGCCAATGTTTCTTTATCAATTTTCTGTCTGGATAATCTCTCCATTGACTTAAGTGGAGTGTTAAATTCCCCTACTTATTGTGTTACTGTCTATTTCTCCTTTTATGTCTGATAATATTTGCTTTATGTATGTAGTTGCTCCTATGTTGGGTACATAGATATTTACAAGTATTATGTTCTCGTGTTGGATTGTTTCCTTTATCATTATGTAATGCAGTTCTTTGTCTTGTTACAGTTTTTGTTTTAAAGTTTATTTTGTCTGATGTAAGTATTGCTACTTTTCATTTCCCATTTACGTGGAATATCTTTTCCCATCCACTTACTTTCAGTTTGTGAGTGCCTGAAGTGTGTCCCTTGTAAGCAGCATATATGTAGGTCTTGTTTTCTTCTTTATCTATTCAGCCACTCCATATCTTTTGATTGGCGCATTTAGTCCATTTACATGTAAAGTAACTATTGATATGTACTTTTGCCATTTTGTTACTTTTTTTCTGGATGTTTTTGTAGTTCCTCTCTGTTCCTTTCTTCTTCTCTAGCTCTCTTCCCTTGTAATTTGATGGCTTTCTTTAGTGTTACGTTGCGGTTCCTTTCTCTTTAATTTTTTGTGTATTTATTGTAGGTTTTTCGTTTGTGGTTACAATGAGGTTTATATATAACAACCCACATAAATAACAATCTATGTTAAGTTGATGTTCTCTTAAGTTCGACCTCTTACTAAAAGGCCTACACTTTTACCCTCCCCCACATTTTATGTTTTTGATATCATATTTTACTTCTTTATTTTTGTGTATCCCTTAAACTCTTATCATAGATATAGATGATTTTAATAATTTTGTCTTTTGACCTTCATGCTAGCTTTATAGGTGGTTGATTCACTACTTTTACTGTGTATTTGCCTTTACAGTGATATTTTTTCTTTGACAATTTTCTTATTCCTATTTTTGGTCTTTTTTTTTCTAGTTAAGTAAGTCCCAATAACATTTCTTGTAAGGCCAGTTTAGTGGTGATGAACTCCTTTAGTTTTGCTTGTCTGGAAACCTCTATCTCTCCTTCCATTCTGAATGATAGTACTTGTAGAGTATTCTTGTTTTTTTTTTTTTTTTGAGGAAGTTTGGCCCTAAGCTAACATCTGTTGCCAATCTTCCTCTTTTTCTTTTTTCTCCCCAAAGCCCCAGTACATAGTTGTATATCCTTCTAGTTCTTCTATGTGGGACGCCACCTCAGCATGGCTTGATGAGCGGTGAGTAGGTCCACACCCAGGATCTGAACTGGTGAACCTGGGCCTCCAAAGCAGAATGCACGAACTTAACTGCTATGCCACCAGGCCGGCCCCTAGAGTGTTCTTGGTTGTACGTTTTTTCCTTTCAGCACAATGAATATATCATGCCACTCCCTTCTAGCCTGTAAGGGTTCTGCTTAGAAGTCAGCTGGTAGCCTTATGGGGTTTCCTTTGTATGTAACTTGTTGCCTTCCTCTTACAGCTTTTAGGATTCTCTCTTTATCTTTAATTCTTGACATTTTAATTATAGTATGTCTTGGTATGGGCCTCTTTGGGTTCATCTTGTTTAGTACTCTCTCTGCTTTCTGTACATGGATGTCTCTTTCCTTCACCACATTAGGAAAGTTTTCAGCTACTATTTCTTAAAATAGATTCTCTGCCCCGTGTCTTTCTTCTCCTTCTGGGACACCTATAATGTTAATGTTAGTTTGCCTGATGTTGTCCCAGAAGTCCCTTAAACTTTCCTCAGTCTTTTTAATTCTTTTTTTTTCAGCTTGGGTGATTTCCTCTACTCTTTCATCCAGATCATTATTCATTTTTTTGTGTCATCTACTCTGCTATTGATTCTCTCTAGTGAATTTTTCTTTTCATTATTATATTCTTCAGCTCTTATTGGTTCTTTTTTATATTTTCTAATTCTTTGTTGAAGTTCTCACTGTGTTCTTCTCCCCAGTTCAGTGAGCATACTTATGACCATTAGTTTGTACTCTTTATTAGGTAGATTGTTTATCTCTGTTTTGTTTAGTTCTTTTTCTGAGGATTTGTCCTGTTCTTTTATTTGGAACATATTCCTTCATATCCTCACTTTGCCTACATCTCTGTGCTTAGAAATTTCTATGTATTAGGTAGAACAGTTATGTCTCCCAATCTTGGAAATGTGGCCTTATGTAGACAATGTCTTATAGGACCCAGCAGCATGCTCCCTTCTTGTCACCCATGCCAAATGCTCCAGGGGTGTCCTCTGTGTGGGCTGCAAGTGCCCTTATGTTGTGATAAGGTTGCTATTTCTAAAGGCACACAGGTAGGCTGAGTTGGCCCCTGGGCCTGCTGGTTGTGAGGTCTGGCCATACATGACTGCTATGGGCATCTTATTGGGTGGGATAAGCCCCCAGCATGGTTGTTTGTATGGTCTGGAAGTGCACAACTACTGTGGTTTTTCTGGTGAGCAAGTCAGGCCCCCACTGTGGCTGATTTCTAGGCCTGGGGCTGCACAACAGCTGCAGGCTCCCGGTGTCACTGGTTGCATGTCTCTGCTGCACTTGGCTGCTTTAGATACGTTAATGGGTGGGGCAGGCTTCCGGTGAACCTGGCTGCATGGCATGCAGCTATTGCCAGCTCGTTCTTGTGCAAGGCAGGCCTATGGCACAAACTGGCTACATGGCCCTGAGGTGCACAGCTGCCTCAAGAGTGCTGTTGGGTGGGGCAGGCCAGAGGTGAGGCACCTTGAAATTGTTTTAGGCATTGTTAGGCAGGGCAGATCCCTTGTGTGCCTGTTTGTAAGGTCTAGCAGTGGAAATCGGCTGCAGGCTCACTGGTGGGCAGTGCTGGTCCCTGGGGCAGGCTGCCTGCTGCCTGGCTGTGCTTGATTGCCTTGGCTGCTCTAGTGCACAGGGCAGACTGCTAACAGGCTAGAGGAAGGATTCCAATAGCACCTGCCATTGTCTATGTCAACACGAGTGAACTAGGTCATGGTAATGGCTGCTGCCAGTGTCTCACTCCCTGGGGAGTGGGTCCAGCCACCTCCTGCCTCTCTAGAATGCTCCCTGAGCTTAGTAAATGAGTCTCTTTTACCAATCGACTATGCACTTTTCTATGGTATTTTTGTGCTGGTTTTCAGGTTGAGTGAGTCTGTGTGTAGGCCTTTTAAGAGCAGGTTTTCCTTTCCCTGAAGTTCTGTAGTCTTCCTGGGCTTATTCCCCATTGGTTTTCAAAGCCAGGTATTTGGGGTCTTGTCTCTCTTTTGCTGGGTCTAAGGGCTAGGGTGCCTAAAATGGAGCTCAAATCCCCCACTCCTCCAGGAAAAGCTCCGTACCTTTGAGATGGCTCCTGACCGTGAAGATCCCTGGCTAAGGCGTGATTTTTTTCTTAGCAGGGCTGTATTTCTGCCTCTTCTGCCCCTTTCTGGCTGCCCTTTGTTTTGGAGGGATTTTAAATTCAGTTTCCAGATCTCTCTAAGAAGATTGTTCCACAGGTAGCTGTAGGTTTGTTGTGTCCGTGGGAGGTCGCGAGTTCAGAATGCTTATACGCAGCCATCTTCCAAACTTTCTCAAGGTTCCTGTATTCTTAAGGAATTTCTCTCTACTTGCTCTTTACATTACTGAGAGAGGGGTGTTGTATCTACTGTGTTTGTGGTTTTGTCTGTTTCTCCTTGCTGCTCTATCATTGTTTCCATGCTCTTGTTTTACACACAGAGACATTTAGGATTATTACGTCCTCCTGATGACCGATTCCTCTTTCATTATGTATTGACCTTCTGTATCCTTGTTCGTATTCTTTGTTTTGAACACTTATCTGTAGTTATTAGTATAGTCACTCCAGCTTTTTTTTGATTAGTGTTTACATGATATGTCTTTTAATTTATTTGTATTTTTATACTTAAAGTGAGTTGCTTGTAGTAAGAATTTAGGTAGGTCTTGCTTTTTTATCCAATCTCTGACTCTTAGTTGAGGTAGTTAGACCATTTTCATTTAATGTGAATATTGATATGGATGGATTAAATCTACCATCTTGCTATTTGTGTTCTATTTGTCCCATTTGTTCTTTGTTGTTTCCTCTGTTTCTGTTTTCTTTTTGATAAATTGATAATTTTTATGATAACATTTTCTCTCTTTTATTGGCTTATTTGTGTTAACATTTGTTGTGTTATTTTACTGATTGCTTCAGGGTTTATAGCGTACATCTTTCATTTATCACAGTCTACATTTAAGCAATATACCATTACTGCATTTATAGTATAAACTTGGCTTTTTACTGTTGAGAAATCTGCTGCTGTCTTTACATTCCTCTGAATGTAATGCCTCTTTATTCTGGCTACTTTTAAGATTTTCCCTTTGTCGCTGGTTTCAAGCAATCTGATTATGATGTGCTTTGGTGAAGTTTTCTTCATGTTTGGCATACTTGAGTTCATTGAGCTTCTTGGATCTCTGATTTATAGTATATGTATATAAAATTTGGAAAATTTTCTTCAAATAATTTTTCTGCTCCTCTTCTGTCTTCTCTCTTTTCTGGAACTCCAATTACATGTACATTAGGCCATTTGCAGTTATCCCAGAGTTCATGGGTGCTGTACTTTTTCTTTTTTTCAATTTTTTTCCCAGTGCTTCATTTTGTAAAGTTCCTGTTGTTATTTCTTCGAGTTCACTAATCTTTTTTCTTCCAGGTCTTATCTACCATGAATCCCATACAGTGTATTTTTCATCTCAGACATTGTCATTTTCATCTCCCATAAATCTTTTTTCTACCTTCTAGACATGTGAAATATTGTCATAACAACTGTGTGAATATCCTTGTCTACTAATTCTATTTCATTTCTGGATACTTTTGACATTGATTCCTCTCTTCATTGTGTTTTCCTGCTTCTTTGCCTGCCTTGTGGTTTTTGATTGGATGGCAGATATAAAATTTACCTTGTTGGGTTTTGGGTATTTTTGTATTCTTAAAAATATTCTTGAACTTCATCCTGAGACTCAGTCACATCACTTGGAACAAGTTTGATCTTCTTAGGTGATACTTTCAAGTTTTGTTAGGTGGGACCAGACAAGTGTTTGATCTAGTTCTAAATTTGCCCCATTACGTAGGAAAACCTGATGTCCCTTGAATTATGAAATCTCCCACTTTTTCTCCTGAGAATAGAAATGATTTCTTCCCTTTATTTCCTGGATGTTGTTGTCTTCAGTTCTTTTAGATTAGGGTCTTTGGCCTCGGGCAGGATACTCACATGCATGTGCTGATCAGTACCCAGCTGCGTCCTCAAAGGGGACACTGAAGATTCCAAGAATCCCCACCCTGTAAAGCTCTCTCATCTCTGGCACTCTTTCCTGTGTACTCTATTTGTCACCTTCACTTCCACAGACCTCCGATTCTTTCTCCGCAACTCAGGGAGACAGCAGACTCTGCCAGTTCCCATTCCCTGTACCACTGTGTTGTAACTTTCTTCAGGCAGTAAAAAGGAGAAACAAATCTTCTTTCTGTCTGCTAGAGATCAATGTCCTTTATTGCCTTCTGTCAAAGGTCTTGAGAGTCATTTATTCGTGTATTTTATCCAATTTTCATACTGTTTACTTTGGGAGGGTAAATCCTTTCTCTATTATTCCATCTTGACCAGAAGCAGAAGTGCTTCTCTTTGCATGTCTTTTAAACTTACTTCAATAAGGCTTTTGTCCCTACCACTTCAGTAAAGTGTACCAAAGTCACCATTGACCTCCATATTGATAAGTCTAATGGTCAGATTTTCCAGACTTGATTTCTGTCTTGAATATTTGGAAGACATTTCAAACTGAAGTTGTTCAGAAGTGATCCCTAATTTTTTTCCCTTCCACTCCTACTTTACCCCTAGTTTTCCATTGTATTTTTTTGTGTGTGTGTGAGGAAGATCAGCCCTGAGCTAACATCTGCCAATCCTCCTCTTTTTGCCGAGGAAGACTGGCCCTGGGCCATGCCCATCTTCCTCCACTTTATATGGGACGCCACCACAGCATGGCTTGACTAGTGGTGCATCGGTGCACACCCAGGATCTGAACCAGTGAACCCCAGGCCGCCGCAGCGGAGCGTGTGCACTTAACCGCTTGCACCACCAGGCCAGCCCCTCCATTGTATTTTTATGGATCTTACATTTAGTTCTTTGATCTATTTTGAGTTAATTTCATATATGGTGGAAGGGAAGAGTCCAACTTTATTCTTTTGCATTTCACGCTTTTTTTAGTCCATAGAGTTTTTTTTTACCTTCCACTGGACTATGTACATTTTACTGTCTTCCATCACTAGAAATTTAACTCTAAGAAGACGGAAGTTTTTGCTTTGTTTTGTGTGTTTACTGCTATAGTCCTCGCATGCAAAATAGTTTTGGTCACAGGGTAGGCAATGGTTAAATACATTATGTTAATACCAAGCACTTTGTGAAATAGGCAGCTATGGATCATAAAGTTAATGTATAACTCATGCTTTTAAAACTTTTTTTATATCAGGAGAGGAAAACCACAAAATAATTTGAATGGAGAATGTTTAATATAAAGAATTATTAACTATAACAGGGGATTGGATTAAACATATATTGCATAGTAAGAAGTAAAGAGAACTCTAAATAATAGATGAATATCGGATGTAAAAAGCAGTCTCTACCCCTAGTGCTGAGATAATGCACCCAAGAAAGAGACTACCAGGGATGAGATCTAGACCTTGCTGGAGAGGGTAGTGCTTTAGTTCGTTGAGCAGTAGAGAAGTCTCCATAGTACCCCACTGGCAGAACTTGCCAGAAGTTTGCTGAGGAAAGCTGTTCACAAGAGGTGCTTCACCAGGGCACTCTGCTACAAAACAATCTGAGGGAGAGGCAGGGAGGAGCTTCTGGCTGCTGAGTGCTGCTCGTCACCATGCACTGCAGGACTTGAGCACTGAAGAGGCTATGGGAGCTGTAGGACCCCGGCGTTGAAGAAGCTCTGCATGCTACAAGATTCTGCTAATTGAGCACACTGGAGACAGGAAGCAAACATCTCTTTTCCTCCTTCAATGTCTTTCTAGATTCAGCGCTAGTTAGTAAAGGGAAAAAAATATTTAAAGGGCCCATATCCATTTTTTTTCTTTTTCTTTTTCTTTTTTTTAAATTTTTTGTTTATTGCAGTAACATTGGTTTATAACATTGTATAAATTTCAGGTGTACATCATTATACTTCTATTTCTGCATAGATTACATCATGTTCACCACCCAAATACTAATTACAACCCATCACCACACACTTGTGCCGAATTATCCCTTTCACCCATTTTCACGGAAAATTCTAACAGGCTGAATTTGGAATTGAGAGGCAATAAATTGTTAAGTGTTATAGTTTTTGTGCAAATTGTATATATTTCCAGTTAGTATCTGAAATATTTTTATTTGTGGACTAACACCTGTATTGTTTGGTCCAGATTACAAGGCAGGAGATTTTGTGATTTTGCTTTTACAGGTTATGTTGTTCAAGAGTCAGCCGAGGTAACCGTCTAATAGCGGAGGGAAATCTGGGGGAGGAAACGGCTGAGTACTGTCTTTGGGTGTGCAGTTATATTGATCCAGAGAGTGAATTTGTTCAGTCATGGACCTAAAAGAGATTGGTGAGTTTCCACTTAAAAATTTGACTCTTCAAATATCTCACTTTGACCTATTTTTCCTAATTGACCAAAGGATCTTACAGATAATTAAGTTTTTACCTAAGTTTCTAAATTTTCAGGTTTTGTTCTTCAATGTATGTATGTTAATTCTTGAGATTTTTTCCTCTAGCTTTGCACTTTATATATAAAGGAACACACATTACACGTGCTTTTTTTAAAATTAATAGACTATATTTTAGAGCAGCTTTGGGTTCACAGCAAAACTGAGTGGAAAGTAGAGAGTTCTCACCTACTTCCTCCCCAGACACACACACAGCCTCCCCCACCATCAACATCCTGCACCAGTGTGGTATGTCTGTTACAATCTGATGAACCAACATTGACGCACTATTATCAACCAAAGTCCATAGTTTACATTAGGGTTCACTCTTTGCATTGTACATTCTTTGGGTTTTGACAAATGTATAATGACATGTATCCATACTATAATATCACACAGAGTAGTTTCACTGCCCTAAAAATCTCTTGTGCTTCACTTATTCATCCCTCTCTACTCCCCCACTCCCCAACCCCTGGCAACCACTGGTCTGTTTACTGTCGTCATTGTTTTGCCTCTTGCAGAATGTCATATAGTTGGAATCATGCAGCTTTGTGATTGGCTCCTTCCACTTAGTCATATGCATGTAAGATTCCTCTATGTCTTTTCCTGGCTTGATAGCTCATTCCTTTTTAGCTCTGAGTAATATATCCATTGTATGGATGTACCAGAGTTTATTTATCCATTCACCTAAGGACATATTGATTGCTTTAAAGTATTGGCAATTATGAGTAAAGCTGCTATGAACATTCCTGTGCAGGTTTTTGTGTGGGCATAAATTTTCAACTAATTTAGGTAAATACCAAGGAGCACAGTTGCTGGATTATACGTTGAGTGCATTTAGTTTTGTTAAAAAAACCGGCAAACTGTCTTCCAAAGTGGCTATATTTATTTTGCCTTCCCACTAGCAATGAATGAGAGTTCCTATTATTCAACATCCTTGTTAGCATTTAGTGTTGTCAGTTTTTTGGATTTTAGTCATTCTAACAGGTATATGTGGCCAGCCTGGTGGTCTAGTGGTTAAGATTCGGCGCTCTCACCACCAGGGCCCAGGTTTGTTTCCCAGTCAGGGAACTACACCACCCATCTGTTTGTCGTCATACTGTGGTGGCTGTGTGTTGCTGTGATGCTTAAAGCTGTGCCACTGGGATTTCAAATACCAGCAGGGTCACCCATGGTGGACAGATTTCAGCATAGCTTCCAGACACAGACAGACTGGGAAGAAGGACCTGACACCCACTTCCTAAAATATTGGCCATGAAAACTCTATGAGTAGCAGCAGAGCATTGTCTGATATAGCACTGGAAGGGGAGAGGATGGTGCAGAAAGGCTGGGCAGGGTTCTACTCTGCAGTACACAGGGTCGCTAGGAGTCAAAATCCACTGCATGGCACTAATAACAACAAAAAACAGACGTATAGTGGGTATATGTGTTTTTAATTGAGCAATTATTTTGTTTCTTTATTAGCTTATTAATTTACTACTTTTTATAGTTATAGACACAGATAAATAAGATTAAAAAGTATTTAAAAAACTTTTACGGAGAAAAATGAAAATCTTCTATTGTTTTCAAGTTTATCTGGGCAACTATTGTACAATGTTTTCATATTTAGCACTTATTTATTAGTTCCAGAGCAATACCTTCAACAAGAATGTCAAGACAGTTTGATTTTTATATGATATCAAATAAAATTTATTTTTCCAATACTTTTTACTCTGCCTTGAGATTTTCCTTGTGGTTTGTGAAATTCAGGGAATTTTTGACGGCTTTCACTTTGTTATTCTTTGGCGATCTGGGTCTTCAGATGGTCTCCCACACCAAAGGGAAGAATGAGGGATCAGGAGCCTCAGTCAGCCTTTGGACAGCTGATGTCAATTTCAAAGACATGCTCACTTCTTCCTAACTCAGATATAAGTTAGAGTCTCTTTTGCTTGAGTTACCATCTAAAAAGAGATGCATTATATGCATGCAATAATGCAATTATTATAGTACCTTTGGATACATCTGGTCTTATTTTATAACGTCATAATTTTCTTAATATTCAGGACTGAATTGAAGAATGAAATGAAGACATATTTTATAACGTCATAATTTTCTTAATATTCAGGACTGAACTGAAGATTATTGAATATCAATAATATTAGGCATCCAAACAATTCCTAGGGAGTGACCCACAGCTTCATGGAATTTTGCACCTTCTTAGTCTGAAGGTTAGAATCCTTCCATTTAGAAAAGATTTTCTATTGTGATATCAGTATGACAGTTTCATGTACTGAAAAAGATATACATTTTGTGGTCAAATACATCCAGGTTCAATTCCAGGTTGGGTCCTAACTAGTTAAGTGACTTTGGATGAGTTAGTTAAATTCTATGATCCCTAATTTCCTTATATGAAATATAGGTTTTTAATACACAATTGCTGTATAACTGAAAGCAGTGGACTCAATGTAAATACAGCCCTTTGGTTTACTTAATAATGTTAAGCATTCAACAAATATAGCTACTTTTTTTTAAAGAATGTATAAAGCTGAAATGATTAATATTAGATTGCTTGGGTTTAGTGGATGATGATTGAATAGATGCATTGATAAAATTGTTCCCTTTTTAGTGTGTCTATTACTTGACAGACATTAGTTATCTAAAATCATCAGGAAAGATAATGCCAATTCCTAAAAAGATGAAACTAAATTAACTGAATCATCAAATATAAAAATAATTAAAATATAAAAGCAACTAGAAATAAATGCATCAGCTAAATCATTTACTAGGTCACAGTAATCATAGCACAATAGAATTCTAGTGTAGAAAGGAATAAAGAATAAAATAAAATTCAAACAATTAAAAATAGAAATATAATCCTTAAGACACCAAAAAAAAAAAAACGCACTAAAATATTAACATATTGTTAACTAGCAACTAGTAATTTTTAAATAAGCATAAGAAAATGCAATTCTAATATGCTGGACTTGAGTTTGAGGTTGTAAAGTGGGGATGGCAGTATAGTAAAATGATTAAAAGCCTGGATTTGATGTCAGAAAGATCTGAGGTTGTATCTGGGTATTTTTGCTTTTGAACAGCGCACCCTTAATTAAATTATTCATACACTTTTTGACTTGGTTATGCCTGTTTCCTCCTACATAAAATGGAAATAATAACACCTATTGCACAGGTACATTATAAAAAATAAAATATATCTAGAGATCTTAGCATAGTATCTAACATATTACAATCATGCAGAATCATTTAATGGTAGTATTATTGTCTTTATTTCCTGTTTCAAATACTAAACTAATGTAGTCTACCCTACACTAGTCTGGCAGTGGTTAGTACCATTTCTCAGTGTCATATGCTACTAAAACAACTGAAAATACTAAAATTGGTGGGTATGAGGAAATTGGATTTCTAAACAAGTTTCATGAAAGGCAAAACCCTAGTCTGGAACATACAGGAACAACGCCCTTAGGCTAATTTGATTCTCTAGCATTTATTCCCGAGAGCAAATAGGGCAGGCAAGTCATGACAAAGATAACATGCCTAACAGCCGTAGGCCAAGCCCCAGTCAATCACATTCAGTAACCACTCATTCCCTTTGGTTGGATGGTAAGTAGAAGACAACAGGCACGTTGGGTGGTAATGAGAGATGAGCTTGGAAAAATACAGGAGCCAGTTGAGAGAAGGCCTTGGTCTTGATAAATGTGCATAGAAAGATTCCATTTCCTAACCAGATGTATGTTGCATATGGAAATAGTTATGTCTCTCTAAGAGAGGTTCATGTTCAACACTCCATCGTGTAACATTAGGAAAGAAATTGTTTTCAATATGAATTTAGAGGTGCAAATCGATTTCAGGGTTTGGCAGTCAATACAGAATATACCAACATTTTAGACATTCTTAATAAAGACTCTAAAGTATTGACCTTTCTTTGGTTCTACATTTATTTGAATCCTCACACAGGAAAAAATAAAGGACTGAGTAGTGGTATCAACAAACCTTTTAGCATTTGGTTACGTGAGAAATTCCAAACCATACCACCTTTCAGGCCATATTACTACCCTACTGGAATTTTTAATTCTATATCAGAAAATGGATTTGCAAATGGAAAATGAGGAATATAACAACAAACATAGGGTTTAACATCCAATAAGTGATGTTTACATAACAGGAATATTGAAGAATTAAACCTCCCCAGATCATATCTGCAATAGCAGAAATCAAGCTTTTTTCGCCTTACGTCTATAGAACTCTAAGGAGATAATACGTAGTTATATTTGAACAGTTGTCAGATGGCCATTAATTTCTCAGAATTTAGAAGACTTGAATAAGTAATATTTGTATGATAATAATTTTAATTTCCAAGTAAATGCTTAGTGAGCCGTTATTTTCAAAGGATGATGACTTCAGCAGTCAGTGAACAGGTACGTGGGATAGAAGGGCTGGCAAACAGCACATCTGGCAGTTCATATTTCCTGGAGACTTTAAACTTGTCCTTAGTCTTCATCTGTCAGATTCAGATTTATTGCAAGTAGGATTCTAGCAGAAAGCAGGTGCTGTTTATTGTATTCTTATGTAATATTTTATGTCTTTAGGGAGGAAAATAATAAAATACAGCATCTTGTTGAAATGCATACGGGACACGCTGCTGAGAGCCTTCAAGTTCCTTGTACCTGGTGTTCACAGAGCACCTCAGAGAGGTTCAAGGAACATGCTTAATCTTTGCTTCTGTTTTATTTTTCCCCTTCTTTATTGGCATATAATTGGCAAACAAAATTGTATAAATTTAAAGTGTACAACATGATGATTAGATATACTTGCTTTTATTTTTAAAAAGTGCCTTGGCAGCCAATTTAGTTTTGGCCAACTTTAGGCTAATCTAAATTATTTTCTTATCTCTGTAACTCTGAGATTTTGAAGACTACATTTTAAATAGATCTTTAGTTTAAATGATTAACTACTCAGTACAGTTATTACATTGTGCTGCTATTATCTCGTAAACTCTTTGAGGGCATAAATCTGGACCCTTAGCGCCATTTATGACACATACTATACATTTACAAATTAGTTCAATAGCTTTATTGACTTGCTCAATGAAATTGACAAGTTCTGTGTTAATTATTACTATAGAATCTATATTCAGAATATGTTAAAGTACATAATATATAACATGGATATATACCCGGAGATGTAATTGTGACATATTTTCCTGCACTTTAACTGTTTTCTGTTGAAAGCAATATTATAGAATTTTTTTAAATCCCTATAAATTTATCAGCAAATTTCTTTTTTATTTGTGATTTATAATTGTGACTCAGGCAAAGGCTGTAAAGAGTTCTGTTACAGGATTTCTTTTACATTTTACAGAAAAATGGAAAATAACTTACCTGTTATTTCTTTTATTGCAAATGTGGTACAATCAACCTATGATATATGATTATCTTTTATTGCTAAGTGTTCCAACCCTCCTTCGTTTTCCAAAGAATAGAACTCTTTCCAGAATTTTGTTCTTTTCTCATCCAAGTTACAAGTGATCACTTGTTTTATGGAATGATATCTTGTTTAGATTCTGAATTAGTATACCTGAAAAGTTTTTTCACCACCATTAGTAAATACAGAGGTATTCTTAAAAGAAATCAGCAAGTGCATTCTTTTCAACACTACTTTATATTAATTTTCCTTTATTCCTTCTACAATTAATCTTACTGCATCCATCATACTTTCTATGCAGTCTATATTTATAGCAAAATATTAAAGGAAATCACAAATTCAGTATAGCTGGCTGATCAGTTAAGTTTGTTAACATTAAAAAAATCCTGGCTAACAAACCAGAAAGTTGAACTTTTTCCATGCTATTTACATGACAGCAAATAAACATTTGGGAGGGAGATTAAATTTGATTATGTCTTGGGTCTCTGTCAGCTCTAAAATTTCCATGGTTCTCTGATTTTTGTCATTTCTCTTCAATTCGCTAAATATAAAATTTTAGAAAAAAAAATCCTATAAGCTATTTGGTTATGGGAAAAGAATTTTAGCCATTAAAGGACTGTTATGTTATGTGCTAATAAAAAAGACAAGAGACAAACAGCAATCTTTTATTGTCTTCTCATAAATTACTGTAGTAAAAAATAATGAGAACAAATTAACACAAGAAAATACTGAAGCACTGCCCCCCTTGCTGTCCCTAACAAATAGTGCTCAAAAGACTGTTATAATACACAAGAGTAAAGGAGTAATAGTTTCTGATTTTGCTTTGCTTTTCTCTTTTTCCCTTCTTATACATAAGACCTTCATCCTAGTACACTTGAGGTACCCATCTGCCAGAACAGGAACAGGGACTTGATAAAATAAATAGAGAAAAATAACTAGTAAAATAGGATTTTCATGTTCAAATTTGGATTATAAGATTGGAAAAGAGACTTTCAAGCTTGGGTATTATCTAAGGAAATTTCTCCTGCAATGTTTGTATCTCCCCGTGTGAGCTCTAAGAGACTTCAGGTATCTGACTGAAGGAGGATTTGTCGCCAGGGCACTAGGCTGCTCCGTGGGGTTGTGAAAGGAAAGGTGGGGGAGGCTGGACAACCATTTCCCACCCAAGATGGAAGAGCGGTGCCAGACAAGCGACGGCGACGCCAAAGACGCAGACAGGGCCTGTGCCCAACTCGAGTGGAAGAATTCCGAAAGGACGTGATCTCCAAGCCGGCCCCCCTATCAACTGGGATGTGAGGTTACCAACTTAATGGTGCACTGTGGATGGCAGACGGAGACCTTTGGAGTTTAGCAATCCCCTGCCTCCTTTCGTTCTTCGGTCAGACAAGATGTAGCAGACATTTGGCTAAGAAGTTTCCAAGTGAGGGGGTGAGGGTGGGGTGAGGTGGCTCTGTGCCTGGGCCGCAGGGCCAACCGTGTGAGCTGGGACGAAGGAGTCATAGCCGGATCCCAGAGGTCTAGAGCTAGCAACAGCTGGGTTCAGAGGAAGGCCACTTGGCTTTGATCGGCAAAGAACACAACCTGATCAGAGATAGAGCAGCTGCAGATTCAGGCGCGAGGAGCAGCTCAGATGGGCCAGGCCAGCAGGAGGAGGCGGGGAGGAGGAGGCCCCGTCTCTGCCACCGCAGCGAACGTTAACAAACCTCCTTTACTCTCTGCTTCCACCTCTTTTTCAGGGGACACAAGCAGGGCGTGAGGGAGGCTATGTAAGAGACTGAGCAACCGAACACTGATTTTCCGTAACACACTGAACAGTGCCTGTCAGAAAATTGTCAGTTACACGATTGGGCTAAATTTAAAACCTAAGATTAAAAGTCCTCCCCCACCTCCCGTAAATTATGGGCAGGAACTTTTGAAGATGATCAAATCAGCCACATGCAATAGGAGAAATTTATCTTTCTTTTTTTGCATCTCTGAATTGTTTGAGATTTGTACCAGTGCTTCACAGCATGAGATTAAAATGCAGGGTTTTATGCAAAGACGTGATCTTGTAGTTTAGACACATTTGCCACAAATATT
The DNA here is from genome assembly GCF_057802395.1 of Ceratotherium simum simum. NCBI lineage: Eukaryota > Metazoa > Chordata > Mammalia > Perissodactyla > Rhinocerotidae > Ceratotherium > Ceratotherium simum. Next base: position 42,492,431 of record NC_141926.1, on the reverse strand, counting down.
ATCTGCATATAGTTTCAGATACTGCTTTACTATTTTCAGGAAAAAGATTTTCTTGCTACAACTAGGTTTTAGAGTTTTAAATAGTTCTCATTCTTAGCAAGGCCTGAATACATGTTTTGAATCCACTTCTTGTCTGCTTACGTATGCAGCTTCTCTCACTGCTGTCTGCGTGAGATCCACCTGCCCGCTTACATCACGGTGACCTCAGGGCTGAGGGCAGATCTTTCTCTAGGTGGCTATTGCAATGAGGCTCCCAACTATATTTCTTTTTTGAACACTATTCAAGGACACATCTTACCCTGTATAACACACATACACACACGTGGACACACACACACATAGTCTATTTGTAAATTTGGATAAATTATTTTAAACCGTAATTATACTTTAGAGATAAACTATGTGAACATCAAAGGACAAAACATCATGCAATTTAAAAAATATTAAGATTAATCCAGAAAACATACTGGAATTATACTACAATTTATGAAAATACTTTTATTAATTCAAAAAATCCAGTTTTCTATATAATAGATAAATTTTTCAAAAAATGATTAGAGAAAAATTCAAGCTTTGGGTCTTGAATTCATTTGAAATACAATTTTGATAGCTTCCTTCTTTTCTGCTCTGACAATACATTGCAGGCTCATCTTGGGCGTTTCTTGACTCCAACCTGGCATCACACGGTTCTCCAAGGATCCTAATTCTTGTTATTGGGAAATGGTATCTAGACAGTATTTTCAGTAGTCTGAGCTACAAAATATGTATATTTTTACAGAAAATATATCATGAGTTCTTACTATTACTTCTTCCAATTCAAATTAAAGACTAGAGAGATATTATTAAACTCATCCATCTTACCTTTATATCTCCTTTCTTCCTGTTCTCAATGACATTAGCGCCATTTCTCATTTGGTTTATCCCACAGCACACACACGTGCACACCAAGCTCAGAATAAAACCAACATCACTATCATAAATAACAAACTACAGAGAAGAGTTTAATATTGTTTGAAGTTCTTTTTCTTCCTAGGGTATATCTAGTCAAATCTCTGTATTTTAGAGCCATTGTGTGATCATGCCACTAACTTGATGTGCATTTTGGTTCATTTATTTCATTTTGGTTTTAATGTTTATGGATAACCTATAAAAATGTAACTTTGTTTCGTATATGTTTAAGAATCCAGATCAAATCTGCGTGCGTAGTATATGCAGAGAATTCCAGCTTCTGCTCAGTCCTTTTTCCATTTCTCCACATACGCTCCCTCTCTCCCCCTATAACCATAGGTAACACTTTTTATTTTTGTGGTTTTTATGTCCATTTCTTAGAAATGTATAATTTGGAGCAATTTCAATTTACAAAATGTTTGCAGGAGTACCACAAAGAACTGCATTCCGCTCATTCAGAGAGCCCGGATTACGTTTTGTCAGTTGCCCTGTGAATGGATCCTGGATCATGCAATGCACACGAGTGTTATGTCTCTCTAGACTCCTGTTCTTCGTCATTCCTTGACTTTCATGACCTTGATATTTTTGAAGATATGAGCAATCATTTTGCTGACTATCCTCCAATTTATATTTGTCTGGTGTTTCCTCGTGCGTAGCTTCAGGTCATCCATTTTGGGCAAGAATAGCATAGAATTTGATGCTGTTTCTCTCATTACATCCTATCAGGTGGTGTAGAACGTAGATTTGATTAAAAAGTGATTGCCAAGTTTCTGCACTATAATGTAACTTTGTTTACATATTTGTTGTTTTTCTTCATTGTTATTAATAAATAATTTGTGGGTAATAGCTTGAGATTATGTAAATATTTCATTGAATTACTTTTTTGAATTTTTTGAATAAATTTTATTAAATTCACTTATTTCTTAATTTTATTGAAGATTCTGAAATAATTATCAATGTGGTAGTTGCCAAATGGTGATTATCTGATTTCACCCTTCCTTCTACACATATTTTATGGTATTCCACTATATGGAGGAGCTTTTCCTTCTCCCTTTCTTCTCTCTTTCTTGTTTCCTAGTTGTTTTATCTGTGTAAACACATGAAATCATTAAATTATAATACCTCACTGTCTATGTATATATCTACCGTCTGTCTATCTACCTACCTATTTTAAGTGTGTGGTTAGATGAAGTTTTGTAAATTTGTTGTGTTTTTTGATGGTCAGCTTTTTCCAGACTTGCCTGAGGAGTCCCTTCAAGCTGGCTTCTGTATTGTTTTGAAATGTTCCACTACCCTTTGAGCATTTCTTTAATTTTGAGGTTTATTATCAGGCGTTGGCTCACTGACTTGGAGACTGAGACGTCTCAAGTTCTACAGTTTCCATGCTAGAGACCCAGGAAGCCGGTTGCAGTTTGAAGGTGTGAGATCCAGAGAGCTGAGGGTGTAGATTCCAGTCCATGTTTGAAAGCTTGAGAACTGGGAGCTCTGAGGGCAGGAGACGGTGGATGTCCCAACTCAACATTCAGGCCGAGAGAATTCAACCTTCCTCCTCCTGCTGGGCTATGCAGGCCTTCAGTGGGTTGGATGTGCCCATCCGCACTGCAGAGAGGGCCATCTGCTTTACTCAGTTCACCAATTCAAATGCTAATATCTTCTGGAAATAATATCCCCACAGACACATCCAGAAATAATGTTTAACCAAATATCTGGGCATCGAGTGGCCTGGTCATGTTGACAGATAAAATTAACCCTCACAGGGCACCTGTTCAAAATTGCCCTACAGGATGTCATAAAATTTCATCAGTTGTTTGAAAAAATAAATATAGTACAAAGAGGTTATTATTTTTCAAAGCTGGAAATTTATATTTTGCATAGACTGGCTGCTGAATAAATACTAACTTAATCAATAAGGTCTTATTATCTTTATTATTTCATGTTTTAGAGAAAAGGAAATGTATCATCATCTTAGAAAGCAGGCAAAAATGATTGAGTTTATGATATTTTCTATTTGTAGAAAATTTTTACAAGTATAATTTACAGTATTTTTACAAGTATAAAGGCTTCAAACTTTCTCTAACAAAATGAAGTAGAAGTCAAATATATACACCAGTGAGAAATTGATGTTTCAGATTGCAATTAGATATCACTGATACCTCTTCTTTGATAAAAAAAAATTCATATGATGAGTAACAGACTTGATACTGCAAATTTAAAGAATTTTTATAATTCAGTGAAGATACTAATGTTTACTAAAGGTAAAGTATTCTCCACCTTTAAAATATATTTAATTCTTTATTTCTGACAACAGCCTTATGAGATAAGTATTATTATTTTTTCTGTTTAAACATAAGCAAACTGAAGCTGAGACAAGTGGAATAACATGCCCAGGGTGACACTGCTCCTAAGGGGCAGAGCCAGGATTTCCGTCGACAGTCCAGCCAGTCTGGCTGTGCTCTTACACACTCTGCGACAGAGCTCTACAAATTGTAGCTCAAGAAGTTATTGTCCACCAAATACCATTATAGAACAACATGACATTTTCTTTGAAAAATTCTTCCATGCAATGACCCAGAAAATACATTTTTAAAAAGTAAGAACCCTTCAGTGAAATATCAGAATTTTTTTTGTGGCTGAAGATCAGATATTATTTTAAAAATTTATCTAATGTTTCATAAACTTAATATGCTAAGTCACAAGAAATTCTGATTCACTTTTATATTATCTTTGTAAATATCCTGCTATTTTTTGCTATTTTAATAAGAAAGAAACCTGTTGCAAGTCAAAGGCGGGCAGCAACTCTGGATGTGCAAACAGCAGATGGGGAGGGGCTGCTGTGGTGGCTCAGGGTGACCCCTTCTGTCATTGTTCCAAGCATTAATACTCCCCGCACTGACGATGTGGTGGCTAAACACTTTGACCAAAGTGTGTTCTTTACAAAAAGTGATAATCTGAACGGTCAAATCTGTCTATACTGTCAAAGCTTTTGAATAGCCGCTTAGCTATTTCTTTTGTCTGAAGAGAAACAAATGAAGATGTGGCTAAAATCCTCCAAAATTAGTTTTAAAATTACCACCTATACTAGAGGCTGTGGTATTTAAAGATGAATGTTTTAAAGCAAAAAAATTGAAAATATGTGGCACAGGGTGTTATATATTTCTATTCTAAATGAGGGTGTGTTTTGAGGCTGACAAGGTATTAGTACAAGTAACACTAAAACATCGTGTCGCTGTTAACTTTGCTTGGGGCCGTGGCTCGCTGAGAGCTGAGGAAGGAAGGGTGCAGGACGTTTATAGATACACGCCATACAGGTAGAATAGAAGTCAACTAAGCACGTCCAGTTCAAATAACATTGTAATTCTTAAGGTTGTAAACCTCACTCCCACTGCAATTTTTTTTTAATATTAAAAAAGAAGATATAGCCATATTATAAAACAATCTAAACATTTCTGTGGACAAGCAACAAAAGAAAGCCTGCAGCAGGAATTGAAAAGTGCCTGGCTCTGGGCATAAATGGGTGGTTGTTGTCGAGATGCTCTCCTATGTGGTAACAGGGACTAGAGCTCATCCAATATGACGGGAGGCAAAAGCCAGACTCAGCACCTGAAACCAGGGTGTGAGGTCCCCTACACGGGCTGGGAGGCTAAAATCAACTACAGCCCCTACTGAGTGCTGGGACCCCCGTGCTCTGCCTCTAGGAATGGCATGAGGGAACAGAGAGATACATGGCCATATAATAGGAACTGGGCAAGGCCGCACGCCGGCCCTTGAGAGGACCTGCCCTGTTTCTGTGAATGAACATCCTCGGGCACAAGTGTTAGATCTGGATCTGAGCAGGGGATCCTGTTAGACCAGATGAAGGACAGTCAACCATCAAACTGGAAAGTGGGTGCACAGAGAGGGAAAAAGGAAACACACACGTGTGTACACCTGCCCACAGTTAAATAGAAGCACACTGCGGGAGGGGGAGCCTTGCAAACCAAAGTTCCAGAGCAGGTGGAAGAACATGATTTCATGAAGGATAGGCAACAACCGGAAGGACGTGCTTCTAAAGAAAATCCAAATGTTGCCAAAATATTCTGAAAAGTATATAGCAAAGTGTGTTTAAATCCTCTAAGAAAACAAAGAAATTAATAAGTAAAAGTAGGGGGATATAAATTAAAAGCAGTGGAAAAAATAATAACAATACAAATTTTAAATAAAAAAATTTAATGGATAATTGCTTTACAGGACTTAGTTGAAGAGATATGTAGCTAATAGATAATATTGAAGCATTGACATGGAAATCTGTACAGAAAATGCCAAAATAAACTCCTAAAAAAAATTGTCAATATCTGATAGAATAAACTTGAAAATGAAAATCATTTAAAAGATATTATGTAATGAAAAAAGTAACAAAAACCCCAAATGTCATACTTTTGGCTAAAAATCATGTATTTGTCAAATATAAGGAAAAATAGAAAAAATGTTACAAAGAAAATCAACCAAATCCAACATCATGTTGGGACATTTAGTATACTTACTTCAGAAATTGACCAGTTTGAGCTAATAAATATATAGAGACTTGCCTTGTCCACCAAAATACAGACTATACATATATACATAGAATTTTTATAAAAATTGATTCCATACTAATCTACAGGGAAATTTTAAGATTTGAAAGAATCAATGTAATACGGATTTTATTTTCTGAACAATAAGCAATTAGATTAGAAATCTATTGTAAAATGATGGTTAAAAATTCACACCAAGTACATTTGGAAACTAAAAAGCAAACTCACAAATAACAGAAGATGGCTTTTCCCTCTTAGAGACCTAAGTCTGCAGTCTTTAAGGACTTTCCAAACCCAAGGTAAGATTAAGGAATAAATCCATAGTCATTCCTAAATCCTGAGTATAAAGAGAATTTTTTTTTTTAATCTCCAACATTCTTCAAAGCCCCAATTTATTGGCTCACACAATGGTCATGTCAAGCCTTTGTGTGTGTGTGTGTGTGTGTGTGTGTGTGTGTGTGTGAGGAAGATCAGCCCTGAGCTAACATCCATGCCAATCCTCCTCTTTTTGCTGAGGAAGACTGACCCTGAGCTAACATCCGTGCTCATCTTCCTCCACTTTATGTGAGACGCCGCCATAGCATGGCCTGACAAGCAGTGCATCAGTGCATGCCCGGGATCCGAACCCGGCCGCCAGCAGTGGAGCGCGCACTTAACCGCTATGCCATGGGGCCGGCCCCTAAAGAGAATATTTTAAACAACACAGTGCAAAAAAGAATCAGTTTATAATCAGATTTAATTTATAAATGACTATCCTCCTACGAGCAAATGAAGACAGACCCTATTATACTGCATCTAATAACAAATTATGTATATATTGAAATAACTGAAATATTTCAATAAGTCTGAGACTAAAAAATATTACAGGAGAGAATTCTAAAAGAAGACCAGAAACTTAGAAGCCAGAAAAAAGATAAGATTATTTAACTATAGAAAGCATTTTTAAAATGTCATAAGTAGGGTCAACAGAAAAACAAGCTACATAGACATATTTTTGTAGCACAGAGGATTATTATCTTTAATATTGAACTGACAAATTACCAAAATCCAAGAGCAAAAAATCAGAGAAATGATACAAGTAGAGAAATCACAGAAAAGCAAACCTAAACAGTAAATATTAGTAGTCAAAATAATACAAATCAAAGTAAAATGAGACGGCAATTTTCTGTTAGACTGGTAAATTTGTAAAAAGCAATGACACTTATTTGGTAGGGCTGGATCAAAGGTGCTGACATAAATTTGACAGCCCATTGCTGGAAAATTAGCCTGTAATATTTTTATTATGGAATGTTAAGTATAATGTTACTCATAGTAATTATTTTTGCAAAAATGTGGAAACAACACGAATGTCCATGAATGGGTAGATGCTGAATACGTTACTGTGCATTCATAACGTGAAATATTTTGCATCATTTCAATTAATGAATTACAGTTGTTACAGAAGTTATGGAACAACTTCCATAAGGTAATATTAAAAGAGAAAAGCAAGATGCAGAAAAGTATGCATGATATAATTCCATTTTTGTAAAAGTAACAATAATAGAAAGTCCATTTCAAGTATATGCATATACATATATGATAAATAGCAGTTTTGAATATGGAGAAAAATGTGGATAATGCACACTGGTTTTAGCAACCTTGGGGAAGCCGAGTTCTGAGGTAGATACTAATTGGGAGATCAGCAAGTGCAGAGCCAAATACAAAAGAAAACGAAAAAATGTTGCAGCTAGGTTTGGAATACTGAGGGTTAGAACAGAACAGCCAATTTGTCACTACATGGAACCTAAGAGTTATTTTGTATATATACCAGTAGAGGGAAGAGGAAGCCACCCAGCTCGTGTCTTGTGTGACCCCTCGGGTAGCCTCTGTGGGTCCCAGGCCCTCACTAACTCCCCATAGTAGGAGTGCTCAATCCACCTGCAGCTGCTGAAGCTCAGACAGCTTTTGCTGTCTCCTGGGGCTGCTTTATCTGGTCCCACGCTGGCTTCAGGTGCTCCTGGGCTGCACAGTTGGTGATTCTCCCCTGCAGTGCGTGCATCTGTCTCCTCTGATGGGCCTGGTCTTTCAGAAAGTGGCTGAGGAGCTGCTTGTAACAACATCCTCACAGAGGGGAGGCTGCCCTCAGAACATGCTCACCTCTCCCTCCAGGTAGCTTCTAGCTCATCATGGGCATGGATACTTGGAACAGTCTAGATAGACTCCGAGGGACGGCAGCCTAGTAAGGGGAAAAGGGAAGCAGGAGACACGTACCCAGGCTGAGGCATTCTCTAAGACAGGATGTCCTCTAATTGCCAGAAGGTGAGGTAAAGCAGGAGTGTGTGATTTTGGATGGAACCACGAAAAGCAGAAGATATGAAAAAGTACAGTAATATGTAGAAGCCACTCTTCCTGGCATATACCTGGAACTTCTAGGTGTCTCAACCTGGATTGATGCCACAGCATGAAGCATAAAAATACATTCAGAGGGAAGGGGTCAAGGGGCCAGTAGGCCAGAGGGTCACTTTCACCATTGACCACAGTAAACACCATCTGTGGCCTAAATTGAGAGCATGTCTTAGGTTAAGTTCTTTATCTAGTCACCTGAGATATGCCAATGATGTATTATTAAGAGAGAAAAGCAAGTTGGAAAGTAATATCTATAGCATTCATACATTTTCTTAAAAAGACACATTAACAATAAAACCCTATAGGGCCTGCCTCATGATGTAGTGGCGAAGTCTAGTGCACTCCACTTCAGTGGCCCAGATTCACAGGTTCAGATCTCAGGCACGGACGTATATCACTTGTCAAGCCATGCTGTGGCAGTGACCCACATATAAAATAGGGGAAGATTGGCAGAGATGTTAGCTCAAGGCTAATCTTCCTCAAGCAAAAAGAGAAGAAGATTAACAACAGATGTTAGCTCAGAGTGAATCTTCCTCACCAAAAACAAAACAAAACAAAACACAATAAAATCCTATACATTGTGTGTAAATGTTTGCATATTTTTATAGTAGGGCAAGGACAACATTGTTTATCTGTCGGAGACAGGGATTTAAACGGAAAAGGTTTGGGGAGATCATATAGTAGCTTTCTTCACACACCACTGTAATTTTTTACCAGTTCTTGGGTGCAAGTTTTATTCTGATAATTTTGGAAAAGGAATTTAATAAAGAAAATTATAAAAAATTGGGGCATTTTATGCCTTTTCACACATAGAAGGCATAGCATTTTGACCAATGGTTGAAACAATGTTGAAAGGAGTCCCTTTCCTTTATCAAGAATATATGCTGGCAGGAACACGTAATAAACTAATAAAAACAAAATCAAACCCAACCTACTCATCAGTTTAGACTTCACCTTATGATTGCAGTTAAACTACCTGGATCTTGTTTCCCTTACCTGTCACAGGGAAACTTACCTCAATGACTCTAGGCTGAGGAACGAACAACATTCCATATCATTCTGAAAGTATTTTGTAAATGAAATATTACTACTATATTGATTTAAAGATGGTAAGAATCATTTCATTATTCTATCTTCAGCGTGGGTATGCAAAAAGACAGCAATAGTACGAGAGAAGGGGTTCGTTTCCAACACTAGAACCTAAAGGATGGATAAGCACCTTCTTAATAATCATATATTATCTAGCGCACGTATTTACCTAACAATGTAGACATGTAACTATAAAATTAAATCAAAATACTGTCATTGCAGAAAGCTTTTAGAGAAAAAATATTGATTAGTCTAAAAATGAAATATGTTAAAAATATGAAAAAAATTCTTAAAGATGATAAGTAGGTTTGTATATTTATTTCTATGGTACATGTGCATCTCGGGAGAAAGTTCTGCCTTTTAAGATCCTTGGAAATTACAGGAAACCGAAAAGAAGACGAAGGTGTTAGGCGCAATGTGGTGGTTCATTCCACCACCTCAGGCGCTGCTGCGGCGACTTGAATTAAACAAGCAGGCGCGTTTTACTCACTTTCCAAGAGCCACAGGTGCAAAGAAGCTGGAGGAAAAAGCATTCATTACGCGCAAGGTTAAAATTAGGTACTTAGAAGTCGTCATCTAATTTAGGTCATTTATCATTCTCCTCAAAGCCCCTTTTGTACAATTGAATGCTGAAGTGCTTAGCTTACTATTAGATCATCACAGCTGCGACAGTATCACTCAAAGCAGATGTTTCATAGACAGAAAGCCAGCTAATTTTAACAGAAACATGGTGACTGCAAGTCACTTTCTGGCAGCTCCAGCAGTGAATGTGAATGTACCACGCAGGTGCGACCGTTCGCGGTGAATTGTAGGAGACGTGCTTTGAGAATGGGAAAAGTGACATTGCTGAGAGATCCCGAAAGGGTTTACTCCTGCCGGGCTAGGAATCAGAGCCTGTGCATTGCGGTCTGCTGTGATGAGACTCAAGCTATTCCTTCCCGTTTGAAAGAAGAGAACAAAACATAAAATGGTTGGGTTAATCATAGTGCATTCTCGCAATCATTTTCCAAATCTATTTGCACTTGGAAATAGAATACTGAGGGGAATTTCTTACACTTAAATCATGAACCCACATAGGAATGTCTTCTCAACTTTCGCCCCTAGTGATATCAGTGTGTTTGTATTTCTGTATATTTAGGTAAATTTATATATGTATGCAGAAATCAGAACAAATCTGTGAAATTCACAGATGATGAACACATCCCATAAATTCCTGTCCAATTTGTTGTTATTACAATTCATGGCATGGCATTTCTGTGGAAGAGAAAAAGTCCCTTCCACTTACAAAAAATATGGTAGAGGTATTTGTGACAAGTGGCTAATTTAATTCTTAGTGTTTAGCAGACAATTAAATGTACTTGAACTAAATGAGAGAGTCCTTTGCTTGATTAATTATAAGAACTTTAAAAATTAAGAATTGCAACCCCATTAAATGTTAATTTCTTGTGAAATCACTGTCCTTGACAAATATATATATTTATATATGTATATATATATTTATGTTATATTCTCAAAAATATATTCTTAAAGAATGTATGTGATAACAGTTTTAGAAGTGTTAACTTCTAAATAACTTCTCAATAAAAAGCTACGGTATTGTGCTAGTTTCCTAGGCCTAGCGTAAAAAACTACCACAAATTGGGTGGCTTAAAACAATAGAAATTTTTTTTTTTTTTTTTTTTTTTTTTTTTGTGAGGAGATCAGCCCTGTGCTAACATCCGCCAATCCTCCTCTTTTTTTGCTGAGGAAGACGGCCCTGGGCTAACATCTGTGCCCATCTTCCTCCACTTTATATGGGACGCCGCCACAGCATGGCTTGCCAAGCAGTGCGTCGGTGCACGCCCGGGATCCGAACCAGCGAACCCCGGGCCGCCGCAGCGGAGCGCGCGCACCCAACCGCTTGCGTAGAAATTTATTTTTTCATAGTTCTGGAGGGCACACTCCCACTCAAGGCTCTAGGGGAGAATCCTTCCTTGCTTCTTCCAGCTTCTGATGGCTCCAGGTGTTCCTTGGCTTGTGACTGCATAACTCCAGTCTCTGCCTCTGTCTGTCTTCAGATGGTCTTCTCCAATTTCTCCCTGTGTCTTCTCCCTTGTAAGGACACTTGACATTGAACTTAGGGCTCACCTAGATGATCCAGCATGATCTCATCTCAAGATACTTAGTAACACCTGCAAAGATCCTTTTTCCAAATAAGGTCATGTTCACAGGTTCTGGGGGTTAGGATAGGGACATAATCTTGGGGGGCTACCATCCAACTCACAACAGGCATTACAGAGGTAAGTGAATATTTTAAGCAGTTTTACTCAAAATCTAGTCCTCAGATGGCTGCCAAGTTTGTGAAGTACTTGCTACTGGTCTGCACCAAGATAAGGAGCTTGCACCAGGATGTAAATCAATTTTAATACAAAGCACACTGTTAGATTCAGCTGACATTTTTTTGGAAAGATTTTCTTGAGGAAGGAAATGGTACATTGATTTATTTTCTAGAGCAATCTCCTGATCACATCATGGACGAGCACTTTTTGAGTTGTATTGTTTTAAAACATAATGGCCTGTTGACTCTACCTTGGTGTGTCAAATGTAGTCTTCTTGGATTGTAAGTCTAAAATGGTCACTATAGAAAGATTCTGGGGATGGAGTAGTTACATAAGATACCTGGTCGTCACAGAAATCACTGATTTATTAGTCCTAAGTAAGTAGGTACCAGGTGCTTGGTGGCATGGAGCAACAGGATATAACTGAAATGAAGGAAAAAGGACTTCAAAGTGTGTGGAAACACACCATTGCCTAACCATACATGGATCTGTTTTGCCTTTGTTTACTATATTGCATTTTTCTTGCAGAATAGTAAGTACAATGTGCAAAACAGTATATATAAGTTACTTTTTATTGTCATTAAATGGAACACGTGCTGGAAAAATCCCAACCACTGGATTTTTACCTTGTCTGTAAAGCTGATGCCATCATCTCCAAGGTGTCATTTGTGAACACCATCTGCAGGCCTTTTCAAATCCATGGATGTCTCTGTTGGCTGAGAAAATTTGATTAGTCCTCTGTTGTGTGCAAGGCAGTGATAACTCCTCCCCTGGATTATCTTGAAGGGTGACATGTTTCTTAAGGCTTTTAAGCTAAGATAACTATCAGAAACTGTGGTCATATTTCTCTATGTAATGCCATATTTACTTTTCTCTATCACTTATCAGCCTTTCTCTCCAAATATCTATTACTTCTGCTAACCAGAGTGACTTGGGGACATGTCTCTAGCCCACCGGTTCTTAAGAACCATATATTTTTGTTGTGCATATCTGTGTTCATCTTATTACATATTGTTTTCATTTTCAAAGTTAAGAGCATAAAATCATATTTCCCCAGGATAAAAAGGGCCTAAATCAATTTCCCTAAAGTACATTCCGAAAGCAGCATTAACTGTGGCATCTAGCTTCATTATGCTGTTGAACTTGAATTTGTTGAACTGGGAAGTCAAGATGTTAATGTCAGACTAAATCACAAAATTAAAGTCTTGGGTCATCACGGTCCATTCAGAATTGTCACTTGAGTATACAGTATGTAGCAGGTCCCTGTAAAAATCCCAACATATTTTAAAAATAATTTCCTCTTTTTTTCCTCTGTCCCTAGGCAACAGTTTTAAGCAAAGCATTTCCATATGGAAAAAGTGAGGAGATTTAATGGGCTGTAGAGCATCACTCATAAACAGTATTTAAGTCTCATGAGCATAACTGCGGCTTGAAGATTAGCGTGCACGAAAGCATTTCGTTCCCTAGTATGTTCATATGCTGTCAGGGCAGGACACTCCACCAACACAATTATAAACCACCCCAGAAGCCATGTAATCAAGCCCATCGTTACATGATCTTGCTGGACTACGGATGCTCCTGTTGTAACGGTGAAGAGGAAATCAGTACAGTAGTTGCCGGGACACTTACTCTTGTGAAAGTGAGGCTGGGACATGCATTTCAACGTGATTTTCACAGGTCGAAAAGAATACCTGGCAAAGATGATCATTTTTATAGTTAGTGACATAGTTATCATTCTTAAATTATAGAAATCAGAAAAGGTGGACTCTCCGTGGTTTTCTGTGAACTTGAAGGCAGGCAGTGGTTCTCAGGCCTGAGTGCACAGGTGATGTCAGGCAGCTGGCTTTAACAGTATCAGATGCTCAGGCCCCATAACCACCCAAGATTCTGATTTATTTGGTTTACTTTTTTCCCAGGTGAAATGAATGTGTCAGCAGGTTGGAGAACCAAGGCTTGTTCAAGAGCAATGATTATCAAATTCTAATATATAAGAATCACATGGGAGTGTAATAAATGCATGTTTTTATTGTGCCAAACTTCCAGAAATTTTGATAGAGTAGCTCTAAGTAAAGGTCTCATAATTACATTTTTGCATTCGTCCCAGGGGATCCTATACCCACGGTCCATGTACTTTACCAGTTGAGAAAAAATTAAGCTGACTCCTTAGGGAGATGCCCTACCAATTCGAGTACTACTTTATACAACACTGATCTCTCAGAAGTTTAACTATCTTGGTTTATATAATCACATTCATGCTCGGTTTCCATTTATGATTGGGAAACAAATGATACAAATATCCCAACTTTGTAAATGAAAAAACCAAGCCACGGAATGTTAAAATGTCTTCCCTGATTCTATAAAAGAGACATATCACACCAACGATTAATCTGGTTTATTGTTTTGTCAGTCTACCTAAATAATCTCAGATTATGTAATTACTGTCCAAATAAAGTTACAATGGCCTGGTTCTGGGATCAAAATGAATGAGGATAAAACTAAAAACCTAGTACTGGAAGAGATGTCAGCATAGAAACCTGACACCTCTCTGAGAGGCAGCATAGCCTAGTAGATGAGATTATGGGCTTGGGAGCCAGACCGAGGGTGTTTGTTGAGTCCTGGCTCTCTCACCAACCTGCTAGGCAAGTTACTTAATCTCTCTGTGCCTCAGTTTTCTCATTGTCACATAGCAATAATTCCTATCTCATAGGGGTTTTGCAAAGGTAAACAGATTATTATGTATAAATAGTATACACTGACTGGCATAACATAAGTGCTATGAAGTTATAAATTTTGCATAGTTGGTTTTTACTATTAGACAAATAGAAATGGATATTTCTAGGGACTATATTTGAATGAGGTACTATGATTCAAGTCACATAGAGAAGATTGTATTTTTGTTTTCAGTAAATTTTATTAAACCTTCAGTTGTATTTGATCACAAGCTACATTTAAAATATCTTTCCATTTAATCAAATAAGTTGAAAATTGCATAATGTGGATTTATTTCTCAAAATGTAGAGGCTTTGCTTCTACTTGTTTAACCATCTGCCCTATCCCTCCTCCAAAAAAAGAAAAAAACCTAACTTGCTTTGTAGTAATATTTAAGAACAAATCCTAACTGAGATATAACAACAAAGAGCCCACCCCCCCGCCAGAGGAAAAACGGAGGCTTTCAGGTCCAGCTGTAAAAGCTTGTTCTGCTGATCCCACTAACTTCAGACGCCCGAAGAGCGGGTTCTAGGAGAGCAGCCTGTGATAGGAGAGATTCTCTACGTAGTTTCAAAGGGGAAAATGAGTCCATCATTTCAGGGCGCTCTCCCACACCCAGTCCTAAAAGCTATGCTGACTTTCTCATCAGCAAGGGTACCCAAGAGCGACATCCAGTCATCCTGACAGACTGCAGCGCAAGACTCTAAAGACCTTGGATGGCAGCCATGGAGAGTGGAGACACAGTCAACAGAATGAGCGGTTTTGAAATGACAATAATTATGGTCCAGCTAGTCTGAGAAATAAGGTTTTAGAGACTATTTTTAGGTTCATCTAATGATTGTCTCTTGCTTTTAGCAACTTCACTGGACCGCCTACTATGGCTTTTGAGGCTTGGTTTTATATTTTTCCCTCTCTTATTTTCTCTTCACTCTAAGTCTCTTAGCTACACACTAAATCCTTTTGGGGTGTGCATGTATGTGTGACTCTGGAACAAATCAGGATATAAAAATATGTAAATGAATAAAAATACTGTTGAGGTGTGTGGGAGTAAAATTTTGGCAATAGTATTGGGACATAACATATCTTGTTGCCACATTTTATGCTACCTATGGTTTGATGGTTTCCCCTATGATAATGAAACTAATTTAGAAAAGATTTACTTAGAATTGCAAGCTCCAGAGGGGATATTATTTTTTATCCATAAACAATGCTGTCCTTATTGAGATAAGGAACGACGACTGTTACCTGCTGTTCTCATAGAGTAAATATGTTCTTTTTTCCACAGAAAGTTTTGTTTTGGTTCAGAGTTGGATCAAGTATTTTATGTAGTTTTATTTTTGTTATTGTAGTTGTTTTATGAGACCAATAAGGATTTGTAGCATCAGCCCAATAGAATTATTTCCTGAAACTGAGTTGGCATCAGAAGCCAGAACCCTGTGTATATTTAGGAACAAGCAGCACAAACGTCGTTATTTGTGATCATGCAACTCATTTCAGATTCTGCCTATGTCTTGCCAAGTGTTTTAAACATCCAAGTGTTTACTGCTCGGGTCGATAAGAACACTAGCCGACCTGACATTACTTGTGACACTAATGAATCTGTTATAGTAAAGTTCTGCTCATTTCTTACCTAAAAATAAAATGCAAAGGCAAACAGCAGGGGCGCACTCTGCATTTCCAGGGTGTTGTCTGTTCCTTTTCCTGCGTTCTTGCTTTCCTTTTGCTGTACTTCTGCTCATGTTCGCTAATTCCAGGCTCCTTTTTCTTTCTCTGTCTTCGGTCCAGAACACTATGTATGGAACGAAATGTTTTAAAATGAATATTTTTAGGGTTAGAAAGTAACTTTCAAATCTAATCCTCAAACTCTATTTGAAAAAGAGATGAGTCTTCTTTAAGAACTGGGGGCATTAAACGTCAGTATTGTACATGTTTTAAGTTAAACACAGCACTTTTTATTGATTCTATTTAAAGTTGAGCTCTCTGTAGTTCTGTTTGTGGGGTGAAGTCAGGCCAGCTCCTCCCTCGGGGTTTCTCTGACCACTTGGTGGCGATATTGTAGAGCGGATTCAACAGTGGGTGGGCAGAAAAACCTGAGGCCCTTTTCAACCCAGGGTTTGAATCACAGCCCTATGTCTTAATTATTCAGAAGGCTTTTTAGCATGGGGACTGCATCAAATTTCCAATGGCAGAGTGATAAAACATGTTACACATACTTATTTTTAACATGAATAGCCACCATACAAAATTACCCCAAACTAGCAAAATTAAAGCAAAGCGTTTTATCTTTTTCTTCAAAACAACTGTAAAAATACCTGAAATGTAAAATATATACATAAGTAAATAGAGACAAATCAAAAAACATTAAAACAGAAAAAAAAAAAAAAAAACTTTGCATTCATCTTGTTCAATATGAAAATGTAATGACAGACCAAATCCTACTCAGTCTGGATCTGATTCACCACGACAGCTTCATGGTGTTCAATTTTCCCCATGAGCGAGACACTGAGGCCACAGTGAGCTCATTTCTCTTTATAGATTCCATGCCTTTTGCCATCTCCACGTCTGTTTATGCTACTTCCCTTGCACAGAATACTCTCCACCCACGACCTCCCCTAACCTCTGCAAATCTCCCCTTCTTCAGATAGCCACCTTGATTCCTCACCCTTTCCTTATTCCTCAACAAAATATTCCAACTGTATTTAAATTAAATGCATGCATGTCTGTCTTCCTGATAAAATGTGAGCTTTTCAAGGGAAGGGACCGTTTTCATTCACTGTTTTTGCAATTCTCTTGTTTTCCTCCTTCTTTCTTCCCTTCTCTTCCCCCCACCCCCTGCCCACCCTTTCTTAAGTAAGTATAACATGACTGTAATAGATCTGACATGTGCAGGTGTTGCAGATATGATAAATCCAAGTGGTACCTACTCTTGTAAGAAATAGCATCCAGTAAATAAATATGTGTCCTGACAGTGACAAGCACTTGGTACCTGGAAATAACAGTGGAAGCTAAAACATACAGAGTGGTTACTATGTCACAGACACTTTTGCAAGAATTTTACATATATTAACTTTTAAAGCTTTATCCCCATCCATGAATTCGATACAATTATTATGCCCTTTTTGTGGATGAGGGATAGACGCCCGGGGAGGTCAACATAACCTGTCCTAAGAGCTGGATTTCAACTAAGGTGTTGACGCGGGGTGTAGACCTTTAATGACCGTGTATACTGCCTCTCATTACAGGTAAAGTGGAAACATAAATGTTGAAATGTTGAAACAGCTTATTTTGCACGTATGATAACCATTTCCTAACTAATGAACCATAATCTGATATATTATTGTAAGAAGTATTATTTTGAAACTTTTCTATGTACGTATCTACTATACTTTTAGTCTGTATTCTAAGTACTTATTTTTTTTTTCTGATTTATGTTTACATTTTTATATTCCCAGTCAAAATGTAAATTCTTAGAAAACACAGATTTCACCTAAGATTTCTTTTGTCCCTTCTACTTCTGGCATGGTGCTGGACACATTCAAAATTTACATGCAATAGAGACTTGACCAGTAATTGCTACATTTCCAATGCTATCCAAGCTTATCTGTTGTTTTTTAAATTTACTCTTTATTGAATTGTTTTTAACAAAGACTGTAAATCAAAATTATCTGTGGAGCTTTTCTCGCAGTACACATAATTGGACTTAGTGCCCAGGTCTTCTTCTGCAGGTATCATCTTGGATCCAAGCACTCAGTTAAGAGACTTGATCTTCCTGCAGGAGTGAGGGCTCGAGGAACCAGCACGAGGAAACGTGGGCAGTCCTGCTACCGCTTTACTGTGAAGCGTAATGCCCCTTGTCTCTTGCCCAGAAGTTTTGTGTTTTCTACCAGAATCTATGAAACTGTGGCAGGCTAACTTGTTAACTTGCAAGTAGGGTAAATCTCAGCCCCTTCACAGTTATTGACACACTTTCTTCTGAGAGAGGCTCATCAGCAAGCAATAAACATTTGCATTTGAGAATTTTAACAAGACCAGAACAACATATTGAGATTTCACTTGAACTATCAAGACTGGCTTATCCATAATTAGGCCACTTTCTAAGTTAACATTTTTCTCCAGAACATCTCCCTTCCTACTAACTGTATCATTCGGTCTCTGACATCCACAGTCACTTTCCTTGGAAAAAGCCTCCTTGACCTGCAAACCTCTCCATGATGCTGCCTTCCAGCTCCAGCTCCTTCTCCATCCTGTAGCTTTTCCCCTGGACACTGTTTCCAAGCTGCTTCCCCCAAGCTCTCCCTTCTAAGAACTAAAATTCCACCAGGAAATTCCTAAGTAATTTTGTTTGCTCCTCATCTATTTTGGTTCTTTTTTAGGGAGGGGCAAGGGAATTTCATAGCATTTATTTCATACTACTTTGCAGAACAGTGACTATTAAGCTTTCTGCCTTTCTATATTGTAAACTCTTTAAGAATAATAATGCAGCGTTATTAATTTTGATGCCCTCTATTCCCCACAGCCTGGCAGAATTACTTGAATTTAATGGTTAGCAAAACTCTTTTGAATGAATGAATTTTAAGTATGTCATTAACATATAATTATTGCACATTCAACAAGTGCATAATATGATTTCAATATAGGCTTTTCATTACCTTTTGTAAGCCAAAAATACATTAGATAAACATGGTTTATACTTATAGAGAGAAATTGGTACATAACTAGACTGTTGTCCAAGGGTTTTATTTGCCTAGTTAGAACAGTTAGAATAAAATATCAATAGGTCTTTAATATTAAGCTAAGTGTATATATTCAGTTTCTTGATTTGAAATTTCTATGAGTAGTAAAATGAGTATTCGGTATATACAGACAACACAAATAATCAAGCTAAATTATGCCCTATTAAAGACATGGCTTTAGGCTAAAGCTTTAAATCAAAGATCCATAAATATTTGTGTTTCATGAATCACAGGGAGTATAGGAAGTTTGTAGGAAAAAGTGTTTTTTTGGTGAGGTGTATGTATCTTATTATATGTCTCTACATTCACGTGAGATCTCTGTTTTTCTGAAGTCACTTAAGGTCTTAGATCCAGGACCCAAAGCATCTGAATTCATGTGTCCATCCCAAATGTGCTATACTATGGATTTAGGCAAATCTGTAGATCAGTGGCTAAAAAATAATACTTGATCTTTTAGGGCTATGCTTGCTAATTTTATCATTAAATATGTATTACGCAACTAAAATCAAAACATATTACTTTATTAAAGCTCATAAAGCTTATTTTTGTTTTTTCATGGCAACATTTTCTTCTTATATAATATATAATTATATAATTTTATGTAATATGAAAGATGTTTCACTTTCTTTGAACATAGGTAAATTGGTAGCAAAAGAAGGTGATTCAAAAATGTCCTGGGCATTAAGACATCTTAGACTTAGGGAGGGAAATATTTGTACTAGAAAAAGGATTTAATTTTTAGTCTGAAGATTTGAATTTGAATCTTGGCTCTGGAGGTGATGTGGAATCAATGAAAGGTATTATAGTGTATATTTAAATAAAAAAATAACTTTCTATGTTCTGTGGATGATGGTTTGGACAGAGAAATGATTGTTGGCAGGGTGATAATTTGATGGCTGTTAGATGTGCACAGGAAAAAAAACACCATTGCATAAGTTGTAGAGAGAAAAGATTCATGAAATCTAAGAGAAGAAACAAATTAAACAGCAGACAAATGATTCTCTGGTTTCTGGTTTTGACAACTGGATGAGTAGAGTTACTGCAATACTATATTTCTGCAAATTCATAAATGGCAACGTTTAAGTATGAAGAAAAACATTAATAAATCATTATCTTTGTAGAAGGAGAGCATAAGGGAGAGGACAGGATGGGAATAATATTTCTTTGAATATTATTTGTTATTCAATATTGAGTTTGAAATAAAATATTTTAAATATTCAAAAAATAAAATGGAATTGAAAAGGAAAATCCGATGGAAAAAGATTTCCTAAACCTGAGAAGCCAACTGAAAAAATGTGTGTTTTTCAAGCTGCTGACAGACTGCATGAAGACAATAACTCCTTCAAATGCTTTTTAGAACATAGATTTGGACTTGCATACTTAACAGAGTGCATTCTGAAAACAAAAACAACTTTCAAATGTATACATAAGACATTGTTAGTTGCAATATTGATATTTTCATTTTGAACGTTTTTATGTCTGTTGAGAATAAAACAAATAAATTATGCCAAGGTTATTAGGCATAGATCTTCAGTATATAAAAGAAGAGATATAATTTTAAAATCAAAATGATCGACTCTATGATATTTAATACAAAATGGAAATATCAGGATGATCTTATAATTTTTTTAAAAATTAAATATCCTAATTCTGTTTACTGAAAAAGCCCAGGTTATGTTCTATAAAAACTATTCCCCAGGGCTTCTGAGAATAACTGATTCTAGGTCCAGGGCTAGAAATGTGCAAAATAGGAGGTCAAGAGAGCTTGGGGAGGAGGGAAGAAAAGAGTCTTGAGTCTGTTGTTCTGAGTTCCTCCAGAGCAAGAAATTAGGAGGCGGTGTTAGAAGTTCTGATTTTGGGCTCTGGCCCTGCAGTTTAATATATACTCATTTAATTCCTATAAAATTTAGGGAATCAAATCTAATGATCTTTAGGATACTGGCAGTTCTCAAAAGTATATGATTCTATGACTTTAAGTAAAGTGACTATATTAAGAAGACTCAGAGATGGAATACTAATGCCTGAGTAGAGGCACTGCAATAATCACTCAAAATGAGAAGGGCAGGGTCCCTCCCAGAGTCACTTGTCGAATTAGTGATTTACATGCAGTAGGTCAAAGAGTTTATTTAGTAAAACTAGTACCACGACTGTTTTTCTTTTTTCATAATTTATAGTTAGTTTGATTTGCATGACTTTATTTTGGGTCTGTTAAATTGAACTTAAAAATAAACATGTCAAACTATAAAAATAATTATGTATTCTCTTATGTTCCACATTTAAAATGTATACTAAAATTTCTTCAATCCCTATAGCCAATGATTTCACTTCAACCTTAGTTTTTCTATTTAGACTTCTTTCCCAAGTATTTGTGATCCATTTTATGAAAAAGTACTTCCTGACATCTGCCTTGAATTTCCTTTTTCCCTTAGTCCCATTCCTGAACCCTCATCTTGTTATCTTCCTTAAGTGGAAAATAGTCTGCTTGACATTATTTCTATCATGTTCAGTTCTGTGTATTTCAGTGAAATTTTTCTTAATTATATTCTTCCCAAGAGAGCATTTAACGTTTTTTAGCCTGTCTTTATAGATTTTTACCTGTTGGCCCTAAGATAAACCCCACTGCTTTTTCAATCAACTTCAATAGTTTGAAAGTCTTAGGTACTTTATTAAAAGAATCCCCATTAAAACAATATTCACAAAATATGAAAACTGAATTTTCATGCTTTGTAAGAATTTGTTTTCTCTGAAAATAAGCAGAACCTCAAAAGAAGAAAGTGACATCAAATATACCAGTACTTGTACATTTTGATTCCATTTCTTTTCCCTTTTGTGTATTACCTTTAGTACCTCGAAGGTTCAAACAGAGTGATGAAATAGCATTTTAAGTGCTCATTTTCCTTTAATGTTGACTTCCTACCCAACAAAGCAGAAAGATCTAATACCTAGAAGATATTAACATTAAGTTAATCTTTATGTTTAGATTGTTTCTTATATTTATTAACCTAAGGTCAAAAGATAAAAGGGCCAAGTGAAAAAAAGAGAGTCCTCTTTTTTAATAATAAAATGGGAAGCCAATTGTGACTTTCATTTAAATGGACAGTGTAATAGCTCAAGATTCACAATGGAGGGAAATACAGGAGAGAATGTACATTTTGTCAACCAATATGATTCTACCAACTGATAATGTGAATTAATGGCTCTCTATATAAACAGTAACGAAAAAAGCTCATTTTCACTTTGCATAGTACTAGGTATTGTGTACATTAAGACATTCCCACTTAAATGGATATTTTAAGTGAACATATTGAAGTAATTTATAGAGTACATAATAGTTGACAATATATCAAAGATTATCAGAGACTATGGTTTACTGTGTATATAGCAGGACAAGTATACTAAAAATATTAAAATCTTTGAAATTGGGGCCTTCTAGATACTTTAATAAATGCTTTCTCTGAGTAGCTATTATAAAATGTATGTAAATGGGTAACTTTCAAAAGTATCTCTATGTCAACAATATCATTAGACGTTTAATAAAATTTAGAACACTGGACATATAGTCAAGCAAAGCAATTCTAGAAATCATCTTGGAGCTTTTTTTTCTTTTCCCAAGAGAATTACTGCAGCTCAGAACTCAGAACAACTGCAAAGGAGATTTTTGTAGTTATCTATAAGTTGTGCAGGGAAAAAGTAAAACTAGCTTTCAGACAACAACAAAAACAAACCAGTAAATGCTTCTCTGTGCAAAGCAATTATGTTGCATCTTCTGAAACAGTCTCTGAAAATGTATGCCTATGTGAACTTCTTTGCTATCTCTTGTGTAGAAAAGAAATGAAACAGATAAAAGCCTTATGGCATGAAGATAGTTTTCTGCATGTTTCCTAAACAATGGTCACAAAGTCTAATTCGATATTATTGGAGAGTACAATGCAAAGTAAAGTTGTGGATCCTTGGTAGGTCATACAAGAAAAAAACCACTGTTCCAACTTTGAATGTGTAGTGGCTTAATTGGCTTAAAAAGAATTGACTACTCGTTTGCATTAAATAATATATTTGGGAATTCATTAGTAGGTCATTTGGTAAAACAAACTAATAATTCTGAGCTATTTACAGCTTCTCAGTACAGAATATTACACTTTACTAATTTTTCACGTACAGGTTTGCAGTAACAAAAATGCAAAACACGCCAATAGACCTTTGTTAAAGAATTTACCTGGGTAGTAAGGCATTAAGGGGTACAAAGCTACTCTTTTGTATTATAAATCTTAAGTGATAAAACAAAATTGTCATGCAAAATAGACCTTTAGGAAGTGTAATTGCTGTGTGAAGAAAATAAACCAGAAAAATCAGTATACAGTCAAATATTAGGAATGAAAAATAAATATAAATGAACTGTGGTCTTTCTGTGTTTACTGGAAGTTGATTACAGTGATAACATTTCCGTGAATGAGACTCGACGCTTTGCAAGGCATCTTCTCCAGCATCGCCATGTTCTCATTCGCTAGTAGTCGCACATTGCTTCTTCCATAATCCAAGACCGCTAAAGAATTTATTGTCAATAATTTATTCTCATCTGATACTTTTTAGATGTAAGTCTTTTAAAATACATATTTCCCTTAAAATCAAGATAGACACAAAATATTATTTAAAATAAGCTTTCTATACATCTTTTAATTATTTTTAGTTTAAATTGAGCTAAACTAGGGAAGATAGCTATATATTTATTATTTTGTAATAATCAGCAACATAAATCATTTCTTTTTCCTACTTGCGTTGCTTTTTAAAAATCTGAAAAGAAACCTCTCAGCCTTCAAACTTGTTTAGAAAGACAATTAAAAAAAAGGAAAACTGGTTTTACTGTAAAGATTCATAGTTGCCATGCCCTATCCTCAGAGTAAATTATTTCTCTTCTAGGGAAATAACTTGTCACTTGGGAATTATTTAGCTCTGTTCCAGCTCAATCCATTAGAAAGATGAAATGACCAGTCAAAAATGGGAAACTCCAGTTATTAGTGTTTGAGTTGCTCTTCCCGTGCTGACTGCCGACAGTCAGGAGGTGCCTTCTGGATATATCAAATACGTCAGCCCACGTGCAAGAGGCGTCAGCGTGCACACGCCCTTCATTTTACACAAAGATAAAAGCTGACAAAGCTAGCCTTTGGTTTCCCTGTGATGTTATTTTTTCTTTTTCCCTATTATTTCTCTAAACAATTTCTTTATCCCCCTAAATCCTAAATCCTAAATCCTAAATCCCCCTGTTATCTTTGCATATCTTTCAAGCTGAACCACTGTTTTCTCAGGCATACATTTCTTCAAGCCTTTCTCATTGCTGACAAACCTTCTTGTGTAATGTTTTCTTTTTGTTCTTTTTGTAATCTCTGATTTCCTTGCTTATCTATAACATTTAACCTCTTATTTTCAAGTACAATATGAATATTTTAAATAAATGGCTTTGAAACACCCCAGGGTGAGATGTATAAAAATTCTGTTCTTGTGATGTGAGAAGGCATAGCGTCAGAGGAGCTTTTTAATGGCTATTAAGGTTTTGAACAAATAATTTAACTCCTTTAACCCTCCTTACCCTCACGTGTAAAGTATAGGAGATAATAATGCCTCCATTAGAGAGTATAAGAATACACTGTTCCAACTATTATTACTACGCAATTATTACTTATTCTTATCTTTTTTTTATATGCTAATTCTCTAGATCAACCAAAAAATTGGCATTGGCTATAGGAAATATTCTAACTAAAAATAAACAAAATTAATAAGTTTTGTTCTTTATTTTCCCCCAAAACTAAGTTAAGAATTCTTTTTTGTATAGTGACATTGTTTTGCTATCTTTCTTCACTGCTAAAATTATCAGAAGGCAGCTTGACCAGCTGAAGCTTACACTTAAAGTTGCTTGACAGATAGACACTGTTGTGGGAAAAGGGGCATGAGGTTACCAGAGCGCAGTGACACACTTCGTGAGAAAATACAGCTCCCTTTATTCCAACCTTGGTTCATCTTGCACTTTCCAACATTAATCAGTCTCTCAAGTGACTTTTCAGTTGTAAAAAGAATGGTAACTGGCAATTCCTCATTTCCTCTATACTCTTGATTCCCCTTGCTCAGTACCGAATGATTATAAGATAGATTTTGGGTCAATGAAACGCTAAGTAGATTCTTTTTTGAATACAACAACGAAAAATTTGTTTTTGATTCAATTTTATCATTAAGCCACTAGTAATAAATAATTCAAGACAAGAGCAATCCTTCAAAAACTTTACTATATTTTTGATCATTTTATTTTGGATTTGCTATTAAAATCTGGCTAAAAAATTGATTACCTCATGTTGGATCTATAAAGGCTAAATTCAACTGAACATAAGGTCCAGCTCTATTTTGCTTGTAACTGTGTTGCCATGCAAATGAATAAACTCTGCTTCACTCTCTTGGCTGGGACTCAACCATAAATATATTTAATCAGGTAAAATTATTAAATGGTTTATGAATGTGCTAAGTAGACTAGACTGTGTTCCTGGGGCTAAAGAGTATAAATTGGGGATAATTTTAATATCCACTTAGAATGGCCATTTTGGACAAATGCCCCCAAAATTTCATGGCGCTTTTTACCTCCACAGCACCCTGAGGTCTGTGAAGGACTTGTAGCCTTGTCTTCATCAACCTACTTCTGAATGTGCCTTCCTTTTCTTCTTCTTCTGAAAATTTAGGTGTTCCCTGAGGACACTTCCCCTAAGGCTCTCTCAAATGGAGACTTTTTACTCTGTCTTTCACATGTGATCTCAGGTCCGGGTGTGTGTTGTATCTTTTGTGCTTCCATTTGCTGTTTTTCGAAAAAATTCTCCTCTCTCTCCCACATAGTCTCGATTTCTCTAAAGTGCATGCTATCAGACTAAACCTCCAGACTAAACTCTTCTCATTGATGTCATTTACTTTTTTCCAAGTGAGTTCCCACCTCCACACCACATTTATGCCAGGCTTTACTGTCCAGACCACTGCCTTCCTTTCCGTCACTACTCTCACCTTGGTTTTTAGTGTCTTCTATAACCCTGTTAATTATCAATAACTGAGGGGTCAATATCCTGACCCCTCAGTTGCTTTTCTTCCACTCTGATTTTTCACCACTCCCATAGACAAACTCAAGATATTTCTCCTAACAATAATTATATCGCAGCTCACATCTCAATTTTAGTTGTTCTACTCTCTGACCACCAATTTCCAGCTCATCTGCATTTTTACAGCACCCAGCATTTCTTTGACCTCCATCAAGAGTGCAGATCCATTGATTTCATCACATTTTCACAGGACAATCTGCTCCTTTGTGTTTCCCTTCTTACCCAACTTACATTCTGTGCTATGCTATTAAAATGTCTCTATTGAAAACACCCTTTACAGCTGTGCGCTTCCCCTCTTTCACCCTATTCTCTATATCTCTCTACTGGAAAACTTCCAATCTTACTTTAACACATGTCCATATAGCTGTAGAAATTGTCTAGTAAACATGGAAAATCATGATGCAGGAGGGAAAGTGAACATTTCAAGAACAAATTCTTAGATTAGGTGAGAGGTGATGAATAACAGGACCTAGTGCACAAGTAGAGCAGTTGGCCTGAGATAGTTTATGAACAGTCCATCCATCGAAACAGGCGTCTGTAGCTGGTGGTAGGGGTCATCAAACAAATATAAATTAAATGAAAACTGAGCAAAAGAATTGTGGGTATATGCACAGAAATGGTTATAATGATGGGCCACGGAATTTAAACTGATTAAGGAGGTGAATGAGAATATGAGGTGAGAGATGGAAAGTGAAAATGTGGATTGGAGATCCAGATGAATTGAAGAATTTTTAGAGTGTGAGCATTACAGTTGGTGTGCTCGGAGGATAAGAGTCAAAGAATTGGATGATAGAGTCAAAGCACTGGATGCTCGAAATCAAGATTTTGGAGATAGCACAGTTATTATTAATAAAGTCTAGTGTGTAATCTTATGAGAAGGTTGGTGAATGCACACATTCCTATTGATTAAATAACTTGATTTATGAGAAAGTTTTCTTCTGTAAGAAATGATATAATAAGTTACATGCTGTTTTATAACAAGAATGGAAATTATTCCTTAAAATTCTAGAATGCCCTTAAATTTAGTCGTCTAATAATCTAATTTCTAGAACAACCAGCCTGTGTTTATAATCTCCACAATGCCTTTCTTAGGCCATGGAATTATGATCAAATCTGTATAAACTTTCCCTAGAAAATACAGTCATGCACCTCATAATGACGTTTCAGTCAACAACGGACCACATAGATAATTCGTGGTCCCATAAGATAGTATTATGTAGCCTAGGTATGTAGTTGGCTATGCCATCTAAGTTTGTGTAAGTACACTCTATGATGTTCACACAATGATCAAATAGACTAATGACACATTTCTCAGAATGTATCCCTGTCGTTAAGCGATTCATGACTGTATGCTCATATACAAAACAAGCATGTACACAAAATTTCAGGGGATTCAAATGCCTCATGAAATTCATCATTGGATCCTTTAGGATAAAGATATTATTTAGGGTAGAGGTGTTCAGGGTCACATTTTTCTAGTGCCGTCTAGCTGCTGATGAACCTGCCATTTTGAATTTTAAGCATCAGATGTAAGATAACAAAGGCACTTTAGTGTTGGAAACTTTTAAATATTTAAATTGCTATACTCAAGCCATCTTTTATCTGATGAAAATTCTCCTTTGAGACAGGTGTATACTGAAACAAACTTTTCTTCTTAGCTCTACCTCATGGGATTCCAAACTAAACTGAACTCTTGAAAACACCAAGGCCACTATCACATCCAAGAGGGTTTATTTTGCCCGACTGAAGAGACTTGGAATCTTTATATTTTGATCCCGAAGTATATATTATTCTTACTTCCCAGTTAAGATTTCCATGGGTCCTCCTCTACTTCCTGTGGCTTATAAAGCAGGCAAATTACCTAACAATGTTCTGGGCTATGACCTGAGACCTACTTTTATTGCCAGGTCTTCCTTTGACATGTATGTGATGCAGGCAACTCATATATTTCAATTTCCTCATTAATGGCATATTACCTATCCTACTGTAGAGGAGGAAGAACTATTCCTCTACCTTCTAGATTCTTCTGGCTGGTCTAAGAATTAAATTGACATGAGACAGAATAACAGGAGAAAAATCAAACAAAGTTTAATAATATCTATACATGGGAGAAACCCAGGAAAACTGAGTAATTAACCAAAATGGCAGAGGCCACCACCTTGAATACCATTTACAGCTAAGGACAAAGTAGGATGTTAAGGGTAGTGGTTTGGAACTTCAAAGAAGAGGAAGGTAATTCACATGGAGACAGAAAAGCAAATGTTTGGTAAACAAATATTTGCTGGGCCATCTATAGACAATGTGACCCAAAAGAGAGAGAGAACTTTTTGATAAAAACAAGCTTAACAAGGATCCTTACCCAGAGTTATCTATGGTGATAGCCTGTCCTGAGACAGTCCTTCTATCTTAAATTCTCTTAGGCAATTAGGAGGCAAGTCAAAGTTTCTTTCAGAGTCTTTTGTCCTTAAAAGTAATCAAGCAAAAGAGACACATTTTGGAGAGGCTAATTCTGATCCCCTACACTACCAAGTGAGTATGAAAGAGATAATTAATGTCAATCCTCATTCCACACATATAAAATATTAGACAGGAGCAGAAAAATACTGTTATACAATCTACTCTAACACAATAACATTATCAAATTAGCCTTCTTGAGAATACAGCATCCTGGGCCTGTATGCCATAGGTAAAGTGTGAGAATATTGTAAATGAAATTCATATTGATAATCCAAATACTTCTAAGGAAATCATCTATTTACTACCAAAAGACTTCATATTAAAAAGGTTGAACATTGTTCAAATAGCTAGTGATTGTGTCTTATCCACTATTTATTATTTAAAGTCCAAATAGTTGGCAGATCAGTTGCAAATGAGGTGGAACCATCTACTGCTTCTGAAACTGTGTGTGATTAATTAAAAATCAAATTTAATAAATCAATGGATGCAATTATTAGGTACTTACAATTTAGTAAATACTATACTGTGTAGACACAATCAGAGATATAAAGACTGGAAAAAAAATCAATGTCCTCAACAAACATATCATCTATTTGGGAATAAAAAATTAAATATAAAATTTGTATATTTAAAATTTGTTAATAAAGACTTTATAGGAAATTGTATTTTAACTTAATTACACAGATTGTAAAAAGACATATTTTGTGAGGAGAAATTCCTTTAGGTTTTAGTAGTTATATTGGAGTCACTAGTTAATTAGTTACTTTAAAAACTTCAGTTGAGCACCTACGATGTGTTAGGCATGATGCTAGGCCTTATTTTAGATGTTGGGAATACAAAGGTGAATAAGACAGACTTTGCTAAGTACTGAAGATTCTGAGATTTCACCCTATGTACAAACCAACAAGTCAGCCTGCCACAGTTTCGTGGATAATGGCAGAGGGTACAAAACTCCTGTTCTGAGTCAAAGTCTTCGTACTTATGGTGCAGGAAAAAGAAGGAGCTTCATGTTTGAATCAATTCCCCTAGTACTCCAAGTCCCATGGGGGTGACATGAAGGGGCCCAGGTGTATGCTGCACAGGTAGTGGGTTTGCATCACAACTGAGGAACCCTGGGCTTAGAGACCCTGACTCTTGTATCATAGACAGTAAGCAAGCCTGCCTGCCTTTCACTCTGGAAGGAGACATTGGTTATACTTGTCAGTAAGAAGCCTTGCCCTCAAGTTTCCAGGGAGAATCTAATATTCCAGGCTCTTTGCCAAACAGTCAATCTGGAAAAGATAGTCCAGAACAAAAGCCATCAAGGCCTGTATTAGTTTTCTCTTGCTGTGCAACAAATTACCACACACTTAGTGGCTTAAAACATATTTATAATCTCATAGGCCCCATGAATCTGGAGCCTGGGCATGGTTATAGTGTCCTCTGCTCAAACTCTTATAGGTCGAATTTAACGTGTCAGCTAGGTTGAGTTCTTTTCTGGAGCTCAGACTCTTCTTCCAGGCTCACTTGGTTGTTAGCAGAATTCAGATTCTTGTGGCTATATGACTAAGGTCTCCGTTTTCTCACCGTCTGTCATCTAGCTTCTAGAGGTCAGCTTCTGCAGGTCACTCACAGTTCCTTGCGATATTGCCCTCTCAAAGGCTTTTTCATACCACGGCAGCTTACTTTTTTAAGGCCAGCAGGAAACTCTCTCACTCTAGTCTGCTAAGACGGAGTTTTATACATAATTATGGGAGTGACCATTCCATCATCTTTGGCCATCTAACATAACCTAATCAAGGGGGTGACTATTCCATTACTTTTGCCATATTCAGTTGGCTAGAAGCCAGTCAAAGATTTCTCTCACCCTCAAGGGAAGAGGATTATACAAGAGTGTGACTCAGTGAGGGGTCACTTTAGGGTACTTCCTATTATACGACATGCATAAAAATGATAGGCCAAGGAGGAATTATCTTCCAACAGGCATGCAACTTGATAAAGGGAAGCTCACATTCTACTGGTCTTTCTGGTCTTCCTATACGTAGATTATACATATTTATAAATAAACATATGTATATATTTGGTAATTAAGGATTGTGATAAGCAATACTAAAGAAATAAACAGAGAGTTTAATAGAATAATAGAGGCACCATTTTGGAGATTTAAGATGTTCTTTGAGAATGGATAGGCTTTAGACAGATCACGAATTGGGAGAAGATTGTGAGTAACTGGAATGGTATACAGAAAAGAGAAAGAAAATCACAAGGTTTCTTGGGGGCACTCAGTGAGTGCCCAAATTAAGTTGAAGCATAACTGTTGAAAAAACGAGTAGATGTAATAAGGATGAAAGGTTACTTGAAAATGATAGGCTAAAGAGGTTTCACTTTATTGCATAGGCAGTAAGAGTTAAGGAAGCTGGAATGGAGGGAGGAAGTAGGATTAAGGTAATGCTATTTAAATATTTAAACATAAGCTCTGTTTTCTAGGGTAGTAAGATATCCAAGCAGAAATATTCAGGAAGCAAGTAATTAGAAACGGGTGACAGGAACTCTGAAAGAAATTAAAATGTAGATTTGAACACTACATGTAGAGACGGGAATTCTGATGACATGGGATTGAGGGACCTACAAAAAGAAGTGTATAAAAGGAGAAAAATAGAAGGATCA
Organism: Ceratotherium simum simum; assembly: GCF_057802395.1. Classification (NCBI taxonomy): domain Eukaryota; kingdom Metazoa; phylum Chordata; class Mammalia; order Perissodactyla; family Rhinocerotidae; genus Ceratotherium; species Ceratotherium simum. The sequence goes on along the minus strand of NC_141926.1, from coordinate 42,461,475 downwards.
AGTCTAAATTGTTGAGCACAAGAGGAAGTTGAGAAAGCAAAACTGATGGTGAAGGTACCAGCAGGACCAGGCTAACATAGCATTATATAAAACAAAGAAATAAATGAAAAAATTGATGTGGAACATCATTTGGAGAATCTCTCTGATTATTTCTCAAAGCATTTTGTGAGTTGAGTAGGGTAGAATTTTGACTAGAGACAATTCAAAAAAGAGTAGGCTGAGGAAGTAGAAATAGTAGTAATGGACCACTTTTTCTAGAAATTAGTCAGAGAAGTGAAGAAATTGTTTGGCAAGTAAATAGGACTGCTAAGGTCACTGTGACTGTGGCCGGGGGTGCAATATGCAAAGCTTTTGAAAGTGCTTTGTAGAGATACACTTATTTATAATATTTAAGAAACATAGAATATTGTACATAACTTGTTACTGATTAGGTGGATGGAAGTAGAAAACTTCTGGTGTTACCAGTTCTAAGGTAATTAATTTTCTGGGAACTGCCCTGCCTGAGCATATCACAGACACTTAAGGGAAAATTACCATTTCCACTTAGGTCCAACCAGAAGAACAATTCTGGTCTCCATCTGGATTTCAGCAAAACTACATTCCATGTTAGAGGATGTGATTGGTGCATATCCTTCTCTCCCCAACATATTTTAAAGTACATTTTCTGTGGCAATCTTATAGTTACCACAGAATGCAAATATGGCTAAAGAAGTAGCCTATTTTAATCTATGCAAAGTTTTGGATATTTGCTTTAAAAGTTTACCGAAGCTCCAATTTGCTAAATTATCTGTTTTCTGTGCATATAATAACTTCAGAAATAAGTCAAAAATTGCAAAGTTATTAAGGACTATCTAAAAGTGAAAATGGAATTACAATATATATGTTAATACCAAATAAAATGTTGTCTTTTATCAATTGATTCTTAGGAATCATATAGTAAAGTGTAAAAATGGCCCTTCAGAAATTGTCCACTCAAAACTTTTGTATAAAGTTTTGATTGTTGTTGTTACTTTTTTTTATTTTCTGACATTTAAATTAATTTTTGAAAAGTTGGACAAATACAACTCGATAGAAGACTGAGGCACTGAATACAAGGATTTATCCAGAGGCCCTAATAAAATGAGCCCAATATGAACAACACACACATGTGCACACACACACACCCCCCATGCACGCATATACATGATATTAGAGGAAGAAAACAGTAAGTATGAATTCATTTCTGTTAAAATTGAATGCACATACCTACATATTTGTGCTTATACTGAAAATGTTTGTAAGGTTATAAAACTGGTTACATCTTCTGAAAAATAAAATGAGGAGGTTTTCCTTTTTTCTTTTAGACCTTATATTTAATAATAAGCATAATGAGCCCGAATAAATGTATTGGTAAAAATAACTTTCAAAATGCAGTTATTATAAGTAAAAAATGATGAGGACCTGAATTAGAATAGTGTGTTATGTAGGTTGGTGGGTGGTTGAGAAAAAGGAACAAATATCGTTGACACTGATATTTAGGCAGGAGAGTTGGTGGGATGTAGCCACAATTTGGACAAAGAGGGCAAAGAAGATTTGCAGTTTATGACATGACTCAGTTTCCTGGCTAGAGTATCTTTCACCTGAACGATCAGTCTTCAGATAAAGATTAGTCAATAATCAAACACTTGTAATTCCTTCTTGTTTAATCTGAGAAAATGTACAGTGACCTAAACATTTCTACACTGCTATTATAGAGGTAGACATTTTTTCTTTGACAACAGAAACTAGCATTAGCTCAAATTATTCAGAAATAATTTTGATGAGTCTATTATTTTTAATCTAAATCTTTAAGCTCCACTAGGAAGCTGGGGTAGAAAGAATTTCTGATTGTCTAATATTGGATTTATTTTTTCTTTTTTAATCTGCCCTACATTCCAGGATCAGGGTCAGAAGTTCCTTGGGGATGAGACTAATGGCATTTAGTCAGAGTTAAATGCAGTAAAGGTGAGAGGTCGCTGCTCATGGAGGCGCGTGTGTGACCTCGCAGTCTCTACTCTGATCTCCGCAAGAATCAGCAGACACAGTTATTCCAGGTAGTAAGAAAGTGACTTCAGCAAGCAAATGTGCACTTTTACCAACCACCCTAAAGTGTTAAGCTTATCAATGCTCAGAAACTCATTTTAATTTTCTAACTGAATCTAATCCTTGATCTACAGTTTTTGCCAAGTCCTATGGATAGATAAATGCTAAATCTAAGAAACAAAGATCTTTATTTATTTATTTATTTATTTATTTTTTTGTGAGGAAGATCAGCCCTGAGCTAACATCCATGCCAATCCTCCTCTTTTTTTGCTGAGGAAGACTGGCCCTGGGCTAACATCTGTGCCCATCTTCCTCCACTCCATATGGGACCCCGCCACAGCATGGCCTGACAAGCAGTGCATCGGTGCGTGCCCAGGATCCAAACCCGGGGCCGCCAGCAGCGGAGTGCGGGCACCTAACCGCTCTACCAGGGGCCGGCCCCTAGCTCTTTATTTTTAAAGCATATTTACTATGTATTCAATTGCAGTTTATCAGAGATACCTTAAGAAATAAAGTATATGATTTGCTTATAAAAGCCTAGTTGGAATTCATTGGTAGGCACAATTTGTCTTGGTATTTTTGAGAATTAGCTAATATGTAGCTTATGGAATATAAATATTTGAAAGAGTCTTGAGTTTCTGCAGTGGAAAATATAAAAAAATGTTGATGGTTTGACTTCATCTGTAGCAGGAAAAAAATCATGAATAATTGATACCTTATTGATATCACATCACAAAATATTGATACCACACAATAAGTGTGTCATATATTTCCACTTTAACATTAGTTTATATGTAACCCTGAATGTTTTAAAGTAAAATTTATCTTGGATTAAATATGTGGTAGCATTGTTCCAAATTAGAACAAAGGAAGAGTTCTAATATTACTTTATATCTCTTTCTGAAGAACATTTCCTTTTGTTCATTTTCTATAACACACAATTATAGCACACATCCCAGAGTTACTTCCAGAATTGCAGGAGTGCATTGAAAGGTTTGTCTTGAGAAAACTCACTGTTCTAGTTTCAAATATCTACTGTTATTATGCAGCCTTATCTTCAGTTGTACTCTCTCATAATAATAACCATTGTTTGTGAAGAGAAAATTATTATATTCAAAATTTCCAGGTGATCTATAGTTCTTTAAAAAGTAATTCTAAAGCAGTAACTGGAAAATCTGCATACAGCTCAGTACAAAATTTAAAACTATTGTTTTAGTCTTTTAAAACATATGAAGCATTGGAACTTACAAAAATTATAGAAATTAAGTCTACATAAATAGATAATATTTTCATATTTACTGTTTAAGATATGTTTTCTTTAACAAATATACACTTGGAGTAACTAAAGTCTTTCCTCTTTTTGAAGAAGAAAATCAATTTTATGATTACATTATTTGCTAATTCTCTTACAGATTTTATTTCATGGATGTTTTCAGATAACATTTAAAGAAGTTATTTAGCCCTTCAATTGTGACAGAATCAACTGATTTTCATTCTATGAATGTTTGGAGCCTATTTACTCTTAGTGCCTGCAATAAGCATCGCCTGGTGGCCACAGTTCGGGCTCTGGGTTCAGAGTACCCATGTGGTATCCCGCTCTGTGGCTCTGTGACCTTGGGTAAGTCACTTAACTTCTCTGTGTCTCACAGTGTTTTCATGTTTACAACATAATTAATAACAATAATACCAAGATTGAAGTTTTGTTGTAAGAATTAAATACATGTAAAGAGAGAAAAGTGTTCCTTGGAATGTTTCAAGTGTTCAATACGTACTTGACATTATTTTTGAAATATCTGAAATACAAAAAATGATCAAATATCTATGAGTAAAGTATGACAAATTGTCTTCAATTATCATGTATTTATATATGTAATAACACAATTCAAATCCATTTACTCAAGTTCTAGTCTCTTTACCAGTTGCCCAATAAACATATCTTCTTGGATGGATTCCATCACAATAAACTTTGATACCAAAGTAAACTTATCCTTCTCATCCTAAATTAGTGTTTCTTATCGGATCTCCTCTTCCTATTAAGTTCCCAGTCACTTAAGGGTTAAATCCTGGAGTCTTCTTTGACTTCTTCATTTCCTTTATTTAAATTTTTGAGCTTGGAGATCAGACGCGAAGTCCATTTACTTTTCCTTTCAAAATGTTTCCATCTCTCTCTCTTCTTTTTTCTTGTCCTACAACCCTAGTCAAATTCATTACCACTCATTCCTGGTTTACAAGAGTAGTTCCCTAGTTTGCTTTTTTAATTTAGCTAGATCCATTCATTACTTCTGGCAAATCCATGATTGGATGTCAATTTTATACATTGCTTTCCTACACAAAAACCTGCATTATCTTTTCTCCCTATTATGCTAAATATAAACTTCCTCTGCCCAGTCACAGGATTCCTTCTACTCTAGCCCATACCTATCCAATTCTTTCACACAGTGAAAACCTGTAATATTCCCTGTATTTCAAGAACCATGCTCACCACCACTTTTGTTCTTTGTCAGATATTGTTTATCTCATCAAATACGCCCTCTTCTTTATTTTTCTACCTGGCTATTCTACCCGACTTTTAAAGTTCAAGCCATGTTCCAGGTTTCCATAAAGCCATTGTTGACTATATTAGCCTGCCATGCTTTCCTTCTCTTGCGAATTCCGATTTTATTGATTGGCTGTATCACGCTATTTCATGCTTAATGATTTATGGTCAATCTCTCCCAACTGGCCCACTTGCCACACCTAGCATATTTACCTCTTTTGCTTTAGTGACAAACTTTTTCTCTGACCTGTATTTTTATGTATTATCTTCCTTGGCCTGCCTCTAAAATTCTGCTGTTTTACATGACTCTACCTTTGGCACACTCTTTTATTAGCTGCCATCAGTGTTTTACTTTCTCACAGAAGCACATTTAACCCTGACACTTCAGATCCCACTAAAGTTTGTATCTGTAGCTCCAACTTCTGTTCTGCATTTGGCTCCATATATCTAATTGCCTATTAGACATGTTGATTTGGATAATACCCTGAAATATTAACTTTGAATGTATCCAAAAACAAATTTATAATTTTTCTTACCCCCAAAACATATTCTTCCTTTGGTTTGTTGTAGATTTTCTTTTCACCTAGCTTCTTAAGTTAGAAAACTTTGGGTCATCTTTGACAGCTTTCTCTTCTCCTATACTTGACATATGACTACGTCCCATATTTTGTTGATCCTACTTCGTACATCTCTCTAGTCCTTGCACTCACTGCCATTATGAAGGTTCAGAGTCCCATCAACTCAGTCTTCCAATTGTGTGATATTTGTTCTTCTCTCATGCCTTTCTTATCCCTCTCTAATTCCTGATTAATACGCTGAGCAGACTTATTAAGAATACATGTCATATTAGGTCACTTCCTTTCTGGAGTTCTAATTTTGAGGCATGGATGATGATTCTCCTATATCAATACAACTAACCACAGAGTTGGTGCTTAACATCGTTATATAGTTAACATTAACTTTTATCTAATTAAGAGTTATTAATTCACTACTAATTAACACCATATACTTTACACGATCATACTTCTATACAAATATATGGAAGAAAATTGTGGACAAGAACACCATAAATAAATAGTGGCTCGATGAGGGGAAGCAATATTTTCAGTATCATAAACCTAATAGATCTGAGTTTTATTGCCAAAGGGAATGAATTAGCAGATAAGAGGCTACAGTTATAGTCACCATCAATTGAAAGTATGTAAACTGTTGGTAGATATTTCCTAACAAATCTGAAATGTTTACACTTCGATACAATCCCAAAATCTCTTTTGAAAGACACATATAAAATGGCTAATTTTTAACTTTGAAGTTTTTTCTATATCTTGTACCTTAAGCGATTTTATTAAAGAAAAATTTGACTATGTCAGTTTAAGACAAATATGAATTCTCTAATATATGTTTACAATTGTAAGGAGACATAGATCCTCATGAGCATCATCTATATAGTCGGAGTCATCACTGTAAAACTTAACATCTGAAACCCGTTGAGTGGAAAAATCACATTCCTTCCCCATGAATTGTTCGATATTTATAGACTTGTTTATAGAGTTAGTTTTTTTTTATTTATTTATTTTTTCCCCCCAAAGCCCCAGTAGATAGTTGTATGTCATAGCTGCACATCCTTCTAGTTGCTGTATGTGGGACGCGGCCTCAGCATGGCCAGAGAAGCAGCACGTCGGTGCGAGCCCGGGATCCGAACCCGGGTCGCCAGCAGTGGAGCGCGCTCACTTAACCACCAAGCCACGGGGCCGGCCCTATAGAGTTAGTTTTTACCTATGCTTTCCAAAACATCTGGAGCATAGTAACATTTTGAGGATGATTTAAGAACTTATAGTTTTTCTTAATTCTTAACTAACTATTGACACCTTTGCCTTCTTCATTCTATTCACGTCCTTTGGTTTCTGTCCTTTTAGAGTAGGTAGATTTTTTTGTCTTAATGTAAATTATAATAGTGTGATTTTTATTTTATTTCAGTTCTAGAATTTCTATTTCAGTGATTCTATGATCTTTTCAAATATAGCTTAGAGTAGTTAAAATTTTATAGTTGATCATATCTTAGGATAGAATTTTCTCATCAGTGGTCCAATATTTTTAAAATATTTATTTTTAGTTTATTATATGTATGTCTGTGCAACTACAGTATTGAAAATTACCTTTAAGTTAAAATACGATTTTACATCTTTTTTGAGTAATAAAAAATCAGGAATAAAATTACCAATAGAAATCTTACTTCTAGTATTTAGTCAGTGGGATAAAACTCTGACCAAAGGAATATTAATTTTTGTTTACAAAACAGTAGTAATCCAAATTTCTAACTAATAGGAAACCAGTTTATTAGAAACTAGTTTACTTAAAATTTTAGTCTAATTGACCATTAATATATGAAACGTATAACGTATTAAATGTACATATTTTTAAAAATGACAATTTGGAATGAGTTAGCTATTAAAAGGTGAAGATAATTTAATGACTCTATTTTAACACTGACAGAGAATGGAGGGCATAGGTTTGGGAGGAGTAAAGTATATTTGTGTGACATAACTATGTCACAGGAATGTCTCTGATAGGGAGGCTGGAGATCTAAGACGTATGAGTCTTTAGAGGGAAACCCAATTTTCACATGAGAACACATTTGCACGAAAAATAGTGGTCTGTGCCAGCCAACATGATCTCTCTAGCCTCCTCACATCTGCATTATATTCATTCTCTGTATGGCAGATTTTTTAAAAATATGAATTTAAAAAATTCATTAACATTTAGTAAGCACTATATACTAGTACTGTAATAACTGCTTAACACTACATCATTTAGTCCTCTTATCCATATGAAGTAGGTATTGTTATTGTTTCCTTTATGATAAAGGAAATTGAGGCACAAAGAATTTAAGTAAATTGTCCAAACTTACAGAGCCACAAAGATTTATAGCAGGGTTTTGATCATTGGCTGACTCCAGAGTTCTCAATCTTAAAAGAAAAAAAATCTATCTACTATCTACCTATACCTAAAAATCTATCTACCTATCTATATCTATCTATCTATCTATCTATCTATCTATCTATCTATCTATCTATCTATCATCTATTTATCTATCTAATCTATCTACATATCATCTACCTATCTATTGTTGATCTATAGATCAATAGATAGATAGAAACATAGATTGTTAAATTTGTAAAAATGACAAAGTTGAGATATAAAGAATAACAATAAAACAAACATCTGTATATTCATCATCCACTTTTAGAATAGCCATACTTTGAACCTCCTGGTTCCCCCTACTCAATCTCATTACCTTTCTTTCTATATTTCTTTAAAAAAGTTATCACTGTGCTAAATGTTGTGTATAATGTATTTTTATTTTTTTAATGCTTATAACATGTTTGCATAGTCTTGAATGTTATATAAATGAAACTATATGGTATATATTTTTATGCAACTTATGTTTTTCATTGATAATAATACATGTTGATGATTATGGCAATCACTAATTCATTGTCTGCATAGTATTTCATTTTATGAATATTATATATTCATATATTCATACAACATATTGTATGATTATATAAATTATATTGTATAATCATATTTCTGTTTTTATAAACAATGAAGCCATAGATTTTACATACATTTCTCGTGGTGTGCATGGATAAAAGCATCTTTATGGTATATACCTATTAGTGATATTGTCAGGTCATAAGACATACGAATCTTTGACTTTATTCAATATTGTCAACGTTTATTTTTTTCGCTGAGAGAGAGTCACCTTGAGCTAACATCTATTGCCAATCCTCCTCTTTTTGCTTTAGGAAGATTAGCCCTGAGCCAACCTCCACGCCAGTCTTCCTCTACTTTGTATGTCGGTCACTTCCACAGCATGGCTGATGGGTGGTGTAGGTCCATGCCCAGGATCTGACCTGGCGAACCCAGGAGCCAAAGCAGAGTGCACTGAACTCAATCGCTATGCCACTGGGCTGCCCTGAGAGATTTTAATTTTTGCTAGTCTGGTGGAAGTGAAATTGATCTCAGTCATTTTTCTTTCCCCTTATTTCTATTGAATTTGAGTACCTATTAGTCTGTTTATTGCACATTATACTTTCCTTTTTCATGAAGTGCCTATTAAATTCATTTGTCCACTCTCCTTTTGATTTTTTTAAGTCTCTTTCCTGTAGACATTTAGGACTATTTTTGAAAAATATATTCTGGATACTTATTCCTTTCTTAAGTTTTATGTATTGCAAATATTTTCTCATTTTGCAGATTATCTTTTCATGTTCTTTATGAGTTTTTTTGATTAACAGAAATCGTAATTTTAATATATTCAAATTTATAAGTCTTTCCTCTATATTTTATACTTTTTGTGTAGAAAAATCTTCCTTTACCCATAAGTTCACAGCTATATTCTCAGTTTAATGGTTTTGCTTTTTGTACTTAAGTCCTTAATCCATGAAGAATTTTTATGGTGTGGGGTAGGAATCAATTTTATTTGCCCTTTATCATCTGATAATAAGTCATTATGTAATGACTTTACCTCTAGCAAAAACAACTTGGTATGATATTAAGATAACTACACCAGCATTCTTTTGGTTAGAATTTATTGTGCATGTTTTTCCACATCTTAAAAAGTCTTTGTGTATCCTTATATTGTAGGCATGTTTCAAGTAATGAACATATTTCTGATTTACCAACTACAGTCTTAAATCCTGTATTTTAACTGAGGATGTAACTCATTTATATTTATCATAATTACTGAAATATTTGATTCATGCCTACTATTTTATGATTTCCTTTTGTATTACATTTTGTATATTTTTTCCCTTCTTTGCCTTATTTTGGATTAATTGTATTATTTCCTTTTTTCTCATTTCAATATTTTTCCTCTACTAGCTTGGACATTGTAAATGGTATTTATAATATTTTAAGAAATAGAAATTTTAATGTGAATACTAATTTTAACAAAGTTTAAATATGTCTTAAAATTAATATTTTCTTTCTCTTTGGAAGAACATAGCCATGATGACTTTCCTCTCAATGTGTATACTATTCTATAATTTAGGTATTATCAGATATATCTAATATTTGCTTGGATTTGCCCACACATTTACCAGTTTCTTTGCTTATCGTTTCTTCTAGCATCTCAGAACTTCCCTCTAGGTCATTTTCCTTCTGCTTTAAGGACATCCGTTAAAATTTCACTTAGTGAGGGGTTATTGCCAGTAACTCTCTTGTTTTTTGTCTGAAAATATGTCTATTTCATCCTTGTTCCTGAAAGGCAGTTTCCTTCAGCACGCATTCTAGGTGTAGAGTTATTTTTCCTCAGCACACTCAAGACGTAGTTTTGCCATCTTCTGTCTTTCATTGTTGTTGACGAATCCGTCTTGTTGCTTCTTTACAAATCATTTTTTTTTCTCTCTGGCTACTTTCAAGATCTTCCTTTTGTTTTTGGTAATGAGCTACTTCATTCTCATGTATTTAAATGTAAATTTCTTTTTATTTATTCGAATTGAGATTCTTTGGACTCCCTGAATCTGAAGGTTCATGCTTTTTATCAGTTCTGAAACTTACCAACCATTATATTTTCATCTACCTGTTGCTACATTGTTGCTACAAATACTATATTATATATAGTATAAAAATCAACCAGAAAGAAGAAAATTTTACAAACTGTGATGGCAGAAACGATGTAGAATACAAAAGATAGGATAAAGCATAACAATTTTTGAAAGAGCTGGAGTTATGTTAATAAAATAGGAAAATCAAATAGAGAGATATTAGTCTCTAGTTTCCATAGATGTTCACGTAGGACATGATGGAAGATGTTTTTTCTGTACCTGAGCTTCATGGCTCTAATTAGTTCAATTTTTATTTGATGAAACTATATCCAAGCTTTAGCCTCCTCAAAAGATTGTTTCCTGAAAGCACCACTCAAGCCAAACACATCCTTGTCTGTGTTTTATACTTTTGAACATTTCCTTGTGTTCATAAATTGTAATATAAACTTTCCCAATATCACGGCACAGCTGTATCTGTGATTCCAGGATAGCTCAGTCTGGTCTAAAGTTGGATTTAAAATGCTATACAGACATTCAGATAAAGAATGGACTATATTTTCATTTTTATACATCATTATTGCATAGAAAACATCCACACACACAAACCTGTTTTTTTCCTAAATGGGTCTTTAGTATAGTATGTATTTACTTACATCTGCAAATCTGTGAGTACACATGTATTTAGTTACACTCTTTGAAGACTCAAGATTTATACATTTATATTAACTTAAAAGCACAGTTCACACATTATTAATATTGTGATAGCAGCTGAGTAGAAATAAAACATTTAAAAATGTATGTACCAAAGTGTGTTGTCAAAGGTGTTATCTCTTTCAGATCCCCCTTCAGGAAAAGAAAAGACAAGGGGATTCAGACAAAAGCACAACACTGCTTTTTACTACATAGATTTTAAGGTTTTTCTTCTTTTTCTTTTACATTCATTGTTATACTTAAGGCTTGATGTTTTATTGGCTAGATATCAAATAATAAATTATTATTAATATGGGAAATATGCAGACTCATTACAAATCTTTGGAAATGTTTATAGATAATCCCTTTCTTGATATGTCATTATGCACAAAGGTGGTTTATTGGCATTATAAGTGAATTAGCTCAGAGTACACATCTGCAATTCAGACAAATTAAAACATTTCAAACAGAAATATAGATTAGTTAGTTCCATTTTAAGGAAAATGATGTTTGAGTTCTTTTTTGAATTCTTGTGCCTTATCTTAGAGGCACAGATTTGTTTTCTGATTTAATTCTTTTGGGATAGAATATCTCATCATCTTATTACATATTTATACTGTAAATTTCCACTCATAATTATCTGCTGAGTTAACATTTTAAAAGAAATCTTTTTTAAGGATACACATGTAAAATATGAGAAAAATTTTTTATAAAACATATATTTGAAAATTTTTTAAAAGAACGTGCCTTTAACAACTTGTATTTCAAACTTGCCATTGCTACTGGCTTCAAATCTGCTCTTGCTTCAATTATTTGTAGAACCCAAAGGTACATCCAAGAGAATCAGCTTAGTTTTTGGAAACTGAGAAGACAAAGGCAGAGCAAATATAGAAGAAAAAAAAGAAGTGCATAGAAAAATATTGCCTTCATGAATTCTTTCTTTTTTTTTCCAGGAGGGGGCACTTTATATATTTTGAACACTTGATTCCTTCATTCATTTATTCACTCCATAATTCAGAAATATTTATTTTTATTTTCTATATATCATACCCTATTAAAAGTGTAGGTAGATATTGGTTCTTACCATAAGGAAGAGTAGTGGCAGATAAGTTACCACTGCTGAACTCAATGCTTTACATTTAGTGACTGCCCATTTTATTTCTGTGTGGTCTGACATCTAGACCAAATCACTCGTTTCTAATTAAGAAAAGCTACCAGCATCTATTTTACCCTCTCTTAGTCCAAGTATTTCTTTCATTTGTTTGAGAATCCTGCATTGTGTCAAAGAAAAATTGCACCCGCTGGAGTTAAACAGGCACAGAAGACTTTATTCAAGACTATTGCAATAGGGGAGAGAAACTGAACTCAACTCCATGGCAATGACAGGCAGGACCATTCTAACCCCTGGAGAGTTTTAAGCACTGGGGTGAGCTAGTGGAAAAGTACTGGAGGACAGTAGGGTGAGGTTGGTCAACGTGATTGGGCTATCAGTGTTTGCTAACTCGCATGTATTGAAGAAGTTAAGCTTCTGTCCTCCCACAGAGACTGGGAGATAAGGACCCTATCTTTCTTGCTGCTTTCCTTTTCATTTTATTTCATAATTACATTTCAAAGGGATGTTTCCCAGGTCCTTGAGAAAGGTATTCCTGGGTTGTAAAACTGGCAGGGATCTGGGAGAATATTTATTCGGAAAGGGGCAAAGAAAGAATTAACAATTACAAATTTTCTAAAGTCAATGGTCTAATAAAAGGGAGGTCAGGAAGCCATAGTCAGGAAGAAATCTGTCTTAAGTTTAGTCAAGCTGAGGAGAACATTAAGGCCATCTTGTCAATTGTACCGAATTAAACCATGAACACAATTAATAGTATTATTCACAATGCAGCTAAAAACGAAGGCCTGAATTCAAGTTGGCCAAGAACTGAGTTCAAAAATCAATGAATTAGCTTTAATCTGGAAAACTAAGTTGCCCTACGAATAAGATACTTGCTTAATATGTACATATTGATCGGAAAATAAAGCAAAAAGGACGTTTTAGAGAATCTTTCAAAGATTCGAATTTCATTAGGAAAGGTGAAACTAACCCCCAACCCTCATCAAGTCCCTCCATTTCTAGTTCTGCTGATGCACACCAAAGGGGTCTGTGCTTTTCCAGTGTTTTACTTTCTTTGCTTGTAATAAAGGAGATTTCCCATTGCCTTCTATTCAGCAACTTTATTGCCTAGAATCCAGTCTTTACGTGCTGTGCTGGCAGTTAAATTTAATTAATCCCTGGAGGAATTCTGTGTTTCATTGTGTATCAGCTACCACGTAGAACCACGTTGTCTGGTTAAAGTAACACTGAGATGTGTGAGTTAAAGTTAGTATGATTGGTGGATTTGCACATTCTTTGTTTTGAGATTGTCAACTCTCTCCCTGTTGGTGTGCAGTAGATATATTTTGTTTTAGCATTTCCTTGAAATGCTAATTCCAATCATTAGAGATAAATGTTTCTGCCTATGTTGGAAAAAATGTTTAAAATAAGCCTTTCCTAAATCATTTTATAAGAGAAGAATTGATCAAGTAGTAAACCATCAAGTTCTTGTTATTAAATTGCTTTTACTTCAACTATCTTTGTGTGTCTGTGTGTATTTCTGGCAAAATAGAAAATTACCTCAAAGAAGATAAGTATGGACACCTAAAATTAGCTGTGCTCTGATATCCAGATCAAATAGATTTCACATTTTCTTAAGATAAACTGAAAATCCCTTGATGTTTGCTCACCTCCAGTTATAACTCTGACAGTATTCTATAGCACTTAACATTCTTACAAGTTTTATATTTAGTATATGAGTTAAGTGATTGGAATTGCAAAAAGTTTTCTTCTCCTCTAATTTTTTATGACACATTTAATTTTAAAAGTCCTCTTTGTTTTGAAAATGAGAATTCATTTAGAATTATTCCTGCTATTTTAGAAATCAGTTCAAATAAGCATGGCATTATTTTTATTATGCTTGGAAAAAAGAGAATCTATACTTCCTTTTAGATTTACTTCCCGTGGTAGAAATGGACTGGGTTGGTACGTTGCATTTTGATTCAATTTTAAAAATCCTTGATATATATTACTGCTGTAGGCAAAGGTATATGAAACATCAAGTGGCCAAAGAAACTGATAAAGCAATTATTTTTATTTTCTTAAAAATAATATTTCTTCCAAACAAATAGCATTTTTTTTCTAATAACATCACTGGAATGAAAGATTCTTAATAGATATATAGTCTCCCTTGCTGTCACTAAAATTGTCTCCCAAGGAAATATATTTTATGATTTTAGTCTTATATTAAATACTTAAGGTTTTTTTCTTTAATAACCCCACTAAACTCTCAAGGAAATTGACATAAATGCAGAGCTAATGTTTTAAAGGACAAAATGTGAAAAGACTACAAGGACTTGGTGTTCTCATGGAGCCTCAGAGAGTCATCACTCTTGTGTGTCATGCATTTTATCGTCTGCAGGAAAGCAGGGACCTTGATTTGAAGGACATTCTCTGACTCTTTAATAGATGTTGACCATTCGGGGCCGTGAAAGAATTGAACAAATTTTCGATACTATTTTTTCCCTTTATTTGTCTCAATTATGATGCAACATTTCCTGTCTCTAGTGAGTCAAATTTCCCCAATGACATAGTTTCAGAGATTTTTCTAGATTATTATAATTTGATGATTTGTTTCCTTCTGCTACTATTGGTCCGCTGAAGTGCAGGTGCTCACGGAGTGAGACACTCTAGCCAGCGTTCTGCTGAAAATTCGTCCGCATAACGTAGGGATGCAAATGTCGCAGAGGACTGTCTTCATGGCAGGTGCTATTTCCAGGTTGAAAAGTAGATCAGTGTCATCTGCCTCAACATCCTGGAGAAGTGGAGCAACTTTGCTGAAATTAAGAAAAAGCAACTTTGTTGAGTGATTAAGAAATAAGGAAAATCAGTGTTTATAATAGCTTCTTCAATCCGAGGAATTGCTCACTACACTAACATTTAATTTCTATGATACGTTTTATCCACCAATGTTGATGTGCTTTTTGGAACTTCAGTCACATGCAGAATATGCACTTTCTAAAAAAAGTTAATCATATTTTTATCTCAACTTCTGCTTATAGACTAAGCTTCAGGTTGACTTTTTGAACAAATATGTAATTAATAAAATTGGCATAAAAAAATGAACCACATTAACATTTCTTATAGCTATGAAATTGTTAATTTTGATAATCATTATTAAATAACATTCAAATAGCTAAAAAAATAAAACCTCTCACATTTTAATTTATGTTAGTTTTGATCCATTTTCCTATACGTGTTATATTTTACACAATACTTTAAAACTTCTTGGCTTTCTTCTTGTCTTATAATTTATGGTGTATAATACATCCTATGCTTCATTTGCATATCACATCTTCACATTATTGAACATATTTGAATCTGCAGGTTTCAAAATTAGCATCTGTTTCCCATTAACCACTTTCATTTGCTCAGGTGTTGGTGATGTAATTATAGTCAGGTGCACAAGTCTGGCTTCCTGTATTCTTATCAGTACAGCATCACATTATTATCGCTTTTACAATTTGGCTCTAATTGCATTTTCTATGTAAAATTTCTATAGGACTACTTATTGCATTAGTATTATTATATACACTACAATTTGCAAAAATATGTTGGTGTTTTAAAAGAAAAAGTGATGATAACAATTCCTTCTCAAGAAAAAAAACATAATTTTCTTTCTATTTCTGAATCTGTAACCTTCATCCTTGGTATACTTTACTGAAAGAAAAAAATGTTATTTATTTATAGCTTTCTATGTGATTTAATGAAAGTACTCTTGTGGTTCTTAAGATGATTGTTATAAGTTGTTTTCTCGAGAGAAACCCTTGCTCATTTTCATGTTGATGAATAAATTTTCTTTTTATCTCGATTAGTTATATCTCCATCTCTCCGTCCCTCCATCCATCTATCCACCCATGTGCAACATGTTTGAGAACTGAGGATCACTTGCTTATACTTCCTCATTTGTACACATATCGATTCCTTGGCTTGAGTATCTGACATTATAAATGATTCTTAGAAAATACATTTCCTTATTAACTGATTCCCACTACACACTTGTCCTGAAAAGTTTTCAGGTGCATCCTCACTCAAGAGTAATGTCTTCTGAGTCTCATTTTCTATCAGGGTGCTGGAATAATGCCAGTCTGGGTTACTTCTTTGTCAGTCGTTGGTATCTACTTCATCATTCTTTTCCTTTCTTTGGAGCAGGACTTGGAGAATGGAAATAGATTCACCATTTTGTGTTTCTGAAACATTTGTAGTTTTTTTTTATTTAGAATCTGACTTCATATTTTTATGTTTTATATGAGGAAAAACAAGCCAAAGCAATTCTCCCAATTAGAAGAATATCTCTTTTCTTTGATTTGCTCAATTTGGCTTTTTCTTTTCTTTAAATTTCCTTTTCTTTTTCGAGAATTCACTTAAATAATTTCTACACTATTATATGCTATATTCATAAATATATACTATCATATCATATTGATAATTTTAAAGATTGCTTATCTTACATAAATGCAATAAATTCTCAGTTTTTTCAGAGAAGCAGAAAGATTTTTTAAATCTCCAGCAGGCAATTCCAGCAGAAAAATAATTATTAAATTTTTGGTATTGCCTTTCTTTTTCAGATGCATGGGGTTAATAGACCCTTATGAACATATGCCACAAGTACAATTTTCAGTTTAGCTCTATTTTTTGATACTAGGAAGCATTTTCTCATTATTATATATTTATTAAAAATATTTATACTATTACATATTAGTAAAATTTTATCAAGAGAATGTATCATAAAGCTTTTTCTGCTTTACTAAGGATTTTTTTCTTAATTCAAATACTAATATTTTAAAATTGACTCTGAGTCAAAAGTTATAAAAATTTTAAGACTTCAGTGTATTTCAAAATATTATTTTGATAAATAGTTAAATCAATTTATACTGCTGCTTGCAGTCATTAGTTAATATGTATGGTTTTTCTTAAGTCTTTAGGACTCTGATATCATGCAAGAACTTTTTTATATTTCACATATTGTTTTCATTTGTTTTATAATTACTCCTATTTTTCACATTTATCTTTTTTATCTCTAAGTCTATATGAATTTAAGGATACTTTTCCCTAATTGCATTGTTCTTAGAACACAATATCTTTTTTCATAATACTATTTCAATAGTTATTGTTATATAAAAAATTTTTTATATAATTAATTTAATCTCACTTTTATTGATACTAATGTTTTTTCAATGGATTCTTTCAGGTTTTTGTGTTAGAGAGTAACTCAGAACTGAGGGATTCCTCTAGATTGAATGTCCAATGAAGGCAAATGAGATGAGAGCATAGAATGCACTTAGGTTTTCAGAAGCACTTACAAATAGAGTGGGAAGTATTAACGAGTGACTCAGAACTGATTTAAAAATCACTAGAACTTCGAGGTCAGAGAAGAACTGCAGGGCAGAAGTGTGTAGACTGATTTGGGAGATTGTTGCAATAACCAGGTGAGAGATAACAGCCTCGTGTGCTGCCAGGTAGGCCTGCCAGCACATGCTCAGGTATTGAATGAGTATAATTGCGATATAGGAAAATCAAAGGAATCTAAAACATCTCCTTGGTTTTGGGCTTGAACCACTGGCTGGATGTGGTATCATTTTCTGAAATGTGGGAGACTGGTAGAGAAATACTGTTTGGTATGTGTTCTGGGAGAGAATTCAATATTGGAGATATTAAGTTTGAGATAACTATTAAACACCCTCCTGGGGATTGTCAAAATGTATTCCATTTGCAAACCACAGTAACTTTTCCCATACTCATACTCTTTATATCTATTTGGAGTCGTAATTCATTGATCAAAATTAATAGAATAATGTTTAATAATGTTAACTGCAGTCATCTTGGGTTATTATGGAGATAAATACTAAAAATGACATTGGTTATTGATTACAGAGAGTTCCATGTTAACAGAATAAGTATTCTTCTACTTTAATAATTAAAATAAAAAAAATACTTTAAGTAAATCTTGTGGGTTATATTTATGATAACTTTTCAACATCCAATGAGACAATCATATGATTTTTATTTAGAATGATCAGTTAATTGTTCTTTTTCACTTAAAGTTTAATATAATCTATTAATTTCCTAAAAAATTTTGGGTATATAATCATATATTGCTGCATGTAATTTCCCCTTTGGATTTTACCATAAATACTTACAATAGATATTGAAGTATAATACTGTTTTTGCATGTAATAACACCACGTTTAAATAGATTTCATGAGATAATTTAAGAAACTTTCCATCTTTTTTATTATAGGAATTAATTTTTTTCTTGAACACTTGTAAGAATTCAAATGTAAAATAACTTGCATCCAGATTATCTTTTCTTAGTATTTTGATAATTTTTTATCTCTTCCTATTGCTCATATTTTCTAGTTTATTGATAGTGAGTGTTGGTAATTTTTATTTTTTCATATAATTGTGCTTTTTATTGAGGGCTTTTTAAAGCGTAAAGGTATATAAATTATGCTCTTACAATTTAAAAATGTTGAATGCATGTTTTTAAAAAATATTTGTTTTCTTAAGTTTGGCATAATGATGTCTATTTTAGTCATGTTTAAAAGAACCAGAAAGTGGATTTTGTTATTAATTTAAAATTTTCTTTAAAATATTTTATTTCCTTTCGTTTTTATAGTTTCTTACTCACTTTGCTGGTTATTTGTTTCAGTGCATTTATTTTTTCCCAAATTCTGAAACTAAAAAGTTAATTAAATTAATTTTAATTTTAGTAATTTTGGCATATTAATGCTATCACTTAACCTCTAAATATGACTTTGGCCCAATTTGATTGTGTAAGTTTCCACAGCTTGCTATTTTCAAAGTATACTGATTTAAGCTTTTAAAATTTTCATCATTATTCAAAAGCTCTTTAAGAAATTATTCTAAAATGTTGAAATGATTGTGAGTTTCTTGTTTATATTTGTGTTGTTAATTTTTATTGTGCTGTGAGCATTGAATGTAGGCTTTAGAATTTCCTGTTTTTGATTTTGTCTTTTTATGACTGAGAACATGACCAATTTTTATGAATATTAGTCAATATTTCAAAGATATTTTTCTATTTTTGTATGTAACATTTTATTAATTATTGCTTTTCCATTTAACTCTTCCTTGTTCTTAATGTTTGTTCTACATATTGTACTACAACTTGATAATCAATTTTAATATTTTTCTTTATTATTTTGTCTAACAATTTATCCTTAGATTTCTAATCATTTTTGCCTAAAGGATGTCATTCTGTTTTTCTGTATTTAAGTTTACAGATTTTCCTTTTATTGCTTCACAATTGATAGAATATGATTTACTCTGCTTTGAGTGTCTTTTGTATTCTTTCCTTCCTTCCGTCTCTTTTATCTTCCTTTTCTCTCTCTCTGAATATTACTACTGATTTGAAGATTTACTCAATATTTTCAAACCATTAATTTTTTCGAGCCATCAATTATATTTTTAACTATCAAAATTTTTCCAAATGTGTCCAGTGAAAGGCACTTCAACCTAGCTCCAAGGTCCTTTCTTTATAATGCCCTCAATAGAATTCTTTATAAATTTATGGACTTTTCATAACTGTATTAGTATCAGAGGGGTTTTGACTTGTAATGTTCACAAAGACATGAACTAGGACAACTGAAATGTCTCCAAACTTTTACTCACAGACATAGATAATTAAATTTTTTGGATCTTCTCAATTTTGGATTGATCTCATGATGTTTTTTCATTCATTGTTCAGTCTTTCTTTAGTAATTGAACATTGATTTCCTCCCCTGTTCTAAGTACTTCAATCAGTGTCTAGCCTTTTGATTTTTTAATCAACTTAGATTTTTAGAATATTTTTAAATTTACAGAAAAACTGTGAAGATAGTACAGAGTTCCCATAATCCCTACACCCAGTTTCCCCTATTAGTAACAACTCACATTAATACAGTGTATTAGTTACAATTAACAAACCAATATTGATGCTATAATTAAGTGCATATTTTATTCAGATTTCCTTAGTTTTTATGCAATGTTCCTTTTCTGGGTCAGGATCTCATCCAGGATACTGCATTACCTGTAGTCATTATGTCTTCTTAGATTCCTCTTGGCTGTGTCAATTCCTCAGACTTTCCTTGATTCTCACATTGACAGTTTTGAGGAGTCTTGGTCAGGTATTTTGTAAAATGTCCCTCTTGAGATTTGTCTGATGTTTTCCTCATGTTTGGATTGAAGTTATGGGTTTTGGGGGGCAAGACCATAAAGACAAAATGTCATTTTTATCACATTTTATCAAGGGTACATATTATCAGCATGACTTATCAGTTATCCTTGTTAATGCTGACCTTCGTCACTTGGCTGAGGTAGCATTTGTCAGGTTCCTCCACTGTAAAGGTATTCACTACCCCCCACCCCAGCTCCATGTCACTGAGGCACAGCCGCCATTTAAGAAGTGAGGAATTATGCTCAACCTCCTTGAGGGTGAACTATCTACATGAATTATTTGGAATTCTCTGCATGGGTGATTTGTCTCTTCTCCATTTATGTATTTATTCATCATTTGTTTATATCAGTATGAGCTTATATTGAATTTGTTAATTTTATTGTTCACATTGTTCCAGCTTTGGCCATTGAGGGCACTTTCAGTGGACCCCTGTGTCTGTGTGACTAACCCTCATCAATGTGTTTGTGTGTGTTTGCATATATGTGTTTTGAAAACTTCCTTATTTTATGGCATGACAAGATGCTCCAGGCTCATCCTGTATATTTCTTGCCCTAGTCCTAGAATCAACTATTTCTCCAAGGAATCCTAGTGCCTTTTATTGGTTTAGGCTTATTGTTAATGAGCAAATGGATTCATCCCTTAATTTTATGCATTTTCTGTGTAACGTTTGCAGTATATGACCTGATCTGCTCTCCCTGATATTCTTTTCAGTGGGGGCTTTTGTTGTCAATTCCAGGACACACCAATGTCTCCCAGGAACATACAAGAAACCTCATAACCACAAAAGGTTCTTCTCCTGAAAAGCAGAGGGCCTGAAAATTCACGGGGAGACAAAAATATCCAGCCCCAGGAGAAGATGGATTCAGATTTGGCACAAAATGTATTGAGAAATGGGGTAAATGTATTCCTTTTAAGATGAGTATAAAGAAAATGAGATTTTGGTTTAAGAGCACTGTAAAAGAGAGAGCCCTTGGATAAAGAAAGGATGGTGACTAAGGGAGTTCAACATTCTAGAGGTGTGGGCCTTTCCTTGTGTTCATAAAATTAGGGCAGCGGTGCAGATGATAACTTAACAGTAATATTTTAATGAATACTGCATAATGATAGATGTGGAAGAAGATACTTTGGATAAAATATATCAGGGAAAAGCAAAATGAATTATGCAGAAGCATACTCTAAAGGAACACATTAATTATTCTTATCAAGGTGTCCAGAAGGAAACATGTTTCAGAAATATCCCGTGCTAACATTGTTTGTAAAAGAAAAGTTTACAAAGTCTATTAGGCTGATAAATACAAACGCTGTCAAAGACAATGGAGGGATACTATACTTAGTACATATAGGTACACTATAAAATGTATTTGCAGACTATTGATATGTTTTGAGAATTTATATATAGTGTTAATAATATTATAAATAATGACTGTTGTTTATATCATAATATTTTTGTGAGAAATATATGATATAATGGATTTAAATGCTGGGCCTATGGTAAACACTCAATAAATTTTAGCCATTATGATTTTTATTTTTAGTATCAATAGCAGTAAAATTAGTATTTGTAAAACAAACAGGTAATTCTGACCCTTCCCATCTAATAGAAAATGAAAAGTTTAGTTTTAAACCAAAAATTTGTTGTTAGATTATAAGTGGTTCACTAGGGACTAACTTTCATATGTGTGTTTTGTAAATGAAGGGATTATATTTTTTCATTTTTTTAAAGTGAGTTGTAATGGATTGTCTAAAATGATGGTGGCGTTGGTTACTCAGGGCTAGATAATTGGAGGAACTCACAGGACTCCACTGAATACACTAAGGTAAGACTTTCATAAAAATGAATGATATGGCAAAGGAGAAAGAAATCACAGGCAAGCATCAAGCACCCTAGAAACTTCCAAGTGTATCTCTCCAGTTCCTTCCTTGGTCACACAGGATGCACTTTGTCTCTGGATTGTGAGCCATGGAGATATATGTGAGGAATCTTGGTTTCAGGATAGCTTGGGCAA
This sequence comes from Ceratotherium simum simum, assembly GCF_057802395.1. Taxonomy (NCBI): domain Eukaryota; kingdom Metazoa; phylum Chordata; class Mammalia; order Perissodactyla; family Rhinocerotidae; genus Ceratotherium; species Ceratotherium simum. The sequence continues at coordinate 42,439,325 of NC_141926.1, read as the reverse complement.
AAGTTTCCAGCAGGGTCTTTTATATCCCATGGGTCATGCAGTCACACCAGCTTGTGCAGCAGGTTTAACTGAGTGTAGACTATCTGTAGATTCCTAAACAATGTAGACCAGTTAGACCACAAACTTCCAGAGGAGTTTCAAACTTTAGCAGCACCCTATAAATTACTAGTTAGCACATTTCATCCTTATTTTACCTAAGATCAGGGGTCCTTGGAATAAAGCAAAGACAGTCCAAAATCCAACTGTCTGAGAATTCTACCATATGCAATGGTTGTTAGCAATTCCTTCTCTCCCTGCATGTGTGTGCCTCTTTCCCGTCAAGAGGACTGCCTTCCCTCCACTCTATTCTGAGCTGGGCTTTTGACTTGCTTTGGCAAATAAAATCTGGTGGAAGTGACACTGTGTATTTCAGTTAAGAGACCTAGTGGTTTCTGCTTTTGCTTACTTGCTTCTTTGAGCTTCCATGTAGAGAAGTCTAGGCAAACCTCTTAGAGAAAGAGGCGCTGCAGAATGAGAGAGAACATAGTGGGACAACATGGAGAAAAACCCAAGAACCCATGCTGATGACCAACATCAAGGCCTAGGCATATGAATCAGGCCTTGAACCCTCAGTCTCTGAGTGGACCATGCAAGCCACTACAGGCAGAGTGGGGAGAAGCTGTCCATTCTGAGGCCTGCCCTAGCTCTTTACCCACAAACCTGGGAGCAAGAAGATTGTGGTTGTTAAAGTAAGCAAGTATTGAAGCGATTTGTTAGGCAGCAAAACCTAAGGGAAATCTAGTGCATTAAGACGTAATTGTGTCAATTTATAATTTTGAATATTAATTGTGCCAAAACTTAACTAGACAATAACTACACTTTTTAGAAAGAGACTTTATAGATCATCTAGTGCCTGTATTAGTATTTAAATATTAAATTAAGTATTTACAAATGAAATTTTAGTATTTAAATGAGAATTCTAGATTTTCAAATTAAGGAGAATCTTGCCTTTACCTTTAGAAATATCTTTAGAAAACAATCATTGGTGATCATTACTTTTTTAAATAGACTTTATTTTTATAAATCAATTTTATTGATTTCATCTCTTATTTTTACTATTTCTTTTCTTCTACTTATTTTGGATTTAAGTTGCTCTTCTTTTTCCAGTTTCCTAAGGTGGAAACAGAGTATTGATTTCACATCTTTCTTCTTTTTTAATATATGCAGTCAATGCTATAAATTTCTCTCTAAATGTTGCTTTCACTGGATCCCACAAATTTTGATGTTGTGTTTTTTATTTTCATTTAATTCAAAATATTTTTAAATTTCTCTTGAAATCTTTGACTCGTGTTATTTAGAAGTATGTTGTTTATAATCTCTGTGTATTTTGTAATTTTCCATCTATCCTTCTGTAATTGATTTCTAGTTTAATTTCATTGTGGTCTGACCACAGACATTGTATGACTTTTATCTTTCTAAATTTGTTGAAGTATGTTTTACAGCCCAGAATGTGATCTATCTTGGTGACTCCTCCATAAGCTTGAGAAGAATGTATGTTCTGCTGTTGTTGCACGAAGCAGTCTAGGGATAACAATTATATCAAGTTGATTCCTGGTGTGGCTGAGTTCAACTACGCCCTTACTGTTTTATCTCCTGGATTTGTCCATTTCTGATAGAGGAGTGTTGAAGTTCCAAATAATGGTAGTGGATTTATCTATTTCTCCTTGCAGTTCTGTCAGTTTTTGCCTCATAAAGTTTGACGCTCTGTTGTTAAATCCATACGCTTTAAGGATTGTTATGTTCTCTTGGAGAATGACCTCTTTATCATTATGTTTTGCTGTTCTTTATACCTGACGAAATCTTCTCTGTCTGAATTTAATACAGCTACTCCTTCTCTCTTTTGATTAGTGTTACATTGGTATATTTTTCTCCAACCATTTGCTTTTAATTTACATAGTCATGAGCCTTATAATGACGTTTTGGTCAAGGACAAACTGTGTATACAATGGTGGTCCCATAAGATTAGTATCATATAGCTTGGGTGTGTAGTAGGCTGTACCATCTAGGTTTGCATAAGTGCACTCTATGATGTGTGCACAATGATGAAATCACCTAATGACACGTTTCTCAGAATGTCATTAAGTGACATCTGACTATATATGTCTTTGTATTTAAAGTGGCTTTCTCATAGACAACATATGGTTGGTTCATGTTTTTTGCTCCACTCTGAAAATTTCTGTCTTTTAATTGGTTTGTTTAGACCGTTGATGTTCAAAGTGATTATTGATATAGTCAGATTAATATCTGCCATGTTTGTTACTGTTTTCTGTCTGTTGCCCTGGTTTTTTGTTCCGTTTCTCAGAATGTCATTAAGTGACACCTGACTATATATGTCTTTGTATTTAAAGTGGCTTTCTCACAGACAACATATGGTTGGTTCGTGTTTTTTGATCCACTCTGAAAATTTCTGACGTTTAATTGGTTTGTTTAGACCACTGATGTTCAAAGTGTTTATTGATATAGTCGGATTAATATCTGCCATGTTTGTTACTGTTTTCTGTCTGTTGCCCTGGTTTTTTGTTCCTACTGTTGTCTTCCATTCTTTTATCTTCCTTTTGTGGTTTTATTAAGCATTTTATGATTCCATTTTCTCTCCGTTCTTAGCATATTAGTTACACTCTTTAAAAAAATTTTTTCAGTGGTTGCCTCAGAGTTTGCAATATACATTTACAGCTAATCCAAATCCATTTTCAAATGACACTATACCACATCACAGGTAGTGTGTGTACCTTATAATAACAAAATATTCCTAATTCCTGGCTCCCATTCCTTGTGTTACTGCTATCACTTATTTCACTTATATATAAGCATACATAAATGTATATGTAATATATACATAATCAAATACATTGTTGGTATTATTATTTTAAGCAAACTGTTATCTGTTAGATCAATTAAGAATAAGAAAAATAAAAGTTTGTATTTTACCTCCACTTATTTCTTCTTCAGTGCTCTTCCTTTCTTTATGTACATCTGAGTTTCTGACCTATATCATTCTCCTTCTCTCTAACAACTTCTTTTAAACGTTTCTTGCAAGGCAGGTCTACTGGCAACAAATTCTCTCAACGTTTGTTTGTCTGAGAAAGTCTTTATTTCTCCTTCACTTTTCAAAGATAATTTCCCAGGATACAGAATTCTAGGTAGGTTTTTTTTTTTTTCTCTCAACATTAAATATTTCACTCCACTCTTTTCTTGCTTGCATCATTTCAGAGGAGAAGTAGGATGTAATCCTTATCTTTGATCCTCTATAGGTAAGGTCTTGCTTCTTTCAAGATTTCTAATCTTTGATTATCTTCGGTTTGCATGTGATATACACAGATGTAGCTCTTTTTTGGTGTTTACCTTGCTTAGTGCTTTCTGAGCTTCCTGGAACTGTGGTTTGGTGGCTGACATTAGTTGGGGGAAATTCTTCATTATTGTTGTCTCAAATATTTCTTCTATTGCTTTATCCCTTTCATCTCCTTCTGGTATTTCCATATCGTGTATGTTACACCTTTTGTCGTTGTCCCACTGTCTTCAGATATTTTCTTCTGTTTCTTTCAGTCTGTGTTCTCTTTGCCTTTTCAGTTTGGAAGTTTCTATTGACATATCCTCAAGCTCAGAGATTCTTTTCTCAGCCATGTCCAGTCTACTAATGAACATAACAAAGGCATTTTTTAGTTTTGTTACAGTGTTTTTGATCTCTAGTATTTCTTTTTGGTTCTTTCTTAGAATTTCCATCTCTGCTTACATTGCCTATCTGTTCTTACATGCTGTCTACTTTATCCTTTAAAGCTCTTACCATCTTCATCATAGTTGTTTTAAGTTCCTAGTCTGATAATATCGACATCTCCACCATGTCTGGTTCTGATGTTTGCTCTTCTCTTTAAATTGTCTTTTTTTTGTTGTTTGTTTTTCTGAGGAAGATTCGCCCTGAGCTAACATCTGTAAAGTCTTCCTTTATTTTGTATGTGGAACACCACCACAGCATGGCTGACAAGCGGTGTAGCTCAGAGTCCAGGATCTGAACCTGCAAACCCAGGCCACCGAAGCGAAGTACAGTGAACTTAACCAGTATGCCATGGGGCCAGGCCCTGTTTAACTTGTTTTTTTGCCTTTTAGTATGCCTTGTAATTTTTTCTTATAGTCAGGCATGATGTACCGGGTAAAAGATACTGTTGTAAATAGTCCTTTAGTAATGTGGTGGGGAGGTGTGGAGGGAGGGGAAGCATCGTCCAGTCCTTTGATAGGGACTCTGATTAGTGTTTTAGTCAGTCCAAGCCTCTGGACTGTGAAGTCCTCAAGTGCTTCTCGATTTTTTCCCCTCTTTAGGTGGGAAAGGGAGGTTAGAGGGAGCTGGGGCTGGTTATTTTCCTGCCTTAGGTCAGTTAGTCTGTGATAAATCCCAATAGCTTAGTCTCTGGTAAACTAGTTTCCATGAGGGTAAGCCTTGTTAAGAAGAACAGAATGCTTTGCAGCACTTCAAAATGATTCTTTTTCCCCTCTCCCTAGCAGAAACATAAGGGGACTTTTCTCTGATAGTCACTGTAAGTATCTGTTCCAACTCCTGGAGGTAAAATTCACAACAGTGTGAGGGCCTCCTGTGACTCGGTCTCTTTGGAGTTTTTCTCTCTCCAACTTGTCCACACTAAACCTCCAGCAATTCGTCAGTTATAGTTCAGGTTTTGCTACCTGAATGCTGGTTCCAGTGGCGATTTCTGCTTGGGGGTTTCTGCTCTGGTTCTCATTCTCTAAATCTGCCTTTCTGTCTCTCCAATTTTGGGGGCAGCATTTTGCCCTGTGACCTCACTTCTTTGGCAGATCTAAGAAGAGTTGTTGATTTTTCAGTTTGTTCAGCTTTTTATTTGTTATTAGGTTGGAGTTGCCTCACATACCGGATTGGAAACTGTTGATTGTTGCATTTTTTAAAAAAATGCTTAGATAGAAAATGTTTAGATATCTTGGAATTTTACAAATATTAGTTTGAAATTGGAGTTTAATTCTTGTAATGGTGTTTTAATTTAAATCTTATCATTTCACACATTTATTATCACTGATTTATGTATTACTTATAAACTTTTCTGCTCTTCTTAAAATTTCTAATGCATACTTCTCTGCCTTTCACGTACCTTGTTCCAATATGGTATATGTAAGTCAGCACTGTATTCTTAGCACATTTTTGTATAGATAAGTATAGATGAGTTTTTAAATAATTGACTAGTGAGTTTCTCAAATAAGAATGATTTATCCTCTTCCATGTATTTATTTATAAATACAGAATTATTTTTCTCATGAAATTGTAGCAAAAGTAGAGTTAATTTAATGAAGGTTGTCATCATTCACAGACCCTTCCTGAGGGACAGTTTCACCTTCCCGCCCTGATGGCCCAGACCCGACAGGGGCGTGGCAGGAGTAGAGCCCCAGCTGCCCTCTGATGGACACACACAAATAAGTCTCTCTGTTACTGTAGCCACTGTAAACGGTAGTTTCTGTTCCCACAGCGCAACTCAGCCTCTGCTGACTAAGATGTGTGGATATGTATGGAAGATTGTTCTCACAAACTCAATTTAGACTATGTAGGTTTGTTTCAAAGGTGAAACTTATCAGATTCAGATCACTGCATTTGTTTGTTTTCATGAAACTACTGAAATTTCCATGGAAGCATGTGAATACCAAGTTATGAAGAACTTGCTACGTTAGTTATTTCACAGTTAAAAGAAAATGACCAGATAGGTTAATATAAAGTGGATTAAAGAATAATTCTGTTTTTCCTTATGGGAAAAGTAAAACAGCTCTAGAAGGAAAAAATGTAGAAGTATTAAAAGTTTCCAAGTAACACGGGCAATAAAGCTGGATGAAATGTCTTTCAAACACACATGTGCACACACACAGACACACAAATTATCTTATCTCATGATTTTGGAATTTTAATTTAATGATGAGAGTATTGTCTATGAATGGAAACAGATTTCAGAAAGAGAACTTAATCTTACATTATCTTAGATGCTTTAAAAAAGACATCACTTGGTTTATATCTATTTTGTTTGCCACTGAGACACTCACTAAGTGTATATTAAATTTTCACAAAATATTAGCATGCACAATGGACTTTGAAGTCTAGTTTTGGTTTGAAACGATTTCTGTGTCTGCTGTTCCTAGTGCTTCCTTGTTTATTGTTGCTGGATTCTTACACTCCTTCCATAAGAACAAAATATTATAGATATAACAATACAAAATATTTCCGCTTCTACAGTGCTAGTTTATGGTGAGAGTATTTTGAGGCAAATAAAGCCTGATTACAATTCAATAAATGAAACTACCAAGTCAATATAAAAGCTCCATGACAACTGGAATTTTTGTGCTATAATGGTTTTTTTCCACGTTGTTCAAAGCAGAAACAACCTAATAGCTCCTCTCCTATAGCTGAATAAGCAGTTATGTGCTTATTCTAATGTTTTAAATGTCTCTGAAGGCTCCATCTTTAGACAAAGTTTAAATAGTGTATAAGAAACACTAACCAAGATAAAATATATAATATGGTTTACTCTCCTGAGGCATAAACTGGGCAAACACACACTGTGCAAAAATAATACATACATTTCTTTTAAAAACAATACGATAGTCCATATACCCAGAGTCTTTGAATCGGAAGAGGCATATGCCCACTGGGATGTTTAATTTGCGTACCACTGGCCAAGGGCAGCACAGGTGCTGAGGGTGATTTCTGGATGAAGGTGCCACGCGTGAAATGACAAAAGTCGACTCTTTGCATGTCTACCTCCCTGCTGCTGGTAACTAAGCAATACTGCTCCTTGGCTGATTTCCTAATAAACCACAGGTGGGGGGGTGTCGAGGGCGTGCCATTACAAATCGTCTGTTAGATCAAAGTGCAGAGGGGAAGCGGCAGGTGTGCAGGATTAATAGCTACATTTATCTCCCAGGCACTTAATAATTGCTTCTGGGGTGGCTTCCTTGTAGCAGAGCATTTCATGGACTCCAAAAGCGTTTTGATGAAGCTTAACGTGCTCCATGCTGGCAGAGTTCTCCTGTGCTAAATTAGGGTGTGTGTTTCTTATGCTAATGAGGCACTGGTGTAGCAAACAGATACAGGGAACCACTTGTAAGTGAGTTATCATTCACGTTGCTCTTCTGCAAACAAATATTAGAGTTTGCCTTTACATTTTTAATATGTATTTGAAAATAAAACTAATATATTCATCATATTTTAATAAATATTTTCCCATATTTAATACCTACTGACACTTATCAAGTGCCTTCTGTATGCCAGCTAGATACTGATCTAGGCTTTTATATACACATAGTTCTAAGAACAATCCTTTTGTGTAGATTATTTTATAATTACAATCAATATTATCATTGGTTATGATTATAATCAAATAATGAAGAATAATAGGCTAAAATTGGTTGCCTTTTCCTTCCTGAGAGACTTAAAAGTTCAGTTAGATTGTCCTGCTAGATGAGGAAAGCCTTTTATAGTTCTAGGCAGATAGAAGATACAGAGCACAGGATGCAATTTTGGAAATTTGGGGTAGTTTTATAGTTCTATGTGCAATGACATAGTAGCAGCTGAGTTTCCCGGTGTATATTCTGATTTTGATGTAAAATTTGGACTGCCTTTGACTGTAGGTGTGTGTTTGCATGGGTTTTTGTATTTTACAAAACTAATAGAAGGCCTGGGAGAGGGAAACAGGACGGGGAAACATTGTGAGATTTTTGTGTGGTACCTGATGCTCTGGACATGCTCACAGCCCACTGCTGTGGAGACCTTGATGACCTCGAATAAATAATATGCTGTTCCTATGTTCCTTTCCAGCCTTTCCTACGAATATAGTCAGGTGATCCCCGTATTTATAATTATTTCTGGACTTCCATGTGGTTGTGTGTTTCTCAGATAATGGCTTTCTTGGCTTTGAAAATGTCACTGCATCTGTCCCATTCTAACGTCCTGAGATCAAATATTAGAACATACGGAATTGAAAATGGAAAATAATCAACATTCTATGTGTTTAGAGTTTAACATAAATATAAAACAATGTTTTCCTTTGGATCTACTCCTGTGGTTTGCAGTGATGAAATGTCACTTAATTTGTTAAAATGTATAAAAATACAAAATCTATTACAAGTTATTCAAAACATTACTTTTTCCAGTGTTTTCAAATATCTAAATAGTGTAACGCAAAGTTGGCAGTTTAATTTCTGGAAAATAAATAACTGTTGCTCCCGTGTATTCAAAAGTGTAACATTTTGATCCTCCAGCACTGTGATATATTTACTTGTATGAAAGAGTTTAATTCGTCCATATCTTTTTGCATATCTCCAAATATGTCCCCATGCTTGCTTCCCAACTGTCCAAACCCTTAAACCACAACTGTACTCCAATGAGACACGCAAGAAGATGGAGATGTGCTGGTGTCTCCGTGAATCAGTGCTTGGAGTCCAGCCATCACAGTCAGAGGACAGCGTCACCTGTTGGCGAGACAGCCAGCCCTCCATCCAATCCACCCTCCTCTTCTACAGCGGTAGGACTGTGGCTAGAGTCATGGCTAAAACTCATTTTCCAGGCTCTCTTGTAGCTAAGTGAGTCCACATGTCTAGATCTCGTCCGTAAAATGTGAGAGGAATTGATAGGAGTCATGTCTAAGACAAAGATTTTAAGATGGATATTTGCCTCCTCCATGTCCTCTCTCCTCTTTTGCTGGCTGGGTGAAGATGACAATGAGACATAGCAATTAGAGGGGAGCCACAAGGTGCAAGGAGCCTGGGTCATTGAATAGTAATATTAATGCACCTCTTGTCAGCCAGAAATAAACACCTTGGACTGTTACCTTAAAAAGGAAAGAAACATCTATTACACCTCCAGCAATATATAACTCTGAGTGTGCTTATTATATTATACAATATATAATGTTATATATTCTATTCGTTATAGTATTTTAATTTAACCTAAGTAATACAATGCCAATGTAAAATGAGGAAGCCTTCCTCAAGGCAAACACAGAGATCCAGCAGGGAAAATTAAGAACTGCAGGCCACAAATGGTGTGTGCTCAGAGCATCCTGCTGAGAAGACTGGGAGTTCCCTAGGATTCCACACTGCAGACCGCTGTGATCATCCGCTCGGTTGTCCACAGCAAGTGAATAAAGGATGGTTGCAAGTGTTTCCCATCTTTGCCAAACCTGAAGTAAATAAATTAGTGACTGTCTTGTCTGTAAAATTAAGACACCATTAAATATTAACACACAACATGCAATACGGGACAGCTTCGTCTGTAGAGATTTGGAGGCATCAGGGTTTCTTAATATGTGATGTTCCCTATGATAATGATAAGGCTACTACCTTCCCTCCCTATAATATCAGGCTTTCTTTCTTCCCTCCTTTCTGTCCCCTGAACCAAAAGTTTGAAAATGTAACATGAATCTTCTTTTCTTCTGTATAGTTTTGGAAGTTTAAAATGTAGAACTTTTTTTTAAACAAATTATCTATGGAATCTCTCAGGGACTAATACAATTTAACATACTTAATGTTTGTATGAATGTAATTCAGCCTTTGAAGATGCATGGATTACAGGTACGCTATGAGGGAAGAACTGGACTGAGTTTAGCCCATCATTCCCCATGATACCCTGGGGCTGAGAGAAGAGCTTTCTGTTTTGGTTTACTGAGAGGAAAGCTCTCAGTGGACCTTGAAGATGGGAGATGCACTGTGAAGCAGTGAGGATGAATGGGGATAATTGGAGAAGCAGAGGTGAGAGTGGCTGGCCCTGAGGGAAGGGGCGATTCCCCCATGTGTAAGGACACGGAGTTTGGTAAGCCCACATCCAGATTAGCCTGCAGTACCTGGTGGCCCGCAGGAGAGAGGTGGGAGGACTTTGGGGAGCAGCTAGCAGAGGCATGGAGGGGTCGGGACGTGAGGTTGATGCTCCCGGCCTCCACAAAGTCTACTGTGCCCCGCTCTGCACACACAGAGCAGAGCTGCCTGTCCTCAGTGGGCCCCTCGGGCGCAGGGGTGGGCATGGTAGGGGGTCTCATCCTGCACTGAATGATGAAGCTCCTTCCCTCATTTCTTTTAATACCACAAATGTTTATTTAAATTTCTAGGCCACTCTAATAGGAAGGAAAAGGGGAATAGGCTTAAAACATGCCTGACATAATAACTCACCTACCTTGAAGAGTGAGAGTTGGGAGTTATCTTTATATTGGTTTAGAAAAATTAGTGTGGAGTGAAATTTACTTCTGGCACATTTAAAAAAAGGTAGGATCTCTGAATTGATCATTCGGTTTCACCCAAAGTGACTTCTGCAGCATCAAAAGAGATCAGTGTATGCTATAAAAGTTCCACGTTGACCCTTCTTTGTTTTTACATTCTATATAGTCAATATATTTAATGATTTGGTCATATAAGATATTAACATTAGGGGAAGTAGGGTGAGGAACATAAGGAGACTTTAAACTTTTTTGCAACTTTTTTCTAGGTTTAAATTTAGCTCAAAATAAAATGTTAAAAATTAAAAGATGCAAGCGCTCATTTATCAGTCTTGGCCTGGAGCCAGTTAGTATAGCAACTTAGAAATCTCAGTGGTCCTGTATGGCATTCATCACCAAGAGTCTAGTTTTTACCTGTCACCACACACGTGTGCCCATTTACCCTTTTTGCCCTCCCCCTACCCCCTTGCCCTCTGGGAACCACCAGTCTGTTCTCTTTATCTATGTGTTTGTTTGTTTATCTTCCACATATGAGTGAAATCATATGGTATTTGTCTTTCTGTCTAACTTGCGATTCACTTAGCCTAATAACCCTCAAGGTCCATCCGTGTTGTCACAAATGGCACAATTTTGTCTTTTTTATGGCCAAATAGTATTCCATTGTGTGTGTGTGTGTGTGTGTGTGTGTGTGTGTGTTCTTTATCAGTTCTTATCACACCTTCTTTATCAGTTCATCCATTGATGGGCACTTGGGTTGCTTCAAAGTCTTGGCTATTATGAATAATGCTGCAATGAACATAGAGGTGCATGTATCTTTTTTAGTGTTTTCATATTCTTTGGATAATTATTCAGAAATGGGATAGCTGGGTCATATGGTAGTTATATTCTTAATTTTTCAAGGAATCTCCATACTGTTTTCCATACTGGCTACACCAGTTTACATTCCCACCAGAAGTTTATGAGAGTTCCCTTTTCTTCGCATCCTCTCCAACACTTGTTATTTCTTGTCTTTTTACTAATAGTCCTTCTGATGAGTGTAAGGTGATATTTCATTGTAGTTTTGATTTGCATTTCCCTAATAATTAGTAATGTTGAACATCTTTTCATGTGCCTGTTGGCCACCTGTATATCTTCTTTGGAAAAATGTCTGTTCAGATCCTCTGTTCACTTTTTGATCAGGATTATTCATTTTTTTTGTGGTTGAGTCCTTTATATATTTTGGAAGCTGAAATATAATAAGGTACACCTGAAATTTATGCAATGTTACAAACCAAAATGATCTTAATAAAATAACTAAAAAAAAAATCTCAATGGTCCTTTGTTGTTAGTGCTGTCAAGTCAATTCCAGCTCCTAGCAACCCTGTGTACAGCAGAGCAAAACCCTGCCCAGTCTTTTTGCTCCATCCTCTGCTGCTATTCATAGTGTTTTGATGGCCATTTTTTTAGGAAGTGAGTGGCCAGCTCCTTCTTCCTAGTCCATCTTAGTCTGGAAGCTCCGCTGAAACCTGTCCACCATGGGGGACCCTGTTAGTACTTGAAATCCCAGTGGCACAGCTTTCAGTATCCCAGCCACACACAGCCGCCATACTGTGACAACTGAGAAAAGATGGCGCGGTTCCCTGACCGGGAAATAAACCCGGGCCGTGGCAGTGAGAGCGCCAAATCTTAACCACTAGACCACCAGGCTGGCTGCAGTGGTCCTTATAATAAGCCATACAAATATACTAAAATATAGCTTTGTTAGGATGAACCTGAGTTATCAAGAAATGCTTTTAGTCTATGTTTATATTAGCACAAAAGTTATTATAAAAATTATTTTCAAAGGTAGGTGGGAAATACACCAAAGCAAGATCAACAAAGACTCCAGGCAAAGCAGGTGTTCGTGCATTCATCTGGCGAGCAGAGCTGTTGGTGGAGGTTTATTAAAGAAGTAGAAACATGGGCGTTAGTAAGGAAAAGTTTCAAAGGCAGGTGAGTATTGGCAGAGAACAGGGCAGAGCACACTCCTCCAGGGTGTGAATGTCAGTTGAAAGTTGTGAGGGAGATGAGACGTGCTCTAGGAGTATACAAGTGGGGAGCAGATATCAGTGTGTGATGGAAAGTGAACTAATTTGCAAGGAGAGACTTACCTGTGGTTTTTATGTCTCTGTTTATTGGGATGGTCCTGGGGTAGAATCAACTTTAGTATGAAAAGAATTAAAAATCACTAAGTCATCAGAGCAATCAATTGTCAAAAAAAAGCTACAATTCTAGAAAATTATATGTACAGCAATATAGACACATAAGTGTGAAAAGGAAAACGCTTGGGTCAAATAGTCACCTTAGTCTGTCCTCGAATGAAAACACGGCCCTTGCTTGCTGGACCACAGGTGAAGACACACTTGGCACCCAGGGTTAGAAGACAGTGAGATGTGATTCACTGAAAACTGGCGGGTAGTCCATGAGTCTGGCATCTGAGGAGCCTCCCTCCCACACTCTGAGATTTGACCAGGCTCCTCCTTTCCACTCTCTCTTAGAGCAATGGTTGGCAAAGCTCGATGAGTGGCACCTGGGAGCCTGCAAGAAAAACAGCACCCAGACCTACAGGGTCAGACACTCCAGAGTGAGGCCCAGTAGGACATTTAACAAGCCTCCAGGGTTCTGATGCAGTCAAGTCTGAGAACTCCCGTCTCAGGGAGTAAGTCACCTCCACTTACACCGGTGAACTTGATTCTATAGACACTCTCTCCCAGCTCACCAGTTTTTAACCTTTCCTTATGTACCTACTAGGTCTACATTGAAATTCTAATCTAAATCTTTATATCAGGCGTTTTAAAATCTAATCTGTTCATATTTTTTCCCTCCAAATCCTATCAGAAAGACCAAGAGCGTTTTGACCCTGTCAGTTGTTAACATTGGAAAAACTGATGGTAGAAAAACAGTAAAATTGTCAGAGTTGCTGGAGGATGCAAAGAACTAGGGTTATTTCCATCTGTTACGTAACTGAATTGACAGCACACCAAAAATGTTGCAACAAGTTATATTGTACACCAGGTGGAGTGAATTAATTTAGGAAAGAGTTCAGAGCATTATCATACACAAGCATTCCTAGCAGGACTTGACTTGCACCTGTTAAACTATTTCAAAGAACAGAAATGCCTGTGTGCTCAAGCCAGAAAATGCTACTCACTGCCAGCTCCACTGTGACGTAATTTGCAATTGGCCACTTACAGACAGGTCAGAACCAATCCTTTCCCCAGAGTGTCACTTAAAATAACCAACAATCTGTCACTCTCCTTATTTGTGTTTGCCAAGCAGCTGTACCTACGGAAAGCAATGGCCTGATTTTTTCAATCTTGATTTCTAATTGAGCAGTTTGGTGGTCTAATGATTTTAGTTTGCAAAACTCATAAAATGCACGAGCCAAAGTAGCGTGAACCTTTTCCCTCTTCCTTCTCTTCCATGTTCTCATTATTTATAATGAGTCTTCCCAGAAACCTTTCCGTGCGTTCCTCACTGAGCGCACGCACGCTGGTGAGGGGATAATCAGCTCCAGGCCGGGACTGTGCAGCAGCGCCAACAAGCTACTCATGACTCTAGCAGATGTTTCTGCTTTGGGGGCCAACAGAAATTTTATAGGGTTTTTCCTCCCTTTTGGGGAAAATTGCCAGAACAGTCAAGAAATGGGTAATATATAGGCCTGCTTGCATTTCCAAGTTGGGAGGGATATATATTATGTCCAATAAAAGGAATCTCGAAGAGAGGAATTTCTGAAGACACCGTCTCACAATAGCTATGTAAAATGTTCACCAGGAAAAAGAGGAACCAAGGAAAGCTCACTTAGTTTCAGATTTCTCTGTATATTGAAAACTGTGTGAATGTTAGAGGAGTTAGAATTGATACCCATTTATGGTAAGAACACACCTGGGAGTCAATGAGGACCTCCTCTCCCTGGCCCTCCAAAAGACACAGATGCAGCACTCAGAGTTTCTGCACTGCCTTTTTTATTTTCTCTGTCTCTCTTAAAATAATTTACATTGTGAGTCCACTGCCAGAGAGGATGTCTGCAGAAGAACTGCGAGTCTTTTTTCTTTTAAATTGACTGTATACCAAATAGTATAATTTTATTCCTGAAAAGAGCAAAAAATAACAAAAATTTTCTTTGACTGGGGAGATCTGAGACTTTAGCTATCACAGATTAGTTCACTGGATTTTGATGGTAATTTGGGTCTTGAGAAAGTCAATGTGCAAAATCATGTGATCAAGATCAGAGACAACTGGCCACGTGAAACCACGTGCAGTGGAACCGTGGAACTGTGCGGCGCTCTAGTTCTGGGGGTCAAAAGTTTCTCTTTTGGAATCAAGTCCAAAAAGTGAGAAAGAGAGAAGCCTCCTAAGCCACCTGCTAGACTTCTTTACGTAACTGGAGGTGAAGAGCACCAGCCTGGAGAACAAGGCTGGCGAGATTCTCCATGGTTCTTCTCTGTAACTAAGCTGTCTGCTAAGAACCAGAGACAGTGAGCTATTACAGAACAATTCGGATAACCCTTCATGGATTGGTCTTCTCCAATACTGTATGCTCAAAGCCATATATAAACAGTTAGCCCATGGAGTATGATTAACTAGAAGTTGTAGTATAGTCCATCTGTTTAGTCACTCAGATTTTCTTATAATTTGTCCCAGCTTATGTTTCATACACTTCACAGAACAAAAGTGGTTTGAGATGATTCTACTGAGGAATTGTACTACAAAGGAAATGTATCATCCACCTATTAAAGTTCTGATAGGACAGTGAGGACTTTAAAATCCATTAACTACTTTATCGTTAAAAATGAGAGTGTTAATTGAGGTCCCAGTAAACCTTTAGGAGCCTTCTCCTTCATCTCTGAGGGGAGGCAACCTCCACCTGTTCCGCGCTCCATAACAATTTACGCTTTTTAGTGGAATTTAAATTATCTATATTTCAACTTCATTTAAGTTAAGACTTGAAGGATGAATAATACTTTGGCTAAATTGAGAAGGAATAGCCCACCAACTGGGCAAAACATGTAGAAAGACTCAGAGTTGAAAAAAAGTATAAAACATTTGAAAACTGAAATCCATACACATAAATATCAAGTAAATTGTAAGGGAATGGACGGAGATGAAACTAGTGAATTATGTGGGACAAGATGAAAAATTGACTTCCAAACCATTGCAAATGGATTAGAGGAAAACAAAACCAGTTTCAAGGTGGCCAGTTGCAAGGCTGTACCTAGGACATGACATTACTCTGAATGGGGAAGTGACAGTGAGAATCAGAGGTAAGCTGATGGAGATAAAGGATATTTAAGAGTTTTAATTGATTAGACTTGATCATTGACTGTATGTGGGAAAGAAGAAGAAGGAAAGTCAAAGGTCGTTCCTACTTCCTGACTTGAGCAATTGGTTGGATAGACACACCATTCACTAAAACATTTGTAGGTGTGAAGGGAAAGATGGATTCACTCAGCACTTGACCATAGGGCAACTATTTCTAGACATCCGCAGTGTGCATATGTGTTCTCAAACCAGGCCAAGCATTTTCTTCTGTTCTAGTAACATCCCATAAGTGCAATAATTAGATGCAATCTGAGGGAGGCTAACTCAGGGCCCTGCTGCCTCACCGTGCTGACGGCCTGCTAGTAGTCTCCTGGGCGCAGCATGTGCTTCTCCTGCTCCACAGCGCCCACTGACGCTGCTGCTGGCTCTGACGGAAGCCACTGGGGAGGGTGCTTCTGCTCTGCTTGAGTGCCAGAGGCCACATCATCGTAGATTATAATCATGGCATTCAACTTCTGGTTGCAAGCCCTCTTCACCAGAATTTTAAAACCAATTTATAAAGATAGACTAAGAACAAAGGTCATCTCATTCCCTCCATTGTCCTGGCCATCTTCATCTCTTCCCTGGTCATTTTGACTTTCCTTTTTCTCAGACTAAAACACGAAAACATTATGCACATATGTTAATGTGAAAAAACAAATGTCCACAGTGGTTACCTGCTCCCAGTTCTGCAAACAGCAAGAACACGAAACTTCCTTTGAGCTAAATTGAGACACCTGGCTGAAGTATCAACAACTTGTGGGGTTTTTACTCCATGCAATGATGGATTATTGAAGAAGAAGGGGTCCTTGAAGTTAATCTACATAGTGCTTCTCCAACTCTAACATGTGTATGAATTGCAGGGAGACCTGTTAAAATGTAGATTCTGAATCAGTTGTTCTGGGGACAAGGCTCTGCGTCGACCTTTCTAACAAGCTCTGAGTGGTCTGGAGGCTGCTGGACCGCAGCCCATGCTTTGAGAAGGAAAGTTCTAGTCTAGGCATTTCCCTCACAGTACAGTAGGAGAAAAGAGGTCAGAGACATTTATTTAGTGCAAGGCAATCGGTTTGGTGCTGCTTTCATGTTAAGTTAGTGACCGGATCTGGATTAGAATAACCAAGTTCCCTGACTCACTCCACTGTCCTTTCCGCCACAATCAGTGCCATTTGCCTCCAGCAGACATTCAAACCTCAGTAATGTTTACTTCTCATTTTGCAATCTAGAGAAACTTTCTGCTATGCACCAAAGGAAAAATCTCCCAAAAGAAGGTGATGAGATCCATATTTGCTAATATTTTGGGGTTTTGTTGCTAATTAAAAATAAATTACCTAATATTTTACCAGTCATCCATGATACTGTGTGTGTGGTGATTTATTAAACCTTTGGAAATGTATGTGAAACAAATTTCCATAGATAAAATTAGTGCTTCACAGGATATGGTTTCATACCATCTATTAGAAAGATAATTATAAAATAAAATCCTGTGTTTTTTTTCCTTTTAGGGATAATTGAATTCAAATGTTTAGTTTAAAATCTGTTTTAATACAGAGATGGAATTTTCCTGAAAGAAAACTGCTCTGGTCAGGCAGGAAACCTTGTTCATACACCTGTTGTCTTGCAAGTGTGCTTCTAAAGCAGGGAGGTTAATGAATCCTGAATCTGAGAGAGGAGAAAACATTGGGGTGCTGAAAACTGGTATAGTTTAGCAACACAAAAGTAGGACTTTCCAACAATAGATTGGGAGATACTCCCTCCAACTGAAACATCTGGTAAAATTCATACCTGGATTTCTTGATGTTTCATCCCCCTCCCAACCCCCACTGCTGCACACTGCTGTTCAGGTTTAAGCAAGTCCATCAGGGAAGCAGATGGACTCCACTCACCGCTGGGGAAGAGCCAGCAAGACTAATGCAAGTGCTCCCTTCTGACCCTGAGGTGACTGCAAACTTGATCAAAAGGGATCTTTCTCTCCAGGGAGAAGAGATAAAGCAGTCTTATTGCTGGCTCGAAACATCTCTTTACCAAAGGCGGCCAGTTCAGCTGTGGTTTGCATGGAGAGTCCTCCGGAGAATGTGCTGAAGCCATCAAACCACATCCCCTGGAATATCTTCTGGGATTCAAGCACTGGCCAGAGAACAAAAATGAAGTAGCTGTTTCCAGCGATTTACAGTTCTCCTAAATATGAGAAGAAAAACGTGTGGAGATGTTTAAGCTCAGCAGGGTCCTCAGCTGAATGTTTTAGAGAAGTTTCCATTGCTTCTGGCTGCATCTTCTAATTTTGCATCTCAGTGAATGCTCTACCATCTGAGACCTTTCAGGAACACCAAATTCATTCAGAAAGGGAAAATCCCTCTTGTGTTAAACAGCAACATGTAATATTTATTGAAAATCTTAAAATGTCTCCCCAAATTAATATCTGATTCGAAAAGAAGCCAACTGTAGAGCCAGCAAGTCAGGCTATGTACACATATATTCTATTCATAAATCTATCAAAGAGGAGGGATTAAAGAGCCCTTTACCTCTATCTGAAAAGTTTGAGAGAGCTATAATGTATTAATGGTGTCTATGAAAATTCATACGTACATATAGCCTTAGGTTAAATCAAGCACTGGGCCTGATGTAGAATATAAAATACTCATCATTTACTTTCTCTTTTTGAGAGAATACGTTTTGGTAGAGGAATTTATTCAACATTCGATAAATATACTCCTTTAGTTAAGATAAAAATAGCACAACAAGGAGGGAATTGGTAGTGGCTACAAAAAAACAAAGACGTAATCTTAGTTCATGTGAATGGATCCAAAGTGATCTTTTTTTAACCACATAGAATATCTGTAAATAATCTATAAGCCTCTGCAGAACAACAAAAACACATTTAAAAAATTACCTGGGTAAAATCCAAATAAAATTAGTCTATCATTTAGATTCAAGGACACATAAATTATTATAATTGGGAAAATTAGGTTTACTATTATTACTTAATATAGTCTATAAATTGGTAAAGATTTCTACATGGAATTCCTTACATATTTTAAACCAGTGAAGACATTTAGAGATTGCCTGGGTCATATTGCTGTCTGGCAATGGTTTGATGTACAAAATTAAACTCTCAGGCCTGCAGTGCTCTCCTAGATCCAAGAGTGCCAACGATGTATATTGCAGAATCTGTGCTATTCATTGGCTGTTTGATTTTTTTTTTTAATTTTTTTTTTAACTTTACTTATTTATTTTTTTCCCCCGAGGCCCCAGTAGATAGTTGTATGTCATAGCTGCACATCCTTCTAGTTGCTGTATGTGGGACGCGGCCTCAGCATGGCCGGAGAAGCGGTGCGTTGGTGTGTGCCGGGGATCCGAACCCAGGCCGCCAGCAGCAGAGCGCGTGCACTTAACCGCTAAGCCACGGGGCCGGCCCTGGCTGTTTGATTTTAATTCTCTCTTTATAAGTCTATAAAATAATGCGACTGCATATCCTAAACCAGAGTCAAAAACTGATACCCTGTGGACCTAAATAAACCCTCAGACATATTTTTTGGTAGCACAGTATTTTTGTAGTTGTTTTGAGAAAGTATAATTGGATTAGGTTTAGCATTGATTTTTCTCGTTTATTTTTCTTGTTATTGCTTATTTTCTTATAGCTCCTTCATGCATTTAAATTATTTGCTTAACCCTTGAGGGCATTTGAGTTTGCAGACTTCAAATGCTATAATCCTTCCTTTGATATTGCACTCTTCGAAAGCAACACAGTACTTCCTTGATTTTCCCCAGTACCAATTATTATTACAAAATTATTAGTTTTGTAAGTAAATGGATATTTCCTTCATTTATTGATATAATCCACAAATCCTTACTACATACTTATTCTCTTTTAGATAACATTCTAGTCAATGAGAAGGATGAACAAGACAGACCCAGTAGCCACTTTCATGAATCTTAATGATTAAGTGAGGAAAGATTTGGTTATTGGTTGATAAAGTGTGCCTATCTTAAATCCTTTGCCATCATACCTTAGAAAAATAAAAGGATTACTATTCTCTTCCCAGAGGAAAAGATATAAGAATATATAAATGTTATGGGCCAAATTGTATCCCCTCGCAATTCATATGTTGAAGTTCTAACCCTCGCTACCTCAGAATGTCACTATATTTGGAGATAGAGGAGTCTTTGGAGAGGTAAAGTTAAATGAGATCCTTAGGGTGGACCCTAATCTGATGTGACTGGTGACCTTATAAGAAAAGGAAATTTGGAAATAGACAGACACAGAAGGAAGACCATATGAAGACACTGGAAGAAGCAAGATCTCTGCAAGGCAAGGAGAGAGATTTCCAGAAGAAAATGACCCTGCTGACACCTTCATCTTGGACTTATAGCCTCCACAGTTGTGAGGAAATAAATTTTTGCTATCTAGCCACCCAGTCTATGGTACTTTGTTGGTACTAAGAAACTAATACAATAAGTTTTTTTGTTTGGTTTAGTTTTAAATCATTAGAAGCTTAACTTTAATGGTTGAGTCCAAATTCTGGTAGAAAAGAAAGAAAGACCACACTGGCAATTACTTAAGCGTTGGCTTTCAGCCTCAGAGTTATGTGGCCTGATGGCGTAATTTGTGGAGACCTCTTTTTGATGGTCTTCTTTGCCTTAACCAGTATGGCACCAAAAGCTTCCATTGCTGTCATGATCCAAACATGGAGACTGAGGAAAAAAGTTGAACCTTAGTTAGACACAACTCAGTCTTCAAGCATGAGAACATAGACGGGTAGGGGCACTTGAACCAACATGTCATTTTTAAGATCTTATCCTAAGGAAATACAGTCATGCGTCGCTAAAGGACAGGCATACACTCTGAGAAATGCATCCTAGGTGATTGCATCATCATGCGAACATCATCAGTGCACTTACACAGACCTGATTAGCATAGCCTACTAGACATTGAGGCTATATGGTACTGATCTCATGGAACCACGATTGTGTATGTGGTCCGTCACTGACTGAAATGTAATTATGCAGCTTAATTTGTAATTTGATTACAAGACTGTAATCAAACACTTATAACAAAGATTTAATTCAAAGAATTAATTTTCTAAAAAACGAAAATATAGGGGCCGGCCCGGTGGCACAAGCGGTTAAGTGTGCGCGTTCCACTGCAGCGCCCGGGGTTCGCTGGTTCGGATCCCGGGCATACACCGACGCACCGCTTGTCAGGCCATGCTGTGGCAGCATCCTATATAAAGTGGAGGAGGATGGCCACAGATGTTAGCCCAGGGCTGGTCTTCCTCAGCAAAAAAAAAAAAAAAAAAAAAAAGAGGATTGGCAGATGTTAGCTCAGGGCCAATCTTCCTCACAAAAAAAATAATAAATAAATAAAATAAAGAAGTAAAATACCAAAATAAACCAAACACATTCTTTCATTAAATAACATATTGTAGAAGTATATTTATTTGTATTGAAAGATATTTCCAATACAAATTTTAGTGAAAAACTTTAAGTTCCTGATTTTGTGAAAAAAAATGATAAGAAAAATGCATAAAATGGCCAGAAATATATGTACCAAAATATGTAATGGGAATTATTTCTGGGAGATGGTGTTATAGCATTTTTACTTAATCTTCAATCTGTATTTTATAATATTTCTCCAATAAACGTGTATTATTTTGGAATAAAAATAGCTCCAAAACTTTGTCTTTTAAATAATCAAATTTTTAAAGTTTAAACTAAACCTCAAGTTTGAAATGTCATGAATTAAGGCTGTGATCACATGCTTTGAGTAGGGCAACCACTGGAACATTTTTGTAAAGTAAGGCCCCTTGTAAATATAGCCGACTGACCTTTGGCAAAAGAGCAAAAGCAAGACCATGGAGCAGAGAGAGTCCTTTTAACAAATGGTTCTGGAACAACTGGACAAGCATATGCAAAAAAAATGAAGCTAGACACAGACCTTACACCATTCACAAAAATTAACTCAAAATGAGCTTAGACCTAAATGTAAAATGCAAAACAATAAAACTCCTGTAACATTACAAAGGGGACAATTTTGATGACCTTGTATATGGGAATGACTTTTTTGGATACAACACTTTTTGGATACCATGATCCATGAAAGGAAGAGTTGATCAGCTGGACTTGATTAAAATAAAAAATCTCTGCTTTGTGAAAGACAATGTCAAGAGAATAAAAAGACAAACCACAGACTGGGAGAAAATATTTGCAAAAGATATATCTGATAAAAGAATTGTTATCCAAAATATACAAAGAACTCTTAAAACTCAACAATAAGAACACAAACAACCTCATTAAGAAAAGAACAAGAGGGGCGGAGTCAAGATGGCGGCGTAGGCAGACTCTGAACTCACCTCCTCCCGTGGACACAGCCAATTTACAACTACTCGTGGAAAAATTACCCCTGAGACAGAACTGAAAACTGGATAAGAGGAACTCCTGCAACAACGGACAATCCTAACTGGGGTAGAAGAGGCAGAGACTCCCTTCCGGAGAGGAAAAACGCCGCCTTCACAAGCCGCCAGCTTCATGGCGGCCGGGAGCAGCTCACAGGTCCGCAGCCTCCCTGGAGGCGCGGGGCCGTGAGCCGGGGAGCGCCGCCGCTGTGGGCATTTTGTGGACCCAGCACAATCGACACCAGTGGCATAATATCTGACTGTGCCTGCTACTAAAGCATTGGGTAGCACCCCCAGAAAACCCGGTTCACAAAGAAACTAAAACTGGCTCTTAAAGGGCCCACGCACAAACTCACCCGTTCCAGAAAGCATCCTAAAATCACCAGAAAGAAAGGTGCACAGTGCTTCGGTGACAAGAGACTCACCTAATAGGCCCTGAGTGCATCTCGGTGAGGGGTGAGACCTCTCCAGGGACTGGGACATTGGCTGCGGCCATTGTTGTGGCCTGGTGTGAGTGTGCTGACACAGACGCCATTCGAGTTCTCCCTGAGACCTGCTAGCCCAGGGTCTGCTCCACCCGCTAGAGCACCGATTTAATCCAGCTCAGCCAGGGCAGGCAGCCCACCCTAAAGACTGGCCCCACCCAACAACAAGCCCTCAGGCAACGTGTGGGCCTGCATAGATTGGTGACTGGATTCTCTGCAGCCTGGCAACTGAGCCGACTTGAGCGGGGCAGGGTGTGCACAAGGAGCGGGTGGAGAGTGTGGGGCGGTGGCAGAGTGTGTGGGGCTCCCGCCGTGGAGAGACTGGGTCTGCTTGGGGAGGTCGGGGCGCTCACACGGGGCAGGACTGTGTTGACTGTGTGTGTGGACCTGTGGGCAGCAGGGCTTGTCAGCTGCAGAAGACTTGTGCTTCTCAAAGACCCACATAGGAGGTTTGCCCCACCTTCCAAAGCCTGAAACAATTGGGTGCTCCTGTGCCTGAGGCCAGCCCCACCCAGCTGCAATCCTCAGAGAGCTGACAAGAGACCTAATAGGCTAGAGGTTTACAGCAATTGTAAGGCCCTGAGCCTAACAACCTGCCACACTGGGGGCCTACTCACTTAAAAGAAATACTGCAACACAAATGTGGTATTAGAACTTACAGCCAACTGTGCTGGGGCTCCCCACACCTGATAAAGAGACTGAAGGGCCCACAACAACTACAAGCAGCTGAGCATTACAACAGCTGGCCAGGAGCATAACTCAGCCTCCCTGGGTGCCTATAGGGAGAGCTAACAGGCCACAATAGAAGGACACACGTAGCCCACATAGGGGCCACCCCTGGAACATTGAGAACTGAGGGAAGCACACTGGAAGCCTCCTAAGGCATCACTTACATAAGGTCACCTATCCAAGAGCAGGAGACGTAGCTGACCTACCTAATACGTAGACACAAGCACAGGGAAAGAGGCAAAATGAGGAGGCAAAAGAATACATTCCAAGTAAGGGAACAGGACAAAACCCCAGAAAAGGAACTAAGTGAAACAGAAATGAGCAATCTACCCGACAGAGAGTTCAAACTAAGAGTGTTAAGGATGCTCACTGATCTGGGGAGAAGAATAGATGAACTCAGTGAGAATGTCAACAAAGAAATGGAAGATATAAAAAGAACCAATCAGAAATGAAGAATACAATACTGGAAATGAAAAATTCATTAGAGGGACTCAAAAGCAGAGTAGAGGATACAGAAGAACGGATCTGTGAGCTGGAAGAAAGACTAGAAGAAATTACCCAAGGTGAACAGGTAAAAGAGAAAAGAATTAAAAAGAGTGAGGACAGTCTAAGGGACCTCTGGGACAACATCAAGCGCACTAACATCCGTGTTATAGGTGTCCCGGAAGGAGAAGAGCGAGACAAGGGGGCAGAGAATCTATTTCAAGAAATAATAGATGAAAACTTCCCTAACCTAAGGAAGGAAACAGACATCCAGGTACAGGAGGCACAGAGAGCCCCAAACAAGATAAACCCAAAGAGGCCCACACCAAGACACATCATAATCAAAATGTCCAGAATTAAAGATAAAGAGAGAATCCTAAAAGCCGCAAGAGAATGTCAAGTTACATACAAAGGAAACCCCATAAGGCTATCAGCTGACTTCTCAGCAGAAACCTTACAGGCTAGAAGAGAATGGCACGATACATTTAACGTGCTAAAAGGAAAAAACTTACAGCCAAGAATACTCTACCCAGCAAGGTTATCGTTTAAAATGGAAGGAGAGATCAAAATTTTCCCAGATAAGCAAAAATTAAAGGAGTTTGTCACCAAGAAACCAGTGTTACAAGAAATGTTAAAGGGACTGATTTAAGGGGAAAAGAGAAGACCACAAATAGGAAAAATTATCTATTTCCACAATTAGAACGTAATGGATACAAATGCACAAAAAAGAGGTTAGATATGATATCAAAAACATAAAAGGAGGGAGGAGGGGAGTTAAAGAGTACAGCTTTCAGACAGAGGTCAAACTAAAGTGACCATCAATTCTGTATAGAAGAAGTAAGAAACACAGAAGGACTACTAAAACACTGAGGAAAAAAAGAAAAAAGTTAAAAAATGGCAGTAAGTACATACTTATCAATAGCTACTTTAAATGTCAATGGACTAAATGCTCCAATTAAAAGGCATAGGGTGGCTGAATGGATTAAAAAACAAGACCCATATATATGCTGCATACAAGAGACACACTTCAGACCTAAAGACACTCACAAACTGAAAGTGAAGGGATGGAAAAAGATACTCCACGCAAATGGCAATGAAAAGAAAGCTGGGGTAGCAGTACTCATATCAGACAAAATAGACTTTCAAACAAAAACTGTAAAAAGAGACAAAGAAGGGCATTATATAATGATCAAGGGAACAATCCAACAAGAGGATATAACACTTGTAAATATCTACGCACCCAATGTAGGTGCACCTAAATATATAAAGCAATTATTAACAGACATAAAAACAGAAATAGATAGTAACACAATAATAGTAGGGGACTTTAACACTCCACTTACACCAACGGATAGATCATCCAAACAGAAGATCAATAAGGAAACATTGGCCTTAAACGACACACTAGAACAGATGGACCTAGTAGATATATACAGAGCATTCCATCCAAAAACCGAAGAATACACATTCTTTTCAAATGCACATGGAACATTCTCCAGGATTGACCACATATTAGGCCACAAAACAAGTCTCCATAAATTTAAGAAGATTGAAATAATACCAAGCATCTTTTCTGACCACAACGGTATGAAACTAGAAATCAACTATAGGAAGAAAATCAGAAAAGCCACAAATACATGGAGATTAAACAAAATGCTACTGAACAACGACTGGGTTAACGAAGAAATCAAAAAATACCTGGAGACAAATGAAAATGAAAATACGACATGCCAGAATTTATGGGATACAGGAAAATCGGTTCTAAGAGGGAAGTTTATAGCGATACAGGCATATCTCAACAAACAAGAAAAATCTCAAATAAACAATCTAACAATGCACCTAAAGGAACTGGAAAAAGAAGAACAAACAAAGCCCAAAATCAGTAGAAGAAGGGAAATAATAAAAATCAGAGCAGAAATTAATGAAATAGAGACCAAAAAAACAATAGAAAAAATTAATAAAACCAAGAGCTGGTTCTTTGAAAAGATCAACAAAATAGACAAACCTTTAGCTAGACTCACCAAGAAAAAAAGAGAGAAGGCACAAATAAGTAAAATCAGAAATGAAAGAGGAGTGGTTACAACAGACACCTCAGAAATACAAAAGATTATAACAGAATACTATGAAAAGCTATATGCCAACCAATTCGACAATCTGGAAGAAATGGATAAATTCTTAGAATCATACAACCTTCCAAAACTGGATCAAGAAGAAGTAGAGAATTTGAAAAGACCAATCACCAGTAAGGAGATCGAAACAGTAATCAAAAACCTCCCCAAAAATAAAAGTCCAGGACCAGACGGCTTCCCTGGTGAATTCTACCAAACATTCAAAGAAGACTTAATACCTATCCTTCTCAAACTCTTCCAAAAAATTGAGGAGGGGGGGAAGCTCCCTAACTCATTCTACGAAACCGACATTACCCTGATACCAAAACCAGACAAGGACAACACAAAAAAAGAAAATTACAGGCCAATATCACTGATGAACATCGATGCGAAAATCCTCAACAAAATACTAGCAAATCGCATACAACAATATGTTAAAAAGATTATACACCATGATCAAGCGGGATTTATTCCAGGGATGCAGGGATGGTTTAACATTCGCAAATCAATCAACGTAATACACCACATTAATACAATGAAGAACAAAAATCACATGATCATCTCAATAGATGCAGAGAAAGCATTTGACAAGATCCAGCATCCATTTATGATAAAAACTCTGAATAAAATGGGTATAGAAGGAAAGTACCTCAACATAATAAAGACCATATATGACAAACCCACAGCTAATATCATCCTCAATGGTGAAAAACTGAAAGCTATCCCTCTAAGAACAGGAACCAGACAAGGATGCCCACTCTCACCACTCCTATTTAACATAGTACTGGAAGTCCTAGCCAGAGCAATCAGGCAAGAGAAAGAAATAAAAGGGATCCAAATTGGAAAGGACAAAGTGAAACTCTCACTATTTGCAGATAACATGATTTTATATAGAGAAAACCCTAAAGAATCCACCAGAAAATTTATAGAAGTAATAAACGAATATGGTCAAGTTGCAGGATACAAAATCAACATACAAAAATCAGTTGCATTTCTGTACACTAACAACGAAGTAGCAGAAAGAGAAATTAAGAATACCATCCCATTTACAATTGCAACAAAAAGAATAAAATACCTAGGAATAAACTTAACCAAAGAGGTGAAAGATCTGTACACCAAAACTATAAAACATTGCTGAAAGAAATTGAAGAAGACACAAAGAAATGGAAAGATATTCCGTGCTCTTGGATTGGAAGAATTAACATAGTTAAGATGTCCATACTTCCTAAAGCCATCTATAGATTCAATGCAATCCCTATCAAAGTTCCAACAACATTTTTCACAGAAATAGAACAAAGAATCCTAAAATTTATATGGAACAACAAAAGACCCCGAATAGCTAAAGGAATCCTGAGAAAAAAGAACAAAGCTGGAGGTATCACACTCCCTGATTTCAAAATATACTACAAAGCTATAGTAACCAAAACAGCATGGTACTGGCACAAAAACAGACACACAGATCAATGGAATAGAATCAAAAGCCCAGAAATAAACCCACACATCTAGGGACAGCTAATCTTTGACAAAGGAGCCAAGAACATACAATGGAGAAAAGAAAGTCTCTTCAACAAATGGTGTTGGGAAAACTGGATAGCCGTATGCAAAAAAATGAAAGTAGATCCTTACCTTACACTATACACAAAAATTAACTCCAAATGGATTAAAGACTTGAATGTAAGACCTGAAACTGTGAAACTTCTAGAAGAAAACATAGGCAGTACGCTCTTCGACATCGGTCTTAGCAACATCTTTTCAAACACCACATCTGACCGGGCAAGAGAAACAATAGAAAAAATAAACAAATGGGACTACATCAAACTAAAAAGCTTCTGCACAGCAAAGGAAACCATCAACAAAACGAAAAGACAACCTAACAATTGGGAGAAGATATTTGCAAAGCATACTTCTGATAAGGGCTTAATCTCCAAAATATATAAAGACCTCATGCATCTCAACAACAAAAAAACTACCAACCCAATTAAAAAATGGGCAAAAGACCTGAACAGACATTTCTCCAAAGAAGATATACAGATCGCCAACAGACACATGAAAAGATGTTCAAAATCACTAACTATCAGGGAAATGCAAATCAAAACTACAATGAGATATCACCTCACGCCCGTCAGAATGGCTATAATTAACAAGACAGGAAACAACATGTGTTGGAGAGGATGTGGAGAGAAGGGAACTCTCATACACTGCTGGTGGGAGTGCAAACTGGTGCAGCCGCTATGGAAAACAGTATGGAGATTCCTCAAAAAATCAACGATAGAACTACCATATGATCCAGCTATTCCACTGTTGGGTGTTTATCCAAAGAACTTGAAAACACCAATTTGTAAAGGTACATGCACCCCTGTGTTCATTGCAGCCTTATTCACGATAGCCAAGACTTGGAAGCAACCTAAGTGCCCATCAAGGGACGAATGGATAAAGAAGCTGTGGTATATATACACAATGGAATACTACTCAGCCATAAGAAACGACGAAATCCAGCCATTTGTGACAACATGGATGGACATTGAGGGTATTATGCAAAGTGAAATAAGTCAGAGGGAGAAGGTCAAATACCGTATGATTTCCTTCATTAAGTAGTAGATAATAACAACAATAAACAAACATAGGGACAGAGATTGGATTGGTGGTTACCAGAGGGGAAGGGGGGAGGGAGGAGGGTGAAAGGGATAATTCTGTACATGTGTGTGGTGATGGGTTGTAATTAGTATTTTGGTGGTGAACATGATGTAGTCCATGCAGAATAGAAGTACAATGATGTACACCTGAAATTTTTACAATGTTATAAACCAATGTTACTGCAATAAACAAAAAATTAAAAAAAAAAAAAAAAAAAAAGGGCCGGCCCGGTGGCATAGCAGTTAAGTTCGAGCGTACCACTTCAGCGGCACGGGGTTTGCCGGTTCGGATTCTGGGCGCGGACCTACTTACCACTCATCAAGCCATGCTGAGGCAGCATCCCACATAGAAGAGCTACAACTCTACAACTATGATATACAACTATGTACTGGGGCTTTGGGGAGAAAAAAGAAAAAGAGGAAGATTGGCAACAGATGTTAGCACAGGGCCAATCTTCCTCAAAAAACAAAAACATCAAAAAATAGCTTTAAAAATAATGGACAAAAGACCTGAACAGATACCTCACCAAAGAAGATAAATATGTGGCAAATAATTACATGAAAGGATGTTCAACATCATATGTCACTAGGGAATTGCAAATTAAAACAACATGATACCCACTTCCCATCTATTAGAATGGCCAAAATCCAAAACAGTGGCAACACCAAATAGTGACAAGGATGTGGAGCAACAGAAACTCTCATTCATTATTGGTGGGAATGAAAAATGGTACAGCCACTTTGGAAGATAGTTTGGCAGTTTCTTATAAAACTAAACATACTCTTACCATACGACCCAGCAATCATGTTCCTTCGTATCTATCCAAAGGAGTTGAAAAGTTATGTCCACACAAAAACCTGCTCAGGGATGTTTATAGCAGCTTTATTCATAAGTGCCAAAACTTGGAAGCAACCAAGAAACCACAACGTCCTTCAGTAGATGAGTGGATAAACTGTAGTACATTCAGACAATGGATAATTATTAACAATGGATTATTATTAAACACTAGAAAGAAATGAACTATCAAGCCTTGGAAAAACATTGAGAAATCTTAAATGCGTACTACCAATGTAAGAAGCCAGTCTGAAAGGCTAAATACTGTATGATTTCAACTATACAACATTCTGGAAAAGGCAAAACTATGGAGATGTAAAAAGATCTGTGGTTGTCAGGGATGGGGGTAGGGAGAGGAATGAATAGGTGAAACACAGGATTTTTAAGGCAGTGAAACTACTCTGTATGATAGTATATTGGTATACACATGTCCAAAGGCACAGAGTGTACAACACCAATAGTGAACCATAATATAAGCTATGGGTTTTGGGTGATTATGATATGTCAATATAGGTTCATTGACCGTAACAAATGTACCATTCTGGTGGGGATGTTGATAATAGGGTAGCCTACGTATGTGTGGAGTCAGAGGGTATATGGGAAATCTCTATACCTTCCACTCAATTTTGCCGTGAACCTAAAACTGCTCTAAAAAGAAAGTCTTAAAATACAAAAAAAAAGGTAAGGTGATTTAGTTCTCAAAGTACTACAGATTATATGGCTTTGAACATTTAAAATCATAACTTCTAAATTTTGATTAAAAGTGAATGAATTCTGGGCCGGCCCTGTGGCTTAGCGGTTAAGTGCACGCTCTCTGCTGCTGGCTGCCCGGGTTCGGATCCCGGGCGCGCACCGACGCACCGCTTCTCCGGCCATGCTGAGGCCACGTCCCACATACGGCAACTAGAAGGATGTGCAGCTATGACATACAACTATCTACTGGGGCTTTGGGGGAAAAAATAAATAAAATTTAAAAATAAAATAAAAGTGAATGGATTCTTGGTTAGTACCTGCCTGAATGTTCTGGGGAAGCTCAAGATGAATCCACCAATGAGTGTAAATAATAGTGATTTGCTAATGAGACACTTAGCATGAATTTTGATCTTGGGTGAAGAAGTACATGTAGGAATTAACACTTCCATGTTAGCTTATTATTGTGTTAAATTCCAAGTTCAAAATCTTGACTCTCATCTCCACCAAAGAGATCATCCTGAAGCAGGATGTTACATGCATTCATTAAACATATTACAATGTTAGACATTGATTCATTAAACATATATTTATTGAGGACTTTCCATATGCTAGAAAATGAGTCAAAGATGGATGAAACATAATCCTTGCCCAACAGCACTTATACTTTTGAGGTAAAAAGCTAAGGATGTATCCAAAATTGGATGTGATTTTCCTTGCTTCCTTAATGGCCACATCCTCTGTAGCCCAGTTGTATGTTCCTCTCCATTTCATTCAGAAATATTTATGCTGTACCTATTTATATCTGTCATTCCTTTCCTTACACATCCATTTAATCCTTCCACAAATGTATCCTTGCCCCTCAAATCAACAGATATTTATTGAGCAAAGTACTCCTCTAGTTCTGAAGATTATGGAAAAATGAGAAGCCTAATACAAACATCTGTATAACCAAAGAAAATTGTAGAAAGTACAGATGACATAAGAGAGTAATCAAGAGAATTCATAGTGAGAAAAATCAAATCAAGTTTACAAGTATGCGGAAATACTTTTGAGCTTTTGAAAGATGGAGAATATGCCCACAGCAGAAGTGGGGAAATTATGATATAAGAGTAAATGGAACCTCATAGGTGAAACAATAAAGGCAGGAGAATTTTGGACATGTTCTAGGTAAATGTGGGAGGAAAAAACGAAAATAAAGAAGCCTTGGAAAGAAGATTGGAAATGTTAAGTAGGAGATGTATGGTTGAACATGATGAATTCCCCAGGAGTGTTCTTGGTGCAGAATGCAAAAGTAATGGGAAACCAGTAAAGGAACTTGAGGCATAAAGTGATTATTTAGAGCTATGCTTTAAATTTGGTCACATTTAAAGAAGGATGAGTTTGTAACAGAGACAGTTGAGTAGTGCAATATATATATACTCGATTTGACACACAACTGAGAAAATTTACAGAAATATTTCTGCAAATGGAATCATATTTAATTTTCATATTTGTAACTATGCTAAGGTAGTTGATATTTAATCAATTTTATTGAGAATTCTTTTGTCAAGAGAAATTCCCTTAGAGAGCTGTATTCTCTTTTTTATAGCATGAATTTTTATATATAAATTTAAAGCAAATTAAATATACAATGAAGTAAAATCAACTCCACAGATGTTTAACACCTTATAAAACATGCAACATTTTGAGAGATACAAAAATGATGAAGACATAATCCCTGTTGTTCAGTTCATCTTGCTCTGTTTTAGATTTTAAACTCCTAGACAGCTTGTAATTTCTTTGCGGAATTAAAAAAAATGTTTATACAAATATGTAGGTTGATCAAATGTAAGTTCAATGAAATCTATGGACTAACGGTATCAGATAGTATAAAATCTAAAAATTGTTGTGTTTTACCTCTTTGAATGGTTACTCAAATTATACGTAAGGGACTATGGGAAAATTCAAGTCAAGAATAAAGTATCAAGCGAGCAGTGGCTCTCATTCTTTTTCAACAGGAAAGCAAGGAACATGACGATGCTCAGAGGGAGGATAACGCAAACTTCACCTTTCTGTTTGGAAGGTGATTGTACATAAGAATCCCCTAAGCTTGTCCTAAGTGTCCTGTTCTGTGTATTGTCCAACCGTCTTGTGGTTGATCTCAAGACAATAACAGTCACACACAGCACGATGATTTAATAGGAAAAAAATGTTTTATTTATTGACCAAAATCTCGTTCACACCCTTTATCCAATATTTGAGAACTTTGGGTGTTCATATCCAACATGACTAGTTAAGAAAAAGCAGAATTGGTGATTACAAATAGAGTTATAAAGTAGATTGTAAATAAATTCTATACTATTTCTCAGATTTTCTATGTAGAAAATAAAACAGCATTACTTATTCCTGACTAGTGTTTTAAGGATCTTGTGATTTTTCAGAGTAATCGTTTTGGTAAAAAATTGTCACACATTGAGTCAGCAATAATGGCTTATATCAACAGCTGATCCCATCTGACTTTTTTTCCTGTTGGTGACAATGGGAAATGTTTGTTAGGACAACATGGTGTTCATTTTTTTCTCTGTTCTTTTAGGCTTAATTTCTTTCAAACCTTTATTATATAAAATATTTTTTTGCTATAACAGAATAAGTTCATTATAGAGAGATGGAAAATTGGGAGAAGTATGAAAAAACACAACATTTTTACCGCCTAAAAGTTTAACCACTATTTACAATTTGGTTTATTTTTGTGTTGTGTTTTGTGTGTGTATACATTATTTTTCAAAAAATTTAATATACTTATATAGTTTTATGACTTTGCCTTTCTCTATAATATGTCCTGTGTAATTTAAAAATTATTATTAGCTATTAGTATGATACATTGTTACTAGCTATTATTCAAAGGCATGCTATTTAATGACTATACAGAATGCCATCATCAGAAAAAATTTATCCTATTTAAAATTTCCAAAATTCTCAGATTTCCCTCTTATAAAGTTTTTCTTATTGCAAATAACAGTGCTCTATAAATACATATCTTAAGGCTGTCTCTTCTATTTTCTAGGTTAAATTATTATAAGCACAATTGCTGAGTCAAATATTATAAACATAATAAATCTCTTGATAATTTTGTCAAGGGAAATTATAGAAAGTTTTATCAATTTACACCATAGGGGCAGAAAGTGAAAATTATCCCTAACTCTAGCCACCTTAGGACACTATTAGTTTTAGATGCAAAAAAAATGCTTTCACATTATTTTATTTTACATTTTTTGATTACT
Source organism: Ceratotherium simum simum (assembly GCF_057802395.1). Classification (NCBI taxonomy): domain Eukaryota; kingdom Metazoa; phylum Chordata; class Mammalia; order Perissodactyla; family Rhinocerotidae; genus Ceratotherium; species Ceratotherium simum. The sequence continues at coordinate 42,406,150 of NC_141926.1, read as the reverse complement.
GAGGCTAAAAACCTTTCATATGTTTATGGGTCATTTACATTTATTCTTTTAATGTCTTTTGCGCAGTTTTCCGTAGGGGCATATGTTTTCATCTTAAAAGATTTGTGTGCTCTCATAAAAGATTGATAGTGCTATTTGTCTGCCATATGAATTGAATTCTTTTCCCATTTATCACTGATTTTTAAAGGAATTTGAGATTATTTTTGACAGGTGAAGTTTCATCTGTAAGTAGTCAAATATATCTTTCTTTTTACATTTTTGATTAATATCTTTCCTTACGTGCTTAAAAAAGCTTTGAGATAAACGTTAAGCTAGATCTAGTATCTTCAATTCCACACATATTTGTAGTATGACTTCTAGGTGCCTAGCAGCAATATAATCAAAACAGAGGTCCTAGGAAAATTAAACATACTGCCTCTGGCCTTAATTCTCACGTATTTATTATTCCTATTGTGTACTCATCACATTATATTAGGCATTAAAAGTTATATTCCCCTCCCCCAAAATGTAAATCTAGCTCAGAGAAGTAAGAGATTGACAGTGCGTCCAGGACTGCTCCAGCCCTGCTTTACAGACACTAATCTCACAGGCTCAGAAGATTCTGCCCAACACTGGCAGTGTATATTCAAACACTCTGCTCTGTGGGGCTTGAAATCAGTCATACAATTGTCAAACATCCTGTATGCCAGGGCTGAACCCTGAACTCCTGGGCTTATTCAGATCCACAGCCTTCACCTAATTCCCACAAAGCTTTTACAGTCTATGTGTCTTGGTTGCATCCTGACTAGCATTTTAGTTCCTCCATGAGGGTGGGAGTGCTGAATTGAATGATAAGCCCCATCGCTAGGCTCCTTAGCTAGGATACAGCAGTGTTGTGTTTTGGGAGGTCCAGCTAATGCAGCACCAGTGTCCTTGGACCCTGGCCACTGACTGGAACTTCCATACTGCTAAGATCACCCAGAACTACCACTGGCTACCTGCCTACCTCCGGGTTTTTACCACTGACCATTGTCAGGCTCAAGTTCCTGAATCAGAGACCTACCTTGAACAACAATCTGTGTCTAAGTCAAGGCCAAGGTTAGGTAACCCCCTTGGACCAGAGTTCTAGCTATCTCCTCTCTCAGGAATGAGCCAAGGGCACAACCCTTGATGAGAAAATTTGAATACAGTGCATTAAATAAATTTCAAGAGAACAAGAGTATCAGAGTAGAGGTTGCTAATGGGTTTTCAGGGACAGCTTTTCCAGAAAAAGTGACATTTAAGCAGAGACCTGAAGGAAGTCAGGAGTTAACTAGGTCAATATGGGGAAAAGCATTGTAGGCAAAAGGAATGGCAAGTGTAGAGGTCTTGAGGTAGAATTCTACCGGGGGCATTTGAGAAACAAGAAGGCCAATATGGTTGGTCCTGAGTGAGTGAGGAGAGTAGTAGATGAGATGATGAGATCATGGGGATGGCAGGCCCAAGCCATGCAGAGCCTTTTAGGCCCTGGTAAGGACTTCCGTTCTCCCTGTGAGTGAGAAGGGAAGCTAGCAGAAGCTTTTTTACAAAGTGGTGATACAATCTGTTTTATGTTTTCAAAGGATCACGTTGACTATCATGATAACAGACTCTGGAGGAGTAAGGGCAAAAGCAGGAGGGACATTCAGAAGGCCACAGCAATCATCTAGGTGAGGGATTACTGTGGGCTGGGCACATTTTCTGTCTTGGTCCATTCAGCCACCATAACAAAAGACCACTGACTGGGAAGCTTATAAAAAACAGAAATTTATTCCTCACAGTTCTGTGCGCTGGAAGTCCAACATCAGCGTGCCAGCATGGTTGGGCCAGGGATCTCTCTCAGGTTGCGGATTTCTTATCTCTTCGCATGGCAGAAGGGCAGGGAGCTCTGTGGGGCCTCTTTGATAAGATCACTAATCCCGTTCGTGAGGCTCCACCCTCATGACCTAATAAGCTCCCAAAGGCCCCACCTGCCCGTACATCACCCTTGGGAGTTAGGGTTTCAACACATGAATCTGGAGGGGACACAAACAGGTGGTGATGCTGGATTGGGATGAAGTGATTGGATTATGATTATATTTTAGTGGTGGAACTAACAGAAGATCCTGATCAATTAGAAAGACTCCATGGACATCTCCCAGATATTTAAAGTGAATATGTGGAAGAACAGAGCTGTCATTAATAAAGATCAGGGAGAGTAGCATGAGCAATTCTGAAAGGGAAAATCAGAAATTGGATCTGGACACGTTAAGTTTAAATAATTTATTGGATGTCTAAATGGAGATTTTGAATAAGGTGTTAGATCTATGAATCTGGAGTTGACAAGAAAAGATCTGGGGCAGAGAAGCAAATTTGGGACTCATCATCATATAAATTGTATTTAAAACCATACAATTGGACGAATCTCCCATAGAGTGAGTATAAATAAAGAGAGTAAGTCCTCAGTAAACCCTCAGGCAGAGGAGCTGTACCCTGTGAGAAAACGTCGGCCTGCAGGGTAAGAGAAGGATGGAGAAGCTAGAGGAAGGGCGCGTTTCAAGAACAATGAGTGAGCAATGTATTAAACGCTTAGGATGATTCAACATATTTGCCTGAGAACTGGCTACTGTATTTAGCAATGTGGAAATCTCTTTGGACCTTGACAAAGCTCATTCTAGTTTAAATTACAAAACTGAAGATTTTTGTATTAGAGGGATAAACTATTTTTGTTTATGTTTACCTGAAGATGTATGTTTTAAGAAATTATCTTTTTCCTATGCTGTTGGTAGAAACAAAGCAACAAACAAAATCTTAACATAAAGAAATCAAACACAGCTGTTATTCCACTAGTGAAAGATATAACCAAAGCAAGGAACATTCAGAGAAAGACAGCTAAAAAAGACAGTTTATCGTATGTTAAAATTAGAATACTTTAGTCTAAAAAGATGAAGACAAAAACGTCTAACGTATTTGAAGATATGCAATAGAAAGAATAGAATTTATTGGGTTTTTCTGAATTCATGGATTATGTAATTTAGCAGGTACCCTCTGATATTTGGAAAATGATGCATTTAGTTATAATGAAAACCCACACACAAACACAATGTGATCATTTAAAAGCATTTAAAAGGTGTAACTATGCATTGATTCAAACATCATCTCACTTTCTCTCACTCGCATAATATCCTTACTTCCCTTTTATCCAATTTAGGACATGGTCTGTCATTGTTGTCAGTTCTGTGCCTCAGTTTCTTAACTCTCTGGGCTCTTCACCCTTTCTTATGCCCACCTGGAAAGTATCAATGTTAGTTGCGTAAAACTTTCTGCATCTATTGCCCTGTCATCTGCCCAGTTGAGCAAACATTGTTGGAGGGAAAGATACAACCATACTGATTTGTTCCCTTTAAATTCATGAATCCTTATACAAAACGAGTCCTTAGTGTAACCTGAACAATTCTGAGAAATTTCTGTTGCGTTTACTCCCCGATACAAGAAGACCCTTCATCTCTTTTTTTTTTGTTCTCAAATGCCAAGTAATTCCTGCTCCATCTCATTTTCAGCTGATGGCAATATTTCTGATTTCACTATTAAAAGTCATTATTAAAAATCAAGAAAAACACAAACTACCACATGCTTTTTCTGAAAAATCTACCAACTTAATTCCATCTATACCCATTTACTCTGTGTTACGTCTTGCCACATGAAGCTGATGTTTGTACTCCTACCTAAGCGAGTCTATCCACATGTGTACTAGATTCCACCTCTCTTATCTTCTAAAATACACCCTTTTTTCAATTACTCCCACTGTATTCTGCATCAACATTTCCCTCTTTAATGATCATTGTCAGCTATACACATAGTTATTTCATCCATCTTAAGACGAGTTGTCTTGAATATCCACTCTTCTCCCTTAACTACCCAACTGAAAGCATAATGTCATTAATGAAATAGTTGTGTAAACTTACTGTCTCAAATAACATTTCTTCCATTCTCTCCCAAACTCACTTCAATCAAATTCTGGAAAGCAGATGTTTACTAAAAAAAAGAACTTGAAGATTTCTGGGGGAATAGAAAGGCTCTCTATCTTGTTTTGTGTTATATGTATGTATATGACTGTCAAAACTCATTGGACTGAATGCTTAAGATCTGCGCTTTTTACTACTATGTGTAAATTATATCCCAAAAAAGAAAAAACATAAACTAGCCCTATTCCCCACTCTTTGCCAAAAAAAAAAAAAAAAAACCCTAAACAAACAACAAACAAAAGCGCATATGGACAGGTAAGTTTTAAAAAGAAGAAACTCTGGAAGGAAGTATGAGAGAGGGCCCATTCAAAATAAAAAGAATTGACAAACTGCACAATAGATACAGCTGAGATTAGAAATCTATAACTTGTGATTTCAATGTTCAAGTTGTATAATCTTGTCCTTCATGGGTTGCTCATCTAGATAGAATGATAGAGAGAGTAGATCACAATCATTTATCCAAATTAGAGAATTTGAGAGAAATTAGGCAGGGGATTTGGCCAGTGGAATAGTTGAAACAATGATCAAACAAAAGGTGGTGTTTACATGTCCCTGGAAAGCAAGTGTAATTGAAGAAAGAGAGTAAGAGAGTTAGAGGGCATTTTGGTCAGATAACAGCGTATTAGAATGTAAGATGGTCGTGGGTTGACAGCCATCCCTACAAAAATGAAAAGAGCACTAGCAATGGAGAGCAAATCCTCAGCCTTTCACTAGTGTATAGTTATCTTGAAAAAGTCACAATATTCTTCTAATTCAGTTTCATCTGCTGTAAAAAAGAAGATCCACTGACTTTATTAGTGGCAGTGTTGAGGCAAGTTACTCAGAAGCATTTGGTAATCTGTTAAACCTCATATGGATATAAGGGGTTATGGGAAGGCATTTTTTACCATCAAAAGTTTAGCATTGACTTTAATAATTATTTCTGAAATGAATCAAGTCATTTATTGTAACCATTTCTTAAAAACTAGTTTTTATGTGCACTTAAACGTCTATCACAATGTATATGAATCAAAGCTTTAGTCATTCATTTTATTGAGCTAATTACAGAAAGGTTTTAGGTTTTAGTGAATATACCTTTTCCTTTAAGAAATTTGCATGAAATTAGCAAATCTAGTAGCTTTAATTAATTAATTAATTTTTTTTTTTTTTTTTTTTACTGAGGAAGATTGGCCCTGAGCTAACATCTGTGCCCATCTTCCTCCACTTTACATACGGGATGCCACCACAGCACGGCTTGATGAGCAGTGTGCAGGTCCACACCTGGGATCTGAACTCACGAACCCCAGGAGGCCGAAGAGGAATGCATGAACTTAACCACTACACCACCAGGCCGGCCCCCAGTAGCTTTAATTTTAATCAGCAATTATTTGAAAAGTTCTTCAACAAAAGCCTCATAGTTCATTAGCTAAACATTAACACAATACAATAATTAACTTGACATTTTCTTTGATTAACAAACATATTCCCGTAACATAACAAATTGCTCTGATTTTATTGTGACAGAAGCATATAACTTTTTTGTGGGAGGAGAAAATATTCAATTAAAGGTCTGGACTGAAAACTAGTATCTCATAACCTGAACAAATGATTTCAGGTTTTTGAAAATTATTTGTCCTATAATGTGCATTATAGGCAAAATGTGAACCCAGCTAAAAAGGTATCACGAAAGACATAGTATTATGAAGGATATAGCATCTATTTTGCACTTTTTCCCTACATGTAAAAGGCACATGTTAATCATGCTTAAAATTCTTTTTATAACCATATTTAAAAGGATTTGCTTTACTAAAAGTCTTCAGAATCAACTAGTTTTATCCCTTTTTTATTTTCTCTATAATGAATATTCTTTCTATACACAGTAACATGGTACTTTGGGGAAAGTTTATGGACCTCTTGGATGTATTAGCTTCCTAGGACTGCTGGAACAAACTACCACAAAGTGGGTGGCTTAAAACAACAGAAATTTATTGAGTCACAGTTCTGGAGGCTAGAAGTTCACAGTTAAGGTTTGCTCATGGTCATGCTTCTCAGTTAGCTCTAGGGAGTGATCCTTCTTTACTTCTTCCTAGCTTCGGGTGGTAGCCATAGGTGGTAGCCTGGTGTTCCTTGGCTTGAAGATGCATCACTCTAATGTCTGTTTCTATTGTCACCTGGTGTTCTCCCTCTATGTCTTTTTCCCTTCTCATAAGGACCAATCATACTGAGTTAGGGCCCATCTTGATTGAATATTACCTCATCTTAATTTGATAACATCTGCAAAGACCCAATTTCCAAATTAGGTCACATACAGAGGTACAAGGAGTTAGAGTATCAACATACATTTGGGGACATAACTCAATCCATAACAATATATGTCACATTGAATATACGGAAGGCCAGTTGTAGGCCTTAGCCTACTTTTGACTCCCTAATCTGTCAAAATCAGAATGCAAAAGGCTTCCAGTTTGATTTGAAGGGGAGCAGAATTTGCCACCACAAAATATGCCTCTTTCACATAAGGATTATCTTGAGCTGGTTATTTTTAAGAAACAGCAGACACAGGAAAAGCTCTGAAAACCTAGTAGAAGTTATCATTTTGTAAGAGAAATTTACACATATAAGGGAAATTTCCATTTGTAAGAGTGTTTCCCTCTCAGTAGCTGGAAAAGGATGACTAAATCTCTACAAACTCTTATCAATAGAGAAGGCAATGACTTAAATCTGCATAACAACCTTACTCTTGTTTACTGTGCTTTTCCTGGTAACCTCCATAACCGGCTCCCCCCATCGCCTCATCATCTTTCTTGTGTCGCGAGCTGGAGATGGTATTTAAGGTGGTGGCTTGGGCCATTTCAGGGAGTTGCTCAGTTTTCCTGGGTATCTCCCACGTATACAGGAAGTGTACATACTATTAACTTCTGTTTGTATTTCTCCTATTAACATGTCTTTCTATTACAGGGAAATCCCAGCCAAGAGCCTAGAGGGGAGAGGAAACATTATGTTTCCTTCACTGCAGATTCAACTTCTCGTAGACACTGAAAGTTCCCTAGGAACGCCTGCAAAACAAGGGTCGGAATGAACTGTGTCTGATATGATTCTTGAAAAGTCAGCTGTCACTTCAATTGTTAGAACTGTAAGATGTAGAGGATAACTTTTTAAACATTTTATTTGTAAACAATTATAACTTCACAGGAAGTTATTAAAATAGTACAGAGAGTTCTACTGTACCTGTCATCCATTTCCCCAATGGTTATATAGAGGAGTAAGAAATATTCCTCTACCCTTCTAGGTTCTTCTGGCTGGTCTAAGAATTAAATTGACATGACACAGAAGAACAGGAGAAAATCAAACAAAGTTTAATAACATGTATACATGGGAGAAACCCAGGAAAACTGAGTAACTTGTCAAAAGGGCTGAAGCTACCACCTTAAATACCATCTTCAGCTAAAGACAAAGGAGGATGTTGGGGGTAGCAGTTTGGGACTTCAAAGGGGAGGCAGGCAATTCACACGGAGACGAAAAAGCAAATGTTTGGTAAACAAATGTTTGCCATGCCTTGCAGAGACAGTGGGACATGGGGAGGACTTTGATCAAATGGGCCTTGCTATGTTCCTTCCTGTCTACCACACCTACTTCATATTATACTGTAGTTATCTATGGTGATAGCTCCTTCTAACAGGACTTCTATCTTAAATTCTTTTAGGCAGTTAAGGGGAAGGTCAGTTTCTTTCTGAGTCTTTTGTTCTTAAAAATAATCAAGCCAAAAAGACACATTTTAGGGTGGCAAGTTTTGTTCCCCTTCCGTTACACTGTACTTTATAATAGTACTATGTTAAAGCTAGGAAATTGATATAGGTAAAATGCGTGTAAAGTTCTATGCCTTTTATCTCATGTGTAGAATTCTATAACCACCAATGCAATCAAGATACAGAACTATACCATCACCAAGAAGATCTCCCTCATGCTGCCCCTCCATGGTGCACTGGCCACCTTCCCCCTGCTAGCTAGGGATTCAGCTATTTATAGGATTCTAAATCCTGCAAGAATTTAAAACAAATCAGACTTCCCTGAAGCTCACAAATGAAAAAAAAAATCGTATGAATTTGGTTAGGGAGCATTGCGGTTAAATAGTTTGGCTTCCTGTACTGGAAGACCAGGAATCAAGTCTTACACTGCCAATTCCTGGCTGTGTAATCACTGAAATTTACTTAAATACTTTGAGCCATGGTTTGTTCGTTTTTAATCTAGCTTACAGAGTGTGCACACGTGAAGATGAATGTACGGCTTGACCTAAAATCTAAAACGCAGCTCCTCACCTTATCATTTGCTGGCAGTTGGTGAATTGTAGCGGGCCCAGGTTCTGTGTGACCGTCTCCCACCTGAACCAGTCCAGTCCAAACCTGGAGCCTGAGCGAATCCTTCTTACGTTGCATGTTCCCAACACTCTCCCTTTCTCACCTTTGCTACAATTTCCAAAAGTGCCTGAACCATCCTGTGGAGACAAAACAAAGCTCATGATGCTAAATTTTACCAAAAATGTCAACGGAAAAGAGTAATGACACATGGGACGTTACTGGTTTGCTATTTTGTCTTGTCATCATTTTGTATCTTTGTAAATAATCAAATAACTAAGACAAATTTATGTTATGATGAAGTACCTACATGGGTTGGGACAGGGCATATGACTAGAAATCACTGTGTTGGGAGTGCCTCAATCCACTAATTAATTTATTTCACCTTCTCTATGAAGCACCAGTAAAGCCCCCCAAACAAAAAGTATAAATTCTTAGGCATAATCTTCCCTGCTTAAAAACTTCAAGAATTGAAGGTTATCCTACAGATTGTTGATTTAAAACCTATTACATGACTCTATCTAGCCATGTATTATGGTGGTGAGAGTACTTAATTTTAAATTGAAAGGCTGTGATTTTTTTTATAATGCCACATCATTGTCTTATAATTCTTTTTCTGCAGATACTTATTTTAACAGAAAATTACTGTGCTGACATCTTCTTCTTCCAGAATTCTTGAGAGATATCTGGAAAATGGTATAAAGATACTCTTACTCCACAGTTAAATTAAGAATTTTTTTTAAGTTTCTAGAAATAGTCAGATAATTCCTGAATTACTTCAGCCTTTAAAAATTCTTTCACACCCAGCCAATCCTGATGACATAGCCTTTTCCAGAGAGGTGGTGGAGACTTTGGTGTCGGCTCGTGTGCTTAAGTCCAATCACATCCCCTTCTGGAAATGCCCTGAAAGTAGGGTTGTCAGACTTACCAAACGAAAATATAGGAAACCCACTTACATTCTGGTTTCAGATAAAAAACACAAATAATTCTTCTAATATAAGTATGTTCCAAATATTGCATGAGACATACTTCTACTAAAAAAGAAATGGTTGTTTATCTGAAATGAAAATGTAACTGTGTCTTGTACTTTACCTGGCAACCCTACCTGGATGGGCTGATATTAGGCTCCCTGCAAACTCTTGCCATGAACCCATCCTCTTGCAGATGTACAGCACGCTGCTGCCTCTCCTGAGCTAGCCTTCTCACGCAGGTTGGCCAAGGTCCCTGGATAGGCAGATTCTCTAAAAGCTGCTCCAAGGAAACTTCATTTCCTCCTGGGTTGATCCCATTATTGTCTCTTTTCGTTCCTGCACTCGAAGTAGACAGAGCTATCTCAGAACCAACGTAATGCAGTCATTCTCACCACTGACCTTATGACACTAGACACAGACAACCAGCCGCATCTTCTCCTGGTGTAACGTGAACACAGTTGGAGGTGAGGTTTCATAATCTCTGAGGTTCCTCCTGCTCAAGCATTCTGAGGGTCTAAGTCACTCCCTCAGCATGGCATAGTGTGCAAATTAAACAATTTCTTCAAACAAATGTGTGTGAGAAATAGCCTAAGTATTCATGTTGTTGTTGTTTTTTAGCCCCTATGTTTTAAAAAAATCTTAATTTAATATTTGTTCAGTTTTTATAATTTGTATGTATGTATGCATGCATGTGTATATGTATGTAGGCATTTATTTATTTTTAGACAGCTGTTGTGTTCAGTTTTGTTGCAACAGGCCAGAATTGAATTGAAAAAGTATCTATAACTTAAAAGAAAAACTGTTACTGTGATATTCCCACCACAGAGGAACTCGGATGAATCTATTCTTATTTGAAGAAATAAAATCATCTAAGTATTTGAAATGCACACTTAGTTGTCACAAGCTCCTCCTGTTGTGTTAGAATATTTTTTTCCAGCTAATATTCAAAACCAAGCATCCATTATTTCTTCCCTTTTGGGTTTTTCTAAGCATAGAACTAAATAAATAAAATTAAGGTTTCACCAGCCCCTGTACCTCTGTCTTCCACAAGGTTGATCGTTGTGGATGATTTCCTGAGCTACTGTCAGCTGATACAGACCCCACTGCCTTCCGTTGGTTTGGGTGACAGCGTTAGAATTCCAAAGCATTCTGAGAAAAATAATTTCCTTTGACTAAAGTGATTCTTCAGCATGATTTCTTGTCTCTCTGAAGATTGCAGAATTCATTTGCTTTATCATCTTACCAATTTACTATTTTTCTTTTTATTCACTGTTTATTAGTAAATTCACTGTTTTATTAGTAAAGCACTAATTATATTTTTCCCTTTTTTTCCTCTCCCTCCATACCCTCTCCTCCATTTGCTCTTTGATTTTATAACGTAATTACACTGAGGTAAATAAAATACCAGTTTTCAGGTATCTCACTGAACGAAGTAGATCCATTATTTAAAAAGGCACATATAAATAAAATATATAAATACAAATATGCATAGACACATACATTCTTTGAATCCTCTTTCCCTGACTTGTAGAATGAGAACATGAAGCTCCTTTAGATTTTTCCAGCAGGAAAAACACCAGTGCAACATGCTCCCAGCTGCAGGGCCCCACATCCAGCTCCCCAGAAGGTCCTGTTGACACCGCCCTCAGGAGGGGAGGGGAGAACGAGGCACCATTACTCAGCCGGTGGAAGAAGAGGTCAAGCTCTGGGAGCGCAGCGAGCGCCTCTGCAAGTCCTCCCCTAAATCTGCAGGCTGTATATCTTAGCTGTGGGGCAGGGGATGAAATGTCGCCAGCCTGGTTTTGGGTATTTAATTTTTGATAATTTTATGTGTTAGTCAGTAATTGGAATGTTGTAATTATCACTGTAGAGTCTCAGTTTAAATTTCTAATTTAACATGCCATTAAAATCTTATTCACAGCATAACGTAGTTGGAACTCAGGAAATATGTATTGATTGATTCACTTTCTTTTTTAATTCAAAGTAAATCTGATAGTCACCATCATAAACCTAAGAAAATAACTATCAAATAACCATTGAGGAATTTTAAGATGGCTTTATGCAAATGAAACAATATCCTCAAATAATTTTAAGCCAATATTTTAATAAGAACACAATGTGAAAATTTCAACACATACACAATTTTCTACTTTTTAATTTTTTATACTTATACTAGGTTTGTTTTCTTTAGCTGTGAGTAAACATTTTATTATTTTATTTGTATGCAGAAGCTTTGAGAAAACAGTCATTTTTTGAATACATAAGAATTATTATATTATACAGAATTTTTAATGTAATTTGGGGTTAGATTTATTCTCTTGGTTTGTTTATAGCTCTATACAGAAATTTAGAACACAATACATTTGAATATTTGAAGCTTTCTTAGAGAACGCAGAATATTAAAGCAAATTAATAATTCACTTTTCCTAATTAGATATTAGCTTGTTATTATATATTAAACTATTTTATAATCATTATGTTTAGCATTTTTTTTTTTTTTTTTTTTTTTGTGAGGAGTACTAGCCCTGAGCTAACATCTGATGCCAATCATCCCCTTTTTTCTTGAGGGAGGTTGGCCCTGAGCTAACATCCATGGCCATATTCCTCTACTTTATACGAGACGCCACCACAGCATGGCTTAACAAGCGGTGCGTCAGTGCGCACCCAGGATCCGAACCTGCGAACCGCAGGCCACCGCAGTGGAGCGCGAGCACTTAACTGCTTGCGCCACCCGGCCAGCCCATATGTTTAGCATTTTTAAAGTGTTTCATATACACTATCTTAATAGAGCCTCACAATAATTTTGCAAGGACAATGTTAGCATCTGTATTTTATAGATGAGGACAAGACTTCACAACTAGAAGTGTTGTACTTCAAATTTGATCTGATTTCTTTTCATATGAACTTCTTACTGAAGTATACTTACAGAAAGGCAGTAACATCATAAATGTACAGTTTGATGAATTTTTTAAAGTGAACCCAGCGAGGTATCCATGACCTCAGAAGCCCCCCGTGTTCTATTCCAGTCACAACTCTTTCCCACCTGTTGCCCAGGACAGCTACCATCCTGACTTCTAACACCATTGCTTAATTTAGCTTGCTCTTTAACTTAATGAAAATAAAAACCTACAGTAGATTCTTTTGTGTGCGGCCTCTCATGATCAATGTTATGTTTGTGAGACTCATTCATGTTGTTGAGAGGACCTATAATTTATTCATTCTCATCGTTACGTTATATTCCATCATATAACTATACCAAGAAAGAATAGAGTATCAAAAAGGATAAATATGTTGGTAAGTATTTAAGTGAAAATTGACTGAATACTGACCAAATAGTGAATAGTAATATTTTGTGTGATGTAAAATATAGTTGAGCTAAAACACACCACAAAACAATTAAAAAAAAGCAAGAAAAATATAAATGAAGTTCCTGAGTTCTAGCATTACTGAGGAAATTGTTACAATTTGTATTAGACTAATAAGTCAACACTGCAAAATATAAGCATTGGTATTTAACTAAACAAGGTTATTTGAGGAAGATACAGTATTGGGCTGAGTAAACAAGGTTATTTGAGGAAGATACAGTGTTGGGCTAAGAAAATTATCTCTGACAAAGACTCCTTAAAAGTTTCATTTTAACAATAACAAGCTACCATATATAACCATATATTATTTGTATAATGAATAATCATTAATTATTCCATATTTAATAAGCTATTGTGTACTAGGCAATGTTCATGTGTGCATACTTTAGTCAACAAAATAGATGAAATTCCTATGCAGAGAACCTCTATTCTTGGAGGAAAGAGACAGATAATAAACAAAAGATGTAAAAAGCAACAAATTATTCTATATGCAATATGTATGAAAGTGATTAGGGCTATGAAAAAAATTTCAAAATCAAGCAGATTAAAGAAAATGAAGAGTATCCTGTTGATGAGTAGTTACTGGAGGTAGGGCAGATTTCAGCATTAAACATGGCGGTCAGGTCAATCTTGTGAGAAGATGGAGTTGGAACAAAGTCTTGAAGAGAGTTAGCCAAGCATATAATTGGGTATTCTCATGGATAATGAAGATCATTCCAGGCAGGGGTTATGGTGACTGCAAAGACCTTAAGATAGAGTAGGTTCGGTAAGTTCTGGAAAGAGTAACATCAGTAAAGAGGGAGTATTAAAAGTGAGAGTAAAGAAGGGAAGATCCAGAGAGGTAACAGGGCCCCAGATTGTGTAGGGACTGGGAGACTGTTCCAGGGATTTTGTCCTGTACTCTGAATGAAATGAGAAGCCAGTGCAGAGTTTTGAGGAGTGGCATGATCTGACTCCAGTGTTAAAATACTCTCTTTGGCTACTGTAGTTAAGCTACTCTAGAATCAGGAAGACAAGCTAGAAGGCTACTGCAGTAATCCAAACAAGACATAATAGTCCTTCAGTGCTCTCAGCACCCCTGGAGAGGTGAAACTTTTGGAGAGTTTTCAGTGTTTTGAAAGTGGATCCAACAGAATTAAGTAAAGGGCTGGATATTGGCTATGAGAGAGGAAAAAAAGAGAATAACTTCAAGATTTTTGGTTTGAGTGTTGAACTGAGATGGGGAAGGATATGAGGGAAGTTGTTTGTGTCTTTTGGTCATTGGGGGGGTGGGGGGGTGAGGGCGGTTGGTCCGGACTTTATCCTTGGATATATTGAGAGTGAAATATTTATTATAAATTCAAGTGAAAATCTCAAGTAGGCAGGTGGCGGATATATCAGCGGAGAGTTTGTATGAGAGTTCTGAACTGGGGATATATATTTGATAGTTATTGGTATAGAGATGGCATTTAAAATCATGGGTCTAAATGAGATCACCTAGGGAATGAGTATAGATTGTGAAGAGTGCAGGATCAAAAACCAAGCCCTGGGTATTTCAACTTTCAGAATACAGTACAAAAAAGGAGGAATCATCAAAACATGCTGAAGAGTAACCAGGGAAGTAGGGGAAAAATCAATGGAGTGTGTGTTAATTTGGGTCAGCGGAGAAGCTGACACCAAGAAAAGATTAGATGCATGAGAGACATTTTGGAGGAAAAAAATTTTTTTAAGGAAAAAGGGGAAGGATCCAAAGGAAGTGAAAAGAACTTTATGACCTTGATGGAGGTCCATGCACTGTGAAAAAAGAAGGGGAGGAAAGGGGATGAGGAGAGGAGTCAGACGGAGGTGCAGTTCTAAGAACGTTTCAACCCGGCAGTGGCAAGTCCTACAGCCATGCCCCTATTTGAGGAGTTCCATTCTCTCTCAGGATGATATGTTAGTGATGATGCTGTGCTCAGCCATTGATGGGAACAGCCAGTTGGAAGCACGGACTCAACACAGAAACACAGGGGTGGATCCAAGGTGCTGGGGCCGGCGGTTCTTCAATTATCCTCCCAGTAGCAGGATATCAGAATGGTGCGTTTTCATGGGCACCGGTGTGGTATCCTAGAAAGCAAATGGAGAACAAGCAGGAGGGAGTGTTGAATTACGGGAAATGCTGACTGTGGGTTGAAGAAGAGGAGGGCTAAGAACTGATGATTGGATTTAACGATGTGGAGTGTGGATGAGTTTGACAAGGATAGTGCGGGTGGAACGGTGAGGACTCGAGCCTGACTGGATGGGGTTTAACCGTGAACAGGAGGAAAGACTGGGACAACAGACTGCTCTTTGAAGACGGTTTGTTACGAAAGAAAACAAAAGAAATGATGAGCTATTTGAGTGGGAAGTGGAGTTCAAAAAAAGTTTTTTCTTTTGAAAGATGGAAGAATTTAGGAGCATGTTTGTATGCTGATGGGAAAATCCAGTGATGAACCAAAGTACTTGCCGGCTCTGGAGTGGATTGTTGTAATAACGGCCCTCCATGCACCACGCATCTCTTGCTTCCAGGCCTCTTGGCAATACGACTTTTTGCGCCCATCAGGAAGTGGAGTCTGTTTCCTCAACTCTCGCATTTGGATTGACCTTGTGATTTATTTTGACATACAGAATGCTGTGAAGTGACCTTGTATGCCTTCTAAGGCTAGGCTTTAAGAAGGCTTGCAGCTTCTGCTCTCACCCTCTTGGAACACTCTCCATCATTTAAAGAAGTCCATTCTAGCCTAGTGGTAGAGGAGAACACAGATGGAGGAGAGCTAGGACAGCCCAGCCAAGAGCGGGCATCAGCGGCAGACCTGTGCGGGAGGCTATCTCAGACAATGAGCCCTAGTCAATCTCCAGATGACTGCAGCTGGATGAGCACCCCCGACCACGTGCAGCAGCAGAACTGCCCAGCTAAGCCCAAATTGCCAACCCACGATTCATTAGACATAAGAAATGACTGCTCGTATGTCAGTACCTTTTGAGTTAACAGTAATTGATAACTAGTAAAGACCCCAAAGACCTTTTTGAAAATCTTACTTTGTACTTTTCCTCTGGATGTTTTAGTTTTTACATTAAATAACCTGAGGAATGTTCTATGCACTAAATGCAGTTTGCACTTGACCATGTCTGCCTTAACTGGCTCAATGTATTTGTCTTTTAAGGCCGTTTTCCCCCTGCACTGGTGTCTGTGTGTACCTTTATGCCTTTGAATTCTCACTTTATTCATATTCTTCTTGTGGTGATTGTTATGTACTGCAACACAGACATTTGTGTTGCTTTAATTTCCTGAGTGGGGATGGCATTGCAAGAGACGTGTCTATGATGAAACAACTCGCACTATTTATTCACTGGGTCTTCCTTCCTTCCGTCCTTTCTTCCTTCCTTCCTCTCTTTTTTTTTCTTCCTGAATTCCTACAGTATCTGCAAAAGTGCATTTTATTGAAGAGACCCAAATAATTTTTTATTTGAAATTATAGAGGTTCTCTTAAAAGTAAAAGCATAGAAAATTATCTCTACAATATAGCTTTTGGAATTAGAAGTTCCTAGACATAAAGTAACAAAGTAAAATCCTAAATTCCACAAAAAGCTTCTAAACTGCCTCATGGATGCTTTGATGTAGCCTCTAAGTTTTAACAATTAATTACACAGAATATTTCCTTTACTCACATTAATGGATACATATACTCGACCACTTAGCTGTGCAAACTTGAGCCACTTAGCTGTGTGACCTGGAACAAGATGCTTATCCTTTTTCTGCCTCATTGTCTTCATTTTAAGACTGTCATAAATCTGGGGCCTATCTTATAGATTTTTGTTAAAATTAAATAATATCATATTTCCATATAGTCATAGAACAGGATCCAGAATATTATAAGCACTGAATAACTATTAACAAGTATTATTATCATATGATATACTATATGGGCTTTCTTATTATCACTTTAAAATATTAGGTTTGGCAAATAATTTTAGAGGAGGGTTGGCTGATTATTAACCAATTTGGTTAAACATTCTGTCTGATGACATCCTTTATCCATTTCATACCTATGTTATCCGGAATAGACTACCTGCTAAATCTGTGACAATAGTAACTATTGGATTTATTCTCTGCAGTAAAGTCACTACTTGCACTGAAGTCAAATGGATTTAATTAATTTCAACTATAAAAATGTAAATGGATCTTGGGAGAATATTATAAAATGAAAGATAAGGTCATTAGTAATAGTCTCAGAGTTTATTATCTTCAGAAATAATGTTTCCTCCAGATTGTCCAAGAAAGAAATGAAGTTACCATCTATTGCCCTAAAAAGTCCTGACTACAGCCTTTGGGGAAAGGCTATGAATAAAGGGTTAATCATGACTAACCAGGTCCATAAGAGCTCATGACTTCATGTTGTTCATATGCTAAGGTTGTACCACATGTGTTATTACAAGGCATCTTGTGGCTGGTGTACAAGATTGCAATACATACTAACAGATGTTCGGGAAGGAAATTATTTGTTTAATTTGTTTATGAGTCAGAGGATTTTTGTGTGAATGTAATTATAGGAGGAAACACAATTTATGAATGGATTGTATTCCAAAAGTGCATTTGTGAGTCAGTTGTTTGGGACTAAGAGCATATTTTTATGTATAAACTGGGTTACATGTTAGTTTCCCAAGCAAGCCCACAAATAGCCGCCTTGCCCCATTGTTTGGCTGACAGTATGTGCCTATTACTCCCAAGTCTCTGGAGAAAGGATTTGAGGAGAAAACGGCCTCTTCCTTTTCTGGCCGGCCTGGGAGATTTCACTGGCGATAGCCTTGTCCCCTTTCCAGCATGGCTTTTCCTCTGCTTTCTCATGAGACCCCATAAGCCCCAAACCACCCTGAAGGACTTCAACTCTGGTCTGACCCATTCTTGGCAAGATTCACACTATTCCAAAATTATGTACCTCCCTTTTCCCCCCAAAAACATATTTCATCTTCTGATGTTGCTGATCTCAGGTTATAGTAAGAAAGCAATGTAGCTTAATTCTTATTTATCCTAATAAGATTAATAATTATCCCAGGAGTATTTCTAATTTAAAAATAGATATGTGCTCATCCAACTTACTGTATTTGGTGGACTTTGTGACTAACAAAATAAAGGAAAAAAACCCCAGACATTTTGGAGCAATGACATACTGGAGATGGGGCCAAAATGTAGGCCTTTTTTCTGCGAAGAAGTCTGTCCTAGGAGTCATCTCCTTTAATTAAATTTGTTTTGTACAACTTTTTCCCCTTTCCTCTTCGTAAACTAATATGTTCTCTAAAACTTTCATCCAGTAGTTGCCATTTTACAAATGCTGATAAATAGCTAAAAAAAAAGAGCAAGAAAGATTTTATATGTATATACATTGCAGTTTTCCTGAATGTACTTTTTTCTTTTCACAAATCAATAGATGCCTAATTATTAATTAATCAGTGTTGTTTGTTTCCCAAAGGATGTAGCGTATTCCTTCAATGAGTAAAAGAGATGTTTATTATTTGGGACTCGATTGTCTGTCTAGTGCCTGATACTTTAAAAAAAAAACCAATAAATACTTAATGAATAAAGTAAAAATTTTTAAATCATTTCATACTTGAAACATGCCACAATCGACACAGAGAAGTACTTGAGTAGAAATAAAAGGTATGCTCTACAGACCAACAGATATCTGTTTGGGAAATGGATAATGTGATAATTTGACCTTTTAACTTTAGATATTTCTTCTATTTTTCTGGTGAGGAGAGGGTTAACTTCTGTTTTTATTATACACAAAAAGTGCTCACTGTTTCCACTTAGAAAATCATTTTGATTTACTAATAAAAAAAAGGAATGAAAAGTTGAGAAAAAAATATTTTTGTAGTTGTTCTCAGGGAAACTCCATAGATATCCGGGAGTCAACTGGTATTTTTGTGAAGAGGGATTTAAATAATGAGGTATACACAAAGTAGAGTTTTTAAGTTGCTTAACACATGTGTAAATGAAATTGAAATACTTGAAATGTGGGAAGAAAAAACCCTGAATTTAAATATGCAAGCTGAAATTAGAACAATGCCAAGTTTTATCTAGTGAGGTAAGGTCACACGATGCAATAAACTTAAAAGCAATCCACACAACACTGTCTCGTTGGATACATTTTATTTAGTTTAAACAGCTCTTCAGTTTCCACAGTATCTGGGTGGCCCTTTCTGATCTGGACTTGAACCCTGGCTGGTAAAGTAGGAGTCTGTGAGGCCTGGAGGGAACACGCCACCACACAACGGGCGGAGCCGCTTGTTTCTTAACAGGTATGAGTCAACCTGCAGCTGTGCGAAGGCTCGCTCCGGATTCAGCTATTTCCACGACCGACCAGGCAGCACTGTTAGGTTCAGACTTCAAGTCTTATGGCACACAGCGATATCTCAGTGGATTCTTTGCAAATGAGTCATCTGCTCTTTATTTTCAATCATTCTTAAATTAATTCTTTAAATGCAGTTTTAACAAAGAACCCATCAGGATTAAATTCATTACAATAATAAATAGCTTATTAGCACAAACCACTTGCATACAATTGTAATTTTACAAAATATTATTTTTGTATGAATACTACAAACTAAAAAAATGGTGTTAGTCCACATATTTTCATAACACATACATTAGTATTTGATATGAACTCTAAAATTATCCAGAGTGGTCACTACAAATCACACTAACACAAAGAGGAATTTCTTGTTGGAAAGTTTTCTGCTCATTAATTTTCAATTTGAGACAGTCAATTTCTTTGAGTCTCAATATTGTTAATACATTGTTAACTCCATGTGCCAAGAGATATTTAAAATGTTGACCTACAGCTATTGGTAAGATCATATATCTGTATCTATCTATACAAAGTTGCATGTCACAGGAAATAATTGGTCATATTATTACTGATACATACTAGTATGTATTAATCATCTATTAATAGCTGAATATTTATGCAAGATGCTCTAACATGTTTTTGCTCATTACATTATCATAATTCTGGGCAGTAGTTGTGAATATGATTCCCACTTTACAGGTGATGACAGGGGAATTAAGCAGCTTACCCTAAATCAGTGTGAGTAAATAAAATGGTGAATCTGTCATTGGAACAAAATTGAGAGCTCTCTTTTGTTCCCCGCAGTGGCCTCTCTGTAGGAACGTGTTGTTTGATTTGCAGAAACAGCAATATGAAAGCGTGAGCTGTAAAAAACTGATCTTGAACTGAGACTTGTCCCCCAGGATTTACATGCCCCTAGTTCTCCGCTATCCTCAAACGAGATCCCATCCACTTAGCTCACCCCACTTCCATATATCTGTTCATTGTTTCCACCACTGCGGAAACTTCACTTCTGTAGTTCGTCTATTTGAAATCTACCTAAACTTTACTACTGGGCTCAAAGTCTAGATCTATGAAGCCTTCCACTGTAGTTTGGGCCCTCATTAATCTCTCTTTTGTGGTGTGGTAGTGCCAGTGAGTCAATTCTGACTTCTAGCAACCCAGTGCACAGCAGAGAGGAACCTGCCTGGTCTTTTTGTGCCATCCTCTCACCTTCTAGTGCTATATCAGACAATGCTCCACTGCTAGTCATAGGGTTTTCATGGCCAATTTATTGGAACTGGTGGCCAGGTCCTTCTTCCTAGTCTTTTTTAGTCTGTAAGCTGTGCTTAAACCTGTCCACCATGGGTGACCCTGCTGGTACTAGTGGCATAGCTTTCAGCATCACAGCAACATGCAGCTGCCACAGTATGACAACCAACAGATGGGTGGTGTGGTTCCCTGATTGGGAAGTGAATGCGGGCCGTGGCAACAAGAGCACTGAATGTTAACCACTAGACCACAGGGGTGGCTGGTAGTGCCATCGCTACATTATTTTCCCTTGTTTTATACTGCCTGTGTTTTATTCACCTAAAAAATAAAACCCATAATTTAACACTCCATTCTCTACCTCATTGTCATGTTTCTAATTATTTTCTCTCTATATATAACTCCCCATGATCTTCCTATGATATCACATGACAGAATAACACCCAAAGGGGGCAAATTAATTGTCCTTGTGAAATTAGCAGAATGAATAAATTTCTTTTTGTATTTTGATAATACATATTACACAAAAACATAGGAAAATGTTTGAGATTTTATCATTACAAAAGGTATTAGTGGTCATTATATTTGCCTGTCCAAAGCCATTTCTACATCCACCTCCATTATTTTTTTGACAACAGAAACCAGATTTTATTCACACATTGGCCTTGATTTGATCAGTGAGTAATTACAGTCTAAGCCACTCATAGAAGACTCATGCCCCTTGACACTGAGTGCTTCACGTGGGAGCATGTGATGCAGATCTGG
Source organism: Ceratotherium simum simum (assembly GCF_057802395.1). Taxonomy (NCBI): domain Eukaryota; kingdom Metazoa; phylum Chordata; class Mammalia; order Perissodactyla; family Rhinocerotidae; genus Ceratotherium; species Ceratotherium simum. Next base: position 42,385,125 of record NC_141926.1, on the reverse strand, counting down.
TGAGTACGAAGTAAGGAGACATTTGCTGAGGCATTGCCCAGAAAGCTTTCTCAGCCTTAAAAAGGAACAGAAATTAGGGATTCTCCCAATTTTTGTGCCATTGTATGTTGCTGAGTAAAATGATGATGCCTAGAATTTCTGCAGCCGTCTTATGACTTTGAAGGGAAACACAATGAGTTGATATATTAGCCAATCTGAAGCCACCGTTTCCCTAGAATCTTATAATGGAACTAATTAATTTTGTTGTATGAAAGAATAAATCTTATTGTTTAAGCTACATTTGGTTGGGTCTTTTGTTACTTGTGGCAGAATGCAGCCTAACTGCTGCAGATAGCTTAACAGATAATCTTAGTAGATACTCTAAGTGATCAGAAAATATTTTCATGTTATTCCTTTTGGAAGTCTAATAAATTATTGCCATTTTAGGAATTTGTATGTGCCATTCTTTCATTAGTTGAAAAAAGTTATTAATCTTTGAAGAAGTAAAATAAATTGTTAGTGTGAAAGGAATTACCTTGAAAAAGTTTAACTATAGACAGAAGAAATGTCAAATGAACATGACTATTTTTTCCTAACTAAAGAGAAGTTTACATCCGTTGCTTATTATAGAATGCTGTGAGCCACAATAGGATTTACATTATAAAAGATGTATGTTTTTCCCTATTTTGGTTAAAATTGTAGCATATGTTTCCACACAGAATTCTAAAAATTTCTGATTGAACAAAGCATTTACTGTGATCACCAAACACTTTTTAACCAATAGAAAAAAAACATAAAGAATATAAAAGCAAGATGATCTTGATCTCCTCTTTGCCTTTACTTCCTTCCAAATGCCAACTTGAGTTCACTTGTCCTATTAAAATGTGTAGGTTTGAGGGGGAAGATGAGCAAAGCATCACAGATTTGTTAATATAGCGCATTTTGACAGGTTGCTGTGCATAACATAATTGATCATCAGGATGAGAATAGAAATAAAAAACAGAGACAAAATCAGGCCAGCCTGAGGGAAATGAATGTTCTGTTAATCTTTTAATTATGTTTGAATAAATTGAGCTGATTTTTGCTTTCTGGAGTTTGTTTCACCACTTTGATATGTTTTACCTATTCAGAATAGCAAAAAAAAATTTTAAATTTTTAGTATATTATCGTCAAGGCCACGTGGTATAGGAATAGAGTGAACACTTTATTTGGGATATTTTAACAACGTATGTACATTTATTCCTTCGTTATAAGAAAAGAAGTTTTGATTTTCTTGTCCTCCTGGTTTTTTCCACTTATAAAGAGGTGCTTTTAGACAAATGAGTTAACTTCTCTGAAAGTCACTTTTTTCCTCTTGTGTAAAATTGGATAATATCTACTTCACATAATCATTGTAAAACTCATCTTAAATAACATATACAAAAGCACTTATATTATACTCAGCTTAATATAGGATTAGAAAAATTTTAGAGTTACTAATCTTTTTTTCAATGAAAATGTTAAATTTGCAAATTAATCAACACATTATTTAAAAATATTATTTTGGAGGAGTGACATCAGCAAGATGGCCAAATAAGACATCTCTCACACGTATCCCCCACCTCAACAACCACAATTTGGCATCGCACCCATCCTCACACAAAGGTGCCTTTCTGGGAGCTGTGGGATCCAGCATTAAATGCCAAGGGATCTGGGAGGAGTCCTGCCCCACCTGGGCATCAGGTAATAGGCATACAGTCCTTAGTCGTGGCTGCGGACCCTGCAGTGCCCTGTGAACCAGCTCCAGCCCCTCTCAGCCACAGTCTGGGAACCCCGGGAGAACGCTGTCTCAGACAGTCTTCTGCAGAGGAGAGAGACTTTGTGGGAGTCCGGGGGCCAACAGAAAAGTTTCAGTCATAAGAAACCACTGTGAACAATTCTATGTGAACAAATTGGATAACCTAGAAGACATGGATAAATTCCTAGAAATATACAACTTACCAAGACTGAATCATGAAAAAATAGAAAATCTGAACAGACCAGTAATGAGTAGGGAGATTGAATCAGTAATCAAAAATCTCCCAAAAAAGAAAAACTCAGGACCAAACGGTTTCCCTGCTGACTTCTACCAAACATTTAAAGAAGAATTAGTGCCAATCTTTCTCAAAATTTTCCAAAAACCTGAAGAGAAGGGGACACTCCCAAACTCATTTATGAGGCCAACATTAGGCAGATACAAAAGCCAGATAAGGACAATACGAGAAAAGAAAACTACAGACCAATATCCCTGATGAACATAGATGCAAAAATTCTCAAGAAAATATTAGGAAGACAAATTCAACAGCATATTGAAAAGATCATACAGCATGATCAAGTGAGATTTATCCCTGGGATGCGTGGATGCTTCAACATACACAAAAAAATAAGTGTGGTACACCACATTAATAGAATAAAAGATAAAAATCATATAATGATCTCAACGATTAGAGAAAAAACATTTGACAAAATACAACATCCTCTCACGATAAAAACTCTCAATAAGTTGGGTATAGAAGGAACATACCTCAACATAATAAAGGTCATAAATGACAAGCCCACAGCTAAGATCATACTTAACAATGAAAGGTACAAAACTTTCCTTCTAAAATCAGGAATATACCATGTATACACACACAATTGAATATTATTCTACTGTGAGAATGAAGGAAATCTGCCATTTGTAACAACATGTATGGACCTTGAGGGCATTATGCTAAATGAATAAAGTTAGACAGAGAAAGGCAAATACTATATGATATCACTTATCATTGGAATCTAAAACAGCTAACTCATAGAAACAGAGAGTAGAATGGTGATTGTCAGGTGCTGGGGGTGGGGGAAATGGGGACATGTTGGTCAAAGGGTACAAACTTCCAGTTATAAGATGAATAAGTTCTGAGGATCTAACATACACCATGGTGACTATAGTTAACAATACTGTATTACATACAGTATTATATATATTATTTATATTATTATATACTTGAAAGTTGCTAAGAGAGTAGATCTTAGCTGTTCTTACTACAAAAAAGAAATGGTAATTATGTGAAGTGACTGAGGTGTTAACTAACCCTACTGTGGTAATCATTTTGCAATATATAAGTGTATGGAATCATCATATTTTACAACATAAACACACCATATTATATGTCAATTATATCTCAATAAAGCTGGAAAAAATTTAAAATACTATGTTGTCTTGAGTAAATATTTGAATACATCTGAAAGTAGGTTTACACTTAAATTTTTTTTTTTTGAATCTAATACTTTTAGGGAATTGACTATGTGATCCATCACACAGATGTTGCTTCGTGGAGTCCATAAGGAGTATACTTGAAAAGAGTGGGGGCTGGCCCGGTGGTGTAGCGGTTAAGTTCGTGCACTCTGCTTTGGTGGCCCAGAGTTCACAGGTTAGGATCCTGGGCGCGGATCTACGTGCTGCTCATCAAACCATGCCGAGGCTGCGTCCCACATAGAGCAGCCAGAAGGATGTACAACTGTGACATACAACTATCTACTGGGGCTTTGGGGAAAAAAAAGGAAAAAAGGAAGAAGATTGGCAACAGATGTTAGCTCAAGACTAATCTTCCTCAAAAAAAAAAAGCTATTAAAAAAAATCTTAAAAGATCGAATTGGTAAGAAGAAGCCTTCCATGAGTAAAATATTATCAGGCATATGAATCAAATATTAAAAATGGAAAGCATATTAAGTAAAATAGAAAATAATATAAAAATTATACAAATAGATGCAGTCATATTTAAATTTGGGGGACAAAGTACCAAGTTATTTATGTAACTCAGAATATAACCTATTCTGCTCTTTATAAAAATAATAATTAACATGTTTTAATTCCTATTGGTTTAAAAAGTTTAGAGAAATTAAAATATTAACTTAGGGATATTATGATTAATGAAAAATAAAAGAATGCCACTGGAACAGACATCCATCTTAGCCCAATAATGAATAAAATCTGCTAAATTACAATAGAAATACAATTTCATCAGGCAAAGGTAGTCAAACGAGCTCAGAAAGTGTGAACATCATCTATTTATTTATTTATTTGAAAAATAATTAGTAGTTCCTTTCTAGTTGTCAGATACATTGTCAATTTCCATGGCAAATTACAGAATTAAATAAAGCAAAACCTCTACTCTCAGGAATGTACTGTCCAATAAATGTGAGAGCTATATAGAAGGAATTGAATTGAAGAAAATTACACTTCAAATGATGTCAGTTGCTACAATAAGTGCAAATACTGGTTTAAAGCAAATTTGGGGCTGAAAGCCTAACAGGGAATCAGGAAGTGATAGAGACACGCTATCAGGATAAGCTGGCATTCAGATGGCATTGATGACAATGTTATGACTTCCTAAACTACAGATGACCAGGATAGATTATCAGGAGAAACAGCAGGGAGAAGCAAGAAGACGGCAGCATTACAGGTATCATGTCAGTGAGCCATGAATGTCTGTTATCTACATATTTTTGAAAGTGACTTCACTCTTAGCGCTTCTATGCTCTTATATATCCTATAATGAGATGGGGTTTGATATATTTTTAGATCTTCTTGAGTGTTTATATTATAGAGGAAAAAGCACAGGATTTTGGTTTATATGTATCTAGGTTTGAATCTTGACTCTCCTGTGTACCAACTAGATGAAACTAGATAAGTGATTTGATCTCCATATGCTTCTTTGCCTATAATACAAAATAATGCCCATCCCCAAGGTTATTGTGAGGTTTGTATGTAAAGCTGTAAGCATAGAGTAGGCACTCAAAATTAATGCATCCTCCTCTTGTTCTGGGGGATAGGACCTCTTTTAGCCTATGGATCTTTTATTACCAAGATGTATTGCGCAGAAGATTGTATATGGAAGTTTTTGAGAGAAGAAAATAAGCTCTGGTATAAATTTTGATGCAATTTAGCCATTGACAGATATGAGCTCCAAAGTCCTCTAGGTTTTTCCTATTGTTTCTTTATGTCTAGATGCCTGCACCACTGAAAATATGCTTGGGCTTTGAAATAAAAATCTCTAAGTTGAAAATAATTATTTCATATAGTTTTTTAAACCTTTTAACACAAGGGGATTTAAAATTTTGGCAAGGAAGATAGATGTGGAAATTTCAACACTTGTTTAAGTAAGACATAAATATTTTTGCAAATACCCTTTTCAGATTTGATTCAAAATATAAGGAACTAGATACTATCCAATGTTATAGATATCACATAGTTCAGCCCCAATTAAAGTGACACAGTACCTTATGTCAGTAATCCCCAAGGGATTCCTTTGTCATTTGTCTTCCTAAGAATTTTTTGCGCTTCTTAAACAAATAATTATTCATTTTACCATTTTAAGAAATTATATTTGCAAACCAAAGCTTCTGATTGAGAACATCAGTTGTTGATTTAAATGAAAATAATTCTAGTCAAATATATGGAAATATGATTTAGACAATGTGCAGCTTTAATCTAAATAAACGCTAGCTTTAGAAATGTTTGTTAAATATTAAAAACACTTTTTAATGACCCTGTTTTAACTTTTGGACACAGTGATAACAACAAATGAGTTTTTTTTAAATCTTATATTTAACAAAAATTTTGCAAAAGGAAAAAAATAACCTAAACGTCTTTAATCCCACAGTCAAGCCAATAGCTATTTTGTGAAAATGACTTTATGGTTAAAATTTATTTACAGTTCATTCGGTTTAATTACATAACAGACTAGGTTTTGAATATTATATCTAATCTCTTCCATTTTACATAGTTTATCAAGTGGTAGTGATAGACTAAGAGGGAAAACAGGAACAGCATTGAAGACTCAGTGGAACGAGAGAAGGATCCAGAGACCCTTTACTTCTTACTCTGTGCCTCCCCAGCAGTTCTTTGTGTGTATCATGTGTGATAAATCATAGCTTCCTTTCACTATATCATCATCACTGTCATCCATAGGCATTCAGAACCTACCAAAGCATAAATTACTGCTCCAGAGAAAGTCAGCCACACTGGAGGACACATTCACATTTTTGAACTTCTGAAATGCCCTCTGATAAAATAATTATCAGGATAGTACCTGGTTTGAATATTTATTAGGCACCAGGGTGAGTAAATATCAACCTTCTATTTCTCATTTCTAAAATGAAAATAAATAATATCTTGGCAAGTGTTTCAGACATTTAGAGAGAAAAGTACACTATCTTTTAGAATATTATTGAAAAAAGCATGTGACTTATTTTTTGCCCTCAATATGTACTTTGGGAATGACAGGTATGAAAAATAGACTTTTCGGGAGACCAGAAAAAACCCAAAACCTCACACAAACTGTTCGCCTTCACCCAAAAGAATTAAATCTAGTAATTTATCAGGAAAAATTCTATTTAATCTCCAAAATTTAGCACTAGTATTTTTTCTCTGAGAAGCTTTCCTGATTCAATGCAAAAATTACATGCTCATGGTACTCACCACAGAGTTTTGAGACTGTATATACATTTCCTTAACATCTTGAAAACTCTGAGGACAGAGACAAACTCTCCTTGGAGTTCCATCTTCAAACACTATTCAGTGAATGTCTGGATTTCAATAAGCACTTGAGGAATAAATGTAAGAGAGCATTGATAGACAATGTTTTCATTTTGATTCAGGCAAGACAAGTTTGTGAATAATAATAAGGTAAATTTTTTAAATCCTTGTTTTGAAACTCTTGAATATCTTACCTACTCTTTTAACTTAATTTTCATTTCAAAATATACTGATATTATGTATATGCCTGGGACTTTTAGTAAATATATTTCATTGCTTTATTTTTAGCAGATGATATGTCACAGGAAATAAGTCCTATCACATTGCTTTAAAATAAAATACTGTGTCTTCTTGTTAGTATCTGTACCATCCTCCAAATTTCACACATGCAAGTGCTCTAAGCTCACCTGGTTGAAAGAGATGGTAATCAAGACTTAAGGACATATAATTCCATGAAACAGAAAAAGTCATCAGTAATAGAACAAAACATTTATTTTATAAAGGCTCTAAGATAATTCAGTGGTGAAAAAGCTAGTCTTTTCAACAAATGGCACTGAAAAAATTAGGTATTCATATATAAAATTAACTTGATATTTACTTGGGGACCTAAATGAAAATGTTATACCTATAAAAACTTCTAAAGGAAAAAAAATAGACGAAAATCTTTGTGAGATTGCAATAGGCAAAAATTTCTTAGATAGGACAAAAAATAAATAAACCATAGAAGAAAATATATATAAATTGGCTTCCATCAGTGCTAAAAACTTCTCTTCATTGAAAGACACTGTTAGGTAAAGGAAAAAAACAAGTTGCTGGAAAAAATATTTGCAAAACACGTATGTGATGCCAGATTTGCACCTGAAATGTATTAAAAAAAAGAAAAAAACCTTCTACAACGCAATAATAAAGACATAGAAAAGCAATAATAAAATGGGCAAAATATTTGAATTTTTTTTTTTTTTTTGTGAAGAAGATCAGCCCTGAGCTAACATCCATGCTAATCCTCCTCTTTTTGCTGAGGAAGACTGGCCCTGGGCTAACATCTGTGCCCATCTTCCTCCACTTTATATGGGACGCTGCCACAGCATGGCCTGACAAGCAGTGCATCTGTGCACACCTGGGATCCGAACCTCGGCCGCCAGCAGAGGAGCACGCGTGCTTAACCACTATGCCATGGGGCCTGCCCCTGAACAAATATTTTACCAAGGAAGATATTCACATGGCTAAAAAGTATATAAGAATATGCTCAACCTCTTTAGTCATCAGAAAAATGCAAATAAAATCCATAACTGAGATATCGCTGTTAGCAATTACTAGAATAGCTAAAATTTTAACAGATTGACAATACCTAACAATGCTCAGTGTTTGGAGCAACTAGAAATCTAAACTAGAACGGTAAACACTTATCTTATGATCCTTCCATTCCATCCCTAGATATTTTACCCAAGAGAAATAAAAACGTGTGCACACAAAGGCCTGAACCCACGCAAATATTAATATCAGCTTTATTCTTTATAGCAAAAAAAAAGGAAAAAGAAAAAACGGGATACAACCTAAATATCCATCAACTGGTGAATGGATAAACAAAATGTGGTATGTCCATTTAATAGGCTAGTATTCAGATATAGAATAAAATGGATTGTTAATACATGCAACAGCATGGATGAATCCCAAAAGCATATATTAAGTGGAAGGAGACATAATATAAATACTACATGATTTCCTTAGCGTGACATTCTGGAAAAGACAAAACTATAGGGATAAATAACAAAACAGTGTTTGCCAAGGGCTTAGGATGGAAGAAGAGGATTGACAAACAGACATAAGGGAATTTTGAGGGGGGTAATGGATGTGTTCTATATGTTAATTGTGATGATATTTATACAGCTGCAAACATTTGTCAAAATGCATCAAACTATGGATGTGAAATGTTGGTTTTATTGTATCTCCATAAAAAGACATACTTAAACATCCTAATGAGGTTTACCCAACTACTTTAAGTGAAACGTGTCTCCCATGTCTGATCCTCCTTATTTTATGGTACTGTTTATTTTTTCCCAAAGCACTTATAACTTTATAATGTGCTATTTATTTATTTACTTACTTATTGTGTTTCTGGTTTACTGTCTGTATCTTCTGCCAGAATATAGCTTCCACTAATAGTATATGTGGTGGTGTGCCACCCACAATCCCCACTTAGGGTTGAGTCACTCATTACCCTTAGTTTCTTGCAAGTGATGGAGTTTGACCACACAAAGATGAGTTTTCTCTAGGAATTTCGCCAGGGCCAAGAGAACTACCTAGTCCAAGGTCACATTCACTTCAAGAAGGAGGCGCACACTTGTTGACTCTTCACAGGTCAGCGAAGTGTGGCCTGCAGACCAAATCTGGCTTGCAGTCCATTTTTATAGGGCACAGAAGATAAAAATTGTTTTTATATTTTTAAAAGGTTGTAATAAAGGAAGCAAGATGAAGAACAAGAGAAGGGGAGGGAAGAGGAGGAGGTGAAATAGAATATGTGACAGAGAATGAATGTGACCCACAAAGCCTAGAATATTTACTACTTGGTCCTTGAAGAAAAGGTTTGCTGGAAGCCAGTTCCTTCCTTCACGCCTTCAGAACTGTTGATAGCAACGACACTCCCAATAAAGGCCCTGCATACAAATTTCTGTTTCAGAATCAATTTTCCTGGAAACCTGACCCAAGACAAGTGGGGCTAGATTGATCCAAGGAATCCGACTCTAGGATGAGACTCTGGATTTGGACCACTCTCTGGTAGCCAGTAATGAGGACCTCTTCACTGGTAGTGGATGGAGCACTAATAGCCTTGGTAGGTGGTAGCAGTGTGATTGTTAAAATGTTACTGATAGTCAATTAAGATGGGCTACCACAATAAAAGAATTCAATGGCAGATGCCATATCTCAGGAAAGTGAGGGTTTGGGGGAAAGTATTAATTATAACAATAATGGAATCAGATGGGCTTTGTTGAAAACATTGCTCTATTGGAGAAATACAGTGAATGGAAAGCTGACAGTGCAGGATCGCCAAATGAAGGTGAAGTGTGGCTGTCAGGGGGTCTCCCTAGCAGCATTTTAATAAGTCCTGCAGCTTACGCATGTACCTAGAGGGCAGAAAAAACCAAGATCCGGGCTTAGGTATTAATAATAAAAGTAACAGAGATGCACACAACGAGATTTGAATTCTCAGTTTGTCCAGTCTGCTCTGCCAAGGTTAGGGCTTTGTTTGGGAAGGGTTGAGATCCTGAGAATACCCAGAGAACATCAAAGCCAAAGCAAGCAAAAAGCAAAAACAAAAACATTGTCTTTTAAAATCCATATCCCTCTAAACTCTACAGATATGGCCCAGTCCTCCTTGTTAAGACTAATGTGCCTCTTTCTTAAAGAAAATTTGCAACATGTATCCCCGTCAAGATCTACACTCACCTTACCTTCCTGCTACAAGATCAATAAGTAGATAAAGTCACAGCATACACAGGCCAAGGAAGTGCTGAACCTCCTAAGAGAGAAGGTGACTGTACTTCAAGGAAGTATGGGGCCTAGCCAACGTGCTGGGCCAAACCAGGGAAGTACGCACGGGGCTGGATTCTAAGGTTGCAGGATTGATGGGGCAGAACAGAAGATTTGGTAATGGAACATTTATCTTAGGGTATTTTCTCCTAGAATGTAGTATTTAGCTCCCTGGCCACAACTGTGGAAGACAGTGCTAACATGCTGCTAAGATGGCTTTTGGAAACTTAGAGAAAGTAAATAACTAAATAACTAAATAAACTAAATAACTAAATAAAGTAGAAATGTCAAAACTTCTAAGTCAGATAGTGTAGGGAGGATTAAAAGACCTCATAGAACTGGGCATGCTAGAGTAGATGTATTACCTGTATTAGGGGTCCCCAGAGAAACAAAACCAATATAATATTATATATCTTATAAGAAATTGGTTCATGCAATTATGGAGGCTGAGAAGTCCCGAGATCTGCAGTCAGCAGGCTAGAGATCAGGATAGCCAATGGTATAGTTTTAGTCTGAGTCCAAAGGCCTGAGAACAAGAAGAGTTAATGGTGTAAATTCCATTCCAAGTCCGAGTCCAAAGGTAGGAGAGGGTGGATGCCCCAGCTCAAAGACAGTCAGGCAGAGATCGAATTCTCCCTTAGTTAGTCTTTTTGTTCTATTCAGGCTTTCAAAGGACTGGATCAAGCCCACCCACCTGGGTGCCTTACTCAGTCTACTGATTCAAATGTTAATCTCATCCAGAAACACTCTCACAGACACACCCAGAATGCTGTTTGACCAAACATCCAGACATCACGTGGCCCAATCAAGTTGACACATAAAATTAATTATGACAAGTAATCAGCTTTCTTCACTCGGTCCCACCAGTTAGGTTCTTTGGAAAGATCAAGAAAATTTCTCAAAATTCTGCCATATGCTACAATATGGATGAAACTGGAAGACATTCTGCTGTGTGAAATAACCCAGTCACGAAAAGATAAACTGTATGGTTCCACTTATGTGAGGTACCTAGAGTAATCAAAATCATTGTGACAGAAACTAGAATGATGGTTGCCGGGGCGGGGCGGGGGGGGGGGAGTATGGGAAATTATTTTTTAATATGAGTATAGAGTTTCAGTTTCTCAAGATGAAAAGTGTTGTGAAAAAGGATAGTGGTGATGGTTGCACAACAATATGAATATACTTAACATCACTGATATATATACTTCAAAAGGATTAAGATGATAAATTTTATGTTATGTGTATTTTACCTCAATGAAAAAGTTAGAAAAAAATGTTCAACATAGAATGATTATTATGATAACAAAGAAAATAGAAAAAAACTCATGACATCTTAAATGTCCACATGTGTTAAATCCTTATGAAGAAACATCCAGTAGCATGGTGTCTGATAACGACCTTGAGGGGAAATTGCTTATTAGCGACTGAAAGGGAACCATGTCATCTATTGAGTTGCTAACATTATATCCTCTCACACCTGGACTTTCCTGGGAGGTCACCCTTGCAAACATTAGCCAGATTTGACCCCGCTGAGCTTGAGAGCTCTGATGAACTCATAGCCCAAGGTGCTGTAGTTCTAAGACTGCATTCCAATAAGAGTATATCTGTCAGAGAAAAAAATGCAGGAGCATATTTATGTCTTCATGTAATCCATTCATGGCTTTTTATAAGCCTAAGGTTCTCCAGGGAGTGACACAAATTCACATGATGTCCCTGTGTGTTACAATTTGTATTTCGATCTCTACTTTAGCTGACAGATTTTTTCATAATAACCAGAATACTCCCTAGTGAATGTACACATGTAGACACTAAAAAGTAAAAATTGTTAGTGATTCAAGTTAAAGTCAGCATTCAGTTATTCTGAAATATTTTTCATTTCATCTGCTCCGATTTTTAGTTGAATAATATAATTTCAGGTTTGAATTTGTATCAGCTCTCTCCCCAATGTCTTAGTGGGATGTTTCTCAGTGTGTCTCCAGGTATCTCTAAGTGGGAAGCCACTTTGGGCACCCTTGGCTGTTTTGCACAAGTGTGAACAGAGCAAAATTTAAAAAAATAGTAATTCAGAGACTATACTGTAAGCACCTACTATTTTCAGAGACTGAAGTTATAAAAATGAATAAGGCATAATAAATAAGAATAACTTATTACTATTTGAATAGAATAAGATAAGTCATGACCTTATTGTAGTGCTAACAAGTGGATAACATAAGGCAGATAGGATTGATAAGAGTGTCTGCAATCAAATAGATATGACCCCACACCATAGAGTCGTGCCGCATGACGATGTTTCGATCAAGGACAGACCGCATAAGAGACAGTGGTCCTGTAAGATCAGTATCATAGAGCCTAGGGGTGTAGGAGGCTGTACCATCTAGGTTTGTGTAAGTCACTCTATGATGGTCCCACAACGATGAAATCGCCTAACAGCACATTTCTCAGAACGTATCCCTGTTGTTAAGAAACACATAACTGTAATTACTTCTGACAGATATGATAAAATTTTATTTTTAAAAAATGTTTTCAGATAGTAACTTAAATACCCACTTTAACTCCCATGAAAAGTATGGACCTGGGAAAATAGCTTTAACACTTGAGCTGGTCCTGAGCTGCATAGATGAGTAGAACCCAGAACCCACTTGCCAAGTGGCAGGGCCCCAACAGAGTTCCTCAGATGAGACATGCTCTGTGGGGCATATTTCACACAACCCTGTTTGCTGCCACGGCTCTGAGACACTTCTCAGGGCTCCTGAGGCCGTTGCCGTCCTGCTGCAGTAGCTCTTAGGGTGCCTGATCAGCTGTCCTGGCCACATTTGGACTTTGGTGACCTGGGGAGTCATCTTGCTCTCTGTTGCGCTCACTGGTTTTCCTCAAAGCCTGCGTTGTTTTGATATTGCCATTTTCTAGTATCCAGCCTTTCAGAGGAAGATCCTAGAGCAGGTATTTGGGGGCCCCAGTTTTCTGACTTTACCATTAGGCTTCTCCTGCTCCTGACTCATAGGCTGGAGGGACTGAGAGACACTGTGAATGGTCGTGGGGAAGACAGAGTTGCGTCAGAAGTTTCATGCACAGCCTTATCATGTGCTCTAAACCATTACTCAACAATGAGGCCTTTCAGACTAATTATGGGTATATTCTGCCATATGCCCATTTTTCTGAAATCTAGTAGGAATCGTATCTTATTCCTGCTTGATTATTCAGTATTTTAGCACAATGCTTGGCATTTTTTTAGTAACAATAAATGAAGTCTGACTCATGGTTTCTATAGTACCTCTCTGGGGTTTTTTTTAATTCTTTTCTACTCATTTTTACCTCTAATTGCCACTTAAGTTTTGGTGTTCTGCAGAATTCCATACTTAACTTTCTTGTCACCTTTTATCACCATCTTCCTAAGTGATCTAACTCACTTCTGGGATTCGAACTGCTACCTATAAACAACAGTTATTAAGTCTCCAACTAAAGCCTGTCTCTTTCCCAAAATCCAGACCTGTATATCTAATGTCCTATTGGACTTCTCAATTTATAGTTTTCACGGTCATTTATGCTCAGCATGGTTAAAGTGGAACTTGTAATACACATCTCCACGATTGTTCTTCCTCTCCTCTAGTGAATGTCTCCCTGATCATCTAAGCCTGGAAACCCAGAGACCTCCTGGCTTTCTTACCCACTATATATCCAATCATTCAGAAATCCATGTATTAGAGGTTCCATTTAAGTTCATTCATTCCTTCATTCAATTATCCCACATGCATCAAATTATTATTGAATGCCACTATGTATCATGTAATGTCTAGGAGCTTGAGACACTAGAACAAAACCAACAAAGTCCTCAAGAAGCTTATGTTTTATATCCAGAGACGGATAAGAACTAGATAAACAAGCAAAAAAGAGGTATAATTTCAGGTTGTGTTTAATTCTAGGGAGAAATATAAAGCAAGGATACAGACAGATAACCATCAATGGTTAGGGAGGAACTGGCTCCTGAAGCCTTTCTGAGAAATAAACCTTTCAGAAAATATGCAAAAGGGTGAAATTCACAGATCTATGGGGAAAATGTTCAACGAGCAAAGAAAATTCTAAGTTGGAACAAGCTTGAACATTGAAGGAAGAGCAGAGTAATCTAATATCAGAATGTAAATGATTTTGGAGAGGTAAACTAAAGCCAGAATATGTAAGGTATTATAGGATTTTAGATTTCATTTGGATGGAAAGCTATTAGATGTTTTAGAAAATGATAACAAACTGATCTGATTCCTGAAGTTTGTTTTGTTTTTTTTTTGAGGAAGATTGGCCCTGAGCTAACATATGTTGCCAATCTTCCTCTTTTTTTTCTTTTTTCTCCCCAAAGCCCCAGTACATACTTGTTTATCCTAGTTGTAGGTCCTTCTAGTTCTTCTATATGGGACGATGCCTCAGCATGTCTTGATGAATGGTGAGTAGGTCTGCGCCTGGGATCTGAACCTGAGAACCCTGGGCTGCCGAAGCGGAAGGCGTGGACTTAACCACTATGCCACCAGGCCAGCCCCTCTAAAGTATTTTAACTCTAATGATGTGCTGGTAAATATTTAACAACCGGGTCTTGGCGAGGAGGGGGAGCATTTGCTACTGTCTCTGGTATAAATACCCCAGCTTGGCCCAATTCATCCTACCCATGTGACGTCACTAAACACAGAGCTGGGAAGAGATGCACACAATTGCCTCTCTTGAGCTGTAAGAATAAATGAATACTGTCTTCTGGTTTTTTCCATACTTCTTTGGGTATTTTTTGACTTATCTCTACACTTTTACTTATTTATTTATTTATTTTATTTATTTATTTATTTATTTATTTATATTGTGGTAACATTGGTTTATAACATTATATAAATTTCAGGTGTACATCATTATACTTCTATTTCTGCACAGATTACATCATGTTCACCACTTTACACTTCTTTACCTTAATGTAGCAACATGCCACAACAGAACACTGCTTGTTCTCTTTTGTTCTCCAATCTAGACCTGCGCTCTCCAAAGTAGTAACACTTGAAATGTAGCTAGTACAACTGATGAACTGAATATTTAACTTTGTTAATCTTAGTTTAAATTATAAAAATAAAATCTGACTCATATTGCAAAAATTTTGAGTATGTTTTGAACAACTTGGGCATGTAAATCTTTTTCAGCTGTTAAGTTTTATGAAATCTAAATGCAGATCAAGTATTCCCAATGAAAATTTAGAGTCTGAATTAAAATGTGTTGTAAGTGTAAAAGATAAGCTGGATATCTAACACTGAGTATGAACAAAAGAATGCAAAATATCTGATTACATATCTTTTTTTAATTGATAACATGTTGAAATGATAATATTTTGGATCTGTTGGGTTACATAAAGTCTACTTTAATATTAATTTCAATGGTTTCTTTTTGCTTTTTTTTAATGTGGCTACTTTTTTTTAGTAAAATTACATGTATTGAGTTGCATTATATTTCTATTAGATAGTGCTGATCTTAATTCTTGACACTCAGTTTGTAATCCACAGGCCAGTGGCATTGACATCACTGGGAGACTTTTAGTGATGCAAAATCTGAGGCTCCATCCCAGATCTACTAAATACAAACCTGAATTTTGACAAGTTCCCCAGGTGATTTGTATGCACATTACATGTAGAGAAGCATGGATCTAGACAACTATAAGATTAATCTTTGCAGTTTATTCCCCTTCAATTCTACCTTTCTCACTACCGTTTTCTTTAAAACTGTGTTCATCCTTATTTAAAATCTGTAAAGGGTATAAGTTAATATTTGCATAAAGTGCAAACTTCTCATTTAGCCAGGCACACATGTGGCTTCTTGATGCTAACTCTCCAACCTCCTCTTTTGTATCCAATAACTTATACCCAATCATTAGTGAATTACTTGTTGTTCTCCAAACACATTCTGCTGTTTTCTACTTCTTGTTTTGCACATGTTTCCTCTGCCTTGAATCTCTTTCTCTTCTTAGTCCACACGGGGACATATTGTTTGTTAAGATAAATTATCCAAAACTTTTAAATAAGGCAAAGAGGATGCCTGCATTCCTTTCATTATCATACTGAAGAATTGTTCATTGGAGCCACCCAAAGATTATTTAGTGTTTTTCTAGAAAACTATGCCATTGTTTGGCTGTGCTAGTCCCTAACAATCAATGGCTCAGACTCTGAAATTTCCTGTTAACTTGCACATTTCATCCAGGAAATATGCAAATGATCTTTATCTGGCAGAAAAGATAACCCAAAAAGTTATACTTTATTGCCATGAAGAACCCTAACTTTGTATTTATTGATATTCTCTATCTAATAAGACATTTTCATCATACCCTCCTTTACTTTTTTTGTGTGTGTGTGTGAGGAAGATCGGCCCTGAGCTAACATCTGCCGATCCTCCTCTTTTTGCTGAGGAAGACTGGCCCTGGGCTGACATCCATGCCCATCTTCCTCCACTTTATATGGGACGCCGCCACAGCATGGCTTGACAAGCGGTGCGTTTGTGGGTGCCCGGGATCTGAACCAGTGAACCCTCAGCCGCTGCACCAGAGCACGTGCACTTAACCTCTTGCGCCACCAGCCAGCCCCCCTCCTTTACTTTTTAAAGCATCGTTTCCTTTAGTTTCTATTTTTTTTTTTTTTAATTTTTTTTGCATGTGTATGTGAGGAAGATCAGCCCTCAGCTAACATATGTTGCCAATCCTCCTTTTTGCTGAGGAAGATCGGCCCTGGGCTAACTTCCGTGCCCATCTTCCTCTACTTTATATGGGACGCCACCACAGCATGGCTTGACAAGCAATGAGTTGGTCTGCACCCAGGATCTGAACCTTCGAACCCTGGGCCACCAAAGCGGAGTGTGCAAACTTAACTGCTATGCCACCAGGCTGGCCCCTCCTTTAGTTTCTTAAACACATTTGCAATATGTGTTTTGAAGTTTTTGACTGCTAAGTCCAACATTTGGGCCTTCTCACTGCTTATTTCCCCTGTGTATGGGTCTTACTCTTGTTTGTTTGTATGTCTCACATTTTTGATGTAGTTGTTAAAAACTGGACATTTTAGATCATATATTGTAGCAACTCTGGGTACTCATTTCCTCTCCTCTCCAGGACCTGCTGTTGTTGTTTGCTTATTTATTTGTTTGGGGACTTGTCTAGTCTAATCTAGCAAAGTCTATTTCTCCCTTTGTGACGCCTCTGATGTTACTCCTGAGGGCACTGCCTTGGGCGTGTGCACAGTCACCCTAGTATGGTAGTGGCTTTAGCAGGGCTTTGTTGAACTGTCTTTCTCCTGGTCTCTCTGTTCCACTGTCTGCCTCTATTGGTATCACACCCAGATGTTAGGTTCCACTAGTTATCAGCTGATCGCTCCATTGTCTTTGACAATGAGCTAGAGCAAAATTTGCTCTATAGTCTGATCCAATTAAATAAAGGCATCTTTGTAGGGAAAGTTTTTGAGGTTTATTCTGACCCCATAAGGACCCTTCTTAGCTGTCTATTTCCTCAATTCTCTCTGGTAAGCTAGCTGCAGTATGGTTTAATTTGTTGTTCTCATGGAGCTACCAGCCTCCTTTTACCACCAGAATCTCCATTGTCTTCAAGAGGTCCATTAGCTGTAAAGTTCCCTATGCTCTGTTCTAAATTAAAGGTAATTTCCTTTGGGAAGATCTTTGTTTTTTTTTTTTTAAAGATTTTATTTATTTTATTTTTTCCCCCCAAAGCCCCAGTGGATAGTTGTATGTCGTAGCTGCACATCCTTCTAGTTGCTGTATGTGGGACTCGGCCTCAGGATGAACGGAGAAGCGGTGCCTCGATGCGCACCCGGGATCCGATCCCGAGCCACCAGCATCGCAGCGCGCGCACTTAACCACCAAGCCACAGGGCCGGCCCTGGGAAGATCTTTGGATCTCTCTGTTCATATGAGCTGCCTTTCTTCTTGTGTAAAATCTCTGAGCCAGGGCTCTGGAGCTGGGGGCAAGGACAGACACCTATTTTGGGAATGCTACCCCTGGTTTAAGGGCAGAGTGCCAGAGAGAGGAAGCAGCCTCTGGTCTTCTTGCCTTTTCTGGCGTGGAGCCTCTGCACTGTACGTTTGCTGGAGTGAAGGTGATTGGGGCCCAAGTATCCTCTGCCTGCTATTCCTGGCCTCCAGCATCCATCTAAAAGTAAGGCTAAGTAGGTGAAGGGAGACCGCAATCTCTCAGCTGTACTCACCAGGAATTTAGCTTCTGTAATACGAAGTTGGGTGGCGGGTCAAGAGAACTGGCAGCTTGCACCTCCAGGGAGATAATGTAGCCCCTGACTGGGAACTGTGGATAGAGGAAGCCCCATTGTTTGGTGTTAGCTACTCAGAATGGAGCTTCCATCACATTGATCTGTGTGTGGGAGTGGGGAATGGTGTGAGTCACACCTCACATGCCACAGATTCTCATTATTCTTACCGAGATTTAGTAGATTTTCTTGAATAAATGGGTCTTCATATGCTATGTGCCTATATGCCCTTACAACAATTTTGGAGACCTTAAATGATTATTTGGTTTTTTAAAAAATAATTTTCATCCACTGTGGTTGTTTGGCTGGGAGTAAGTGGCTGCACAGAGCTCCTCACACCACCATTATGGAGGTGGATCCCCACTGTGTATCTACACTCATAATATTACTCTGATATTTTTAAAAAATAAAAACGTCTTTCCTGATGGCCTATATAAAACCCTATTTCTTGAATGCCCTTGTAGATAGCTTGATCATTTTACTGGTTTTCTCATTAATTAATAACTTGAATAAAGTCTTTGATACCTGTTTATTCTATGTATATATGTAATAGCCTCATGAGAGAACTATGCTGTGACATTCTAATTCCTGTTCATGTAAACTTTCCTTGTGGAGACTTCCTGATTCCCCCATACAGAATTAAACATTTTTATTGCATTTATCACAACCATTATAATCATCCATGTTCCTGCATTTCTTCCAATACAATGTGATGTTAAAGACAATGCTTTAGTCATGTGCTTTATTTATTCATTTAACGCAAACTCCCCATTTTTCTTTGTGTTTTATCTTTATTGCTATATTTGCCCTTTCTATGAACTGCCTAAAAATTTTTTTTGAAAGAGTTGTAAACAATAATAGATTCAATTTTAGCACGTATTCTCTCTGGGACTTAGTTTTCTCATGTATAAAATGATGGAGGTAAGCTAGGTCAGAGATCACAGTCTGCCCACCTCTTTCCTAGCATAATTTTGATAGATTGTGTGTTTTTTGTAAAAAAAAAAAGTTCCCTTTATATTATCTAAACAGAGAGTGCTTTATTTCTAAGATTGAGGAAAGACAGGAAGGAGTCGAAGAAGAAAATATACCATTTCTGGTGCATGTGTCTATGGAACAGGTGGGGCCCTGAACACGCATGCCCCAGAGACACGGTGCTCCACATGCAGACTGTGTGACCTCCCATACTCGCAGTCCTGGGGACAACGCCAGGTCAGTGCCTAGCTTTGTTACTTATGCAGTATGAGTCTGGGGTCATGTTCTCAACCGCTCAGACTCAATTTCCTCATATGGACAATTGGAATATTAACATCTAGAAGAAAGAAACGAAATAAGAATATGACATAAACTCTCCACACAGCAGGCTATCTCTTGCAGAGACAGCTTGGGAAGCATGAGGCAGTCTGGAAACATGTTTAGAATCCATCATCTACTATTAAATGTATATGAACCTATTTATAAGTCTAAGAATTTCTATTTTATGTCTGAATAATATGAATACTGTTTCCACAGATAATTAATCTGTGTAAGGCACGTTTTTAAATTTAATATATTTGACTTATTTTGTTTATTGTATAAAACGGAATATTTTTAACGTGTTCCTGTTTTTCCCCTGTACACAGCATGCAGTCATTTTTCCCCGATTATGTCAAGGCCCTACTACGCATGGAGCACTCTGTGAGGCATTACACAACCTCAGCATGTGTGCAGTCCACCTGCAAGGAAATCAGTCTTTACAGACCAGATCCAGTCCTTCGAAAGACACACGTTCAGGTTCAGTTTTAGTGCAGCTTTAACCAGCATGATGTCATCGCTGGAACTCTTCCTTAGCCATCTCTCGCAGAAGCCTTTCTGGTGAGCTGTCCATTTCAACTTTTACATGCAGGTTTTAAGTCATTTGGTTGTATTTTGAATTAACTATATTTGAGTCTTCATTAGAATTAAATTTCTAAAGGTGTTGAACTTCGTCGACTCTTTAAATCCATCCATAAATCTAATGCCTTACATACATATTGATGGCTTTGATAATTTGGTGTTACATTTGGGGGCTTTCTGCAGAATTAATAATTTTAAAGTTCATGTTATGATTAGAATAATGCATAAAATAATTTGACAAGTAAGTAATGGCATAATATTTTTGAGATACCAATCAACATCCTTTATTTTTCCAGTGTGCTTTCTTTTCCTTGGTCCTTCAGAAATAGCTAATTGATCTGTGCTCGTTGCTCCCAGGGAAGGACAGGGCAAGAAAGAAAAAAACCCTTCCAGAATTTCTGTATTTGGTTTTCAGAAGCTTAAGCTCTTTGTCCTGTATGCAAAAGCAAGCACATATTGGGGCTAAGGCAGTCTTTCCTCTGAAAGAGTGACCTGAGCAGGTATAAGAGAAACAGCAGTGACAGAGCAGCGAAGAAGGCCAGCCAAATGTGTCCTCAGTTCTCGGGGGTGGTGGGTCCCTCAGGAAGTAAAGAACATGAGTTTCCTCTTAGGTGAGCAGTGCTCACTCAGCAGTATTTTTTGTGAGGCAGGAATGGGTGGGGGGGGTCTCTCGAATCCCAATTTTTTAAATTTCTAGGAAAAGCTAAAAATCTAGATTTTAAAGTATTGGTAACTAATTTAATTTTTTTCTTTTTTCTTTTTTTTTTTTTTGAGGAAGATTGGCCCTGCACTAACATCTGTTGCCGATCTTCCTCTTTTTTCTTTTTTCTCCCCAAAGCCCCTGTTCATAGCTGTGTATCACAGTTGTAGAGTCATATCTCTTCTATATGGGACGCCACCTCAGCACGGCTTGATGAGCAGTTGAGCGGGTCGTGCCCAGGATCTGACTCTGGGAACCCCGGGCACCTGCAGCAGAACGTGTAAACTTAACCACTACGCCATAGAGCAGGCCCTTAATTTTTTTCTTTTAATAAAAATGTGTAGGAAAATACTTCATATGTGTCAAACAGTGAAGATATTTCAGGTTGATTTTTCTCCGTTGGCTGTGAATTTGCCACATTAGTTTTTGTTTTGGAGAAACAGAGACTAGGGGACAAATAATTCTGAAACATATTCTAGGGAGAAATATTTTTCTATTTTATCAAACCCACTTTGTCCAGATTAGAAGAAGAATCTGGAATTTGTGTGAAGAGAAACAGACAGGAGGCAGTGAAAATTAAAAAGCACGTGGGTTCCCCTCAAAAGAGGGCCATGTACGGTGAGGAGGTGGAAACACTCCAGAGAAGGAACAGCTTTGTGATTCTTTTTTTTCCTTTTTTGTGAGGAAGACTGGCCCTGAGGTGACATCTATTGCCAATCCTCCTCCTTTTTTTCCCTTTTTCTCCCCAAAGCCCCAGTAGATAGTTGTATGTCATAGTCGCACATCCTTCTAGTTGCTGTATGTGGGACGTGGCCTCAGCATGGCGGGACAAGTGGTACGTCGGTGCGCGTCAGGGATCCGAACCCAGGCCGCCAGTAGCGGAGCGTGCACACTTCACTGTTAAGCCACGGGCCAGCCTCTAGCTTTGTGACTCTTATGTGCAACAACAGATAGCCTCTCACAGACTCTTGGGCCCTGTGGCATATTGTGAAATACTGACTGGACTCTAGGACCGTGAGTTTGGCAAAGAGAGGGCAGGTGGGAAACACGGGAAGAAAAGACATCTTGGTGAAGAGCTGTGTGGAGGACCATCTGAGAAAGATGCTCTCCTGCCTCATAAAGCCTGAACATTTCATAGTCTTCCTTTCCTTAGATCCTCTTTGCCCTTTGTCTTACACACATCCACCAGAAATTTTACTGAGCAGACTAAAGTAAAAGTTTCCTAGCAGTTCAGCAGGATTAGGGCTCAAAATAGCAAAGTCAAGTCATATTTCTGTACACCTGAATGTAAACGTGTTCCACTTGAGGTAAGTATTTATCATTTGTTGCTTTTACAGATTGTGGTTTTTATCTCTCTCTCTTCCTACGTATACAACCGCTCTGGTTAATTTATTCATTCTAAGGATTCATATGTACATTCATGATAAATGGGAAGGTACATGCATTGAGATAAAGTCAGTTGATGCAAAAATGATAAACCTACTAAGCGCAAGTTAAAAAACAAAAGCTTTGTTACAGAATTTGAACAAATTTAGACAGAGAAATTAACAGAAGAAAAATTCTTATGGAAAACTATATGCCAAGTTATAAATAGGACCTGGAAGCCACAAAAAAGAAAATGCAACAGAACGTGCAACAAAAACAAACATGGCACGAGTGCAGAAGAAAGCTGACGACAATTGGTTTCCAGCTGTCTTCTTGCAAAGGCCGTTTGATGGAGGTCTGAGAAGTAGTAGATTCCTTATATGTCTTTTCAGGTAGTCTACAGTTTTTATTAATTATTTTTATAATCTGCCCAAGCTCTTTTATATTGGTAGCGAGAAACTTTTTGTTTTGCAATGGTACTTAGATGGTTTGGGTAGATAGCCTCAATGCGTAATAATTAGTTAGACAAACCCTTGATGAGCACTGTAGTAGGTGTCTTGGAGTCGTCAACTATAACACCTGGGTCCCGGCCACAAGACATGTACTTCTGGTTTTTCAGTCATAATTAATATATATGTATTCTCTCCTGTGAAACAACAAATACTACAGTAAAATGATGTATGTTACATTACCTCTGTGAAACTTAAGAAGTATGGGCAATGACTGGGCTAGTCAAATTTATCATGACACATAGGAAGTGAAGAAGTTTCGCAATTTTTCTTTTCCCTTGGTCAATTTTCTCAGCATAATTTATTGGACACATACTCATCTTACATTGGTTTACATTGGTTTATGACACTTCTTTATTATATAATACTTTTGTATACATACGTTCCATTTAAGGAAAATCTGTTCTCTTTCATTGATCACTTTTATTTGCATAAATTCCATACTATTTAAATTATTATTGCTCTAATTTTTTTAATATCTGCTTTTCTGAATATTAATGATCTAAAACATAATTACAATCACATTATATCGGTACCAGCAGTAAAAACAATGGATAGAATGGATGTAAAATGTAAAAGTACAAAATCTGTTGCCCATATGTAGGGAACATGTAGAAACTAATAATTTTTTTCTTTTTAGTGGTCAACCAAGTGCCATTTAATTTTGGTTCCAGGATACTAAATTTTAGTGAACCCACAGAGTTAGTAACATTTTGCTAGTTACCGAGGAATTACTTAAGTGACATAGAGTACTTGATTCACCGAGTCATGGAGTTTACTCACTCCAACTGCAGGAAAAGTGTCCAGACAGAGGATGAGGCTGAGTGGAAACCTGATGCTCCACATGGAATCAATGCCAAGCCCAGACATCTCGTTGTTAAAGGTGAGCTGATGGCATGTCCAGCAGTAAAACCTGCCAAGAAGTAAGAAGTCTGGCTTGTTTTGTACCTAACTAAACTCCTATACCCTGCCTCAATGTGTAGGTCCGTCTTATTAAAATCAATAATGATTTTAATGATGTTTCTGAGATTAGAATGATGATAGCAGCTTTTAAAAAATAGAAATGCTGTGTTTATTCTCTGACTAAATCTAATGCCCAGAGAAAATATTCACAGTTTTTACAACAAAAACACTTGACCTTTATAACTAAACATCTGGCAAACTCTGAAAAACCTTAGAGCAATGTTGGATTGCATACAGGCAAGGGAAATAGATGCTTTCCTGTGAATTTAACTGATTAATAAATTCTGCCAAAATTGGTGAATTAATAGATATGTCCTCTACTACTTGTGAGTAAACTTTAGAGTTTTCATAAAGATGACCATCAGAGCAGGGCAATAAAATTTCAGGATAGAAATTTTCTGCAGAGTAGGTTTATTTCTTAATTTGTATGACTACTTTGCATCATGATTTTTCCTCCCCTTATAATGAAGTGTAGATACTTGCCTTTTTATTTTAATTATAGTCAAGATGTTTAGCCTGGTGATATGATTGTTTAATGTAATTATCTTCATGACAAAGATATTATTGCACTTAAGTCACTTAAGCCTATAGTTTCAGATGTGTGATAAATACTGTTTAAATTAAAAATAAAAATAAATTTCTGACCTAACTCACAAGAGTATAGAACTCAGAAAGGAGAACTATTTATGAAACTTACTGAATAAAAGAAGATTATAATTTTGATTGTTAGAACAATTGCAATTAAATTTTGGGTGGGGGGCATTTTGTCTTAATAAATTTGGTCTTTTTATTTTTCCCTGATTTTTTTCATGATTTCCAAAGTAAAAGAGACACTTTAAGATTCTTATTTTATTTCAGAATCATTCGTGCACTTTTGTTAGTTTCATGAGTATGTTTAGAAGATATTATCCTGAAATTTAGGTCAATCAGTATAGAATCCAGGTGGGATTCTTCTCTCAAATTTTAAGTGCTGTTTTCCTTTACTGTGTAATGTCCTCCCACACTCTTTTATTTTTCTGGCGTTCATGAGCACTATTGTATAAATAAAAAGCAATAAGGAGATTTAGTACTTGTTAATTTTGAGAATTTATGTCTTCTTATTTGTTGACACTTTGCAACACATTTTCAAATATATTTTTGGGTGATCATTCTAAGAATGAAGATTGAAATGATGAAAGTGAGTATTATTTTTTCAAACATCATTATTTTTAAAAAGAAAAAGAATATTACAAACTTAAGGGAGCTTTATAACATGGACAGAGGCATTAGAAAAACAAAACTATGTAGGACGTAAATAATTAAGATATAGTTGTTAGGATCTCTAGTTTAATCTTGAATAAGTTTACACTTTGATCAAGGTTATTGAACCTGGAAAATAATATTACATTTTTAAAATGTGGATTAACTTGTGAGAAGGATAAAGTCATTGAGTAGTTTATTTAGCAGAAATAGTAGGTTTGCACAAATTCAAAACATTTCTTTAATCCTTCAATCATCATTTGTGCGTTGATTGGCCATATGAGGGGTATAGTCTATAGCAATGGGTTACAACAAAGAAATTGGCATTCGATTACACCATTATCCACAATTTTGTCAGAAATGCACAAGCTCTAACCCATGTCATGTCTTTGCTGACTTGGTCTTATAGCAATAAATAGAACCATAAAGATATAAATACCACATTGTGATGGATACAATTCAACCTGAAAATATGTTGGTGCAAATGGAAAGATGATTCTATCAAATAAGGCCTGGGAAAAAAGAGAAATGTTGTCCTCCTACTTGTCACTGGTCAAAGTACTTGCAGCAATTTAAATAGTGTAAATAACAATATATTTTTAAAGCCAGTTACTTCGCTAAACATTTTGCATATTCAATATATACCTAGTGCTGTTATTTACCAGTAATGAAACTGTGCTCAGAAAAGTTAAGTTTCTTACAAAAGCCAAAGAATTAGCAAGTGGTAGATCCAGGATTCAAAGCCAAGTTTAATTATAATGATTATAAAAATAATAAAGTTAATACTTGCATGCTTTTTTTAACTATATAAAGTTATGTAACTGTAATGATTCACAAAATAATTGACCAGAGAAACATCTAGCAACATCATTTGAAGTAGAACCATGAAGTTCAATCTCACTCTCCAGGTTACTGTATAACACACTGCAGAATTAGTAGGCAGTCCTGAAGAGTGTTGAGAAGTCTTCAGAATATTTTTTAAAGCTAATGGTTCTCATTCGACTCTCCACACAC
The DNA here is from genome assembly GCF_057802395.1 of Ceratotherium simum simum. Classification (NCBI taxonomy): domain Eukaryota; kingdom Metazoa; phylum Chordata; class Mammalia; order Perissodactyla; family Rhinocerotidae; genus Ceratotherium; species Ceratotherium simum. The sequence goes on along the minus strand of NC_141926.1, from coordinate 42,359,149 downwards.
ATTGTAATAGGAGACATGTTCAGCCTCCCCACTGCCCCATTGCAAAAAAAGTGAACTTAATAATTGAACAAACCATACCTTAAGAAAGAAAGATAATTTTTTATGAGACTGACAAATGATACTGAAAATGTCATCAACTTTTCTCAAAAAAATTGTTTTGGAAGGATCATTTCAAATATTTGTATTCACTTTTTTCTAGGTATATTTGCGGAAATTTTAACATTGTGTTTCAGAGACCATTGAGATTTTTTCCTGCCACATTTAACATTATTATAATTCTGGTTGGAGTAGATATTTGTACCAATTTAACTGCTTAAGAAATTATAATTCTTTGGCCAATATTTGTTAATAGAATTCTTATTATTATTTAGATTATGTATATACATATCTGATGTTGTCAGTTCCTGAGCTCAGAGATTTTCTCTTAACTATCAAAAAATTCAGAATGCTTTCTCTTTTTCCTCCGAAATGGAAAACCCGGATGTGATGACTCTCCACTGATGATTAGTTCATTGTACATTTATGCAGTACATTAACCCTCATGGCAGCGGATCATGTGCATCTCTTTCCAGCTTCCTGTTAAGTGACTTCTCATTGGTAGCTTGAGATCAGCAAACCCAACAAATCAGAGATTTTCCCTCCATCTGAGAGTGAGTTATTAAATATTTACCAGCACATTTCCATTTTTTTTTGCTGAGAAAGACCGCCCCTGAGCTAACATCTATTGCCAATCCTCTTCCCTTTTTTTTTTCCCCCTTTTTCTCCCCAAGGCCCCAGTAGCTAGTTGTATGTCATAGCTGCACATCCTTCTAGTTGCTGTATGTGGGACGCGGCCTCAGCATGGCCGGAGAAGCAGCGCGTCGGTGCGCGCCCGGGATCCAAACTCGGGCCACCTGTAGCGGAGCGCGCACCCAATTGCTAAGCCAGAGGACTGGCCCGCTACCAGCGCATTTCTGATTTTGAATTTCCTTCAGTCAAAACTTTCTGGGATACAGCAAAGCCAAGAACCAGAACTTGCATCCTAGTAAAAGTAACAGACAAACACAGCAGGACTCCTGGGAGTGGGTTATTTATCCTTTCCCTAGGCAATATCCTGACTTCTTAAAGCTCCTATTTTTAAACTACAACAAGAATATACACATTTTAAATAATATTTTATAAATGAAGGGGAGAAAAATATGAGACATTTATATCTAAATGACTAAATCTGGTAATATCACCTTTTATGGGCTTTACCAGTTGGGGAGCTTGCAAAATATGATAGAGAGTTCTTGAGTGAAGATTAGAGCCCCTCTACTCACTAATATGATGTAAGGGAGGCAATCATCTCTCTTTGCTTGGAAGAGAGCTGCTCAGTGAAATTTGATGGGTTTCTGGATTTCTTTCAAAAAGATAATAGTGACTTCCGAAATCCAGGAAGGATTTCTTCGGGCTGAAAAAAGTTAACTGTAAAAGTTAACTTTTACAGTTAATTAAAGTTAACTCTATTTCACAAAAGATTTCAGGTGATATTTGGATTTAGAGTTTGTATTGATTTCTGCAACTTATTATTTCACCTGGCATGTGAGCACACAACCTCCATTAGAGATCCTCTCCATGGCTTTAGGATTAATGGTTAATATTTGTGAACATCAGTGGCACACAGCTATTCATTACCTGATAATCAATTTGTGGGAGGGGAAAAGGAGACATTAAGTATTTTAAATCTTATGTGGCATAATATTCCCTTGGTGGGGAGTGATGAGGAAGGTGCATAGACTGCCACTGAACAAGAAGGATGCTAGCACAAAGACAGATACAACTAAACAAATGCTGTTATGGAAAATGGCAATTAAGATTCTCTTAATTAGCCTGTCATTTTGTATTTATCATCATAATGTTTGTTTCACAAGGCTTTATTAAGTCTGGCTTTACGACAAACAGTCTGCTGGCAATGCGTCCTGCTGTGCAACATATGGTGTTACACCTAATGAATATTAATGCTGGGAAATATAAATGGTCTTCAGGGGCAGTGCTGATGGCTGGGAAACTCTTGCATATGGCATTACTGTTCAGAAAGGTTAACTTAGATGTTTTGCATCATTTTTTTTCTCTCACTGTGACCTACTCTTTTGTCTAGGAAACCTCAAGTGTGCATTCAAAAGTTAAAAATATTTGCCCTTTGGTATTATCATGCCTGCTCTTCTAAGTAGCCTTGCTCTGCTGTTTCTTCCCACCAATTGACTTCTCACACGGCTTCTCTTCGTTTGCATTCTTCCTACCCAGATGAGTCTGTTGTTCCAAGAATCTGCTTGCGCCTGGACCAGATGTTTCTCTCCTGTGACTGGACAGTGTCCCAAACTCTCGTGTTTCCAAACTCAGTCCCACGTCCACTGTAAAGACGTCAGACTGTATATACCCTGCTGATCACGACTTCTTTCTCCCACACTGCCCACCACGTGAAATCTGCATTAATGTCCAAATTAACTGAATTTTCCTAGTCAAAGAAGTGAGAAAGGAGAAAGAATCAAACCCAGAAATTTCACAGTAAGGAGAGTACTTTGCTCCACATTATTATTTCAGAGCATGCCTTGGGAGGCAATCTCTGTCATTACAAACCATGTCCAACCCAGAGCACAGCAAAAACAATTCCAAAAAATGCTATTGTGTTTTTTTTCCCCCAACAATATGTAAAACTTTGGAAAGAAAACCGAAAAGACGTTGATCATACCTCATTTTCTCTTCTAGGATTTTAGAGAGAAGTTATCAAAGACTCAATCATGAAATTATATGATAATATTTGGGGGATATTTCTACAAACATTGAAAAATGTGTAGGCTGAAAATAAATGATTGCAGATGGGACTGTGTATGTCACTGTCCAAACAGACTCCCTGTGTAATACTGCACTAAAACATGCTCTACTGTACATCATGTCTAGGAATGAGGCGCAAACCCCACCCACAAATCAGCTTGAAAATAGTGAAAATATCATTAAACAGCATGCAAGTATTCTGGAGGTTTCTGCTTTTTTCCTCAAGATAATCATAGACATCCCTTCATTCATTAGGTAATCCATTTCAGATACATTGGAGATGGGGAGGGAAAGAAGTGGATTGCAAAACTTGATTTCAGCAGCCAGAACTAGGAGTCATCTCTCAACCCAAAATAATATAGAAATAGATGTAATCTAATGATGAATAATGATACTTTTATTATTTGTTGGTCATTTACTATTTATATGGTATTTTATATACACTAATTTAATTTTAACAATAATGTGAAGTAAATTTTGAAAAGGATTCAAAGTACAGATGCTTTTATTTCTGATGCAGCCTCCATAATATTGGTTCACATCTAGACCACCGAACTGTGTCTCCAGGGAGCTTTCTTACAGAGGGTACACTGGAAGTTCTACTGTATCTCTATTTCCATTCATTTCCATTCAGTTGTTTCAGATTGGATCTTTGTCTGAAAGTTGCTATTTCTATCACAATGACCCTTCATACATTTATTCCCTGAGCTAATATAGAGTCCTCATCCGATAGGTGGTATACCAGAGACAGAGAACCTCAAGGTCATAAACCAGAAGGAGAAGCCATTCTTGAACTGATACATAAAAAAGTGCAGATACTAGACTAAGTATAAGGAGTAATGTCTTCTTAACAAATCACCTTATATCCTGCAAAGAGTAGGACAGGCCTCAGTAAATGGAAGTGTTCCCTGTGGTAGACAAGCCCAGAACAACAGCAGCATTGTCAACAGAACGCAGAAAATGCAGGAAGGGCAAATACAAAGGCAATTCTCTTAGTCATACAAGAATGATGATTTCTTTTTCTTTTCGACTAGATTCTTAGTATAGAACAATATGCAATTATATATAGACTAATATATGCAGAACAATTATACAATGTTATATACTAAGAAGCTCTTTCTATGTAACATTGTATCAGAATCTACTGTCTCACTTATTGTTTGTTATCTATTAAATGATCTAATGAAATTTATAGTAAAATGTATATTATCCTCATTTCCCAGAGTGAATTTAGTCATTTAAAGTAAACTTGCATTTTTGTTTTTCTTCTCTTCATAAATACACAGTAAAGAGTCCCTCTTGATGTTGTCATATATAGATGTCTGGGCTGGGTAAGTCATATGTGATAGTGGTATTCTGATGCCTGAATTGATAAAATTAGAGAAACAGCACCCCTCACTGAATTGTATTAAGGAGTTTTTTTCTAGGTATTTTATTTATTATAGCGTCTTCAGTACTCCTTCCATTTAATCAGTCAACACACTGAGTGCCTATCTTACGCTCAGGCCGGTATTGGGAGTGTTAGACAGAGACTATTCCTTTAGAACCTGCATGTGGTGAAGAGGGTGACATGAGGCAGCACGTAACTAAACGCTGAATGGAGAAAGAGCATTCACACATTCAGCAGAGGCGTGGAGGGCAAGAGGCGCCGGACCATCGAGGGTTGTAACAGGAATGCCTCAGAGGATGATCTCATAGCCATCAGAGTGCATGCTCACTCTCCAAAGTGTTCAGTGTGTGCGTACAGTCCAGCTCTTACAGTTGTTGGTGGAAGCTTCTCAGTCTATTCTCGAAGGAGAAGCCCTGCTTTTATAGCTTTGCATGTGTTTAAAAAAAAATAAACTTATTTTTTTTTGTATTTTCTACATATCCAAAAATAAGGAATGGCTACAACATCATTTCTGGGTAAATCTGCTAATGCCACATTTGAATAAATAACAAAAAGAAACAATTTTCCTGATGTTTCTTTTAAAAACCACTATGTTCACTTCTCTTTAATAACAGAACTGGTAGCAAATAATGGTACGTTACCACTTAAATCTTGAGCAGTAGTATTTTCTTTTTCACTTTTGATTTTATTTGACGACAGTGTTTTGTGTTTAATAGTACCAAGTTCAAATAATTTCTAAATAATAACACTGTATTGCGAAATTATATTTTGGAAATCTTTACACATGATTATATGTAACTGCTAGAATACCTAACTGGTGGAAATGGAAGGGTGAGAAATACTTAGGAGACTTAGATATCTGACAATTGTTAAAACAAAGAGTCCTATTATATTGCAGGCTTCTTACATTTCCTAGCAAATTGAACAACCAGCAGCATGAACCCAAATATAAGGCAAACACTGCTAAGAGCTGCATCCTCAATATAAAGCACTCAATCCTCCGTTCATGCAGCGACTAGAATGGAGCACTTTGGGGCTAAATGGATGAATTCCCATCAAGTCAAACTGTTCTATACTTTCTGGGCAAAAAGAAGAAAATAAAATAAAGAATTCTCACTGATATTTCCTCCTGAAAGAGGAAATTAACAATACAAGAATGGTAGATCCAAATATTTCTGAGGATCAATGTCTTGCTCTCTAAAAATATTCACTATTTCCCAAAGTTTGACTTTCTATCTAGAAATTCTCAAATATATATAATATGATGTGACGATAGTATTGTTTTGTTGTGTTTTGCTTGCTCTTCAAATAGCTACACACGGTAATGCTTGACAATAAGCATTTCTCAGAACGCTCTTGATTTAACCTGAAGGACACCCAGCTTGGACAAACTGAGGCCGAAAGGGAAGTGCATTTGTTCACAAAAAGAAACCAGCCAAAGTCGCACGAGCACCTGGTTTTAGGAACAAGCATCAACAAGAACAGGACTTTTTCCAGGCTCTCCATGTCACATTGTCAATTTAGCTCCTTTGTGCAGAGGAGCATCCACACTGTGGATGTCAGGTCTCCCAGTTGCTTCCACAGTCTTAGTCCTCCCCTCACCAATCGAGAAGAACTAGCTCTCTTTCTTAAATTCCAACTTCAAAATTCCTGGAGAAGGTATCTGAATGGCACCTCTTCAAGTACATATGCATCTCTTTCTAATTAATGATGGCCAGGGTGGGACTTGCAAGATGTTAGCTCTTATTCAAACCGTAAGGTTGAAGCAGTGATGGGGGTAGTGGGCAGGAGAGGGATAGTTGTTCAAAACAGTGTAGGACAAACTAATAGATTCTACCACCATATGTAACTTACAGTCTATTGTAAAGCTTTTCTCACTTATTCATTTACTTATGTTAATAATTCTCATGATTTTAAATGAATATATATTTTTCTGTATAATTATAGTTTACAATCAGGGAAGAAAAACATTAACATGTTATGATAAGCAGAAAGTCTGTATTACAGACACACGTTTGAAAACAACGTTGGGCATACTTTTTTAAGTGGGCAAAATAATGTCTTTCCATCCGGGAATAATTCATTTTTCAAATAAATAAAACTTTCTATATATTGAGAATTGCTATGTGGTGCTAGGCAATATTTCAATAGCTTTAGACATATTACATCACTTATTTTTACATTGATGCAAAATAACATAGATCCATTTGCAAGTAAGAAAATTTAGAAGAGATTTTATAGCTTTCCCAATGTCACTCAGTTAGTACACAATACAGTCAGGATTTTAGAATTAGGGCTTTTTTTTTTTTTTTTGAGGAAGATCAGCCCTGAGCTAACATCCATGCCAATCCTCCTCTTTTTGCTGAGGAAGTCCGGCCCTGAGCTAACATCTATTGCCAATCCTCCTCCTTTGTTCCCCAAAGCCCCAGTAGACAGTTGTATGTCATAGTTGCACATCCTTCTAGTTGCTGTATGTGGGGTGCCACCTCAGCATGGCTGGAGAAGTGGTGCGTTGGTGAGCACCTGGGATCCAAACTCGGGCCACCAGTAGCGGAGTGCACACACTTAACCGCTAAGCCACGGGGCCTGCCCCTACAGTCAGGATTTTGAACTCAATTTTTCTAAATCCCTCTTAATCACTCATATACGGTAAGATATACAGTAGTGAAATTATAATATCTTTTGTTTCCTTCTAAAACCAAAGGAGGAGAATACTATTAAAAATTTATTTACTATATTTAAAAAATTGAACTACAGAATGTGAACTGGGATTACACCAAGCGTGATAGACACGAAAATAGTGGCTAAATAGATAAATTTTCCTTGATATATTGTGTTCTAGATTCATCATTTTACTAACCTCACTTATTAAAAAAAAAATTCAAGGCTTTAAAAAGCAGGAGTAAAGAGGGGCCAGCCCCGGTGGTGTAGCGGTTAAGGTTGTACGCTCTGCTTTGGAGGCCCGGGTTCACAGGTTTAGATCCCAGGCACAGACCTACACCCCTTGTCAAGCCATATTGTGGCAGCATCCCACATACAAGGCGGAGGAGGATTGGCACAGATGTTAGCTCAGGGCTGGTCCTCCTCAAGCAAAAAAGAAGGAAGATTGGCAACAGATTTTAGCTCAGAGTGAATCTTCCTGACAAAAAAAAGAAAAAGCTGGAGTGAGGAGATCACAAATCAATATCTCACTTTACCTTAATTTTAGGCAGTTAATTTTTTTAAAGATATCTTGTAACATGATAAATTAACTAGATTTGGTAAGCTAAAGCCATATCCATTCTTATAGAAATTGTAAAATTGATTCCACTTTAATCTTCCCTCCACTAAGAATCTAGAGTATTCTGACTTTCAGGCTTCCTTTCTAATGTCACAGTTTGTTTTGTATGTTAGTGCCTCCCCTCCTTTGTTAGAACTTTATTCTCTGTTGTCTCTACTTCAAGGTTACTGAGTTACATGAGTCTTAGATCTGTATCTACCAGCATGACCTTAATCTTAAACAGACCCAACTACTAACTGATCATTTTCTTCCCTTAAAAATGAATGCTCCTGAGCCGGCCCAGTGGCGTAGTGGTTAAGTGCTCACCCTCCGCTTTGGCGGCCCACAGTTTGCAGATTCGGATCCCAGGTGCGGACATACACACAGCGTGTCAAGCCATGCTGTGGCAGCGCCCCACAAAGTAGAGAAAGATGGGCACAGATGCTAGCCCAGGGCCAGTCTTCCTCAGCAAAAAGGAAGAGGATCAGCATCGGATGTTAGCTCAGGGCTGATCTTCAATTAAAAAAAAATGAATGCTCCTTTCTAACAAGTTTCCAATTCTTGTGTATACATTGATATGGTCTTGGGCAGGAGATAACTTTACTGAAAGTGCTTTTTAGCTATGTCTTGAAGGATAAAGATTTGTTTGGTTATGCTTTCTTTATTCCTGCAGTAAACGCACAATAATATGACTTGTTGAGCAGGTACTCAAGATATTCGGAAAGTTCTTGAACAAGTATTTATCAAAGGCCTACTACGTGCCATCACAATTCAAAATGCTGAGAAATGGCAGTGAACATGACAGACAAGGAACTTATATTTTAGAGAAGAGAGACAAAGTAAACAATAAATAAATATAATGACAAATGAAGAATGAATTAATAATAAAGAACTGCAAAATATTAGAATAAGAGCTACTTAGTTTGGGTCCTCAGAGAAAGTCTTAAAGATGTGATAAGCTGTTATGAGAGGTTCGGGGATTCCATCGGAGACATAAAAGAAACTTTCTACTCCAAACAAATGGAATGAAGGTATATTTTATTATATAGAGGACAGTAAAGGCGATAGTCCGCAAACAGATCGGAATAGGTCAAATAATAAGAGGGAAGAAACACCAGCTCGACTGGAAAAGGAAAACATCCACATCGGCTGAGATAGCAGCAGATCCAAATAGGTCATATAATAAGAGGGAAAAACATCAGATCGATCGGAAAGGGAAACACCAGATCGACTGAAGGGAAATGACACAAATCAACCAGAAAGAGAAACACCAGGTTGACCGAAAAGAGAACACATCAGATCAATTACTTCACAGTAAATCAATTACTCACAACATCCACGCCCCACTGCCGGGAGAGTCCTGTCAATCCACACGGCTGGGCGGGAATCACACGTCTTGGGCAAGGCGTTCCTTCCACAGGTGGAACTCTCACCAGGGCTCAGTCCCCAGCAGTTTATATAAGCAGTTACAGAGTTTACAGAGCAAGCATCTAGTGTTCCCACGCACAAATGGTTATCAGTGGTGTACATGCACTGAGCCCCTTGGCTAACGTCCCAGCCCAGTAGTTGTGTACGTGCATTGTTCTCTTTGGTTATCGTCTTAGCCCGGCACAGATGGCCAGTCCATCCCGCGCTACAACGCTCCAAGAGCCTTGAAATGTTATAACTTGCAACTCTCTCCGTGGGAGAAAGGCCAGTTCCCGGGAAAAGGCCAGTTCCCACCACACAGACAGCAACTTTATATTTCTTTGTGTGCTGGTGGCTATAGGTCAATGGAGCAGCCAAACATGGCTGTACTCATGTCAAGACATAAGCTCTAAGTGATGAGAAGGAACCAACCACAAGAGAATCAGATGGAAACATGTCCAAGAAAAAGAAAGGAACACTAAAAGTTCCTTAAGGAACACTAAAATTTCCTTATGTAGAGTGATGCGCCAAATATCTCTAAAGTGATACCAGATAAGCTTGGATAAGCAAATAGGGCATAGATTATGTAGGACTTGGTGAGTCAGGCAAGGGTTTTAAGCCATGGAACAACATGTTCTGACTTGTAATTTTATTTTGGCTTCTAATTGTATTGTATTGTTACACTGGAGCAATTGTAGAAGGAAAGAGTCGAGAGAAAGAAGACAATTAGAAGGCTATTACAGTTGTCAGGGGAAGAGATGAGCGTGTATTAGGGGTTTGCTAACCTATCTCCTTTGTGCAATTTGAAAAGGATGATCCTTTCAGTGCTAGGCTTGCTAAAAATCCAAAGAATTTGTACCAAAAAAAAAAAAAAAGCATCCCCTTTGCCAAAAAGACACACACCAATACTAGGATAGCAAGTAGAGCATGGGCTGGATTTCACACAGGCTTATCTCCTGGCTAGATGCCCTTGTCCATTGAGCAATCCACATAACCACACATTGTAGATGTGGTGATAATAGTTGAAGTGTTGTGAAGTGAATGGATTCAGAATATATTTGAAAGTAGAATGAAAGAATTGCTATATGATTCATTAAAAGATTGAGGAAAAGATATGAATCAAAGATAATATCTAAATTTCTGACTTGATGAACTCAGTAGATGTTTAGTAAAATTAAAAGCAAAGTCAACAGGAGCATGTTTGGGGTAAAAAGCAAAGAGTTATGTTTTGGCAAAATGGTACAAGACGTCTATTAGAAATCCAAGTAGATATATCATGTAGTCATGAGGAAACACTGATTTGGTGTTTTGGAAGGATGGCTCACAGAGTGACAGTATCTGAAGTCACAGGATTAGATGAGATCACATAGTACAGTGACTAAAGTCTGGATGCAGAAAGCAGGGGCTTCAGGACCAACCCCTGGAACAAGTCAGCATTTGAGATTGAACAGTGAAGGCGGGGCTGTCAAAAGAGACAGAGGTGAGGTGAGAGGGCAACCAGGAATTCAAGGAAGAAAGTGGTTCAAGGAGATAACTATGGGTTTTGACAACATGTAAGTCAATGGCCATCTTGTGAAGAATAGACTCAGTGGAACAGTAGGATGGGCAGCTCTATCTGAGTCGTGTGAAGAAAGAATGTAGGTAAGAAAATGGCAAAATTATCCACAGAAGACTTTTTCAACAAGTTTTGCCATGGGGAAAGCAAAGACATGAGACTGTAGCTTGGGTGGGGTCGGGTGGGTGTGGAGTGTGGAGGTCAAATTTTCATTTTTGTTTTTAGAAAGGCAAATGGGAATGATTCATAATAATTGAGAAACAGTTTGCAGGAAAAGGAGGGAAAATTATTGGTAGTGGAGTCCTTGAGAGGACAAAAAAAGCGTCCTGAAAGAGCTGTTGGGAGGTGATGCTGTCCGGAGAGTAGCCAAGTCTCAGTTAGAGGGAGAGGATGAAGGGAACCTAGAGCTGAGTCACAGCACATCAGTGCTCGGCTGTTGACAGGCAGTGCTTTGCAAAGGGCACCCTTGAAGGGTTTGGGAGCTAAGAGATTAGAGGAGATTGATGCACATACAGCATGGTGTGGGAATTCAAGTTCACTTGATGACAGGTGTCAGAGGTGTCTTGGGCCACTCCAAATGGCCAGGGAGAATCAGAAAGTGAGGAATGACAGGATTAACCCTGATAGTTTCTTGAGAGAAAGTGGGTAAACAGTTCGAGCAGGAAAACACAGAGTTGCCACCTATTTTCATTTCCTGTAGCTTTTATTTTTTGATGGCCAAAGGGTGATTGAGACTTCCTCAGAGACCTTCCTCCTTAGGTAGCCTGGAGGCCTAGTCTTAGCTACTCCCTCTCTTTTTCTGGGAGAGCAATAATATGGGGAGCTGGGGCATGGAGGGGGAGACGAGATTGCGTCTTCTCTGCAACAGCTGGGAAACAAAGGGAAGACTGTGAAAACAGGATTTGTCAACTGATTGAATGAAAAGAGGCATGAATAAATGAGTAATTAATAACCAGATAATATCTTTTGTAAACAAATAAGGGTTTTCTCTGAGCTGGAGGAATAAAATGAGTTTTTCTTTTTTATAAATTTCATTAATAATCTCTGGTTTTTGCAGCTTTAGAATACAAAGCTATAGAATTTCTTTCTACTCTCAGAAATTACCTACTTGTGAAAAAAACTATGAAATCTGTCCTTCTTCCAAGAAGGAAGAAAGTAATTTTTTTCTTCCATCCATACCATTAAGTACAGCATCATTTCTAATATTCATCTTCATTCCCTACATTAATTAATGGCATTATGCAAATTGTAATTTTTTACTCAAAAATACTGAAACATGAATTTGTTTTTTCTTTGCTTCAGGTGGTTTATTTCTAAGCTGATAACAATTACAACAGATTTGAATTTCACATTATTGAAAGCGGTTTGGAGCATAATTATAACAAACATGTTAGTTGTCCCTCCAATATTCACCTATTTAGAAATCAATTTCTGCATTAGTTGGCAATGTTTACTGCAAGAAACAGAAAACTGAAGCTTCAGTAGTTTAACGAAATAGAGGTTTAATTTTTCACTTAACAAGAATTCTTTTTGAATTGTGTTCTTGAATATATAGGCTTCGTAAATCAGTTTTATCAATATTTTCAAAACAATGGTTTCTATTACAAATATCACTTATTCTAAATTTTCTTGTTTGTTTTCTAATGTCTCTGCTCACATACACATATAAGACAAAGTATTTATACCTGAAATCGTTTCCTGAATAAAAAAAAAGATGGTTTCTTCTTTACTGTTGGAAGTCTTTCAATGAAAATTCAAGGTGTTATAAAATATGAAATAATTACTTATGTCTTAGAAGTTTCATGGTTTTAATATTCCATTTTGATGTTAATTTGGAAACACAGTTCCCTTCTTAGCTGTAATGAAGACTATTTAGAAAGCCAGTATTTTAAAACATTATTCAAAAATAGAAGTAAAAGCCATCAAGAGCCTTAAAATATTTATGTATTGTTACCAGTAATATTTACTGCTAATAATTAACTGGCAGAATAATCTGAGATAAATAATAGTACTTATTTACAAAAATATTGATTATAATATTACATAGCCAAAAAGGAATCATTACAAGATTGAAAGTATAAAAATTGGGAGTAATTAAATCAAGGCACATCTAAACAAAGGTTAATTTGCATTAAATGAAATAAAATTTGAAAGTAATCCTTTAAATGACTTACTGGAAGCCTTGCACACTGGCCAAGATGGAGTAACAAGGACTGGATTTATTCTCCTGTGGGAACAACCTGAAACCAGACACCATATATGAAAGGAGAAATGGACGGCAAATAAACACATGAAAAGATGTTCAACATCATTAGATGTTAGGGAAAGGAAAAGTATATGAAATACCACGACACACCTATTAAAAAGTCAAAACTTTTAAAGCCACATAACGAAGAGTTTAGATTGTATGATTCCATTTATATAAAAATTATAGGAAATGAAAACTAATTTATAGTCACAGAGAGCATCTCAGTGGTAATTTGAGCATGGATGTGGGCCTTGACATGTGGACAGGGACCCAAGGAGGATTTGCAAAGCAGTATGAGAAAATTTTTGGTAATGTTAGTTATGTCATAACTTGACTGTATTCGTGGTTTTGCAGTTGCATTATGTATCAAAACTCATCAAAGTTTACACTTTAAATATTTGCGATTTATTGTATGTTAATTATGTCCCCTTAAAGCTGTAAAAATGGAAACTTAATGTTTTATGTTAATGAGTAGTGAAAATAATATGATACAAATTTCTTTATGCTATACTAGAAGCAAATATTCCAACACATCAACTGAGCCTGATAATAAAATAATGTTTTTAAAAATTTGTGTTCCATTTGTGAATGCACTATGGAAATGTCATAAAATGAGAATCTATTACATGTAGAATCAAAACAAACGTGTCTGAAGAAGAGACTCTAAGTCTCATCACGATCTGCACTGAAAGATCATTCTCCCTCCTCACCTCTTCAGTCGCGCTCTTGCCTTCATTGGGCGGAATCTAGGGATATGGGGGGGGGGTTTTGTTTTTTTGTTTTAAATCTTACACAATCCCTCTTGACTCAAAGTACAATTGATTGTCTAGTTTTCCATCTCTTCAAACAATAGAAGCTGAAAAATCTGCTAGAGGCCCACAGTCACTGAAGTGATAAGTGACACGAGACAGCATGACTGTGAAAAATGAGCAGGTTAGCAGATCAGTACTGTAATGAATGTCCGTAATAATGGGTCTGAATTAACAATAAAATGTTTCAAAGTCTGTTAACCTGTATTTGTCAATAATGGATAGAAACAGATTACTTGACCATGTGAAAAAATAAGTATCCAGATATCTGCAAGACTCATTCCCAGCAAAGAGTGCCAGAAAAAGAAGGAATTACTTTAAAATCACTGCACAATTTTAGGAAAGTAAAGTGTTGGCTTTGACTCTCACACATATTTTAAATGATGTTCATTCAAAACTCACACTTTTTTCCTTCTTTAAGAGAAAAATAAACACTGTTCAAATTAAGGAAATGATAGCTAAGGCACATTTTATTTTGCATTTTACTTCAAGAAAATATATTCAGTTTAATAAAGATAAAAAGTTTTGTTCTTTGTTTTATCATCATTAGGATCAAAGTATTTAATAATCTTGTGCAGGGAATTCCAATAGACAAATCTATTCCCAAAGAACTTGATGAATACCAAAGAAAAAATATAAAGATAACTATACTAAAAGAATATTTGAGGATGAGTCAAAATTGATGAAAAAAATTAATAGAAGAATAGATAGAATATATACATGGCCACATAATTTATAGGAGGTCCTCAAAATAAGGACAATTCTTATTCATCAATGTATTCACAGTATAATCATGGTGCCTGGTCCATGGTGAGTTCAGTAATGATGCTAAATAAGTGAATTACAAAAATATTGTCTTGATTTTAATTTCAATTCTTTTATCAGTGATATAGTGTTTTTACCTCAGTTAATCATAGCCCTTAAAAAAGAAAAAAAATCCCTTCCTGTAGAGTTTACAGAACAAAGAGTAAATGATTGGCATAGCACGTGCAACCTGCAGGTCAGAAAGACCTCATAGGCAAAAGCCTCAGCAGGAATTCAAAAAAACAGAATATATATGATTCTGCTGGCTTTGCTAGTCCAAGGCCCAGCATTCTCATCTCAAAAGGATGTAGAAACTGTAACTTTTTCTGAGTGAGAACACCCAAAATTGCATGATTGATTAAAAGCTGTCCGCACTTCCTCCTTTCCAGATAAGTAACTCAAAGAAAGGAGAGCTTCAGTCCTTGCATCTCAGCACTCTAAAGACCTTCGCTTCCAGGAATGAGCTCCCGCGAAAAGTCTATCTAAGGGAGACGATGGGATCATGACTTAAAATCACACGCAAACTTCAAGAAGACTTATTACAACTATCAGAAAAAAATAATAAGCTGAAAAACAGACACCTTCAGAAAATCAACAAAATATATCAAACACTTTTGAGGATAAATTGTCTATCATTTAAAACATAAAAATGGAAATCATCTGCTTTTTCACGTCATGCCACAGTGTTTGTTAAAACAAATACAAAAACAAAAAGTGATCTCTCCGCTAACACGATCATTTTCAGAAAAAATTTACAGCCATGCTACTCAATGCAGAGAAACTCAAAGAGGGTTAGTAAGAAATATGGGATGGAAAATCCTGTCATCGTCAGGATGAGAAGTTTGTTTTTCAAAAACTTTTAGTCTTAGGGCTGGCCCGGTGGCGCAAGTGGTTAAGTGCACGCGCTCCACTGCTCCACCCAGGGTTGGCCGGTTGGGATCCCTGACACGCACCAACCGACGCACTGCTTATCGAGCCATGCTGTGGCGACGTCCCATATCAAGTGGAGGAAGATGGGCACGGATGTTAGCCCAGGGCCAGTCTTCCTCAGCAAAAAAGAGGAGGATTGGCAGATGTTAGCACAGGGCTGATCTTCCTCACAAAAAAAAAAAACTTTTAGTCATTTCAGGGTTTAAATTTTTTTCTTCTAAATAGATAGTAAATGCATATTCCTGAAAATTTGAAAAACAATTTTCTATAAAGTTTTGAAGTTTATGTAAACACCTAAGTGCATTACGCAAATGACAAGGACAATCTTGTTTAGACCAGTGTCAGGATCTAGTTAGCCTGGCTGAAGCTTCGTACATCTGTGCCAATAGCTGACCGACCCTACAGTCCAGCTTTACCAGAAGATCTTAAACCTACTTTTTTTCTTTTACTTATATTCCAGTTTGTTTTAATATTAAAATGATTTCTCTTTCAGTTACGCTTTAGGCAATGGTCAAGAAAGCACATATCTGACGGACTCTCCTCTGAACGACAAGTATAAATTCTTTACAGAGTATCAAAAGCAGGGAGCAGGGGGAGCACCCATAAACTGACAGCAAGGGGAACAGATAATCTGGAAGGAGGAACGCACTGAGCGACTTCATTCTTTATGTGACTGTGTGTGTGTGTGCATGTATATTTATTTTACAACTTTTGCTAAGGAGAGGCCTCATTGGTGCCATGCAGATCCCCTAAAACTCCAAGAGAAAACTTTAGTCTTTCTGACTTGAAAACTCAAATACTTTAGTTTGAGGCAATCACAACCACTGGAAAATGAGGAAAGAATCCTAGAAATAAGAGAACAGAGACAGAGTCTTAATTCTCCCATAAACTCTGCCAACATTTCTGGCCTGTCCCCTGAACTACACATTCATGGAGCCAACTCTGAAAAGCTCTGCCAAAGCTGGAAGTACTGAACTGAGATTCTGATGTGTGCCCAAGAGATGGCGTTGTAGTCTGAGTCCAACTAAGTTAAATGTCTCATAAAATAAATAGTCCACTTGGGAAGAGTATAACAGAACGTACAACGATGTCCATGATGCAATTCAAAATTATGGGACACATAAAGAAACAGGAAAATATGACCCATTCTCAGAGAAAAAGATAATAAATATAAGTGCATCTTGATATGAACCAAAAAATTAGAATTAGCCAACAAAGGACATAAAAGAAAATAAGCTTATAGTAAATACAAGCATGGAAAACCTCAACAGAGGAATAGAAGCCATAAAAAATAACTAAATAAAAATTCTAGAACTAAAAAATACAATATCTGAAAAACCATTCACTCAATGTATTTAACAGAAGAATAGAAATAACAAAGGAAAAAGTTAGGAAATGAATATAAGGCAATAGAATTTAATCAATCTAAAAAATAGAAGAAAAAAAAAAAAAAATTAAAAAAATCGGCAGAGCCTTGAGACCTACGAGACAATATCAAAAGGCCTACTCTATAAGAAGAGGAAAGAGAGAGTTGGTAATAAAATTAAAATGTTTAGAGAAATAATGTCTGAAAACTTCTTAAACATGGTAAAGTACACACATTTACAAATGTAAGATGTTCAATGAAACCCAGATTGATAACAACAATGATAATACTAAGAACATAATAATCAAACTGATAAAATGAAATGTAAGAAGAATATTTTTAAAGCAATCAGAAAAAAGACACATTGTGTATAGCTATCCAAAAATTCAAACGATCATTGACGTCACCAAAATAATAGAGGCCAGAAGACAATGAAACAATATCTTTAAAGTGCTAAAGAAATAAAACCTGTCAAGGCCGGCCCGGTGGTGTAGCAGTTAAGTGCACGCGCTGCTGGAGGCCTGGGTTCGGATCCCGGGCGCGCACCCATGCACCGCTCGTCAGGCCATGCTGTGGTGGAGTCCCACATAAAGTGGAGGAAGATGGGCACAGATCTTAGCTCAGGGCCAGTCTTCCTCAGCAAAAAGAGGAGGATTGGCATGGATGTTAGCTCAGGGCTGATCTTCCTCACAAAAAAAAAAAAGAAAGAAATAAAATCTGTCAACCTGGATACTACATTCACAATGAATATCAACCCAGAATGAGGTGAACTAAATATATTTTTAGATTTAAGAGAATTCACTAGAATTCAATATTTAATACCAACAGACCTATCCTACAAGAAATCCTAAGGAATTTCTTCAGACTGTAGGCGATGATATAGTATGGACCCTTGTACATTCAGGAATAAATGAAGAATATTGGAAATAGTAATTTCTTTAAAATGTATACTATTAATTAAAGTAAACTCTGTAATGTTGTCTTATGGGGTTCAGAAAATATGTGATATAACACATATGAAAACTCCACCATAAAGAGAAAGGTGTGGTAAATGGACTTACATGACTGCAAGTAGTACAACGTTATATGGAGGCAGACCTTGAAACAGGGAGAAGGCACGTTGCAATCCTAACACGAACACTAAAAAGTGATGAAGAAAATTTGAGCTGAAAAAGGCAATTGGTAAATTAAAATGCAATTCTAAAACCTACTGAAATAATTTAAAGGAAGGCGAGAAAGAAGAAAGTGAGAAACAAAGAACAGCAAGGGAAACCTTCTAGCAAGTAGTAGAATGGTAATCATACATCCAAACATCAAGAATTACATTAAATAATGACAGAGTTACTTGGCAGAGGTTGTCAAAATGTATATAAAAGCAAGGTATTCACTGTAAAAGTGTTTTAATACTGGTGTACAGTATGTTTATATTTTTTAACAACAAGTGTGAAAAATGTTTTGTCTCATTCACCGTCTAATGCAACGATGCTTCAGACCCTGTGATACCCTATATCACAGTTCCTTCTCTCATGGCATATCTCTGACTGCTTCCTGGAGATCCACAGCCCAGTTTGAGAAGTACAGAATGATTTATTTTAATTTTAGTGGTCTGAGAAACAAGACTTAAATGATCAACTTCGAGCATGAAAATATCAATTAATTTTTAAGCTTTAGCTGTAGCCTCCCAGAACAGGAAAACTCTGAGTATCAGATACAGTGTTTTATAGACAAATATATTGAAAAGAACTGGCATTGTATTTTTGCTTTGTCTCATAGAGAAATATAACTAATAGCTAGGTTAGTTCACAATAATGCAAACTCAGAGGTAGGTGATTATTCCTCAAGAGATGATACATATTGACAATAACGCTTAGTTTTAGGGAAGTATTGGTATTCCATACAAATATATGAATTTCAGGACATATCTGTTCATATATTTCCTATTTGGTCTTAATGATCATCTTCCTTTTCAAAGATTCTATATACTTGGAAAGGTCATGTCCTTTTGTTTCTAATGTAAATTTCTTGTAGCTAGCAGAAGACCAGATTCCCATCACCTCAGCCCAAATAAAACTGTTGTTATTCCTCTGTTTCATGGTGTATGAACTATTATGAGTCTGTGTGGACCTGCCACTCTCTGTCCCAGTTCAGCTAAAGAATGTTTAATGTTTTGAACAGTAAAACTACCTTCTTTCAGGATTGCACTCACATCTTTTTATTGTAAGCATTTATGGTTTATTTGCAGTCATTAATGTCAACATCTTCAAATATTTAGCTCCTCCACAGACACATGCACACTAAAAGGAAAAATGTGTCCGCATAGATTTCCTATTTGCATGCTTTCCTCCTCCCTCCTCCCTGGCTTCTTTGCACCACCTTGGAGCAGGAGCAACCTTCAGTCATGTCCCTGGCTGAACATATCCATATTCTTTTTGTTCTTTCACCTTCTTTGTAAACATTAGAGAATTGTTGCTCACCTAATTCCTCCCAATCTTTACGAGGATATTTAAGTAAAGATGTGGTGACAGAATGGCGGTTTGGCCATTCTCTGGCCTATCATAGGTATTTCAGGCTGTTGATAAGCACATTGAATGAAAGGAATCTTAACTCTATAAAGCACAATTCAATAATTAGTAATTTACATTCCTCTCTGTGCCTGTTCTTAGCATAGTAAGTTCTACTAATACACCTGTTGCAAGGACTTGCCAGAAGCCAAATACTGTGTAAATGCTAGGCATGCAAATCTGTATACGATGAAGTCTGACTTCAAGGAATTCAATGTCCACTGGGGGAACAGTAAGATGTGATGAGAGCAATAAAGTATTAATGAGGCAAAAGCACGGTACAGAGGAGTAAGTTTAGCAAATCACAAGAACCAGTTATCTATTAAGCACTGTCGTAGATGCTGTGTAATCAGTCTCTAAGCTTCACGGACTTGCTAAAATATAGGAGAGAGAATAGCATTAGATGGCACCCACTTTGATGGCATTAGAATAGCATTAGATGGCACCCACTATTGCTGTGCAAAACCTAAGGAATTCTACAGTGTTAAGCAAATATGGAGTATTCTCTTAAATATCATTATGTTTTGCCAGGTGGCAAGATTTCTTATTTGGCTTAGGACTTAGACACCTGGGTTTTAGTCTTGCTTCCATGACACATTAGTTGTGAGATATGAGTGTTAATTTTCTGAAGGGTATAATAAGGGCATTTCATCCGTTTTGAAAATACCTTCAAATTCCAATATGCTGGTAAATATTTAATAAACAATGTATCTATTTATTCTCACTCCATTCAAACTCCACAGTTACACTATTCCCGAGGGCCCCAGAGTTGTCTAATTGTCAAAATTACTACATCATCCTCATAATTAAGTTTAATTATTAAAACTATTCACTAGTTATCAATTTTTCCAATCCCAAAATCCTTAAAACCCTGTGTTTAGTTCAGTTTTGCATATTTGGCGCATTGTACAGTATCTGAAATTTAGAAAGTCATGACTAAATGCTAATTGTTGAATGAAGGATTAAGTATAAACAAAAGGTGAGAGCAAAGTAAAGCAAAGTATGTGTTACCATCTCCACTTGCATCAAGTTTGAAAAATTTTGCCTCATACATAAAAAAGGAAGATTTTCTTTCTATGTGGAAATTCTTTTTTCTCAGAATATAGAGTTTAATACTTGCTATTCAATGCTTGCAGTAAAATTGGTTATCACAAAGTTTGAAGGTAACATTTAAGGTTGTAGATAGGGAATATTGTTAATAAACCTGACTTGGCATTGGCTTAACACTCATTTTACATCTTTAGTTTCTCACTGTTTGTTTGCAGTTATTTACTTTCAAAGAAATAATTTCTGGCATTATTTTCAATAAATATATGTCTCTATTGTATTTTCACATTAAGAGCAGTGATTTCTTTTGAACAGATTTCTCAGTTGGGAAGTATCCTAATAATCCTCAATTATCTCATGTTAAAAAGGAAGTCTTTATGTACTTTTTGAAATAATAATTAAACTTTGTCCATATAGTTAACTGTAACTCTCATGTAAAATAGAGAAATTTACTATTGCAATTTTGTTTACTTTTCCTATAAGAAAAGTCTTATAAATATTTTATTTCTTTAAAAATAACATAGATCAGAGAGAGAAGTCAGGATGGCGGCATAGGCAGACTCCAAACTCAACTCCTCCCGTGGACACAGCCAATTTACAACTACTCTTGGAAAAATTACACCTGAGAGAGAACTGACCTTGGATAAGAGGAAATCCTGCAACAAAGGACAATCCTAATTGAGGTAGAAGAGGCAGAAACTCCCTTTTGGAGAGCAAAAATGCCACCTTTACAAGCTGCCAGCTTCACTGCTGCCAGTGCAAAGGTCCCCAGCCTCCCTGGAGGAGCGGGGCCCTGAGCCTGGGAGCACCCCCACTGTGGGCATTTTGTGGACCCAACACAACCGAGACAAGTGGTATAATATCTGACTTTGCCTGCTACTAAAACATTGGGGAGTACCCCCAGAAAAGCTGGTGCACAAAGAAATTAAAAGCAGCTCATAAAGGGCCCATGTGCAAACTCACCCATTTCAGAAAGCAACCTAAAATCACGAGAAAGAAAGGTACACAGTGCTTTGGGGAAAAGAGAATCACCTGATAGGCTCTGAGTGCATTGCAGTGAGGGGTGAGACCTCTCCAGGGACTGGAACATTGGCGACAGCCATTGTGGTGGCCTGGGGTGGGCATGCTGACACAGACCCCATTGGAGTTCTCCCTGGGGCCTGCTAGCGCAGAGTCTGCCCCACCCACTAGAGCACTGATTTAATCCAGCTCAGCCAGGGCAGGCAGCCCACCCTAGAGACTGGCCCCACCCAACAACAAGCCCTCAGGCAACTTGTGGGCCTGAATAGATTGGTGACTGGATTCTCTGCAGCCTGGCAACTCAACCTACTTCAGTGGGGCAGGGTTTGCACAAGGAGTGGGTGGAGAGTGTGGAGCAGTGGTGGAGTGTGTGGGGCTCCTGCCATGGAGAGACTGGGTCCACATCAGGAGGTCATGGCATGCACACGGGGCAGGACTGTGTTGACTGTGTGTGTGGACCTGTGGGCAGCGGGGCTTGTCAGCTGCAGAAAAGACTTGTACTTCTCAAAGACCCACATAGGGGGTTTGCCCCACCTTCTAAAGCCTGAAACTATTGGGTGCTCCCATGCCTGAGGCCAGCCCCAACCAGCTGCAATCCTCAGAGAGCTGACAAGAGACCTAAGGGCTGGAGGCTTATAGCATTTGTAAGCCTCTGAGCCTAACAACATGCCATGCTGGGGGCCTACTCACTTAAAAGAAATACTGCAGAACAAATGTGGTATTAGAACTTGCAGCCAACTGTGCTGGGGCTCCCCACACCCGATAAAGAGACTGAAGGGCCCACAACAACTACAAGCAGCTGAGCATTACAACAGCTGACCAGGAGCATAACTCAGCCTCCCTGGGCGCCTACAGGGAGAGCAAACATGACAGAACAGAAGGACAAACGTAGCCCACATAGGGGTCACCCCTGGAACATTGAGAACTGAGGGAAGCACACTGCAGGCCTCCTAAGGCATCACTTATATAAGGTCACCTGTCGAAGAGCGGGAGACGTAGCTGACCTACCTAATACATAGACACAAGCTCAGGGAAAGAGGCAAAATGAGGAGGCAAAGGAATATATTCCAAGTAAGGGAACAGGACAAAACCCCAGAAAAGGAACTAAGTGAAACAGAAATGAGCAAGCTACCTAGCAGAGAGTTTAAACAAAGAGTGTTAAGGATGCTCACTGACCTGAGGAGAAGAATAGATGAACTCAGTGAGAATTTCAAAAAAGAAATGGAAAATATAAAAAAGAACCAATCAGAAATGAAGAATACAATGCTGGAAATGAGAAATTCACTAGAGGTACTCAAAAGCAGAGTAGAGGATACAGAAGAATGGATCTGCGAGCAGGGTGAAAGACTAGAAGAAATTACCCAAGCTGAACGGTTAAAAGAAAAAAGAATTAAAAAGAGTAAGGACAGTCTAAGGGACCTCTGGGACAACATCAAGAGCACTAACATGCATTTTATGGGTGTCCCGGAAGGAGAAGAGCGAGACAAGAGGGCAGAGAATCTATTTCAAGAAGTAATGGATGAAAACTTCCCTAAACTAAGGAAGGAAACAGACATCCAGGTACAGGAAGCACAGAGAGCACCAAACAAGATAAACCCAAAGAGGCCCACACCAAGACACATCATAATCAAAATGTCCAGAATTAAAGATAAGAGAGAATCCTAAAAGCCACAAGAGAAAAACAAGTTACATACAAAGGAAACCCCATAAGGCTATCAGCTGACTTCTCAGCAGAAACATTACAGGCTAGAAGAGAGTGGCACAATATATTTAAAGTGCTAAAAAGAAAAAACTTACAGCCAAGAATACTCTATTCGGCAAGGTTATCATTCAAAATGGAAGGGGAAATCAAAAGTTTCCCAGACAAGCAAAAATTAAAGGAGTTTGTCACCAAGAAACCAGTGCTACAAGAAATGTTAAAGGGGTTGATTTAAGAGGAAAAGAGAAGACCACAATTAGGAAAAATTATCTATTTCCATGATAAGAGGGTCATGGATACAAATGCACAAAAAAGAGGTTAGATATGATATCAAAAACATAAAAGGAGGGAGGAGGGGAGTTAAAGAGTAGAGCTTTCAGACAGAGGTCAAACTAAAGAGACCATCAATTCTGTATAGAAGGAGAAAGGAACAGAAAAGGACTACTAAAACACTGAGAAAAAAAAAAAGTTAAAAAATGGCAGTAAGTACATACTTATCAATAGCTACTTTAAACGTCAATGGACTAAATGCTCCCATTAAAAGGCATAGGGTGGCTGAATGGATAAAAAAACAAGACCCATATATATGCTGCATACAAGAGACACACTTCAGACCTAAAGACACTCACAAACTGAAAGTGAAGGGATGGAAAAAGATACTCCACGCAAATGGCAATGAAAAGAAAGCTGGGTTAGCAATACTCATATCAGACAAAATAGATTTTAAAACAAAAACTGTAAAAAGAGACAAAGAATGGCATTACATAATGATGAAGGGAACAATCCAACAAGAGGATATAACACTTGTAAATATCTATGCACCCAACGTAGGACCACCTAAATATAGAAAGCAATTATTAACAGACATAAAAAGAGAAATAGACATTAACACAATAATAGTATGGGACTTTAACACTCCACTTACACCAACGGATAGATCATCCAAACAGAAGATCAATAAGGAAACATTGGCCTTAAATGACACACTAGAACAGATGGACCTAGTAGATATATGCAGAGCATTCTATCCAAAAACCGAAGAATACATGTTCTTTTCAAATGCACATGGAACATTCTCCAGGATTGATCACATATTAGGACACAAAACAAGTCTCCATAAATATAAGAAGATTGAAATAATGCCAAGCATCTTTTCTGACCACAACAGTATGAAACTAGAAATCAACTACAGGAAGAAAATCAGAAAAGCCACAAATACTTGGAGATTAAACAAAATGGTACTGAACAATGGTTGCGTCCACAAAGAAATCAAAGGAGAAATCAAAAAATACCTGGAGACAAGTGAAAATGAAAATAGGACATGCTAGAATTTATGGGATACAGCAAAAACGGTTCTAAGAGGGAAGTTTATAGCAATACAGGCCTATCTCAACAAACAAGAAAAATCTCAAATAAACAATCTAACAATGCACCTAAAGGAACTGGAAAAAGAAGAACAAACCAAGTCCAAAATCGGTAGAAGAAGGGAAATAATAAAAATCAGAGTAGAAATAAATGAAATAGAGACTAAAAAAAAAATAGAAAAAAATAATAAAACAAAGAGCTCGTTCTTTGAAAAGGTAAACAAAATTGAGGAAACCATTAGCTAGACTTACCATGAAAAAAAGAGAGAAGGCTCAGATAAGTAAAATCAGAAACGAAAGAGGAGAAATTACAACAGACACCTCAGAAATACAAAAGATTATATGAGAATACTATGAAAAGCTATATGCCAACAAATTTGACAATCTGGAAGAAATGAATAAATTCTTAGAATCCCACAACCCTCCAAAACTGGATCAAGAAGAAATAGAGAATTTGAATAGACCAATCACCAGTAAGTCGATCGAAACAGTAATCAAAAACCTCCCCAAAAATAAAAGTCCAGGACCAGACGGCTTCCCTGGTGAATTCTACCAAACTTTCAAAGAAGACTTAATACCTATACTTCTCAAACTCTTCCAAAAAATTGAGGAGAGGCGGAAGCTCCCCAACTCATTCCACAAAGCCGATATTACCCTGATACCAAAACCAGACAAGGACAACACAAAAAAAGAAAATTACAGGCCAATATCACCGATGAACGTTGATGCAAAAATCCTCAACAAAATACTAGCGAATTGCATACAACAATACATTAAAAAGATTATACACCATGATCAAGTGGGATTTATTCCAGGTATGCAGGGATGGTATAACATTCACAAATCAATCAATGTAATACACCACATTAATAAAATGAAGAATAAAAATCACATGATCATCTTAATAGATGCAGAGAAAGCATTTGACAAGATACAGCATCCATTTATGATAAAAACTCTGAATAAAATGGGTATAGAAGGAAAGTACCTCAACATAATAAAGGCCATATAGGACAAACCCACAGCTAATATCATCCTCAATGGTGAAAAACTGAAAGCTATCCCTCTAAGAACAGGAACCAGACAAGGATGCCCACTCTCACCACTCCTATTTAACATAGTACTGGAAGTCCTAGCCAGAGCAATCAGGCAAGAAAAAGAAATAAAAGGGATCCAAATTGGAATGAAGAAGTGAAACTCTCACTATTTGCAGATGACATGATTTTATATATAGATAACCCTAAAGAATCCACCAAAAAATTTTTAGAAGTAATAAACAAATTCGGTAAAGTTGCAGGATACAAAATCAACATACAAAAATCAGTTGCATTTCTATACACTAACAACGAAGTAGCAGAAAGAGAAGTTAAGAACACAATCCCATTTACAATTGCAACAAAAAGAATAAAATACCTAGGAATAAACTTAACCAAAGATGTGAAAGATCTGTACACCAAAAAGTATAAAACATTGCTGAAAGAAATTGAAGAAGACACAAAGAAATGGAAAGATATTCCGTGCTCTTGGATTGGAAGAATTAACATAGTTAAGATGTCCATTCTTCCTAAAGCAATCTATAGATTCAATGCAATCCCTACCAAAGTTCCAACAACATTTTTCACAGAAATAGAACAAAGAATCTTAAAATTTATATGGAACTACAAAAGACTCTGAATAGGTATAGGAATCCTGAGAAAAAAGAACAAAGCTGGAGGTATCACACTCCTGATTTCAAAATACACTACAAAGCTGTGGTAACCAAAACAGCATGGTACTGGCACAAAAACAGACACACAGATCAATGGAGTAGAATCGAAAGCCCAGAAAAAAACCCACACATCTATGGACAGCTAATCTTTGACAAAGGAGCCAAGAACATACAATGGAGAAAAGAAAGTCTCTTCAACAAATGATGTTGGGAAAACTGGACAGCCACATGCAAAAAAATGAAAGTAGACCCTTACCTTATACCATACACAAAAATTAACTCAAAATGGATTAAAGACTTGAATGTAAGACCTGAAACTATGAAACTTCTCGAAGAAAACATAGGCAGTACGCTCTTCGACATTGGTCTTAGCAACATATTTTAAAGCACCAGGTCTGACCGGGCAAGAGAAAGAATAGAAAAAATAAACAAATGGGACTACATCAAACTAAAAATCTTCTGCACAGCAAAGGAAACCATCAACAAAATGAGAAGACAACCTAACAATTGGGAGAAGATATTTGCAAACCATACATCTGAAAAGGGGTTAATCTCTAAAATATATAAATAACTCATGCATTTCAACAACAAAAAAACTAACAACCCAATTAAAAAATGGGCAAAAGACCTGAACAGACATTTCTCCAAAGAAGATATACAGATGGCCAACAGGCACATGAAAAGATGTTCAACATCATTAACTATCAGGGAAATGCAAATCAAGACCACAATGAGATATAACCTCATGCCTGTCAGAATGGCTATAATTAACAAGACAGGAAATAACATGTGTTGGAGAGGATGTGGAGAGAAGGAAACTCTCATACACTGTTGGTGGGAGTGCAAACTGGTGCAGCCACTATGGAAAACAGTATGGAGATTCCTCAAAAAATTAAGGCTAGAACTACCATATGATCCAGCTATTCCACTGCTGGGTATTTATCCAAAGAACTTGAAAACACCAGTGCATAAAGATACATGCACCCCTGTGTTCACTGCAGCGTTATTCACAATAGCCAAGACTTGGAAGCAACCTAAGTGCCCATCAAGGGACGAATGGATAAAGAAGCTGTGGTATATACACAATGGAATACTACTCAGCCATAAGAAACGATGAAATCCAGCCATTTGTGACAACATGGATGGACATTGAGGGTATAATGCAAAGTGAAATAAGTCAGAGGGAGAAGGTCAAATACCATATGCTCTCACTCATTAAGTAGTACATAATAACAACAATAAACTAACATATAGAGACAGAGATTGGATTGGTGGTTACCAGAGGGGAAGGGGGGAGGCGGAGGACGAAAGGGATAATTCAGCACATCTGTGTGGTGATGGGTTGTAATTAGTATTTGGGTGGTGAACATGATGTAGTCCATGCAGAAATAGAAGTATACTGATGTACACCTGAAATTTATACAATGTTATAAACCAATGTTACTGCAATAAACAAAAAATAAAAGTAAAATAATAATAACATAGATCATTAGAATCACATATTCATTATGTGATGGAGAAAAAAGTGATGCAAAACATAAATTGTTTTTTGTTTCTATCCTTGGGGAATTTCATAATTTTGAATCACTGTTGTGATTTGTATCATTTTAGGAAGTATTTTGGACAGATATGTTTGCCACTCTTATGCATTTCTCTTTTTTGTGGTCCCTCAGTTGCTCAGCCTGACACTCATAATTGTTTAAAATCATTTTTATTTTTAACCTTTGACATAACTGTAGCTGCACGTACAGTTGTGATCAATAACACAGAGGAGTCCTGTGAACCTTTTATTCAACTTCCCAACTGCTTCTGGAAACTGTCGTGCAACAGCACAAGAAGGACTGTGACAGTGGAGCAGTCTGAGTGCAGGCGTTTACACCACCACAGGGCCCCGCACGTGGCCCTCCCACAGCCACAGCACACCTGCTCACCACAACTCCTTCCTCCCCTGAACTCCTGGCTGCCGTCAATCCTGTCCTCCATTTCTACAATTTTACCATTTCACAATATTCTATAAATGGAATCATATAGTTTATAACCTTCTGGGATTTGCTTTTTTTACTCAGCATAATTCCGTGGAGATTCACTGAGGTTATTGCATGCAGGGACAGTTGGTTCCTCTTTACTGCTGAGTAGTAGGCCATGGTATAGATGGACCTCAATTTGTTTAACCATTCACTTGTTGAAGGACATCTGAGTTGTTTCCAGTTTTTGGCTATTTTCAACAAAATCCACAATAAAGTTTCATTCTGTTCCTACTTTTTTCCTGATAGTTTTTATCGTGAGTGGAAGTTGAATTTTGTTAAGTGCTTTTTCTATGTCTATTGATCATATGATTTGTCTGTTTTAGTGTGTTAATATGTTGGATTATATTGATTAAGCTTCAAATATTGAAACAGCCTTTTATTCCTGGAATAAATATTACTGAGCATGGTATATAATGCTTTCTATGTACTGCTGAATTCTATTTGCTAACATTTTGTTAAGAATTTTTGCATCAATATTTATGATGCACATTGATCTGTAGTATTATTCATTTTTGTTCTGTCTCAAGACAAAATTGAAACTTATTCGTTTTTGTTCGTCTTAAGACAAAATTGAGAAATGTTCCTTCCTCCTCTATTTTCTGGAAAATATCGTGTAGAATTAGTGTTAAGTTTTCTTTAAAAATTTGGTAGAATTATCCAGTAAAATCACCTGGGCCTGGAGATTACTTTTTTGTTAGCTTATAGTTACAAATACAATTATGTTAGTAATTATAAGGTTACTTAAATTATCTATTTCAAATTGGATGAGCTGTAGTAGTTTGTTCTTTTCAAGGTATTGGTGCATTCCATCTAAGTTGTCAAGTCCACGGGTTTGGAGTTGTTCATAGCATTTCTTTAATGCCCTGTTGGTGTCTGCAGGTTCTGTAATGATATCTCTGGTTTCATTTCTAATATTGGTAATTTGTGTCTTCTCTCTTTTTTATCTGTTTCACTAGAAATTTGTCTATGTTATTGATCTCTTCAAAGAACTAGCTCTTTGTTTCATTGATTTTTCTCTACTACTTTCTGTTTTCACTGTCATTGATTTCTGCTCATTATTACTTCCTTCCTTCTTCCTGATTTGGGTTTATTTCATTATTCTCTTTCTAGTTTTTGAGGTGGAAGCTTATATTATTGATTTTAGGCTTTTACTGTTTTCTAATGTATGCATTTAATGATATAATTTGCCCTCTCAGCATTATTTTGGCTGTGTCTTAAAAATTTTGATAAACCATATTTTCATTTTCACTCAGTTCAATGCATTTTTTTTATTTTTTTAATTTATTTTGTGTGTGTGTGAGGAAGATCAGCCCTGAGCTAACATCCACACCAATCCTCCTCTTTTTGCTGAGGAAGATGGGCCCTGAGCTAACATACGTGCCTATCTTACTCCACTTTTATGTGAGACACCGCCACAGCATGACCTGATAAGCGATGCGTCGGTGCACACCCAGGATCCGAACTCGGGCCTTCAGCAGCAGAGCACACACACTCACCCACTATGCCATGAGGCCGGCCCTCAGTTCAATGCATTTTTAAAGATTCCCTTGAGGGGCTGGCCCAGTGGCGCAAGCGGTTAAGTGTGCGCACTCAGCTGCGGCGGCCGGTGTTCGCCTGTTTGGATCCTGGGTGCGCACCAAAGCACTGCTTGTAGAGCCATGCTGTGGCAGCATCCCACATAAAGTAGAGGAAGACGGGCACAGATGTTAGCTCAGGGCCAATCTTCCTCAGCAAAAAGAGGAGGATTGGCATCAGAAGTTAGCTCAGTGCTGATCTTCCTCACAAAAATAAATAAATAAAAAATAAATTCTCCTGAGACTTTCTCTTTGATCAATGTATTACGTAGAAGTGTTTTGTTTAGTTTCCAAATGGATATTTTCTTACTTTTTTTAAAATCAACTTCTACATGATTTCATCATGATAGAGAATACACTCTGTATGATTTCAAGTCTTTTAAATCTTTTAAGGTTTGTTTTATATTCCAAGATATAGTTTGTCTTGGTACAGTAGTCCCCCCTTATCCATGGGGGGATACATTTCTAGAAACCCAGTGAATGCTTGAAACTGCTGATAGAACTGAACCCTATATATACCATGTTTTTTCCTATACATACATACCCATGATAAAGTTTAATTTATAAATTAGGCACAGTAAAAGATTAACAACAACTCATAGTAAAATAGAACCATTATAACAATATACTGTAACAAAAGTTACCATAGATCTTAGCAATCTCAGCATATGATTCTTTTTCTTTCTTTGTTAAGTTGAAAACTTTCACCTTTTCACTTAAAGGAAGCACTTAAAGCTTCTCTTTGGCATATCTCAAGTGCCACCATCACTACTTCTGCACTTTGGGGCCATTATTAAGTAACATAAGAGTGACTTGAACACAAGCACTGTGATACTGCACCAGTAGATCTGATAACAGAGACAGCTACTAAGTGACTAACAGGCGGGTGGTATATACATCATTGATATGCTGGACAAAGGGTTGATTCACGTCCCAGGCAGGATGAAACCCAATAGTGCAAAATTTCATCATGTTACTCAGAACAGCAGCAACTTAAAACTTATGAATTGTTTTTTTCTGGAATTTTCCATTTAATATTTTCAGACCATGGTTGATGAGGGGTAACCAAAACTGCGGAAAGCAAAACCTCAGATAAGAGGGGACGACTGTATGTGTACCATGAGCACTCGAAAAGGACGTGCATTCTCCTGTCCTTGGGTGGAGTGTTCTATAGATGCCAATTATACCCTGTTGGTTGATGGCGTGACTGAGTTTTTCTATATCCTCTGATATTCTGTCCAGTTTTTCTTTCAATTGTTGAAAGAGGGGTGCTGAATAGTCATGTTTACTAGTGTTATCATTTTACAAATTTGAAAGAAGTTTAGAAAACTTACTTCCCATTATGTTCCTTTATATTCCCCCTTTTATAATATAGTTGCCTGAACTAGTCCCTCTACTGAAATTTAGAACCAAATTATACAATGTTATAATTTTTGCTTCCATCATCAAACATCAATTAGACAACACAAGAGCGAAAGGAAGATCCACTGTATTTACCTATATTTTTGCTTACTGTGTTCTTTTCTCCTTCTGATGTTTCAAGATTCCTTCTTTTATCACTCCTTTCTGTTTTGAGAACTTCCCTTAGCCATTCTGTTAGGTAGTTCTGCTGGTGACAAAGTCTCTTGGTTTTCTTTTGTCTGAGAATGTCTTGATTTCCCCTTCATTCCTGAAGGATATTTTCACTGGATATAGGATTCTGGGTTTACAGTTATTTTCTTTTGGCACTTGAAAAACATTGTGCTACTTCCTTTTGGACTCCATGGTTTTGGTTGGGAAACCTGCTGCCATTTAAACTGCTTGTTCCTTGTATGCAGGTTGTTTCTCTCTCCCTGCTATTAAGATATGGTCTTTGTCTTTAGTTTTGGCAAGTTGACTCTGTTGTGTTTTGGTGTAGATTTCTTTGAATTTATTCTTATTTGCTCAACTTCTTGAATCTCTAGGTTGATGTCTTTTTCCTAATTTAAGGAGATTTAAGCCATTATTTCAAGTACTTTTTCAGCTTCAACTTCTACCTCTTTTTCTAGGATTTCAATGACACAGGTGTTAGATTTTTGTTGCATTCACACAGATCCCTGAAGCTCTATTCATTTTGGTTTTTTAATCCATTTTCTCTCTTTTCTTCTGATTGAATAATTCTTATTGTTCTATTTTTCAATTCACTGATTCTTGTGCCTCCTGCATTCTCCTGTTGAATCCATCCATTGAGTTTTTTATCTATCTTATTTTTCAGTTCTAAAAGTAGTATTTGATTCTTCTTTATATCTTCTATTTCTTTGCTGAGAATATTTTTCCATTAGTTTCAAGTGTGTTTGTAGTTGCTCGTTGAAGCATTTTATGATGGTTGCTTTAAAACATTTACCAGAATTCTAACATCTCTGTCATTTTGATGTTGACATCTTTTGATTGTCTTTTTTTCATTCAGTCTGAGATCTTCCTGATTCTTGATATGTTGAGTGATATTTTTATTAAAATCTGGACAGTTTGCATATTATGTTATGGGACTCTGAATCTTATTTAAACCTTCTGTTTTAGCTGGGTTCTTTTGCCACTGCTCCAGCCAGGAATGAGAGACTGCAGCCTCAATACCGTCAGATGGCGGGAGACGTCCAATTTCTCCTCTTGGCCTCCACTGATCCCCAGAGGGGGCACTCTTCCTTACTGGTGGACAGGAATGGAGTTTTCACTCCCCCGCAAGCCATCACTGATACCTCACAGGCCAGGAAAGGGTAGGAAGGGCTTGTTACTGCTCATTATGTGGCCTCCAGGGTGCCATAGAGGGCAGTGGTTAAAGTCCTGACTCTGCTAGGCCTCCCCTGAAAACATTCAGGTGGGAATGAGGAGGGTTCTCTCACTACTCTGGTGGGGGCAGAAGCACAGGTACTCTCCTTCCCCCCATGGTCTTACTGACTCTGGTGGGAGATGGGAAGGGGGTCTTGTTACCATCTGGTAGATAGGTATTCAGTTTTCTACTCAGAGTACAGGGTTCCTACTCAGCCTTTTCTGACCCCACCCCAGGAGGGGGCTTGGGGTGCCTCACTACAATCTGCTGAGGGCTGACATCTGGGTTATCTACTTGGTGGCCTTTGTGGTGTGAGTAGGAATTGAGCCACATTTTTTTCTGTGGTGTTTGGTGGGAGTAGAGCAGTTATTATCTAAAAGTTTCTGTCTTGCTACGCTGTTTCTTCCCTGGTCCTTTGGCTACAGAGATGGACTTTTGATATTTTCTTTGTTGTCTGCTTCCTTTAGCACTTCCAGGTTGCTGGCTCCTCCACTCTGGGATATACGAGGCACGAAGAGAACCCAGGAAACTACCACCGTCTCCTTAGGCCCCAGCTGTCTTCGTCTTCTCTTCAACTTTCCAAGTCTTGCAAGTTTGTGTTATGGATAACAGCCAGCCCTTCAGTCTTATGTGGTGTACGAATAGGGAAAAGCACATCTGTTGCACTTTCCTCAAATCAGAACTCTCTTATAATATTTTAATGCAAACTTGAGATGGACTTCACTCTCAATATTTGCTAATTCAGAAACACCAAACTTTAAAACTAGAAAAAAAAATTCATTTAATACAGATATACATGCATGTTTGTTCCAAATTCCTATTTAAGCCCAAGGACATATCATTAGAAAGTTAATATCAGAGCTAGAAAGAGATGCCAGGCATCATCTTCTCCCTCTTGGGTTATGTCTTACAGCAACAGCTTATGAAATATTAATTCCTTAAAAAAGCATCTACAAGAACATAACCCAAGCTCTGTGAAGTCAGACAGCAGTATTGAAGTAGTAGTGAAGAGAAGTGATTCTCTTCACTCCTGAATGTCCAGTACCAAAACACTTCCTGGAACATGTTAGAAGTTCAACAAATATTTGTTGAATGAGAGAAAAAAGTGTACTGGGTATTGTGCTAAGTATTTTATACATGTTATCTCATTTAAACCTGCTAAAGCGGTATCCAATGTTATCACCAGTTTAAAGATTCAGGAAACAAAGTTTTGAAGAGGCTCAGTAACTTGGCCCAGATCACACTGACGAAGTGGTGGAGCAGGTTCAAATATTTGTCTAACTGCAAAGTCCCTGTTCCTCTTCTATCCTAAGCCGCCTCCCATGGAGAGGAAGACAAGAAGGAAAGGTCCTTGATTTTGCACAACATTCTCCCTTAAAACTTCCCTGTTCCTCATATCTGAGATGATGGGTCTGCCAACAAACCACAGGGGCATGCACAATGAAAAGTTCTCTACTATTTTCTGATAAACAAATAAACAAAACAAAACAACATAAACAAACAAGCAAAACCCCAGACACAAAGTAACAACTAAGGCACAAACAGTGAAATGGCTGTAAGAAGACAACAAAAGGGATCAAGACAGGTTGCACAGGTAAACATTGTTTTACTGTGCTTTCCTGGGGCTCGGGATGCAGTCATATTGACTAGCAGTCACTTAGTCACTTCTTAATTATCCTAGCAGAATTTGTCCAGGGCTTAACTTTCTCTTAATTGTATTTAACTTTATCTTTTTTTTTTCCTTTTTATGACTACTAAACACAGACCAGTTAAATGTCACTAGATCATCTTTCACGAACGTGTGCATGATGATGGTGGGAAGGGAGTTAGAGCTAAATAAAGTTGATCTGGGTTACCCGTCATTTCTCACCATATTTTCCAGCAGCCCGTGTGACATCTGTGTCTAAATCCAGAGTTAGTCTGTGCCTCACGTGGACTAGCACAATCCGCAAGCACCGCTTTAGGTGTTGATTTTACTCCACCAGCGACAGACAAAAGCAGATTTTCTGCCAACAGCAAAACACTTTCAGACAATCTGGGTCACAGATAAAAGATCCTTTCCTGCTCGATGGCTATGCTTTCAAGATAGCATTAATCTCACAGACAAAATTACAAATTAGACTAATCATTTATTCTGGAATAGGCAGTAAAATTTAGGGCATCGTAGTAAAACTTTGTATCTAAAAGATGAATGTTTTGCAATATGTGCTTTAAAAAGTTGTCTTTTATGATTTGTTTGCCTTCCAGTGCTGATGAACAACACCAGGGGCAAATTGTTTTCTGTGTGGTCTAAAAATCATTGGTATGCAAACAGGGTATGATCTGAATTTAGCCAAGCGAAAGGAGGCTGTGCTCATTAATCAGAGTAGATGGTGAAAATTTAGCAAAGAGCTTGAAGCTGGAGTTATTCTTGGTACTGTGAGGACTTGTGGTGCCATGTTTTGTTTTCATCCTTTCCCTTACAGGGAATGCAAACAATTACACCTGGATATCCGTTTGGCCCATTTATACTCAAAGACCTAATTTTCTATATTCTCACCCTTCGATTCTGCTCTGGTCACCTGTCTCCCTCCTGTGGGCAAAGGCCCCACGCGCGCCCTCCCCCAGAGCCTGCGCGCTGCAGTCCGCTGGGATACTGCCCCTCCCAGGAGGCCTGCGGGAGGGCTCTCTTCAGGACTCTGCTCCGGGGGCAGCCTCAGCCCGGGCTTGCTGAGCACCAGTATGGAACAGTAAGCCCGCCCTCGCTGCCTGGTCCCTAATCTCTCTTACACTCTGTAGTTCACTCCTTTGCATTTGTGACAAACTCTATACTCATTGGCATCTTTCTCTTCCGCTGTTCTGCTTGTCTGTTGCATAACATTCCACTCCAAAACAATGGCTTACAAACAGAATCATTCATTTTGCTCATGGATCTGGAGGTTGACTGGGGCTAACTCCTGCCTTCCCGAGCAGAGTCTCCCCCGCAGTTACACAGTTCCTCAGTGGCTGGGGCTCAAAACCCTGCTCGTCTCCTCACAGGTCCCACACCTGGAGACAGACAGCTGGGGGCCGGCAGACCCGGGGCTCCTCAGTCGCCTCTGTGCATCTCCGTGCTGTCTCCTCCGTGTGCAGTGTGCGGATAGCCAGGGCTTTTACGTGGAGACGCGGGATTCCAGACGAGGAGAGAGACAGAGAAGTGATTTTGCCTTTTATGACCACGTCTTGGAACTCACGTGGCTCCTAACTCCTGCGGAATTTTGTCTCTTGAGTGAGGACAAAGGCCTGCTCAGTTTGCGGGGAAGGGAAAGGAGCCCGGCTCCTGCTGCAGGCGTGGCTCGGTCTGCAAGAGCCGCTGGGACCAGACATAGAGCTGTGGGCAATGCTGGAAAGGACGACTGTCACAGCCCGTTAGCAAGTCACGCCTACATGGGCAGGGGCTTTGTTTAGGTTCCTGCTGTTTCCACAGTCATTATTTTTTGAATGATTAAGTAAATGAAAAGAAAACCTAAATAACGAGTAAAAACCAATTGTAGGCGACCAATGTTTCCAGTATTTCAATAACAATAGATAGGAGGTTATGTAAATCCTTATGGCTATGTACTTAAAAGATGCTGCTCTTTTTTTAAGTAGAATTCCCCATTAAATAGCTTTTTTTCTTTATTAATTCAGCATAGATTGACCAAATTCAGGGCGAGCCAGTCATTTCTAGTTTGAAGTGGACATTTCCGCTTTAATCTTGATTTTATGAGTAATTTGAGGACTGGAATAGACCACACAGAGAATATGCTCCAACTTTTTTGCCTCCAGTTTCCTTAATTTGGCCTGTTTCTTGAGGAGGCCCAGGAACGCTCCGTAATCAATCACTCGCGGGAGATAAGATCCGGGACGCCAGGGCCTTCTTTGCTGTGTCTCAGAATTAGGTCTTCAGTGCTTTGTACAGCTTCCACACACAAAAGCTTCTTAGAGGGACAATTGGTGGAAATTGTCACCAGGTTTATAGGTGCACACTGAAGAAATTTTAGAAGCCTTAAATTTCAAAAGGGAGCATTAAATTCATAAAGAAATTTAACATATACTATCAGTTTGCACTAGACTCATCTTTTAAACTGTGCTAGATATAAAAGTTTTAAGTGCTTCTCAACCTTTTGGCTAAGATCAAGTATAAATATAAAAGTTTTATGATATGATTCTTGTTTTTATTATCAGTTTTCGGTAAGATGCTAAAAACCAATTAAATCACAAGAAGGCATAGATAGGTAAATTTAAAAGTAAAAAATCTACTATTTGAGAAAAAAACTCAGCTATAGACCATTTTTTCAGAGTGCATTGTTATAGTCCTTTGTTTTTTATTTTATCTTTATTTTGCTTCATAATGTTGTCCATGTCCTGTAATAGCTTAATTAAATTATTTTCTGAAAATGCTTCTTATTATAAACTTCATTTTCTTTTGAAGTACTTGTGTTTCCTGTTACCGGTATGTTTTTATCAAGTTGACTTCTCAGTAAGCCAGTACGTGGTGTGACCGCCTGCAGGCTGAGAGTGAGCGCCAGGCAGGGGCTGGGTGTGCACCGCGTTCCTTGGTCTGATTGTGTGTTTAGTGTATGTGAACATCTGATGAATAAAAACTTGTCAAAATGAGAGATTTACTGTTAGATGTACCTGCATTTTACATAGACAATAGATTTGATTTCTATGACTTTCTCTTCAAACACCAAAGACTAAAATTGGAAGAGAAGGTTAGGCAAACAAAGGAGCACCAGTGCCACCCACAAAGTGTCATGTCATATGTCATACAGTACTTGACATTTTAAGAAAAAGTCCTTCAGTCAGCCTACGACAATTTAGGGAAAAATTTGTCTAAAAGACCAGAGAATAAAAAATATAAACTGTAGCTTTTAGCACTAGTCCTTTATCAAAAATTGAGTATAATCTGAACAATCTACAGTAAAGCACAACAATCGACAAAATAAAAATGGTAATTCCAATTTATTGAAAATTAAAGAGCTACAGAATGCCTTGGGGAAACATTATTTCCCTTTTTAAAAAACTCTGCTTTTCTTGTGACTCTTTGTTTTAAATTTGTTTTTTGTGTGTGTGCCATACCCAAACATGTGTGGCCTGTGTTCACATATATGTGTGTGTATACAAGTGCAGTGTGCAAGAAATGTATTGTAAAGTCATAAAAGAGCACAAATAGAGAATAAGGAATGTAGTCTTGCATATATGGGAAATAACTGGCCGTGTGATCTTAGACATCTTCTGAACTTTTGAGATTGATTTTAGAAGAGAGTGATATCTGTCGTGATTTCCTCACAAGGTAAGGTAAATTAGTTTCAATTAAAAAAAAGGGAGGGGAGAGGCCAGCCTGGTGGCATAGCGGTTAAGTTTGCACATTCCGCTTTGGTGGCCCAAGGATCACCGGTTCGGATCCCGGGTGCAGACCTACGCACCACTCATCAAGCCATGCTGAGGCGGCATCCCACATAGAAGAACTAGAAGGACCTACAACTAGGATATACAAGTATGTACTGGGGCTTTGGGGAGAAAAAAGGAAAAACAGAGGAAGATTGGCAACAGATGTTAGCTCAGGGCCAATCTTCCTCACAAAAAAAAAAAAGAAAAAAGAAAAGGGAGGGGAATTTTTTCAAAAGCACAATTAATCATCCATTTCAAAATAGAGTGGAATAACATCTTAAAAAGGAGTTAGTTTACAAAACTTCATACAGTTAAAATTGCTCTTGAAAATCACAGCAGTTTTTGCTTTTTTCATCATTTTAGTTTCTGGAGAAATAATTTGAATAGCTAAAAGCTATAATTAAACACAGAGATGTTTCTCTCTTTCCAATCTCTCTTTCTCTCCCTTTCCTCTATTTCCCCTTCCTTGCTTCTCTCTTTCTCCCTTTCCCAGTTTCAATTATCTTTCTATAGCATGTACTTATATTTGTGTAAACTAAATGGATGTGTGCTAAGACTCTACTGTTTCACAAACAAACATCACACTATAATTACACCACAATTGTGCAGAACACAATTTCAACCAACTGATGATGTAGAAGTTGGGTCTGGTGGTTGCAGTGCATCAGAATCTATCACTATGCAAACCAATTTTCCAGTATTTAGTGCTGTTTAAAGGGAAAAAGTGTCTTATTTCATGCTTTTCTGTTGTACAAATTTTGGCCAAATAGAGTCTGAATATATTATACAGACATTATTTATGCCTGAATGATTTTCAACATAATATCTGTCTTCATTTTAATAACTATTCTGGCTAACTTGCTCCCTTTTCACCCTATTATTTTTTCAAACAACTGGCAGCCCAATTTTCTTATGGCCTTAGTAGTTTCAGCAAACTTAACGCAATCAATTTTAAAATGTCTTTGGCAAGACAACTAAGGTTAAAATCCTCTAACTGCTGATGGCTTATGGCTTAAGGACCATTCCTTGATACTTATGGAATATAATTCAACATAATGTATCAAGTTCAATAATGAGATTAGCTAGTTATCCTGCACAATTGAATAACAACTCGATTGTTTAGTTCAACTATAATTGGCATGTGATGAAGTTAACTACAAGAAAGATACGAACAAAAGAAGGAGGAGGATTGGCAATAGATGTTAGCTCAGAGCCCGTCTTCCTCAACAAAAAGAGGAGGATTAGCATGGATGTTAGCTCAGGGCTGATCTTCCTCACAAAAAAATAAAATAAAAAAATTAAAAAGTTAGAAAGATACAAACACCCAAAAGCTTGTCAAAGTATGAAGGCACATATCTGTTAATGGAATTGATAACTGAAATACTTATTGTGATTTATAGTTTAAAAGTTGGTTCCATATCAATAACTCCTGTGAGAGAACTACCCAACGAGGTGTTATTCGTACCATTTATATATGAGGAAAGTGAGATTCAGTTAGGTGCTGAGCCCAAGGTCACACTTTCAAGTGCAAGAGCTAGAGAGAGTATAAACTCATTCTTCTGATGGTGAAGCTGTGTGCAGATCAGCTCTTGGGAAAGATATTGAATGTGTATATTTATATATATTATGTATAATATTCATTATAACATATACAGAATACATTGAAATATATATTGAATACACATAGAATATGTATGTATATATGAAGACAGAGAGACAGAGAGAGAAAGCAATATTATGTAGCATGATGATGAAAAGTAAGCATTTTGGAATCATAAGGGCAAATGACAAAATCGAAATTCCATTACTTCCTAGCTGTGTAAACCCTCGTGAGCCTGAGTTACTCCAAATATAAATAGGGAAAATAGGAATAATTACTATATCTATTGGGAGAGACTTACAGTGAAACATTTAGCCTTGTGTTTGGCACATGATAAACAGTCAATAAATAAGAGCAGTGAGAGAGAAGAGAAGGAGGAGAAAACAGCAGAATTTATTTCTCTGTTGAGAAGTTAGCCAGCATTTTATCAGGGAGGTCAAAGTTTCTGATAAAATGTCTAGGAAATAAAAGAATATTTACAAATATTATATTTTTCAAGATATCAAAAAGCATGATATCAACAAGGACTAGAGGAGCAAACATCACATGGTGGGAAAAGCCCTTCCTAAATGATATGCCCGCGACTGTCATGCCCTGGGGTCATCTGTATACCTACCACGCACATCATTCCTTGACTGCACTGAGGTAATCCGCTGATCACCTAATCTGCTCAACAGAGGAACCCATTTCTAGAGGGGGAAAAAGAGGAATAATATCCATAGTCTCTATAATTCTTTTGGACACTATGTGACACACAATAAAAAACTTAAAAGACATACGGATAAAGAGGAAAATGTGACAGATAATTAAGAAAAAAATCAAATGGTAGAAAAAGCCCCCAAATAATCAGATACTGAAATTAGCAGACAGGGACTTCAATACAACTATTATGCATATGTTAAAGAAAATAGAGGGAAAAAAGACAAAAAAATAAATAAATAATGGACAATTTCTACAGAATTACAGTCTATACAATTGAAATGATATTCTAGAAATTTAAAAAATTACAATATTTGAAATTAAGAACACATTGTATGGATTTACAGCAGAATGGACATAGTAAAAGACAGGATTAATAAACTTGAAGCTAGAGTACAGAAAATATTCTAACTCAAACAAAGATATAAAAAATAAAGAAATAAACAAAGCTAATTATTAGAGACCTCAGGTACACAGTCGTATAATATAGCATATACATAACTGGGATTCCAGTAGGAGAGAATAGAGAGATAATAGAATAAAAGTTACATTACAAGAGACAGTATTTGAGAATATCTTTTTAAATTAATGAAATATATCAACCCACAGAATCAAGAAACTCACTGAACTTCTTTAAGCCACACATTGTAGATGCAAAGGGACATCACAGATAATTTTCTCAAAACAGAGAGAAAATAAATTAGACGTATTAGATTTTGAAAGTAGGCTGAGGAAAAAGACACTTTATAATCCTCAAAGGAACACCAAAAATATTCATAATATTGACTACTATCTTTTAAACAGAAACCATAGAATCCAGAAGGAAATGGAATAACATCTTTAATATTCTGGGGAAAAAAATCCAGCCAACCTAGAATTCAAAACTCAGAAAAAATGTACTTAAAAGTAAAGGCGGGGCCAGCCTAGTGGCATAGTGGTTAATTTCACATGCCCCACCTTGGCGACCCAGGGTTCGCAGGTTCGGGTCCTGTGCCTGGACCTACACACTGCTCATCAAGCCATGCTGTGGTGGCATCCCACATATAAAGTAGAGGAAGATGGGCATGGATGTTAGCCCAGGGCCAATCTTCCTCAGCAAAAAGAGGAGGATTGGCAACAGATGTTAGCTCAGGGCTAATCTTCCTCACCCAAAACAAAGGCAAAATAAACGTGTCTTATGACATCTAAAATCTGAGACAATTTCTAAATAGCAAATCTTCACTATAAGAATAATAAAGTTCATCTGTGTGAAGGAAAATGATACCAAATGGAATCATAAAACTACAGGAAGAAGTGAAAAGTACAGGAAATGATAAGTATACATGGAAAATTAAAAAATAAGTAAACTTGAAATAATAATAGTAACACTATCTTTTAATATTTATCCCATACCTACAATTAAAATACATGACAACAATAACAAAGCAATCAGGAGAGGTTAAATTGTTGTATTTTTTTCTAAATGCTCAAAAAAGGGTTAAAGATACACTTTAACATACATGGTAAGGAGTCAAGGATGCGTAATGTGACCTCTAGTATCACTGCAAAAAAGATAATACAAAAAGCTAAAAAGGCTAGAAGATGGCAGGAATAATAATAAAGGATCAAAAAACAAATAAGACAAATGGCAGACTGGTAGCCAAGCCCAAATGTATCTGTAATTACATTAAATGTATATATATTAAACCCTCCATTCAAAAGACCAACATTGTCAGGCTGAATTTACAAAAAAAAAAGAGAGACCTAAATATATTCTTTTCAAAAGTGACACATTTTGGGGCCGGCCCAGTGGTGTAGTGGTTAAGTTCACGTGCTCTGCTTCAGTGGCCTGGGGTTCACAGGTTTGAATCCTGGTTGCAGACCTACACACTGCTCATCAACCTATGCTGTGGCAGCATCCCACATACAAAATAGAGGAAGATTGGCACAGATGTTGGCTCAGCGACAATCTTCCTCAAGCAAAAATAGGAAGATTGGCAACAGGTGTTGTCTCAGGACCAATCTTCCTCACCAAAAAAATTAAAAAATTTAAAAAGGTGACACATTTTGTATAAAAGGACATAGATAGACTGAATTAAAGCTGTAATCAAAATAGAACAATTGTGTCTATGTTAATATTAGATAAATTGGGTTTTAAGACAAGAAATATTATGAGAAATAAAGAGAAATACTTCATGATGATAATAGGTCAATCCAGAAACAGGACACAGCAGTCCAAAGTTGTACGCACCTAAAGCAAAAACTGACCAAACCCAAAGCAAAAACACATTATGGACATTTGTAATTATAGTTGGAGACTTTAATACATGTCTTTCAATATCTGCAAAAGAAGCAGACAAAAATAATCATTAATGTGTGAATTTTGTAAGGTCACTGTATTTAAATCAGTTGTGTTTCTATATACCTGCAATAAATTAATAAAAAATGAATAAATATATCTCTTACCTTAATACCAAAAGTATCAAATACCTGGAAATAAAACTAAATGAACAAATGTGAAAGACCTCTACAATGAAAACTATAAAGCATTGAGAAATATTAAAGAAAACAAAATAAATGTAAAAGTATACTATGTTTATAAATTAGAAGACTCCTCGTTTTAAAGATATCAGTTTCCCCCAAGTTGATCTATGGATTCAATACAATGCCAAGCACAATTCCAATAGCTTTTGGTTTTGTGTTGGTTTGGTTTGGTGTGAAACGTGATAAGCTCTTTTTAAAATTTAAATGAAAATTCAATTGACTAGGAATAGCTGATTCAATTCTAAAGAAGAAAAAATTTGGAGGGCTTCCTTTAACATTGCAAGTCTTACTATAGAGCTACAGCTAATAAAGACATTATTATGGTGATTTACTTTCAGAAGAACAGATCTTTGGAACAGAAAAGAGAGTCCAGAAACAGACCCATGTGTGTACAGTCAGCTAATTCATATAGTCAAGTGTGCCACTGCAACACAGAGAGGAAAAGGCTATCTTTTCAGTAGACAGTGTTGAGTTAAACAGATATTAATGATTTTGTGTGTGTGTGTGTGAGGAGGACTAGCCCTGAGCTAAC
Source organism: Ceratotherium simum simum (assembly GCF_057802395.1). Taxonomy (NCBI): domain Eukaryota; kingdom Metazoa; phylum Chordata; class Mammalia; order Perissodactyla; family Rhinocerotidae; genus Ceratotherium; species Ceratotherium simum. Next base: position 42,316,058 of record NC_141926.1, on the reverse strand, counting down.
ATCCAATGCCAATCCTCCTCTTTTTTCTTGAGGAAGATTGGCCCTGGGCTAACATCAGTGCCCTTCTTCCTCTACTTTTTATGTGGGGCGCCACCACAGCATGGCTTGGCAAGAGGTGCCTCCGTGAGCACCCGAGATCCAAACCTGTGAACCCCGGGCTGCCGCAGCAGAGCACCAGCACTTAACCTCTGTGCCACCAGGCCAGCCCCCAGACATTGATGATTTGACTCATGCCATGCACAAAAACGTTCCAGATGGATTACACATCTAAATTTGAGAAAAACAATAAAAATCCTAAAAGCAATATAGGAGAATATCTTCACTTTGAAGTAGGCAAAGATATGTGGATCAAGTTACAAAAAAATGTTCACCATGAAAACCAGAGAAATGCATTAGGTTACATTAAAATTTAAAAACTTTGGTCCTTTGAAAACACCATTGAGAGTGAAAAACCAAGTTAGAGAGTGAGAATTATATAATTATAAATATATTATATATACAATTATATATAATTTAATAGATATTTTAATATTTATAAGTATACATAAATATTAAAGTATATATTTAGTATGTATAATTTATATAGAGTATAATATATATAGCATATTTAGAGCATATAGTATATATCTTTAGCATATATTATAACATAATTAGTATATGTAGTACCTAATTTAAATTTTAATATTTATAAATATAATATATGTAATTATATATAAAATTCTCACTTGATGGGAATTGTCATAATTCATAATATCATACAAATACATAGATAAAATGTCCAACAACAGATGCACATATATTATATATATTGTAAAATTTAATGTGAAAAATATAGAGAATCTAGTAGAAAAATAATCTAGATATTTCACAAAAGAAGATATTTACATAGGCAATATGTATGAAAAGTGTTCGACATTATTATTCATGAGTGAAATACAAATTAAACCACCATGAGATTACACCACATTTTCCATAATGGTTAAATTTAAAAATACAGAGGATAGTAATGTTGTCTTTTTCACGAGTGAGTTGGAATTCTTCGCACAACCGCTTTGTATTACTCTTTATTGGGTACTAAATGTTACCATATTCATATATGTCCTAGCAACTCCACTCTTGTGCATGTATCCAGTAGGAGTGCATGCATATGTTCATTAAAAAATGTATAAGAATATTCACATCATTTGTGGTAGCTCCACACTGGAAGCAGTTGAAATGTCCATTAAGAACAGAAAGGGTGAATAAGTTATGATAGACCCATGGACAGGAATACTACACAGCAATGAGATGGAACAACTATGCCTGTGAGGATGGATCTCAGACCTAACACCAAGCCAAAGAAGTCACACAGAAAAGGGTAAATACTGTATGGCCCCGTTTATAGAAAGTTCAAAAACAGGCAAAACCAATTAACTGTGTTATAAATCATGCTAGTTTTAATCCTTGGGTGAGAAAGTAGTGATGGACTAGATTAGGGGACCTCTGTGATCTTGTTAAGATTCAATTTCTTGGTCCACTTGCTCATGTTTTATGTGTTCAACATGATGTGAAAATTTATCAACTTATATACTTGTGATTTATCTATTATTCTCTGCATTTTGCAAATGATAGGAACTTACGCTGGGACAGAAGGAAGAGGGAAAGGTATAGTGAGATCTGAAAAATATTTAGGGAAAGATGTGCTAGACTTTATCATTGTCTTCAAGTGGGTGATTTTTGAAGAATTATTATTGATGTATCCCTCATGTCCATCTTGGACAACCAGGATGCTGGTAAAACTTTGTGCTGAGTTACAGAGCATAGGAAAAAGACTATATTTGAGTTAACTGTGGAAAAGTTGGGCCAATATCTTTAAGTCTTCTAGGAGGAAATGTCGGGTTCCACTGGATATGATGGTATTTGGTTATGTCGTTGAGAGAAGTCATTGTAAGTGATCAAAATAAATAGAAAAATATCTACCAATGGCAGTTTTACTTAAAGTATGGGAAGAAATCTCATTGGAATGCAGCATGAAAGTTAGGGTTTCTCATACTATCTTTTCTTCACAAACCGTAACTTTGATCAACCATATAACATGTCTATTTTTAGAAACATATTCTCTCTCTGTAGAATAGGTGAGTCTGGTCAGATTATATTATATAGATCCTCTCCAGCTCTGAAGCCCGCAATGCTCATGCCTTTCAGCTTGTCTCACTATTAACGATACACCCATTGCCATTCCCTCAGTAACTGAGAAGCCGTACCTTCCATCAAGCTTTCCCTTTCCTTTATAGTTTTTCTTTTTGTTCTCCTCCAAAAAATGCCGATTTAAAGCATTTTTCTCTTCTACTAACAGAACTCTAATTTATATCAGTTACTTCTTTTCCCTACACACTTACACTCCTATCTCCAATCCTTGCACCTACATAACTGTTTCTTCTGTCATCAGAGGATTCCCATTCACACAGCTCTGAAAGGGAAAGTGATTGAGAGGAAATTAATTTTTTTCTTGGCTCTAGGCACTTTTCAGTAGCATAGGGGTCATTAATATTCCTGTTGGCAAAGATTTCATTATATTCTGACAGTGTTAAAAACTATCTTGCCTGAAGTAAAAAAAAAAAGTCCTTGAATAAAGTCTGGAATTTCTATTATGCTTTACATTTTGTAATGTTTTATCATATATTTTGTTGTATAATCCTCCTAAGAATGCTGTGCTATAGGCACAGACAATATGAAGAATACGTATACTCCAGGCCAACTAACAACTAATAATTTGGTCTTCTTCCTCACTCGTATTCTTTATATTTAAAATTAATTTCTAATTATACCAGTAATACCTGAATATTCCCATTATAAGACATTAAAATATTATTAATGACTGAAATTTCTTTTGATGATTAACCTTAATTCTGCTCCCTTGATGAGAAATAGGCATATTTGTGAGTTAAATGTACACCTTTAAGCTTTTCACAGCAAATACTTAGACATATGCATCCATAAAATATGTAACATAGTTTTGGATATATATACATGTGAAATCACACTGTAGGTACTGTTTAGCAATTTCTTTTGTTATTTATTAGGTATTGTTTAGTAATTTGCTTTCCTTCCAGATAAGTACTTATTCATCTGCATCATTCATTTTAACTACAGTATAATATTGCATAGTATGGGGGTGTAAAAGTTTATCTAGTTATTCTCCATATGTATGGATATTTAGGTTGTCCTAATTTCTGCCACTGAAATCAATAAACTTTCTTTAAATATTTTCTTGTGTGCAGACCTAAATGTTTCTTTGGTAGATCTTGAGAACTTGATTATTTGAATAAAACTATAATGTTACTGCCACAATGATTTTCAAAGTGTCTATATTATATTAAATCCTTACAAGTTATGTGTATTTCCACACATCTCTCCAATAAACTTATTTTTTCTATAGGTACCAGTCAAATGGGTAAAAAAACATGTATTTTTGTTGCTTTAATTTGCATTTTCCTGTTGACTAGTGAGATTGAACCTCTTTCATTTATTGATTTCATCTTTTTTTCCCTACAAAATGCTTATATTTCTGTTAGATTTTTGTCATTTTCCTATTGATTTGCTGTCTTAGTTCTCCATATATTCTAAATACAAATCCTTTGCTGATATGCTGTAAATACTTTTCCCCAGTATTTTAGTCTTATGTTGCCTTTTGCCATAAAGATATTTTATATTTAGATGTATACAAAATTTTAATTTATTGTTTTGAAAAGCAATTGTGTCTTGTTCAAGTATGCTCCTCAATTACCAAAGTTATGAACATATTCCATATTTTCTAAAAACAATATATTTAGGAACTTATTTAGACTTTATCCAATTGTGTCAAATAGAGATTCATTTTTTTTTTCCAAAATGAATTTCCAGTTTTCTGGGGATGATAAGGTAAATAATCCATCCTTCCAACACTTGTTTGAAATATGAGTACATCATTTATGTTCTATTGGTATATTCTCCTCTTCTGGCACCAAAGCTGTGCTTTTCAATTTGCATTTCTTTGAGTTTTGATATCTGATAAAGCCAGTTGACTCTGTTTCTCTGGATAACCCTGACTAATACAATTGTGCCTATGTCTCTTTACTTTAAATAAACTTTTTTCTTGTTTGTTGCAAAAGAAACAGCATATGGTGAACTGTTTTTGAGTCTGTCTTTTAATGGATAAATTTCAGGTACATTTTAATTTACATTAATTATTATTATTGATTTGTGTAACCCTATAGCATTTCTATTTTTTCTCTTCTATTTACTGTATTTTAAGTTTTCTATCATTTTTACCCTTTGTGGATGTGATCAATATTTTTGTTCCATTCATTTTATTCTACTGCTTCAAAGTTATGCCTCCACTTCTAATAGTTCCTCTCATATTTTATTACACTTATTTAAACCTGATTTTGTAGAGATTGTGGAGTTATCACTATCTACTATCCTCCCACTGGATAAGGAATAAAGAATGTTTTTAATTACATTTATTCTCTTCCCCACTATCCCATCTTAGATGTTGACATCACTAGAATTTTTCTCTATTTGACATAGTATACTATGTGAATTCACAGCACTTTTTATCCCCCCAAATTATATTCTGTCATATTTTTTTGTATTATATATGTATAATATATGTATTATATCACTGTTATGTATAAAGGGTGAGAATTAAAATGACTCCTAATGACAAAGCATAGCAATAAAATATCAGAAGAGATTCAAATTTCATATTCCACTCATAATTTTCTTAAAGAAAACAGTATCATGGGGAAATAGCCAATGAGAGATACAATTGGGGTTATTTCTTTTATACGTTATAGTTAAATATATTTCTAGTATAATGTTGCTATGTACCAACATTTTCTGATAATGGCAAATTTTTTTTAGCTCTGTGGTTTTAGATTATTTTGAGATCAATGGGTTATTCTTGTTATTCAGAACTTGTGACTTTTCTATTCAATTCCAGCATAGAACATACTATGCATATATAAACAAAATAATATTTTCCCTACAAAATCAATTCACTACAAGTACCTTGAACACATTTTGTCCTAAAATTATTTTGTTAAAATTGGATTGTGTTATGTATGCCTGAAAGTCTATGTGCTGATTGATATTACTTAAAGAATCCTGTCTATTCTGTTCTGCAAATCATTGTGGATATTTTCCATACCTTTTCCATTTTCACATTCTCAAGATCTAAGTTTTGGAACAGCCAGGTTTATATTCAACGTCTTACCTTTCCAAACTATCATTTGCTTTCTGGGAGGACACTTGGCTCAAATTTGCAACTCATTGATTGGCTCTTTGAACATTCTTTTATTTCTGTTTGTCAAGATTTTCATTTAAATCATCAAAATCCCAACTTTTGTGATTCTTTTTCATGGCTATACCATTCAGTCAACATCTTTCAGAGGAATAAAATTAAAATTATCTAAAGCTATGTTTTCTTTACTCTATTTACTCTACTTCCTTGGGGATAGGTTCTTCCCTTTGCTCTTTGATGATCCTTGATTATGAAATTTTCTCCCTCAGTGGTGCTCTTTGTTCATTTGTTATTGTATCTTTCTGCACAATCTTTGAGGGGAGGTCAGAGCAATTGCTGAGAATTGGGTGGAGGTTGTTTTCGGTGAGGTTAGGGAATGTGGAAGACCTGCTATTTTCCTAGGTATGGATGCTTTCCACGTCTGCCAAGAATCTCTATTCGCTCCCCTCCCCTCTTAGCCACATATACTGCTCCTGCTTGGAGTTTCTGCCTTGTCCAATGGAGTGTGGGAACAAAGAGTTGCAAAAATCTAGCCCCTTGGCTGCACCAATCTGGACCTAGGCTGATTATCCTATTGCTTGCTCCTTAGTCTGCATGTTCTTGTGTCTTTTACCTCTGCCTGGGAAGTTCTCTTATAGCAGTCTCAAATTGTTTTAAGAACTCTCTTTTTTTTTTTTAATTTTGGCTTGTGGTTTCCATTTTCAATACAAATCTGACATGATTTCTCTCTTCCCAAGGTTTCTTATAATCTCTGATTTCATTAAATTATTCTTCTTGATTTTCTCATTTGTTGGATAATTTTAAAATATATTTTTAAATATTATGTCTAAGGATTTGAGATAAAAAGGGGAGGCTTATTGTGGGGCTGGCCCAGTGGCTCAAGTGGTTACGTGCACACGCTCTGCTTTGGTGGTCTGGTGTTTGCGGGTTCGGATCCCGGGCGAGCCCCAATGCACTGCTTGTCAAGCCATGCTGTGGCAGTGTCCCATATAAAGTAGAGGAAGATGGGCACAGATGTTAGTTCAGGGCCAATCTTCCTCACAAAAAAAAAGGGGGGGAGAGGAGGCTTAGTTTCTGCTCAGCCTACTGTCTTGAAACAGTAGTTGAAACATCTGTTTGTCAATTTTATTAAATACTTACTAAATGACAGTGGAGATAAACTGTTTCTATGTAAATAAAAACGTATATCCCTTTCTTTATATTCAAAATAATTGATTTAGTATAGCATTACTATAACACTAAATTTTAATTATTGAAAATTATTTGTTATTTTTATTTATCCATTTCATAACTGGAAGGTGTCATTCACTCAAATTCTAAGAATAAAGGAGACATATGGATATATAATAAAAATAGATTTCAAAGATTTTTAAAAGCTTTCTTGATAATAGCTTTATACTTTCTGATGTGTGGCTTTTGAGAAGCAATATTTTCAATTTATATTAACACCAAAATATTCCTAAGTTTATTATACATGGAAAATAAAAATTTCATTTTAATTAGATTTACTAAATATGCAAGACAAGTTCATAAATAAGATTTCTAATTATAGTATTTTCTATAATTCATGGAATTATATTAATAATGATTATTATGGTCTCAATACCAGCTTTACTTTTCTTTAATTTTGGAATATACCTTATGCTATAATATGACTATTGATTGCTGAATAAAAAGTTAGGGTATCGGACTACAGTAGCTAACTTCAAAATTTTAATGTCTTGATAAAACAAAAGGACATTTCTCATTAACCACAAATCCCAATATGGTTGGTGGGTAGGAAGAATGGGGAATCTGCTCCACATAATCCTTCTGGACTTGCCATTCTTTCTATCTACTGGTTGCCATGACCTAAGGGCTCAGGATGCTCTGAGCCTTGATGACTGGCAGGTGAAGAAGGAAAACATGGCAGTCCACAGGGAGCTTTTTAGGCCAGAAACGGCATCTATGTCACCTCTGGCCAGATTCCACTGGCCAAAACTAAAGCATATAAGCCTACATGAATTAATGGGCATAAAAGCACGTGGATTAGCATTGCACCCAAGGAGAAAAGGTGAAACATGTCTTTAAGTGAACATTGTCATTCTCTGCCACTTGGAGTTAAGTGCACCAGGCCACCTGGCGTAATCTTTGCAATTAATGTCATAAATATCATTCCATGCTTATTTAGTTAGTAGGCAGGAGTTTCAGTTTACATTGAAAATTTACTTTCAGCTACCCAATTTTAACTTATTATTTGACAACAGAAGTCTGAGATTTTTCTGCTTTAGTTTCTGTTCCAACCTAGAATGTAAATAACTTTCAAACAAAAAAAAATTCTTGAAGGAATAAGAACAGAAACAAGTTCACTTATGGAATTCAGTTTCAGTAGTCAAAGCAGAGTCAGCATTCTGTAAAAGAAAAATAAACAAGCAAACAAAACACTGCATTTTCTATTGTACTTATTCTCTCTTGTTTTCCTTTTTAATTTTCCTAACCAAACTGCATGATCAGAGAAATATCAATGTGTTCAATGAGTACATGATAAAATAATTTTTACTCCAGGACAAAACGATGGTGGATTAGAGATTTCATAGCCATCCTTTCTAAATACTCCATTAAAATACCCATGAAAATTATAGGAAATGATATTTGCAATAGTACTGTATGCGAATGCTAAAATAACATATATGATAAAACCCAGGCAGGGAATCATACTGACTGCGTGTTGAAAAAGGATAGAGTGAGAAACACATTTTTGGATCACATGCAAACACACAGACACACACACACACACACACACACACACACACACACTTTGTCTTAACCTTGATTCCTTAGAAAACAGAGGCTGAGGCAAAAACTAACAGGTTAATGTTGCACTTGGGAACCATCCCAGGGAAGCAGGAATCAAGGATAAAGGGGCATAAAAGAAGGAAGGTGGGAGAGCAAACACAGGATGGTGCTCTTCAGAGCTGGCCACGACTCTGCCTCAGAACCGCTTCTGTGACTCTGTTACATGGGATATATCCAGAGAGGCCACATGGAAACCTCTGCATCTGGAAACAGCCTAGGAAAGATAAGGAATAATTTGTTTGTTGAATCTTTCCTGCATTCTTTACGTCTTGCTCTAAACCCTCCTGAGGACATTAGTACCCCTTATGTCCGTTTTGTTTAACCTGGCTGGTTCTCTAGGAAGTCACCAGGGGAATCCAAGCTTCCTTGGGCATAATCCAACCACTGTGCGGGCACAGGGATCTCTCCTTGTCAGTTGACACCAAACAAAGTGCCCTTCCGTCTGTTGACATCAATGGTGGCTCTCAGAGCTTCACAACTCTGGGAACAGCATGGACCTTATGTTAGAGCTACTCTGGCCAAGAAGCAAGGCAAGTGGCCAAGGGCCCAGGGAAACATGGTGGAATAAATCTAGAGTAGCAGATACACTGGGTTCAGTATACATACACGAAGCCTCTGAACCAGAACAAGGGAAAACGGCCATGAAATCAGTGGCGAATGGATTTAACTTATATTCACTCTCTGTATATAAATCCAGAGTGCAGGAACTGAGTGATCAGAAAGAAAACTTGTTTCCAGAAACCACCAGACATTTGTATCTCACTCTACAGTGACTATCTTTCAAAATGTATTCAAACAATATGAATTTTAGGAATCAAAATGGGAAGACTAAAGAAACAAACTAAGATATTACATATCCTATGATTCTTAACCACCAGTGGAAAATAAATTCAAGGCCATTGAAGTAGATTTCTGGAATTAATGGATCTCTTCAATGGGAAGAGGGTATTTGGAATGTTCTGGAATAAAAGAAAAAATAAGAAAAAAAAAAAAACTAGATTGTTTAAGTGGCTATCTAGCATGGCCAAAAAGAGAGCAGAAGAATCTTGAGCAGATATGCCCTAAATGAACATCAAGTTGCCCTCGCAGGTGGAGCTGCATGCTACGCAAAACCCTAACTTGATATAAGATTAAGATCCGAAAGGGGAAATCTATAAACATCTAAGCAAACAGTGAAAAGAACTATAGAACTTTCCTACTCCTTCTGCTTTTTCGCAAAGAGTAGATTTTTTTTTTTTTTTTTTTGTGAGGAAGATCAGCCCTGAGCTAACATCCATGCCAATCCTCCTCTTTTTGCTGAGGAAGACCGGCTCTGAGCTAACATCTATTGTCAATCCTCCTCCTTTTTTTTTCCCCTTTTTCTCCCCCAAGCCCCAGCTGTATGTCATAGTTGCACGTCCTTCTAGTTGCTGTATGTGGGATGCCGCCTCAGCACGGCCGGACAAGCAGTGCATCGGTGCGCACCCAGGATCCGAACCCGGGCCACCAGTAGCAGAGCATGTGCACTTAACCGCTAAGCCACAGGGCCAGCCCCCACAAAGGGTAGATTTGAATACATCTCTTGCCATACGATGTTGAGAAAGAAAAGGAGGGAAAAACTACTTTAAAATATTGCAACATAATGGAAAGGGTGCACCATCTTGAAAATTCACAGAAAAATATATTTCAGACAATATTTTTCTAATTAATAAGCTTTATTTTTTAGAGCAGTTTTAGGTTCACAGAAAAATTGAGTGGAAAGTACAGAGAGTTCCCATACATCCTGTGTCCCCACACGTGCACAGTGTGTGGACATACGTTCTCAGTTCCTTTGGGGAAATACCAAGGAGCATGATACTGGATAGCAGGGAAACAGTGTGTTTATTTTTGCAAGAAACCACCAAACTGACTTCCAAAGTGGCTGTACCATTTTGTATTCCCACCCACAGTGAATGCAAGTTCCTGTTGCTCCACATCCTCACCAGCATTTCATGTTGTCAGTGTGCTAGATTTTGGCCCTTCTAATAGGTATGTAGTGGTATCTCCTTGTTGTTCTAATTTGCATTTCCCTGATCACATATGATGTGGAGCAACTTTTCCTATGCTTATTTTCCATCTGTATATTTTTTGGAAATAATTTTCTCCCAATCTGTGGCTTGTATCCTCCTTCTCTTGACACTGTCTTTTGCAAAGCAAAAGTTTTAAATTTTTATGAAATCCTGTTAAACAATAATTTATACAAGGAAAATATTTAAAAGATTTATTGTCACCAAAATAATAAAAATTACAGTGTTGCGATAAAACAGGAGTATTTGACCATAACCTGAAAGAACAAATTAAAGAATAAATAAAGAGCAGACTGAAATGAGTCAAATTACCAACAATACTCTCCTTCCAAGGGGGAAAAAACAAAACCAGGCTAGTCTTAGACTTTTAGACATTCTGTGGATCATTCAACTACAGAAAACAAGATTTTGAAATGGAAAAGATTTAGGAAAATTATCTGGTTTAATTCTACTCCTGGTTGTGGCCAAAGATCTCAATTTATTTCAAGTATGGAAGCATGCACAAAAGATCAACTCACTAAGTTGAAACTTGGGTTTTTCTTTATGGAAATTAGCTTTACTGTCTCTTTTTAGTACTTTCATAGTTAGGTATATAGATATCTGCTTTTCACACAGAATAAACTGCTCATGAAGTAAGAGTTTACTACAAAGGCACAAAATTTAAACACAAGCATTTTTGAAACTGTTTTGCATTTAAATTTTTGACTAAGAACAATGTGATTCACTTGCTTTTTATACTATTCTGGGAAGTTCACTTTCCATTATAAATTGGAAGACATCAAAAAAGTTTTGTCAACAAACTTCTGGATTGCATAACGTTTTTCCCCTCCAACTTCAACTTCACTTTGCCTTAAGGCTGCTTTAAAAAGAGAAAAGCAAACCATTAAAAAAGCAGGAAATCTCAAACATTGGTTTTAATTTCTTGTAAAAAATATGTTGTTGATTAAAGAACTCAATTCACTCTAATGAGAACCCGATCTGTACCAAAACCACTCTCTTCATCTTTATTCTACTAGGTCAAAAGTACTAAGTGGGCCATAGGCTAAAAGCAGTTAAGTAGAACATTGGGGCAGTTGAACGATGTGCATTTTATTTGCAAGGTGGGTTAGCACAGGTAAACAAAACTGGAATGCACCTGCACATGGCAGCTACAGCTCAACTCTACGTCAGTTGTGTTTACTAGAGCCATTCACTAGAGAGTAACTCACACAACAGCATCGGAATATTTTGAATGAAACTAACAAGCAAAAATTTAGACTTCACCATTGTATATTTGCCCACGTTGTGTGATTACACAGCAAGCAAAGGAAACATCATTCAATTATATTGTAAAAGCTGTGAAAGCTTGTATGTGCATTTCCCTCTGAGGAAGCACATACATATTCCATAAACATCCGTTAATCTAACATTTTACCAACTTAATTCTGGAGCAATATGATTCATATTTCTTCTGCATATCCCAATTGGATGAGATTGTAAGGCCAGTTTTCCTTTTAATATTTTTTCTCTCAAATTTATTCATATTGTCTTTGGGGATTTATGGAACAAAGAAAGAATCATATACATTCATCCTAATTTTCTGTCTCATTAGATGCCTGCTTTGCAATACAGCCTTTGGGGGGCGGTGTTGGGGGGTAAACTATAAGACAACAAGCCAATTAGATTTCCACACTAGGAAACAAAGGAGATGGCAAATGTGTCCAAGTAATCTAGAAATTCATGGCACGGAATGGTATAAGTAGAATCATACTCTGTATATATTTGCTTTCCAAACCAGGAAATTCAGCCTTATGCTGGATTAGGATAATTGCTTGTATTCCTAAAGTCCTGCACTAAGATGTTAGAGAAATAGAACTAGTATCCATCATTAAGCTTTCAGAAAAGAAAAATCTGGGGAAAGAGTTATAGTGTCAGCATGGAATTCTCTGTTAATCCAGGTTTTTTACTCAGGTAAAAATTAACTGCTCAAATTACAGATAAAACATGGAATAGAATTAAAGACAAGTCCTTTTTTATCCTTTAGTGAGTTTCTCTGTATTAGAAGGGAAGAATGGACTTTGTCATTCAATAGAACAGTAATTCTCATAATATATGGTCCTTTTTATTATCACCATTCCCCTGAGGCTGAATCTGCATAGGTTCATTAACTAAAAAGTCTTTTTTTAAGGTTCTTTTTTTCTATGTCTCACGGTAGAATTATTTCCCATATTGAAATGTATTTGGAAGCCATAACTATCCATGCAATGTACAACAGTTCTAGTCTAGAATCGAAAGTACAATAGAGGATAATCTCAAATTGTTAGAATCAATTATAAGATATATTAAATTTAATATTGCTTTTGATTTGCATTTGACTGCATTTGATATCTTAAGTTTTGATTTTTGAAGAGTTCAGAGCTCGTAACTTGAGATGAGAGAGACTATAGATGCTTAATTCTTCCCCTACTTTTACAGTTGAAGTAACTGTGGCCAATTTTACTGTTGGAACAGTTGATGAAAGAAAGGAGCCATGGTAGCACAAAAGGAGATGTTCCCTCACTGCCACCTCCCGCAGCACAACCACATAATCATTTGTTTGCCCAAGCCATTGCAAACAGAAAAGCTCTGTATCACAGTGATGGGATTGCTGTGTTACCACCCTGTCAAGACATGTCTTTATCTTCCCTTCCAAACAGATACCCAAGTCCTAGGATTTTCCTATATAGAAATTCTGGAGCTACCACTGGGAAAGAGTCTAAGGCTTTTTAATTATAATCATTTAGAAATGGTTAAAACATACTTTACAAGTGGATTTTCTTTTAAAAACTAACATTGTACATTACAGTATGAAACTTGTAAATAGTTTTACTAAAAAATAACTATTCAAGTTTTAATTGTGTCACCTACACTTTTACAATATTATTTTTTTCTTTGTGATATCAATGTATAATTTTAAGATTTTCTGAAAGAAACAGATACCCACCTATAGCAAATATACTCAGAATTTTATCACAAACTCTTATTCCTATGAAAAAACTGATTCAAGGTGAAAAGAAAGAAGGTAAGTATACTAGATTCCATTAACTCATGCTGCATGTTCCTTTAGACTAATGCCTGTGTTCTATAACGACTACTTGTAATGATATATTGAGGAATGGACCAGTGATAACTTGCAAGACTGTTGTAGAATTAGATATAGATAAAGATCAGGCTAATGCCCCTATATTCCTCCTAATGATGTCAGATCATCATAGTGATGATATTCTTTTCATTTTTATTTCCATTAAATGATTCTCAAATGATTTATAATTTGTAAAAATTCTCAAGTATTTTGTATTCGTAACTGTGTGTGTTCATAGCAGAAGTTTATATTACTTTTTAATTTAAAACTATTTCTCATGTTAATTTGTATAAGATTTATTTAGAAAGTACCTTTTGATAACAGAATGTGTCAAAGAATTTTATTTTGCCTACAATAAATTTTTCAGAATATGAACCCCAGAAAATTTCAGTAAACTCTTGATATCCTCCAAGTGAACCAGAAATGGTTTGTCAACTGTAGTCTTATCACACATATCTTGTGAATATAAATATAATTGATATTTAACCCAGAAGAGGGTGATAATTTTTACTTTCGATAAGAACAAACCTCTTCACAATGACCTGACAGACTGTGGAAAAATTCCTCTTCCTTCCTCCTAAAAAGGAGAAAGAAAAATTTTGTGATAACTTTTGCATAATGACCATTGAAAGAAAATGCTTATTGGTACATACCATAATAACTTTGATTATAGAACTTATCCAGGGAAAAGTCCTACTTTTATAACTTTGATTATAGAACTTATCCAGGGAGAAGTCCTACTTAAGACTCCCTGTTATTCATAATAATGACAATAATATCGACAGTAATGATATCAAGAACAGTCATTCATTTCTTGAATCCTTTCAATGTGCTAAGTATTATATTAAGTGCTTAATGTGCATTGTCTTAACTAATACTCAGAATAACCCCATAATGTAGGTACTGCTAGCATTTCTGCTCCAGTGAGAGGAAACTAGTTCTTAGAGGCCAAACATTGCATCTCAAACACCCTGCTAGAACACGCCATTGCCGGGACTTGAATCCAAATGGCTCTGCGTCAGCATGTGCTCTTTGCCACCATCATCCTTTCCTCTTCAGCAAAAACTTCATATTTTCAGAAGAAGAGGTTAGCCAAATCTAAAGATATTTTTGTTAGATTAGTATTCTAATATTCATCTTTATCTCTAATAATGTTCTTTCCCACAGAAATTTTATGAGTAACTGTCATTTGGCTGAGTTGAAAATGACATTCATTTAGTCTCCTGGGTTTCAGACCCACCGCCCTCTGGAGTCTCTCTGTTCTCCCTGCACTCCCGCCTTTGTATTTTTAGTAAACATTGAGAGAATCTTGTAGCTGTTATGGAATGTTGGTCCCAGCCCAGGGACTTAGAAATGTAAACCACAACTTTGAATTTTATAGAGCTCTGTGAGAATGAACTTGAACTTATCCACAATTAGTGTTTGAGCATATTCAAACTTTCTTGATGGACTGAGAATCCTCATATGAGGTCAGAAGGATGGGGAAAAATGGGGTCTTGAAACAAACGCTAAAGCCAAAATCAACAGGTAATTGAGTTTGTTAGAGTGAGTGAAACTGAACAGCAGGGTTCAGATTTGAAGGGACTAATGAGACCAGGTGAAAAATGAGGCTGTGCTTCACACTCCAACAGAATAATCTGAGGAAACTTGTAAGAATATAGATTGTTGAGTTTTGCCGCTAATTACTCTAATTCAGGAAACATGAAGTGAACCAGGAAATCAGTATCTTTTAAACATCCCACTAAGGATTCTATCCATAACCAAGGTTAGGAACAACTGGTATAAATGAAAGAAGTTGGTTATAAAGGATGCAAGAGCTCTGCTGTGATCAATCCCTTTGAAACAGCTTGAACCAGGAGGCATAAGTTTCTCTGTTGACTTGAGTAGAGAAAGAGCACCTTGGTGAACAGTCCAGAAGAGGGCTGCAGCTACACAGAGGCAGCTGATGGGCAGTATGGAGGTTGGGCCCAAGGACTTGGGTAGCAGTGAGGGCAGAAAACCAACAGTATCATTGGTGCAGAAAAAGAGTAGGCAGCGATGCTAGAAAGCTGCCTCCAGAGGTGAGGGAACTTCACCATCCTGTTGATTAACTATGCTCAGTATTTAGAATCACATACTACTCATAGTAGATGCTCAATCAGTAATTGTTAAATAAATGAGGAAATAATACTAGGCCCAAGGATTTAGAATTTTGCAAGCATCACAAAATATCAAGTGGTCCAAACAACCCTTACCTACCTACACATAAACTCCTCTCCAGATACCTAGATAATTGAAGGAGATACTCCTTCAATTGAAGGATTGAAGGAGATAGTAGAAAAAGATTGCATTTTTTGTTAATCATGCAAGTGAAAGCTTAGAGCTTTGAGATTTATAACACAATGCATTTAAAATATAATACGTTTGTATTCACAGATGTGGCAAGGGAGCAGTTAGATTTCAAATGGAACTTTTTTATATATATTTCTTCCTTTCTTTGAGATCTGGCCTAAACCACCTGGCAGATGGAAACTCTAGACAATTGTAGTAAATGACTAGACCTGTCTTCACCTGGTTGGTTAATTCAGCTTAAAGCTGAGATTATTAAAATTCATATGTTTCCGAAATATGGTCTTAATTGGTTCATTCCTTGGAGAAATATATATTTGCCAGTGTAATCATAGATGGCCAGTTTCCTGGTAGCCACTTAATGTTACCTGCTAGAGCAAGAGGGAAGCAGCTGTTCTGTCTCCATTCATCTTTAGGACCTCAAACTAAAGAGAAATAAAATATAAGACGTTCAAATCTAAATTATACTTGCTTATATAAGAATAAAATACAGTCTATATACTCAAATATACTCTATGAGGCAAAATATCAAGGACATGCTCACTTCTACTCTAAGGAAAATTACATCATTTCATTCATTTCAAACTAAGATCTGGGTATTTTTCCACCACTACTCTGTAAGTGAAGTTTCTTAATGGAGGTTTGTAAAATCTGCACTCAGTGACTTATCAAATATGAACAACCTTTGGGGAGAAATGGATAAAAACCTGAGCTCTGTGTGTAAACTATATCTTGTGATTTGTATGGCAAAATATATCACCAGTGTCCTTGTAAAATACATGTGTACCCAGGAGGGCAAGAACCAATATGCATTGCTCATTTTGCAGAACTGACAGAGGTAATAAATAAAATGTAGTGGAAATGTGAATGCATTATATTTTAAGAAAGAATTCAATGATCTGTCAGTTATTAGGTTTGCTAATCCTTCATTTAAAATGTTCTTAAATGGGTAGTGAGACTTATCAGCAAATTGAAAAAGGCCTTTAAAATCCTCTAAAATGACACTCTCAGCTCTCTTTGTTGGTGGACAGAGTGAGTCACCTTAGAAGAGAACTTGTTTATTCAGGGAAGAGTCACTGGGATGGAGGCTACATATTTACATATGTAAATATAAACCAAACAGGAAGCCACTGTCTCTGGAGAATGGTGAAACAAGACCTCTGTGGCCTTGAATCTTTCCCAAAGCTACTTGGAATGCAGAGCTGATAGGTAGGTAGAAGGTGGACATATTTGAATTGGGACAAATTAACCTGACAGGAAAAGGATTGAGACCATAACCATCTTCTTTTGAAGTTTAATATTATTAAAAGTTCTCAGATGAAATGCCATTGACTTAACTGATGTTAACTGGAAGAAAATTTGATAAGGACACCCAAAAAACTCATCATGAGGAAGAGGAAATCTGCATTGCCAATGCAGGCTTACCACCAGGGCTGATGGAGGGTCTGATTCCAAAAAATATATGGTCTCAGCTGGCAATCTTCTCTAGAGTCAGTCTCACTGGTATGACATTATGAGCTAGGCATTTGAGAGTGAAGAGAATGAGCTATACCATTGAAATACAAGGCCAAGACTGGTGTAGGCATCTGGGTCACCAAGGATAGAACCCTGGCTGTGAATGGATATTCATTAGAATATGTGAGACTAGTGTCCAGCAGCAATATCATATGCTAAGACCAAAAGCAAAAGTACCATTGTCAGGGCCGGACCTGTGGCATAGTGGTTGAGTTCGGCACACTCCACTTCAGCAGCCTAGATTCGTGGGTTTGGATCCCAGGTGCGGACCTACACCACTCATCAGCCACACTGTGGTGGCAACCCACATATAAAGTGGAGGAAGATTGGCACAGATATTAGCTCAGGGATAATCCTCCTCAGCGAAAAAAAAAAAGAAAAAGGAAAAAAAAGTACCAGTGTCTAGTCAGCTTGGGCTGCTATAACAAAATAACACAGACGGGGTGGCTTAAACAACAGAAATTTATTTTCTCACAGTTCTGGTTGCTGGAAGTCTGAGATCAGGGTGCCGGCATGGTGGGGTTCTGGTGAGAGCACTTCCTGGCTTGCAGACAGCCACCTTCTTGCTGTGTCCTCACATGGCAGAGAGACACCACAAACTCTGGTGTCTCTGCTTATAAGGATACTAATTCCATCATGAGGGCCCCACCTTCATGACCTCATCTAAACCTAATTACCTCCCAAAGGCCCTATCTCCAAATACCATTGTATTGGGGGTTAGGGCTTCAATATGTGTATTTTGAGAGGGACTTAACTCAGTCCATAGCAACCAGGAACCTAGCAGATTTGCCTGTTTTTCCATCTGAACTTGGCAATAAAAATGGTCCCCTGTACTGAGTAAACCCCTGGGTTTAATGGACTAATGGGGTAGTAGAGAGATTTTGGTCTTTTAACAATCAGAAATGCAAGTTCTTGAGAAATTAATCGGAATTAAAAGAAATATGAACAACCCTTAGACACTTCCAGAATAGCTGTATGAGGAGTTCCATGGACCCACTCTGCAGCAAATCAGCAATAAATGGACAAAATTATAAAACACAATCAGTTAAAGTGTTTGGAATTTTTTGTAAGAGCAAACCGTGCATAAAGACAATTTATTCAAGAAAACTACTAAGTGAAGTGTGAATGAAGAGTCTGTGGCATTTCAGAAAGGACTTGCTTCTTCCCTCTCATTCCTCATCTCAGCATGACGGAAGCTCCATTCCTGGTGAGTGTTGCTGAGAGTTGGGTCCCTCTCCCTCCAGCTCCCAGTCAAGGGCTAAGGTATGGCCAGAGGTGGGGTAGGCTGCCAGCATTTCTCACCTCTGTCCAGCTCTGTGTTGCAGAGGCTCATTCCAGGAGAGTGCAGCCAACAGTTTTGGTTTCCCATCCTCTACCCAGTCAACTTATAGTACAGAGGCCATAACCCAGGCGTGGCAGGCCAAGAATCTGGGGTTCTTAGTACTTTCACTCTACTTCCCTCATAGAGTGAAGATTGCGTGCCAGAAAAAGCAAACCAAGAAGATCCAAGGCAACCATTCCTGTTGAATGCCCATCTTGAAAACCAGTGGTGTCATTCTGAGAGAAGCAGGCCACTGTTCTTATCCCATCACCAGAGCAATGGCTCAGAGATTTGCCAAGGAAGTGAGGCAGGCTACAAAAACATAGGTTGAAAAGACAATAAATGAAATAAAAAATGAACGAGTAGATTTCAACTAACTGATGAAAGAATCAGCGAACACGAAGATAGATTTAAAGACATTATGCAATCCAAAGAAAAGAGAAAAAAGAGTGAGGAAAAATAAACAAAGCTGCAAAGAACTGTGAGACATCATTAAGCACACCAACAGATGCATAACAGGAGTACCAGGATGAGAGGAGAGAGAGAAAGAAGCAGGAAAAAATATTTGATGACATAATAGTCAAAAACTTCCCAAATTTGATGTAAAATATTAATCTACATATTCAAAGAGCTCAAAAATCTTCAAGGGTCAACCCATCAGGAAGATACAATAATTACAAGCATATATACTCTAAAACAGATCTCCGACATGTATGAAGCAAAATCTAGAAATAGAGGGAAACTTCATCAATCTAATAAAGGACATCTATGAAATACCCACAGTTAACATCATAATTAATGGTGAAAGATTGAATTCTTTCCATCTAAAATCAGGGACAAGGCAAGGATGCCCACCCTTGCCACTTCTACTCAACATTTTCCTGGACATTTAGCCAGTACAATTAGGCAAAGTGAAATAAAATGCATCCAGTCTGGAAGGGAAGGTGTCAAGTTACCTCTATTTGCATATCAAATGATCTATAAAAAATATATATGTAATGATATATAAAAAATCCTATGAAATTCTCTAAAAAGGTATGGGAGCTGAAAAAAAAATTCATTTGCAGGATACAAGGTTAATATGCAAAAGCCAATTGTGTTTTTACACAATAGCAATAAAAAATCTGAAAATGAACTTAAGAAATCAATTCCATTCATAATAGCAGCAAAAATGATAAAATAGTTATGAAGACATTTAACAGAATAAGTCAAAAAATATGCTGTGAAAATTACAAAATATCATTAAAATTAAGTAAAGTGTCCCTAAATAAATGGAAAGACATCACATATTCATGGATTGGGAGACAATATTATTATGATGGCAAAATACTCCCTAAATTGATCTAAAGATTCAATACAATCCCTGTATAAACCCCAGTTGTCTTCATTGCAGAAATCAGCAGGCTGATCCTAAAATTCACATGGAAATTCAAGTGACCCAGACAAGCCAAAATCATCTTGAAACAGAATAAAAAATTTGGAGGCCTCACACTTCCTTAGATCAAATTTACTACAAAGCTACAAGAATCAAAACAATGTGGCACTGGCATAAGGATGGACATATAGTTCAATGGAATAGTTTAGATTCTAGAAAAAACTGTCACACTCATGGTCAACTGATTTTCAACATGAAAGTCAAGAAAACTCAGTGGGGAAAAATAGTCTTTTCAACAAATGGTGCTGGGATAACCGGATATCCAGATACAAAAGAATGAAGTTGAACCTCCTCCGTGCATCAGACATATAAATTAACTCAAAATATTTCACAGACCTGGGAGCCCAGCCTCATGGCCAAGTGGTTCAAGTTCTGCACTCTCCGCTTCGGCGGCCCAGATTCACAGGTTCGGATCCCGGCTGCAGATCTACTCCACTATCAGCCATGCTGTGGACGCATCCCACATACAAAATAGAGGAAGATTAGCACAGATGTTAGCTCAGGGCTAATCTTCCTCACACACAAAAATATATATATATATTTCATAGACCGAAAAGATCAAAAGTTATAAAACTCTTCAAAGGGGAAGTATAAGAGTAAATTGTTGTGACCTTGAATTAAGCATAGCCTTCTTAGATATGACACAAAAGCAGAAGTGACAAAAGTAAAAATAAATTGAACTTAAAATGAAAAACTTTTGTGCTTCAAAGGATACCTAAAGAAAGTGAAAAGTCACCCCACGGAATGGGAGAAAATGTTTATAACTCATGTCTTTGATAGGAGATTTGTATTCAGGATACACACAGTATTCTTACAATTGAATACTGAAAGATGAACAACTCAATTAAAAATTGGACAAAGGGTATAAGTAGACACGTCTCCAAAGTAGATATACAAATGCTCAATAAGCACATGAAAACATTATTAGTTGTTAGGGAAATGCAAATCAAAACCACAATAAGGTACCACTTCACATTGACTAGCATGGCTATAATAGTGTTGGCAGGATGTGGAGAAATCAGAACTCTCATAGAATGCTCAGGGGAATGTAAAATGATGCAGCCGCCACTTTGGGAAACAGTCTGGCAATTTCTCAAAAGGTTAAGTATAGAGCTGTCATATGATCCAGAGTTCTACTCCTAGATATATACAAGAGAAATGAAAGCACATGTCCATACAAAATCTCGTACATGAATGTTCATAGCAGCATTACTCATAATAGCCAAAAGGTGGAAACAACCTGAATGTCCATCAATTGGCTAACAAAATGTGGTATATCCATACAATGTGTTATTATTTGGCAATAAAAAGGAATAAGTTATTGATATAGCTCCAGCATGACTGAATCTTGAAAATATTATCCTAGGTGAAATAAGCCAGTCATAGAAGTCACACTGCCTGATTGCATTTATGTGAAATGTCTGCCATAGGCAAGTGTACAGAGACAGAAAATAGTTGCCTATAGCTGTGGTAGACAGGGAGTGACTGCTAATGGGTGTGGGTATGCATATGAGTATGTTGACAATGCTCTAAAATTAATTGTGGCCTTGGTTTGCATAGCTCTGTGAACAAATTAAGAACCATTGAATTGTATAATTTAAATGGGTGAATTTTATGGTATGTTTATTATATCTCAATAATGCAGTTATATGATAAAACAACAAAAAAAGTGACTACATTTATTAGGAAAGCTAAAGAAGAGGCTTATACAAGTTATACATGGTATTTTTTTCCATGTCACTTTTTCTTTTCATACTTCTCCCTTTCCATGGTGAATGAAAAACATCTCTTTGACAGTGTCAACAAATATTCTATGTATTTTGCTATATTACCCAGATTTCTTTGCATTGGGTTGGGTCTGTGTTTTAATTTCTGACAAGTGGCCATTGACAAAATTTACATTTGTCACTTCTTGGCCAAAGCATTTATGGGACAGTGTAAGTCTTCCATCTCTCTGTCTTTGACGTAAGAGCCAGATAGATCGGAAGTCGCTGCTTAGAAGAGGGCTTCCCTCTCCCCCATCAGTTTTCCTGTGAGGGAAAGTGAACCTTTTATTATGTTAAACCACTGAGATTTTAGAAATTGTTTTTACTGCATCATATCTTATTCTAACCTGACTACTACAGCCAATGTCACACTAATAATAAATACAAGGAAATGTATTTTTTATTTTTAGATATAGTTTGGGGGTGTAGTTTAGGCATGCTTGAGTGATTATATATTACAAATTTAATAAAGAACTTTTTAAAAGTAAATAATATGAAACACTGTTTATTGATTTAAGTTATGATAATGGAGGTAGATTAGTGCCCCACAGGTAATATGTGGCACACTTATACTGGGAAATTTGAAAAGAGTATATAGGCAGACCTCAGAGATAATGCTGGTTTGGTTCTAGACCACTGCAATAAAGTGAGTATCACAATAAAGTGAGTCACTCAAATTTTTTGGCTTCCCAGTGCATATAAAATTTATGTTTACGCTATAGTGTAGTCTCAGTGTGCAATAGCATTATGTCTAAAAATATATATACACACACCTTAATTTAAAAATTCTTTATTGATAAAAAAATGCTAACCATCATCTGAGCCTTCAGAGAGTCATAATCTTTTTGCTGGTGGGGGGGTCTTACCTTAGTGTTGATGGCTGCCAACTGCTCAGGGTGGTGGTTGCTGAAGGGTGGGGGGCTGTGACAATTTCTTAAAATAAGACAATGATGAAGTTGGCCACATCAAGTGACTCTTCCTTTCACCAATGATTTCTCTGTAGCCTGTGATGCTGTTTGATGGCATCCACAGTAGAACTTCTTTCAACATTGGAGTCAATCCTCTCAAACCCTGCCACTGCTCTATCAACTAAGTTTACAGAATATTCTAAATCCTTTGTTGTCATTTCAACAATCTTCACAGCATGTTCACCAGGAGTAGATTCCATCTCAAGAAACCACTTTCCCTGCTCATCCATAAGAAGCAGTTCTTCGTCTCTTAAAGTTTTATTATGAGATTGCAGCAATTGAGTCACCGCTTCAGACTCCACTTCTAACTCTAGTTCTCTTGCTATTTCCACCACATCTGCAGTTACTTCCTCCCCTGAAGTCTTGAACCCCTCAAAATCATCCATGAGGGTTGGAATCAACTTCTTCCAAAGTCCTGTTAATGTTGATATTTTGACCTCTTCCTGTGAATTATGAATGTTCTTAATGACATCTCGAATGATGAATCCTTTTCAGAAGGTTTTCAATTTACTCTGTCCAGCTCCATCAGAGGAGTCACTATCTATGGCAACTATAACCTTATGAAATGTATTTCTGAAATAATAAGACTTGAAAGTCAAAATTACTCATTCATCCATGGACTGCAGAATGGATGTTTGTGTTAGCAGGCGTAACAAAAGCATTAATCTTGTTGTACATCTCCACCAGAAGTCTTGGGTGACCAAGTGCATTGTCAGTAAGCAGTAATATTTTGAAAGGAATCTGTTTTTCTGAGAACTGGATCTCAAGTAAGCTTAAAATATTCAGTAAACTATGTTGTAAACAGAAGTACTGTCATCCAGGCTTTGTTGTTCCATTTATAGGATGCAGGCAGAGTAGATTTAGCATAGTTCTTAAGGGCTCTAGGACTTGCAGAATGGTAAAGAGCATTGGCTCCAACTTAGAGTCACCAGCTGCATTAGCCCTTAAGAAGAGAGTCAGCCTGTTCTTTGAAGCTTTGAAGCCAGGCACTGATTTCTCCTCTCTAGCTATGAAAGTCTTAGCTGGCATCTTCTTCCAATATAATGCTGTTTCATCATCATCGAAAATCTGCTGTTTAGCGTAGCCACCTTCATTATCTTAGCTAGATCTTCTGGGTAACTTGCCGTAGCTTCTACACCAGCACTTCCTGCTTCACCTCGCACTTTTATGTTATGGAGATGGCCTCTTTCCTTAAACCTCATGAACCAACCTCTGTTAGCTTTGAACTTTTCGTCTACAGCTTCCTCACCTCTCTCAGCCTTCATGGAATTGAAAAGAGTTAGGATCTTCCTCTGGATTAGACTTTGGCTTAAGGGAATGTTGTGGCTGGTTTGATCTTCTATCCAGACCACTAAAACTTCCTCCACATCAGAAATAAGGCTGTTTTGGTTTATTGTCATTATGTGTTCACTAGAGTAACACTTAATTTCCTTGAAGAACTTTTCCTTTGCATTCACAACTTGGCTAATTGTTTGGTGCAAGAGGCCTAGCTTTTGGCCTATATATTGGCTTTCAACATGTCTTCCTCAGTAAACCTAATTATTTCTAGCTTTTGATTTAAGATGAGAGACTTGTGACTCTTCCTTTCACTTGAACACTTAGAGGCCATTGTAGGGTTATTAATGGGCCCAATTTCAATATTGTTGGGTCTCAGGTAACAGGGTGGCCCGAAGAGAAGGAGAGAGACAGAGGAATGGCTGGTAGGTGGAGCAGTGAGAACACACACATTTATCGATTAAGTTCACCATCTTATATGGGCACAGTTTGTAGCGTCCCAAAACAATTACAATAGTAACATCAAAGATCGCTGATCACAGATCACCATAACAAATATAATAACAATAAAAAAGTTTGAAATATTACAAGAATTACCGAAATGTGACATGGAAACATGTTCAAAAAATGGTGCCAATAGACTTGCTCTATACAGGGTTGCCACAAACCTTCAATTTGTAAAAAAAAAATGCAATATCTGTGAAGCACAATAAAGTGAAGTGCAATAAAACAATGTATGTCTCAAATAAAAAGGTGTGGTTAAGCCGTAGGAAAACCACAATGGATAGTAGACTGGGGTAGTGAAAGTAGGGCCTCATTTCGACCTCTGTTAATGAAGGCGCAAGGGAATGAGACAGTTACCATAGACTAGAGAGAGAATTGTCTGGAAAGTGTTGCCCAAACGGAGCTATTAAAATTAATCACTGTATGGTGGTGGATGGTAACTATGCTTCTGGTGGTGATCACTTTGTAGCACATACAGGTGCTGAATTATAGTGTTGTACATCTGAAACTTATTGTTATGTACCAATTTTACCTCAATAAAATAAAATAATCAAGGGATGAAACCAGGCCACAGCAAGATGACAGGGAAGGATCTGGGGTAACAAATACACTGAAAACTCTCTCTCCCCTTCTTCAAATCTCCCACCATTGCCATCTACTGACAGAATCTTACTAGAAGTCTAAGGTCAAGGGAAATTTTTGTGGCAGTCTATATGGGTCATCCTTTCTGGGTGCGGAGCTGGTGAAAAAGAGTGAGCATGGATCTGGAAAAGCACATGGAAACACCTCAGCCATGAAGCTTTTGTGACTGACATTTCACTAAATCACGGGAATGGTATGGCACAGAGAAGGAAGCACCAACTCCTATGGTGATTCTCAATCTTTAACTTGAATCAGAACCAGCTAGAGGACTAAAAACATAGATTACTGGGTCCCCTTCCAGAGTTTCTGGTCAGTAGGTGTGGAGGTAGGGCCCAAGAATGTGCATTTCTAACAAATTCTCAGATGTCACCAATGCTATTGGGGACCAAACTTTGAGAACCACTGAGCTATGGAATCAGAATAACCAGATTTCTAATCCTGACACTGCTTTGTAGTAGCTTGGAACCATGAGTAATTCTCTCAACTCTCTAATGTTCAGAGATTTATTTATTCATGTATTAAAATTCATCAATTATTAAATAATTCATCTAATTTTTTAAAAAAATGAGCATCTTTGGTTTATCTTGAATGGCTTTGTAGATATTATTGTGAAATGGCATGAGAAAAACCCCTATATATTGTTTGGCACTTAACAAATATGAATAGACAGTACTTGTTTTTATCTTAACATATTTCAAGTAATCAATTAAATTAATTGAACCATAAATAACAAAAAGCCAATGGACATGTATAAAAAGCTATGGTATGTAATACTCAAAAGTAATGATAAATGTGTATTTTTATACATTAGTCTTGAATTAAATCTTTTGTGTATATAATTCTTACCTGAGGCAGCAAATGTATATATAATAGCTATATGATATTTTGTGCTGAATGACTGTATGAATAAGCTGTGGCCATATTTTAATTATCTCTTGAGAAATGACTCTCATGCTTTACTTGAAGGCAAACGGTAAATGAAATTAATAGGAGTATGCTGTGTGTGATAGGCAATAATGGATTACCTTTGTAATAGGCTAGTAATGTTTCATTTATACTGTACCTTCAGGGAAATTAGATGTGCAAGATAAGTAAAATTTTCCAGATAATTAATGCTTAATCCATGAAATAAAATATTTACTCTTCCTCATTGCTTTTTAAAACACTCTGAGACATAATTTCTTACCTGTTAAATTTTTTATTTCAATTTTTCAAAATGATTAAGTCACATTAGGAAAACTGGGGTTGTACCATGTTCTAATACCATGATACACACATGGTCCTTTGAGGCAAATTAGATTTAACATTTCCCTTATTTTCTCATAGCTAATTTGGCTATACTATCTCCTTTATCCAATAACAGAAGAAAACCTGGAATATGTAACACTGTTGTAACTCAAAATGGGCCCAGTTCCTTTTGTCTTCGTGTTTGCAGTCCTTATCGACAGCCCTCCTTGTGGTCCTGAGGCACTCTTTGCAGCTGTTAATACGTATCCATTCACCCATCACTACCCTCTACAGGTTCTAGTGTATACTCTCCAACCAGGGAATAGACAGAAACCAGGAGATTGTTTTAAAATGAATTAAATATATTCTGTCACAGATGACATACAGGGCTGAAGGTTAAGATTTTTAATTTGGAAGAGGTGACCTTATGATCTAGTTATTTATGTACAAACTTAAGACTATCCCACGATGATATTGCCTCAAGTAATGACTGACACATAAGAGATGTGATTTCTTATTATATAAATTGGTTGAATTGTTTACAATCATTTCACAATTTGCTATTTACTACTATTTACTTAAATATTAGAACATTTTGATTGGCATAGCACCTATTTCTGACTTCTTGCCTTTATTTCTTTCTGCCTTTGACAAATTTTTGCATATAAAACCCAAATGATGAGGGACTCTCACTCTCTTGTTGTTTGAAGTATCCCCAGCTCCTAAAATAGGAGTTCCCGACCCTGGATACTAGATGGAATTTGCTGGATGTCACTCGGCTGCCATTTATAATCCCTTGCATTCTGGCCCTGATATTTTGATATGAAAGGTCCAAGTAGGGGCATGGACCTCGGTTATTTTTAACATCCCCAGCTGCTTTGATGTGCAGCCATGATTGAGCATGACTGACCTAGACTAACGCTGGGACATAGTAGATGTTCAATAAATATTTGTGAAGAAATGAATAAATACATAAGACATATATTGAATGCCCTTTAAACGTTAGCTGTAGGATAGCATCAGTGATGCATTGGTATAAAGGGTCGCTACCTTTGAGGCACTCACAGTGATGTAGAAGTGGATGAAGGTCTACGTTTCTGTAGTGAAATATCACGATCACCCTCATGCATGAATGTGGCGTAGAATCAGCGGTAATCATACACTCTCCAATATACCTTCTTCTCTTCCTGTGCTCACTGAGCTGAAGATGGCCACATCACTGCTCTTTCGCCCCATCCAGAAATTCTTGGATCAATCTAAATACTGCCCGTTCTTTGCTCTTATGTCAAATTGATCCATAGGTCTTATGTTTTTTAACTTCCTGTTTAATATTAGAAGATCTTTATTTTTTTTTCACTTTCTTCACACTACCGTGCCATAGTTAAATCCATTATGATTCGTACTCCATTTACTAAATCAGCATCCTAACGAGTCCAGCTTCCAGTTTGGAAGTAATGGAGTAATCCATCCTCAAATTGTTCTAAAGCACAAAAATGAACATAGCACTCATTTCCCAACTTAAAACTCTTTAATGCCTCTTCATTTTTTTTCAGAATAAAATCCCTATCCTTACATTTCACAGGATCCTACAGTGTGGGCCCTTTCTTGCCCTATTGCTTTATTTCTTCAGTGTGGCTTACTTGCACTCCACAATCTAATTCTAAATAACTACATGCTATGCCTTGAACTAATCTGTTACTCTCTCTCTCTGGATTAGCTTTTGATATTTCATTTATAAAGCTTATCTTCTCTTCAATCTCAACCTCAGTTTACTAGCTAACTATTCCTCCTCCCTTAGTATTTATCTGAGACCCCACATCTTCCAAGAAGCCTTCACTGATCCCCAAGGAACATTTGTTTAGAAACATTTGAATACATAACAAAGGCAGTCTTTCTATTTAAGTACATCCTATGTTTCCCAGAGCACAGTTTTATGTGGAGTCAAGACTAGGAGAACATCTGTAATTTGATCATGAAGCTGTATTCAAAATGCGAGTGATAGGTATTCTCAAATCCCATTTAAGGGGTCCCAGTGAAAGAGGGGCAACCTGGGGTGAGTTGGGATCCCTGGAGTGCATTTCTGAACCCCACGTTTGAGTGACAGCTCCACGGTCTGTGCTACCCCTGCTGGTCTACATTTCTAGGTCCCGCAATGCCCCTCGATTCTGCCAGCACTGCATACCCACATGTACGCACGCCTGTCTTCTGGATCTTCAGAGCAGGATGTTTTCATGAGACTCTTAACCACTGCCATTTGATTCTGTTGACAAGGTGCGTTGTTGTACTTCCTCCACAGTGTTAAGGAGACCAGTGGAGACGATTGGTTTCCCGATGAACACGTGCAATTCAATGAAAAAATAACCACACAAGGTCAAAAAGCAAGGACGTGAAAATCAATACTTACCAGTGCCTACCCTACAATGGCACTATGCTGGCTGCTTTGCAGATTTTACCTTACCTTTTCTAGAAACCTTTAAGGTATGTGAGTGTATTTCCATTTTATATATGATGACAAAATTAAGAACTCTGGTATTCAGACCCTTAGATGTGCTGACTTCAGAGTCCCCACTTTTATCGTTAGAAGATGCTGCGTCATAGGACAATAATTGCAATGTGCATGGAATCCTGCAGCCTCTTTCTGTCTATCCCACAAGAAACATAAGGAGTCTACCTGTTTTAAGCTATTTAACATTAGGGAGTTGGATTTTAAATGGGCCTCTGGTGGGAAATCTGGTGGTAGTGAGATGTGTGGATATTTGGTACACTGTTAAGCTTTTAATGTTATGTGCAAGGACAAACTTGATATATCTTTATGATCACTGGATTATCTTTATTGACCTATAATAAAGGAGTGCCTGTGGAGGAAGCCTGGGTTACATTAAATACAGTGTTATTAGCCTCAAAGAACATGTTCCTAAGCCTGCAACCAAAATATTTGTTTAAGCCTTCTGCTTCTTGTTGATCTCTGGTGATAAGAGCAGAATAGTTAAAAACCATAGAGAGACAGTATCAGCTGTTCTATGGGAAAAGAACAAATTTTAATCCAATTTGTTCCCTAGAAAAACCTTTACCTTTAAGTCTGTCAATAAATGCATTTTAATAGGACAGTATTATTCATTGAATTGTACCTCCTGGCAAAGATATGTCAAAGTCCTAACCCCCAGTACCTCAGAACGTGACCTTTTTTGTAAGTAGAGTCTTTGCAGATATAATTAGTTGAGATAAGGTTATAATGGAGTAGGGTAGGCCCCTAATCAAATATGACTGGTGTCCTTATAAGAAGAGAGCCATGTGAAGATAGAAACACAGGGAGAATGCCACTTGAAGATGGAGGCAGAGATTGGAGTGTTACATCTACAAGCCAAGGAATGCAAAAGATTTCTGCCTCTCAGAAGCTAGGAAAGAAGCACAGAACAGACTGCTCTCAGAGCCCTTGGAAAGAACTGACTGTGCTGACATATTGATTTTGAACTTCTGGCCTCCAGAACCATGAGGGAATAAATTTCTGTTGTTTTAAGCCACCCAGTTTGTGGTACTTTGTAATGGCAGCCCTAGGAAACTATTACAAAAAGTTTTTCTGCATTTTATTAATGTTTCTTTAAAATTTTACAATGAATAAATACAAATATGCTCAAAGAAGGTGCCAGAATTTATGTAACCCTCAGGTATGCACACTTAGCTAGGCCTGCGCCTCTCTAGAAGCTATCCAAGGGTGTTCATTAATTCACATTGGCTGAAATATAATAATAATCAGTAACAAAACTATGCTGTTTTAGAAATTTTTCAAGAACATTCTCTAATTTAAATTGTGAGTATAGACCTGCAGCACCAAAATCAGTTTAACCCCAAGGCAAACATGGGAGCATCAGTGAGTTCTCTAATGTCACAAAACCAGTACTTGTAGCCTTTGATTCAAATGCCTTCCTCTGACCACAATCTATTTCTTAACTCTACCTTTTTCACTAAATTTGAAACATAATGGCTAGTAATTAATGTAACTTCATTCATTACTGGCAAAATGAAGAAATAGGATATTATAGAATAATATAGCATCTCTTCTCAACCATGAAAAGGAAAACCAAATAAAACAAAAATGACCATGAGGCTTGTGAAATTATGTCCAAACTGGATACTTGTTAGTTTGTTTACACTATTTACTTTAAAAAAAAAAGACGTCTTCATTTGAAATTCTAAACGATTTGAATAAATAAACACAAAAAGGCAGCTTACAGTTTAGGAGAAAATATTTGAAAACCGTATATCTGATAAGAGGTTAATATCCAAAATACATAAGAAACTCATACAACTCAATAGCAAAAACAAACAAACAACCTGATTTAAAAATTGGCAAAGGATGCAAACAGACATTTTTCCAAAGAAGAATACTATATATCTGATAAGAGGTTAGTATCCAAAATATATAAGAAACTCATACAACTCAATAGCAAAAAAACCAGAGAACTCAATTAAATAATGGGCAAATGACCTGAATAGACATTTTTCCAAAGAAGACATACAACTGGCCAACAGGTACACGAAAAGGTGCTCAACATCACAAATTATTGGGGAATACCGATCAAAGTGACAATAAAATATCACATCACACCTGTTAGGATGGCTATTATCAAAAAAATAAAAGATAAGTGTTGGCAAGGATGTGGAGAAAAGGGAACCCTTGTATATTGTTGGTAGGAATGTAAATTGGTACAACCAGTATAGAAAGCAGCATGGAGGTTCCTCAAAAAATTAAAAATAGAACTACCATATGATCCAGCAATCCCTCTTCTGGGTATATACCAAAAGGAAATGAAATCAGTACCTCAAGGAGATATCTGCGCTCCCATGTTCATTGCAGTTATTCATAATAGCCTAGATATTGAAATCACCTAAGTGGCTGTTGACTGATAAATGGGTAAAGAAATTGTGGTATATATGTATATACAGTGAAATATTATACAGCCTTAAAAAAGAAGGATATCCTGCCATTTGCAACATGGATGAACCTGTAAGACATTATGCTAAGTGAAATAAGCCAGACAAAGAAAGGAAAAAAACTGCATGATCTTACCTATATGTGGAATCTAAAAGAGTCTAATACGAAGAAGCAGAGAGTAGAATGGTGCTTACTAGGGGCAGGGAGGTGGGCGAAATGAGAAGATGTTGATCAAAGAGTACAAAGTTGCAGTTATGTAAGATGAATGAGTCTAGAGATCTAATGTACAGCATGATGACTATAGTTTATAATACTGTATTGAATACTGGAAATTTGCTAAGAGAATAGATTTCAGGTGCTCTCATCACACACAAAAAAATAGTAACAATGTGAGGAGAAGATATGTTAATTTCTTTGACTGTAGTAGTCATTTCACTATGTATAGGGATATCAAATCATTTTGTACAGTTGATACATATACAATTTTTATTTTAAAAATAAAATAAAGATGCAAATTAACTCTTAAAGTCTAGAATCAAAAAAATAATTACACAAGTCAGCTATAGAAAAATTAACCTGGAGGGGAGATTGATATTTGGGGCCTCTCTAACAAATCTTTAACATCTTTTCTGAACATTGAAACCTGGGACACCTTTTCCACTTCTGTGCTCTCACATGCAGACTGCATGCTCTCACACCCACTGTGACATACATGACACAGCAGCACCTACTTGCCTTCCATGTCTAGTTTACAGGGTAAAGTCCTCACTCACTTCAAGCAATCTCTCACCGATACCTCAACCCACTTGACTATCATCTTGCCATGCCATTTGCTTGTGCCTATACCTGAGTTCGTCATCATTGTTAGAGGTACATCATAGAACTTCATAGTTTTGAGGTATAAGACAGTGGTTAATAGCTACATCAGGGTCAAATTCTAGTTCTACCATTTATTAGCTTTATGTTGGCCACATTTACTTAACTTCTTTGCTCTCGAGTTCTATAAAATGGGGACAATAATAGTACTAACTCCATAGAGTTGCCTTGAGAATTAAATGAATTGATACAGCAACATGCCTGAAACAGTGCCTAGCACATATTAATGCTGTAGAAGTGTTATCTATTAATACTATTATTGGTATAATAAAAATGAATGGTCTTTAACATCAACTTCACCTTCCACGCAACCTGTCAATCCCACTGTGATTCACAAGTCAGCCTTCTCAGACTTTTCCTAGAAAGGGCAATACATACATCTATCACTCCACCAAGTCTTTGACCTCATCATTTGCCATTCACCCAACTCTTAATCAGATATCTTGCCTCCTACCATTATGATTGATCTGAAGGCTTCCTCTCAAATTCCTGCCACTAAACTTATCAATAGACCTGCATTTCCATTCATTTTTTAATGCCTTCTCTTATAATAAAAGAGTGTCCCACATATTATTTAAATCTTTCGACCTGTGCTCACCTATGCTCACCTGTCTCCTGAGGGACTCCAGTCTGTGAATCAATTTGTCTGTCTCTCTGTCTATGCCTCTCTTCCCTATATCTTCAATGTTTCCTCCACTATCGACTCTTACTCATCAATAGTTAAACATATTCGAGACTCTCCTAACTTACAAAGTGAAAACAAAGCAAATCAAACACACTAAAAACCTCCTCTTACTACCATCCTCTCGAATTATCAAACTATCTTCCTTCCATCACAGTAAATTTCTTGAAAAAGTTGATTAATCTCCCTTCCTGAGTTTCCTGACTTCCACAAACTCACAATCCATGGAAATCTGACTTCTAGAAAGCAGTTTAATGTAGTGGGTAAGGTCAAATGTTCTGTAGCAGAAGGCCTGGTTGAAAATCTCTCTTTATTCTCAGTATCTGTGACATGTTTACTTCTCTCTTTGTGCTTCAATTGCTTCATCTGTTAAATGAAGATATGATTGTGCCTAATTCATGGAGTTGTTTGAGTATCAAATAAAATAATATATATAAAGTCCTATACACAATTCCTGGAAAATATTGTTTTTAATAAATGTTAATTATTATTGGTATTATGCCCCCCACCTTGCAAAAGATAGGCATTGTCTAAGTAACTAATCATTTTCGTTTTGCTAAATGTAATGGAAACTTCCCAGGCCTTAACATCTTAACATGGTTGTTCTCTGCAGTATTCTTGCCCCTTGACTTTGGTGACACCACTGCTTCCTGAATTTTTTTTCCAAATTCTCTTGTTTACTCCTTCCCAGTGCCTTTTGGAAAGATTTTTTCTTCTCCCTATAACTTAATTTTTGGTGTTGCTTAGGTTTTGCCCTAGGTCACCTTCCCTTCTATTCTACAAGTGAAGAATTTGTTGGTGAGAGCAGTAAAACTGAACCCTCCTGTTTGACTATTTAATACCTTCTTTTCTACCCTTAAATCTCCAAAACTTGCCCCATTCTCATGCATAGACGATGATTCTGCTTCTTATTTCACTAAGAAAATATAAGCAACCTAAGAAGAAATTTTACAGGCTCCCATGACCACATCCACCCTCATCAGAGTCCATGTTATCTTCTGTTAAAATAAGTGGCTGTGTACTCTTAGCCGAGTCCAACCTTTTCATCTGTGCTCTGAAGTCCATCTTCTATCAGTTGTTTCTGGTGATTGCCCCACCCTTTCTTCCCTTTCTTTCCTGCACTATTTATTTTCCTTTCCTTGTATTCCTACCAACATAAAAGAATGCTGTGAGTTCTTTCATCTTAAAAAAAAAACTTTACTTCACCACCAATTTCTTTTTCTACCATATATCTAGCCTTCTCTCCACAGCAAAACTATTAGAATGAGTGTTCTCCAACTTGTTTCCTCCCAGTTGGTCTTGAACACACTCCTATCAGGTTTTTATCCCCACAACCACACCTAAACTACTCCTGTCAAAACATATTACCTCCACATTCGAAAGCTGATAGGCCACTCTCCTTTTTCTTTTCAAACATTTTTTTCTATTGGCTTATAAGATAGCACTCTCCTAGTTTTCTACTAAACTTGACCTTTCCTTCTCAGAGTAATTTGATGATTTTCTTCATATTTCTTATCTCTAAACTTCAGCGATTCCAGAGTACAGTCCTTAGATGGACATCTCCTTTATACCTAGTCTTTTTTGGTTTTTTTTTTGATGAGGAAGATTAGCCCTGAGCTAACATCTGTTGCCAATCCTCCTCTTTTTGCTGAGGACGATTGGCCCTGGGCTAACATCCAGGCCCATCTTCCTCTACTTTGTATGGGATGCCGCCACAGCATGGCCTAACAAGCGGTGCGACGGTTCGTGCCCAGGATCAGAACCTGCGAACCTTGGGCCGCCAAAGCGGAGCGTGCGGGCTTAACCGCTATGCCACTGGGCTGGCCCCTCTATAGTCATTTTTTTGATGATCTCATCTCATAGTGGAACTTTAAGCCCCGCTCTATGCTGACCATGTCCATAGCTATAGCTGAATTTACATCTTCAGACTAGACTTCTCTCCAAACTGCTAGACATCTTCTCTGGGATGCTAACAGGCACTTCACACTTGGCATGTCCAAATCTGAGCTCTGCATTACCCTTCTAACTCAGATCCTTTTGCAATGTTCCCTATTTCAGCTAGTGGCAACTCCAATCTCCAGTTTTTCAGTCAAAAACACAGCAGGCATCCTTGAGTTCTCCCCTTTGCATATAAGATCTTCCAGAAAATCTTGCTGTTTCAACCTTTAAAACATCAGAATTTGAGAATTTCCACTATCTCCAGCTACTACCCCCTAGTCCAAGTCACTGCTACCTCTTGTTAGCATGGAAGACAAAAGCAGAATTGTTTAATGGATGATGCTAAAGGTTTGGGTGAGCCACCAGTCAAGAAGCCTGGGAGTAGGGGTGCTTGTCCTCCCCCATCTGTAGAGGGTTTGCCTGAACACAACCTTTTAGGGACCTGGGCTCTTCTTCCCATGAAGCCTGAGTCCTACTCCCCAACAGACCTCTGGTGGCTAGCACCTGGTGATCTCAGATAAGCCTTCGCACATCTGGCTTCTAAACTCAGATTGATGTCTCAGTCATGACTGTTCCCTCCACACAAAATTGTTCTAATGTTTGAAATCTAAAAAAAGAGAAGAGTAGAGCGCAGACCATGGAGAACATAGAGGTAACTGATGACTTGACAAGAGTAGTGTAAGTGGAATCTGGTGTTAAAAATCTGTTTGGAGTGGGATTAGAGAGAATGAAGAAATTAGTTATCCCTTAGGTTGAAAATTTCCCCACTAGAACCTGTTTCTTAATCCCATACCGGGAGAAATGTTTTTGTCCTCAACTACCTACCTACCTATCTACCTACCTACCTGGCTACTCTACTTACTACCATAGCCTCCTGACTCCCTGCTTCCACAACCCTCCCCCTCCAAGCTTCAATCTATTGCAACTGGTTGAGATTAAATTCTGAAGTTCTTAACATAATCTACAAGACTTTTTAGATCTGACCCCTTCTCACCTCTTCTCCTACTGCTCTCCTGATGGTTCACTCCGCTCCAACTATCCTAGCCTCTCATTGTTCACTGAGTCAGCCAGGCCTTTGCCCTGAGCTTTCCGCTGCCTGGAAGCTCAGTACGCTGAACTCCAAATGGATCGCACCTTCATGCCTTCATCCCCACACTTTCACGTCATCTG
Organism: Ceratotherium simum simum; assembly: GCF_057802395.1. NCBI lineage: Eukaryota > Metazoa > Chordata > Mammalia > Perissodactyla > Rhinocerotidae > Ceratotherium > Ceratotherium simum. Next base: position 42,280,235 of record NC_141926.1, on the reverse strand, counting down.
CTCAGTGACAGCCCCGCCTGGAAGCCTATCCACAGGGCCACTCCTCTGTCACTGAAGTGTTCTATCCAGGGCCCTAGCCTGCATTATTTTTCTTCTTAGGACTAATCACTAACAGGCTTTTGTATTTCATCTGTCATGTTATTTGCTTCTCCTACTATGATGTAACTGTGAAGATAGGGATTTTTGTTTGTCTTATTCACTGATGTATTTATAGATATAGGGTATAAGTAAATATTTGCTGAATGTATGAACGACCTTGTGAGGACTGAAGCCAAATTATAGTAAATTGAGGAATGTTACATGAAGACCAAGCTCTAGACGGTCTATAATTCACGAGTAATCAGCATAAGCAGTTGTCGCAAACTCACAAATACTTACTCTCATAGCTTTGCTATTTCTTACTCAATCTGCACATAGGGACTCATGGGAGTTCCTTAGGCCCACTAACTGAATGAGAAAAGCGTAAGACTTGTTCACAGATGGGTATGCACAGCAGCGTTCCATCTGAAAGTGCATAGCTGCTGCCTTACAGCCCAAATTGGCGAAGCCGTAGAAGACAATGGTGAAGAGAAATCTTTTCTTGATGTCAAGCAGTGTACCTATTTATAAATATATATATATTTTTTTTTCTTTTAAAGAAAGATGATGTGTGGTAGAGATCTATATTGATTCCTGGGTAGTGGCAAAGTCTTGTCTTGGTGAAAAAATAAAGAATAAAATTGGTATCGGAATATTTATGACAGAGCATTGGGAAGACATGGATGGACATCACAGAATGAGCAAAAGGAGAATAAATTCATAGATCAAATAGATACCTTCCAGAAGCATCCACTGCATAGGAGACTTTTGATAATCAGATGGACAAGATGCGCCATCCTGTTGATGTCAGTCAATCTCATTCTCCAAATACCCCACTGTTGTCTTAATGGGCCGTGTACAAAGAAGATATGCAGGTAGAGATATGGCTAAGAATGGGCTCAAAAATCATGGACTTTCTCTCATTCAGGCTGGTCTGGCTACCACCTGCCCAACTTGTCAATAGCTGTTACAGGTAGACTACTTTGACCCCTTCCCTCAGGTGTGAGACAGTGATTTGTTTTCACGGGACTAAGTACCTATCCCAAATATGAACTAGCTTTTCCTGTCTGAAATACTTCTGCCAGAACATCCATTCGTGAATTTACAGAATGCCTTCGTTATGGCCCTGTTATCTCATACATCATTGCCTCCAAACAAGAACTCATTTTATGTAACAATGAGTTCACATGCAAAGATTCGTTGTTCTTACCATGAGCTCCTCAGCAGGAAAAAAAGAGTTTGATAGAATAGTGTTATGGCCTATTGAAGATTCACTTACGTCCTTCAGTTACAATGTATGATTCCAATTTCTCTTTAGCTAGAATGTATAAGCTTGGGAACCAAGCTGAAGATAGGCTCCTTTCATTGATATAGTTAATAATCCATTTGGCGACCTTTTGCTGCTCATCTCTGCAGCCTTGGCCTTGGTGGGTTTGGAGGTACTAGTAGCCAAAGGAGGTGTACATGTTCTAAGGACCATAGTCACGGTTCTGTTAATTAGGTAGCTGAGACTACCCACTGGCCACTTGGGGTTCCTCATGCTGCTGAAACAGGAGTAGAGAATAAAGTTAGTCCACTGGTCATAGTGTTTATTCCCAATTATGAAGGGAGAATTGGTCTGCTAGTCCACCACAGGGGCAAAAAAGGACTAATCCAGAGGAGTCATGAGAGTACCTCCTATTCTTCCCAAGTCCACTCACACTCATCAATGGGAAACGGCATCAATCCAATAAAGACAGGTCCAATGAGGGCTTGTATCCTATAGTAATAAATATTTGAATCACTCTACCAAGGAGAGATGCTGTCAAAGGGTAAGAGATGGTGTCAGAGAGTAAGAAGAACATAGAACGGTTGATGTAAGAAACCTATAATTATCAGTTTTTAGGCCTAGTGACCAGGAACACAGTTGGGCACTGTGGCAGCTATAACTTAAGTTAATCATTCTCTGCTACTTTATCCAAAAAAGTAAAGTTGATGTTATACTTGTGGCTCCATGGGGGAGTATAAGTAAATTGAGACTATCCTTCACTGATTGGGTGTTTCCCCTGGGCTGATGATTTTTTCCTCTGAACTAGTGTCTGGAATGGATGAAGATTGGCAAAGAGTGGAATATACTTTATAATCTCCATTTGCTGCCCTCCACCTCCAGGCCCACTCTCAACACCTTGCTACTTACTGTATATGGTTAGGGGCTAGTCCTTACGGGTCAGCCATGCCTCCCTAACTTCTGGATTTTAGTTGGATTTGGCCAGTGGAGACACCAGCAGATGACACTGGTGGGTTGGTGGAGTGAGAGGTTGGGTTGCATTTCCAGTAGTGGTTGCATCTCTCTACAAGTAGAGTTCCTGTTGAGGGGTTCTAAGTCTGACTGGGCTCTCATTTTTCCCTCTTGCTCTTTCAGGAATGTGAGTGGTAAAGATTACCACAGTTGCAAGTACCTGGGTGCCTCAGTATTCCTTTTTTTCTTAACACTGGGCACACTTTTTAGAAGTTTATTCATTAAATTAACTCCAAAATCCTACATGAGTATGCATTCTGGTTTAGGTGGACCATGACTAATACAGCTATTTTCCTCAGAGAAGGAAGAATACACTGCTTCTGCTTGCAAAGCAGTTTAGGGCAATTTGGGGCACAGTGGTTCTCAGGCTCACTGGGTACACGTAGCTACTCCCACTCCAAGGCTCGCAGTCCCACCCCTTCTCCACTAATAGCCTCACTTTTACATAGTAGACGCTGAACAACTGTGTGTTCACCTTGACGTGTGATTCTGCCGCTGCACAATTAGATTTCAGCCCCGATTAATAATCATGTTTTCCCTGCAGTTCCAAGAAGTAGAGGATTCTTTTAGATGACAGATTTGAAGCTCTCCCTGCGCCTTGAATGAAGACTTCAAAACTCTGTGCTTGCTTTTCCTGTAAGCTCTCTGGTGCCAGCAGAAGTGGTGATTTCACCTTGCAGTCTGAGTAAGCATCATTATTGCCAGGATGAACGGTCAAGTGAAGCAACTCCTTGGTTTTCTAAAGTCTTGCTTTTGACTGGCATTATTCCAAGCAATGACAGGCAATAATTTAGATAATCATAATACTCCTGCAAATCATTGATTAACAATATCCCACTCAAACAGATGAGTAGTTGATCTCAGAAGCCCAACTTTAGGATTTCTGTCTTGGGACTACCTCTGGTCCCAAGAAATATATTGGTTAATTCAAACCAGTTATAAAAATGCTACTGTGAATATTTAAAACAAAGACAATTAATTTAGAGAATCAGTTACATAGATAATGGAAGAACCAAGAAACCAATATGGAACTGTGAAAGAGAACCCAAGGTGAGCAGCAGCAGGAATCTTTTAGCACTGCTAGCCTGGAGGGACAAGGGAAGAAAGTCTTGTTTCAGAGCCTAGGAGCCTGGATCACTGGCTGGAACGTGGACCCGCAGGAGGCCAGTCTCATAGAAGCCGCTGTTGTCAGAGGTGACACCTGACCCTGCTAGTACTTCTCTTTGGCCAAATTCAGCCAGAAGTCACTTCACATGAGAGTCTGGAAAAATGCAGCCTGGATAGGGCAGTGTTCATTTGATACTAAGTAGAGCAGGGGAAAAGGGAGGATTGCATGTGAGGTCAAAGAAGCCAAGGGGTGGCAGAATGTTAATGAGCTATATGGAATTCTGGCTCACTGGGGAGCGACTTTAAGGGCTCATTTCCTAACATCTGTCAGACTACTAAGGGACCAGGTCTCAGCCCAGGTATTTGACTTGCTCTTTCTTTCTCAATGTAATTTCACTTTTATTCACTAAGGGTTTGTAGAAAGCAAAGATAATAACCCCAAACAACTCATGTAAATATAAGATTTATTACTTTCAACCAGGCAGAAAAACTGTTAAAACAGGAATATACATCACTCAACCAAAGACAAATTCCTACCAGCTCCTAAATGCACACTAAGGGCCTCTGCAAGTACTTCCACTTCTGTTGTTTTGCAAGTCCTTGAGAGTCCAGATTCCAACTAAATATTTCAGTCAGGAGAAAGAATTCAGATCTCATCCTCTATTGGTTAGATGACATATGGACATAAATTACCCTGGGTGATTTCTTAGGTATCCATAAAACTGGAAACCTGACACTTAAATGGCCGCAACTCCATGGCCACATCCAAATACGTGATGTTCTTTGAATCAATATCTGACAGAGACTAGATTACTTAAGTAACCCTTAGCTGAAAGTCTCAGATAGATGCTGTCACTGTGGCCTCAGTTTGTGGGTTAAGCACTGTCAGAAACTGAATGGGATTGCACTGGTCATCAGAACAGAGTGTCTCTCTTTTATCTGTTGTTAAAACAACTTCCTACTATCTCTTTTAACTAATAATCAAGGCCTTTTCCCTGATGAACAAGACACCCTGATGTCAGAAACCTGAAGGGGGCTTTGCTGTCTTGTGAATCAGAGTATCAAAAGTCAAACTTAGTGTTTTTCTTCAGGCTCACGGACTGCTATGTGTGGCCATTGGTAAGAGTGAAGTTTGAGTGTTAGTGCTCAGCCATGGAGGCACCCTACAGACAGTTGTCTGAAACTGCAAGATTTAACTTGGTTTACGTGAATGCCTACTACATTTGCCTTACCTCTTCAAGAAACAATCTCTATATTGTAACTGGAGAATATTCACTAGTAGCACTTCCATAACCTTCCTGAAATACCCCAGTGCTGGGAGGGAATTCTTAATCTGCAGCCTGAGGCTAGATCCCTCTGGCACTGTCTTCAGTGAAAAGAAAATTACTACCCATTGTTTTCTCATAACAGTCTTTTCCAAGTGAGAGTGAGTTATTATTTCTTATCATTTTCTCCTTTATCTTTGTAATTCCAATTCTACTTTCAATCAAATATATCTTCATATATTAAGTAATATATTAGTCTTATATTACTTAATTACTATTACTTATATGTCAGGACTATAATATTTTACACAGACTCTTTGTATTTAGAACTTTTGTTTTTTATACATGCATCTACATCTTTTAGTTTAAAATTTAACATGTTCTTTCTTTCTGCTTACTTCTCTTTTTTTCCACGACACTTTGCTCACACCTTTAACTATAAATAACTTCACATTCTCCTTACATATCTCCTTTCCCACAGCTGTCAGAGGGCAGGGCCGAGAACTTCCTATCAGCGTCCTGGTGCAGAGTGCTTCTCAGAGCCAGCCAGAGGGGAACTCAGCAACTATTTGATCCAATAGATAAATGACTATAAGAATAAATGTACTACTTACACGTGAGGCAGCTTTTGGTTGCTAGACAGAAGCTGCCAACTTCTATATCTGATTCATATTTTGCTTTATGTTAAATAATTAGTCTGCAAGTGGACTAAAAGGAGATATGTATATATCCTTTTTCAATTAAAAATGAGATGATAATTTTCTTATTGTAATAAAAAAGAAAATCCCTCTCTTATGTTTACCTAAATCCTTCCATAAGGTACTATGGGATTCTCATAAACAAAAAACAAATCTGTTTTGTTATTTTATTGGTAACCAACAGTGCTTAAGTAACAGATGTTCCAAAATTATTTTTTGAACTATTTAATATGCTGATTAATAAGTATTTTTAAAAGGTGATAGTCTATACCTTTCCTACAAATGCAGTAACACACAGAGTGAATAGAACAATAGACAATAATAGGCAAAAAAATAACTAAAAATGTATTTTTAAATTTTTGTTCTTAAAGATAATAATAAGAATGAAGATAGTAGTTAATTCTTTTTGATCATTTATTATGGGCCAGCGACAGTAATAAGAACTTTATATGGATTGTATATTTAGCCCCCAAACAAGTTTCTAGGATAGAGACTCTCTATTTTATAGATAAGGAATATGAAACAGAGGATAAGTTGCCCCAAATCTTATACCTCATAACTGGCCTTGTCTGTCAGTATTTAAATCCACATAACTTGACTCTGCCGACCATACTCTTTACCATTATGCTATGTTAACTCTCAAAGGATAAAATGAACTTACTATTTTGAGTAATGCTAGTGTACTACAGGCAAAACACAGGCCCATGTCGCTGTGTCAGCAAAGTGAGCCAAGTTGCAGATGTTCTCTCCTTTTCCTTGCCATACGTCTGTTATGCTCTGAGGTCAGTTTGCCGCTCCACTCCTCAGGAGCTCCTGCACGTGGAAGCAGCACACTCCTCCGTCAGACCTGCCGCTGGAAAGCGCTGAGCACATCTGACAGACTCAGCCCAAACTGGGGCACAAGATGGATTCTCTCTTCAAAAATTGTCCATCATTTTAAAGATTTGCTTGTATATTTTCTTTCCTGAGGAAAACTCTACTAGGTTGTTTTACAAGTTTGATTTTCCACAAAGAATCGATCAGAGTTCCATTTCAGCCCACAGCTATGCTATATAATTTTAAATTATTAAAAATCATTAATACATATAATAGGTACATATTTTAGGGGGATTTGATCGTAATAGGCCATTAACTAAACAAGTGGCATTTAATATTTCCTCCCAAAATACTGTTACACTATTTGTGAAATAATACGTAGCTATATTGACAGCATAAGTCTATGATGGACTGCAGATCACAGTTTGACTTTGCCTCAATGAGAAAAATAAATCTATCAGTTGTACTAAGTGTTGTATTTAATGCTTACTTATTCTTTCATCTTTGGATGTTAAATTATGCATATGATTGCCTCTCTTTTCTTCTGTTTTGGTTTGTTTATTATAGAAGACCATAGGATTTTTTTTTTATGCAAAATCAGCAGATTTTAGCTTGAACCTGTTTGTCTTTTAAGGAAATAAATACATGCCTCCCCTTAAATTAGGGGGAAAAAGCATGCTTCCTATTAACTCAGAAAAGTACTACAGAAACAAGTATTTTGGGGAAGGGGTAAAATTTAGGGACTTGTCTTAAGATGAAATGAAATCACAGCAGAGGAAAGGAGGTCTCCACATTCTCAGCAGGCGGCTTGTAAACCCGAATGACTCACACGGTGTATTAAAATGTTCCGTGGGGCCTCGCCGCGGTCACCACAGCATTAATAGAAAGAGCTCCTGGAAGGGCTCACCTTCCTGCTTAGTGATGAGTGGAACGTGTGTGTCTCAACTGGGAGTAAAACTGGCACTCGCCCTTCTCTCAGCTTTTCAGAATATTGGCATTTCTTTTCAGAAGATTTTTAAGCACAGGAGGAACTAAATGAGGGCGGGAGCATCTTGGGAAAAGGTGAGAGCCCCTGTAAAGTACCAACGCCTTCACATTCTCAAGGTCGATCTGAAAAGCCACTAGTACGGCTGGCGCAGCAGAATTACAGAAGGTATAACAAGGTCTTTGCCTATTTGCTGCCTGTTTCATCTATAGTTGTGAGAGTCAACTTGCAGCATTTTTCTAAATCAATGCTTTTTGCCTAGAAAACCATCTGATTGTAAAAATGATAATAGTTTTCTTGCCCCTACATAAACTACATTTATTGATCATTCTAATGATATAACAGAATTTTATCCTAACTGGAATTTCTTAGATATTTAAGTTTTCTTATAGATAAATAATTTTTATCCTCAAAACAACATATAATAATACCAAAATTGTTGACGGTCCCAGGCACTATGCTAAGCACGTTATATGTATTACCTCTTTTTTTTTTTTTTTTTTGTGAGGAAGATCAGCCCTGAGCTAACATCCATGCCAAGCCTCCTCTTTTTGCTGAGGAGGACCGGCCCTGAGCTAACATCTATTGCCAATCCTCCTCCTTTTTTTTTTTTCCCCTTTTATCCCCAAAACCCCAGTAGATAGTTGTATGTCATAGTCGCACATCCTGCTAGTTGCTGTATGTGGGACGGGGCCTCAGCACGGCCGGAGAAGTGGTCCATGGGTGCGCGCCCAGGATCCGAACCCGGGCCGCCAGTAGTGGAGCACGCACACTTAACTACTAAGCCATGGGGCGGCCCCTGTATTACCTCTTAATCCTAATTCATTTCATGTAGTGATATTGTTATCCTCAGTTTACTAATAAGAAATTGAGACTCAGGAAAGCTAATATTTTCAATAATCCGTTTCTAAAAAGGGATTGGGCAGGTCGCTTGGCTCAAATATGGCCTGCATCCTGTTTTATAAATGAGAGGCTGTTTTCCTCAGGTTAGTGCTCATCAACAGAGAAGAAATATATTTTTAAAAATAATTTTTGAAGTTTTAACAATGTATTCTGGCAGAGAGGATTTTTAGGGCAATGAAAATACTCTGTATGATACTATAATGGTGGATGCATGTCATTACACATTTGTCCAAACCGACAAAATGTACAACACCAAGAGTGAACACTAATGTCAACTGTGGACTTTGACTGATAATGATGTGTCAATGTAGGTTCATTCTTGTTAAAAAAAAAAAAATGTACCGTTCTGGTGAGTGATGTTGAAAATAGGGAAGGATATGCATGCATGGGGGCAGGGAGTATTTGGGAAATCTCTGTACCTTCCTCTCAATTTTGTTGTAAACCTAAAACTACCCTAACAAATAAAGTCATATATAAATTTAAATATAGTCAAATATAAATATATATATTAAACTCTGCTGTGTTGACCTTTATATATCAAGTACGTTTGCATTAAAAACATTTTCATTTTGCTTCACATTCTACTGCATACTGAACTGAATACTCATAGAGTTGTTCTGGTATTCCATTTTAGTTCTTTAATTACTGCAAGATCAGTAATTTCATCCCCTCTTCCACTCCTGATTTTATTAAATTGTGTCTTTATTTTTTCTTCATCAGTCAAGTTTTGACAATTGTGTTGATCTGTTTCAAAGAAGCAACTTTTGGTTCATTGATTTCTTTTCTTCTTTTTTTTTTTTTCCTGTTTTCTATATCATTTATTTCCACTCTAATATTTATTATTTCCTTCCTTCTTGCTTGGGGTTTAGTTTGATCTTCATTTTCTAGTTTTCTAAAGTGGAAGTTTACATTATTGATATGAAATCTTTCTTTTGTAACGTGTTTACAGCTATAAATTTCCCTCTGATCACTGCATTAGCTCTATCTTATAAATTTTCATATTTTATATTTTCATTTACATTCAGTTCAACTTGATTCCTAATTTCCTTGTGATTTCTTCTTTGACCTATATATTTTTTTAAAGTGTACTATTTAATTTCTAAGTATTTATGGATTTTCCAAATGTCTTTCTGTTGTTGATTTCTAATTTAATTCTGTTGTGATCAGAAAATATGCTTGCATGATTTCAATTCTTTTAAATTTATTGGGGATTGTTCTATGACCTAGTGTATGGTCTGTCCTGGAGATACCCCATGCATACTTGAAAAGAATGTACACGTGGCTGTTGTTGGGTGGACTATTCTATAGATGGAAGTTAGGTGAGATTAGTTTCTAGTTTTGTTCAAGTATACTACATGCTTGCTAGTTTTGTGTCTAATTGCTTTATCCATTATTAAGACTGGTGTGTTAAAGTCTCTGACTCTTTTTTTTTTTTGTCTGCAGGGAAAGATTTGAGCTGAGCTAACATCTATTGCCAATCTTCCTCTTTTATTTTCCCCTCCCCAAAGCCCCAGTACATAGTTGTATATCCTAGTTGTAAGTTGCTCTAGTTCTTCTTTGTGAGCTACAGCCACAGTTTGGCTACTGACAGACTAGCGGTGTGGTTCTGCAACTGGGAAGCAAACGTGGGCAGCCGAAGCAGTGAGAGCCAAACTTGAACCATTATGCCATCAGGGCTGGCTCTAAAGGCTCTGGCTCTTACTGTAGAGTTTTTATTTCTACTTTCATTCTGTCAGTTCTTGGTCCATGAATCTGGGGGCTCCATTATTAGGTGAATAAACATCTAAAATCACCATATCTTCCTGTAGAATTGAGCTTTTATCATGGCAAAATCTTCATCTTTGTCTTCTGTAACTTTGTTCTTATCTTAAAGTCTGTTTTGTCTGATATTAGTATAGACATTCCGGCTCTCTTATGGTTACTGCTTGCATGGCATATTTTTCTGTACTTTTATTTTTAACCTATTTACAACTTTGAATCTAAAATTTTCCTCTTGCAGACAATACAGAATATGACTTTGTTTTGTTTTCTTTTGTTTTTAATTGAGCCTGAAAACCTCTGTCTTTATATTAATTCCTTAAAATCAATTTACATTTAATATAATTATTGATGTGGTTGGACTTACATTTCCCATTTTGTTATTTATTTGTTTTCATTTCTTTTATTTGCTTCTGTACCTTCATTACTGTGTTCTTTTGTGTTAAATGTGTATTTTATAGTTCACTATTTTTGTGCATTTTTTGAGGTTTTTTTTAGTGGTTACACTAGGAATTACAATATATATCTTAATTTATCACAATTTCTTCAGATTAATACAATTTAATTTCAGGAAATATAGAAACTGCTCCAGTAGAGCTCCATTGCCCACCTCCTGTTATTATTGTCAAATATACATTTTTATGTTGTATAAGCTTAATAGTACAGTGTTATAATTATTGTCATATCCAATTTTCTTTTAAATTAGTTAAGAGAAAATACATGTTTACACTATCTTATATTTACCTCTGTAAGTGCTTTTACTGGCACTCTATATTTGTGTGTGGATGAGCATTACTGCCTGCTGCCATTTCCTCTCAGCATGAGGCCTTGGGTATATCTTTTAAGGCATATCTGCTAGCAATGGGTTTTACTTTTTGTCTGGGATTGTCTTTATTTCACCTTCATTTTTGAAGGATATTTTTGCTGAATATAGAATTCTTGGTTGACCATTTTTTTCCCCTTTTAGTCCTTTAAATATGTCAGTCTACTATCTCCTGGCTTTAATACTTTCTGCTAAGAAGGCAGCTGTTAATCTTATGATGGGTCCACTATCATATCTCATTTACTACTTTCAAGATAATATCTTTGTTTTGACTTTCAAATGTTTGACTATAATATGTCTATGTGTAGATTCCTTTGTTTTTATCCCATGTATCAGAGTTCTACCACTGAAGTAAAACCAGATATATATATATATTTACATATGTGTATACATATAATAATGTAATTATATATGTAATAGATACATGTTATACATATATTTATGTATTTTCATAAAATAATTGTGGTATATTTATACAATGAAATATTACTGAGTAATGAAAATTGATGAACTACTGATAGACAGCTGTGGCTAGAAAAGAACTCCTGCAAAGATGGCTACAGTCAGAATTGGGGGCCTGGGTCCTGCACTGTGACTCTGGATATTCTAGATCTCAGATGTCACTGAACAATGTAATGTGCCCTGGTGCCCTGCCACACTGGAGTGGCCCTATACCCTTTGGAAGTGTCTGGGAGAGAAAATGTTCTTTTGCCAGGTGGAATCACTTTCTGAAATTCACTTCTCCAGGGCAAGAAGTTATACTAGTATTTGAGGCAGATATTGAAGCTGAAGGCTTCCGCTTACTTGAAGTTCTTTGAATGTGGCCTATTTCAAATCACTCTGAGCTACAGCACCCATGGAATACCAAATATTGCCAAATGCCTATCTTTTTCAAGAGATGACAGATACAAATTTCTGGATGTAGAATGGGAAAGATTTGGGACTGGGAAGTGGGAGTTTCAAAGTGGGACTTTTTGCAATTGCAATATGTTAACGAGATTATGAATAGGAGAACCATAGTCTTGAAGAAAAATATAATGCAGAATGAAATGACTGCTGCATAGAGGTATAAGTAAAATTCTGTTCAAAGAGAAAAGCTACATCTGATATGAGCTAAGGGAAAAGGCTTCAAGGAGGACAGAGCATTTGAATTAGTTTAGAGGACTGAGCTGACTAGGATAGGATTGGAGCAAAGCAGCATTTCCTGACATGAGAAGAGCATACAGGCACAGAGCTTTGATGTGTACATATTGCTGTAATTAGACATAAGAAAAGTAATGGTTATAAAGGGAGCTGGAGAAGCAAGTTTACTGAAAGCCTTGAAGGTTAAATCGACTAAGGAGGTTGCAGGTAGATAATAGAAAATCTTTGCTGTTTATTCAATTTTTTGAAGGTGGGAATGGGAGAGTGATATTATTTGAATTATATTTTAAGATAATAATTTTGGGAGTAAAGTGATATAATGAAGGAGATTAGGGGCTCATATATGTAATAGTCTAAAGAAAAAATTATTGCCATGGATTATATGTTTTCAATCCAGCATAATTACCACCGCTTAAAGAATACATTGCACAGAGAAACTGGAAAATGCATTTACCAGAACACTTTTAATGTATAGCTCCAGATTTTTGTGGCTTAGAAAACCTTACACATGATTTGAAAGGCAGAAGAGAAGAGAAAGCTAATTTCCTCAAGAGAGAGTTGCAGCCTGAATGGGAAGATGTGAAATTCATAGCAGGTTACTAAGACTATCTTTGTGACCACTCACTTCTCTGCTGCAAGATGAGACAGTTGGTGCAAGCTTTTCAGAGATTCTTGTGAGTGTGGCATCTTCCTCCCCAGCTGTTGAGAATCACTTTTGTGCTTCAGGCTAAGATCTTCAGTGTTTTCTTCCCTAACCTTCGGTGGCAGCAGCTCTACCTTTTGCATTGACTTCCTGCATCTTCATTCCACAAACCTTTCCCAATAGTCATGTAAGCCCCTAGTTATGTATTAAGCCTTTGTACTCAAAATTGAGTACATTGAGTAGCTTCTGTTTTCCTAACTTAATGATGATTGAAATCTAAGGTAACGGAACCTAAAAGATGGGAATATGGAACTGGTTCTCTAACCTTATCACATTTGCATTTAGTAATGACCTCGTTGCCAGTGGAAAATGGAAAATGAAATACTAATAGTCCTTAGCATACAGTTATGAAACAATTAACTAAATCATTACAGGGAATCAAATGCCTAAATAAGGCAGACTTTGGGAGACCAAGTAGCTGTGACAATACAGTGTAATCGAGGAAACAGAGAGTGCCAGCACTGTGGGGTGGGCTGTCGTCTTCTAAATGTGCCGGAAAACCTGAGGAAAGAAAATAGACTCACTGCTTTAAACTTCTGATTTAAGGCCAAGGGTCTGAAATAATTTCTTAGCTATTATAGTCTCAGGGCCAACATTTGTGAAAAACAAAGTCTGACCTTCCTATGGATAGCTGAATTATTAAAAAACAATTCAATTTACAGTCTCATCAGTTTTCTATTGTTAAAGTTATGGCATTGATTTGGAATAAGCAGAACCTTGAGAATAAGAATGGAATATTTGGGTAGATATTGATAAATCTGAGTATCTTGAATACCATTATGGGTTGAACAGTGTCTACTCAAAATTCGTATATGGAAGTCCTAGCCGCCAGTACCTAAGAACAGGACCTTATTTGGAAACAGTTTCATTGAAGATGTAAATCATTAAAATGAAATGACCCTAATCCAATATGACCGGTTTCCGTATATAAAAGAAGAAATGTGGACACAGAGACAGACTTAGACATACGGAGAATGCCTTGCTAAGCCTGAAGGCAGAAATCAGGGTGACGCATCTACAAGCCAAGGAATGCCAAAGAATTCCAGCAAACCATCAGAAGCTAGGAGATAGGCATAGCACAGATTCTCCTTCACAGCCTTCAGAAGGAGCCAACTCTGCTGACTCCTTGATCTCAGACTTCTAGCCTCCAAAAGTGTGAGACAATAAATTTCTATTGTTTAACTCACCCAGTGTATGGAAATTCATTATGGCAGCCCTCACAAACTACTACAAATGTCATCCGCAAACTCAGTAAGCCTACTTTTCCTGAAGTAGCAGCCTTCCTTATCTGATTGAGGATTTGAACCTTCTCTTCACAGAGGTGAAAAAAGTACCTGCATCATTTTAAAAAAAAATTCTTTTCAGACCAGGAACTACAGTGAAAGATACCCCCATTGAAATTAGCATCTTTAATCCAATGGGTAGAATAGAGTCCCAGAGAAGGAAAGGACACGTGGCAATAGTCCCCACCAAAAACAAGATGAGAATCGTTGCTATAGTGGGTAGCATGGATGGAATGGTAGTGAGAATGATTTTACTCATGAAAACATTTGTGGTGACATTAATTGTTATCACTAGTACTGATAATGTGTGCATCTACTAAAGTCTTGCCTTTCTCATTCAGCAGTGATCCTAAAAGACAGTGGTAAAAGTAATCCTTTAAGTCAACAAAACTTCAAGCATTACATTCGCGTGTTCACTTTGTCTAGAGGGAGAAGTGGCCAGAGATATGGATCTACTTTATTTCATGGGCAGTGGTTAATGGTTTGGCTGGATGGTTAGAGACATGAGAGAAACAACATTGGTGACAAGAAGTTCCAGGGAAGGAGTATTTGGATGGAACTTTCATAACAGCACAAATCGATTGGATGTCACCAACAAGCTGCGCAGGAGATTTGGCATAATCAGGTGGGTAAGATAACCAACACTAGGCATGCGAGTCTGCTGCTTTCCTGTCCACTCCAGGCCTTGCTCCACATGGGAATGTTTTCACCAGCAGAAACAACAAGCTACAATCGAATAGGAAGTCTTTTAGTCACATGAGTCTTTTCATGCCATTTGCATAAATCAACAGGCAAAAGAAAGGCTTACTACTCTGACTGAAATGACTAAAAATATAGAGCTACAAATACATAGTGGGGGAGGGGGCCAATATGGAGGTTCTCATGTTCAGTGGTAAAAGTTAATGCAAATGACACCAACTCAACCCAAGAAGGACAACTAATCACACAGATCCTTCAGGAATAAAGGTTTGTGACATCCTGCCAAGTAAAAGCATCCTGACATGCTGAGATGCTGCCTGAAAGCAAAGTGAACAGGAAATGTTCAATGGAAGAACCAAGTTTTAAGTATCACCCATGACCATGTACCCCGTTGTATAAATGTGCTTGCTTAGTTATTACTTTACTTATTTGAAAATATATATATTTACATTTATTAACTATTTTTTGGGTTGTCTTCCTCTCTCTCTCTCCTTATGTTTAGTATAAATGCATTAGTATTGTTTAACCCTATACTTCAACGTTCCGGTTATGGCTATCTGGATATCCACAAAGTCATATATGGATATATGGTTGGTTTGTGACTGATCACAAGACAAATGAACTCCATACTGAGATATATGAAGTGATGTATCAGAATTTGTGTCTCTCCTTTCAAGGGGAGGGCAAGCATGTCTTCAGTTATGTGGGTAGTTGCATCATATTAGCCTGAAGCTTATTCAAAACTTAAATATGGAAGATGCAATGTACACCAAAGATGAATTGTCAGATAATCAGTTTTCAACTTGACATCACCACTATCCACTTCTAGGTCTCCTCTACATTGCTGGGAACGATATTTCTCACAAGCGTTTCCTGTCTTTTGATTCAAGGCTAGTTTGCTAATGAGAGGGACCCAGTCCAAGATATGAAAGAGAGAAAGAAGGAGAAATCAAAGATAGCCAAATACATGGGAGATGGGAAATTCTCAGGGGATTCCCACTTCCCATTGAGGACCCTGTGTTTGTTGCTAATGACTGAGACAAGAGGTGCAAACATCATCGAGGTTCTTGAAAATTATAGCAGCTTTCTGTCAAGCCTCTGAAAACAACACCCTCTGATGCTTTAAACTGAGCTTTTCAAAGTGTACTTTCTTAACATTTGGCAGCAGCTTACCTGGTTTTTAATGGACTTTTCATGAACTTCTGCTCTACCAGTTCTTACAGCAATCATCTAAATCTGTATTAAGCCATTTATGTTTTGGTTGCATAGCATGGCTTCTGTTTTCCTGACCATGTTCTGAATGATACAGTGACTAAGGCTTGAACCAGTGAAAAGGGGTATAAAAAAATACAGATTTTCACTTATGTAACCTATATAGTTGGTTTCATTAATGGCTTAGAATATGGATAGTAGCTGATGAGTTACAAGTTAATCATACTTTATTATGTTGTCCACTTGTGTCTTGACATGAGTACAGCCATGTTTGGCCACTCCACTGACCTACAGCCACCAGCACAAAAAGAAATATAAAAGCTGCTTTCCGTGTGGTGGGAACTGGCCCTTCTCCCATGGAGATAGTTGCAATGTGTAAAAATTTCAAGGCCCTTTGGGTGCTGCAGCCTGGGACAGACTGGCCACCTGTGCCGGGCTGGGACGATAAGCAGGGTAAACAATGCACGTACACAACTACTGGGCTGGGACGATAGCCAGGGGGCTCAGTGCACGTACGCCACTGATAACCATTTGTGCATGAAAACACAAAATGCTTGCTCTGTAAACTCTGTAACTGCTTATATAAACTGCTGGAGACTGAGACCCGGTGAGAGTTCCACCTGTGGAAGGGACGCCTTGCCCAGGACGTGTAATTCCCTGCCCAGCCGTGTCGATTGACAGGACTCTCCCGGCAGTGGGGCGTGGATGTTGTGAGTAATTGATTTACTGTGAAGTAACTGATCTGATTTGATGTGTTCTCTTTTCGGTCAAGCTGGTGTTTCTCTTTCCAGTTGATTTGTGTCATTTCCCTTCAGTCAATCTAATGTTTCCCTTTCCAATCGATCTAATGGTTTTCCCTCTTATTATATGACCTATTCAAGTCTGTGGATATCTCACCCTATCTGGTGTTCCCCTTTCCGATCAAGCTGGTGTTTTTCCCTCTTAATATTTGACCTATTCGGATCTGTTTGTAGACTATCGCCTTTACTATCCTCTATATAATAAAATATACCTTCAGTTCATTTGTTTGGAGTAAAAAGTTTCTATTACATCTCCAATCAAATCCCCAAAACTCTCATAACAACTTGAGAACTATACTTACAATGTTTGAATTACATGCAGTTATTTTTTGTATTATGACTTATGAAAAAAATCCCTGAAGTTTTCCAAGAAGAGAATGCTCTTATCCACATAATTGTTGTTAGAGAAGTTATTCCTGAACATCAGGTTGAAGCATTCCGTTTTATGCAGTGGATTAGCAAGATCAATGTGAGATTTTCTTTTCCTTTTTGAAACTGGCACCATAATATTTTTCCAAAAACTGTTATTAAAATTTTCTTTTATTTTAATAACTTACTTTTTGCACAGTCACTCATCAACTATTATAGAATTAAATTTGGGAAATTTAGGCAGAAAAATTGATTCAATTTTTAGCACACTGTGGGAGTTAGCAACGTGAAGTAGGAAAATATTTGCGTTTTCTCAGTCACCATCGCTGCTGCTTGATATTAAAAATATGTTTTTAATTAAATGTCTTATTATCGTTATATAATTATTAATATACACTGTAAACTAATAATTTTAACTTTATTTGTTTAGAGTCAATACACATTTGAAATCAGATCACAGCTTTGAAAGTTATGATGCTTAGGTGCAATGGCCAACAAGTATTCAAAATAAATATAAAAGAAGAGAAGAAAGACCTCAGGACCAAAAGGCATTCTACATGAATATACACCAACTGGATTGCTTGCAGGACTGCATGAACAAACTCATATTTTTTTTCAGAAAATTATTGAGTTATAAAATTAAATAGAGAAACAAAAATCACAAAATATGGGACAATGTAGACAATAGGAAAATAGCTTAAATTTAGAATTGTCTCTTAGTATTAGTTTTAAAAGCCTATTTTGTTCTCAAAAATATTTTATTTTAATATCAATAAATTTTTTGTTGGTTAATTTTTGTCAATATGTCATGGATTACAGATAGAATCTTGTCCAGGCAATGGGGCCATTAGTTTAAAGATCATAACCAATAACAAAGATATTTAGTGTACTAAATTTGCTTATATAAACAGTAAATCATTAACAATTATTTAGAGGAAAATGATAAAATTTAGAAACAATCATTTTAACAAGTTTATTAGAAACCTCCGGAAGAACAAGAAATACCAAGAGACATGGTCTTATTAATGACTGTGACACTACAATCTAATTTAAAATTATTGAATTATTAAGGTCAATTAAAGACTATGTGATTTTGTGTGATAAACTATAATCCATACATCAAAGTCAATTAGTAACTAAATCAGTCATAACTCCCTTGAAACAAATTACTATATTGATTCTCATGAAAAGAGTGCAATAAAGCTTAAAGATGATTCAGAAAAGCTTAAAGATGATTCAGAAACTAACTCTTCTAATACATAAATGCTGCAACTAAATGTAAGCTTCTTAGAGAGGAGAATGAGTAATAAACAAATAATATATATTTGTTTCTTGAACCTGCAAGACACTGTGCTAATTGAAATAAGCCAGCCACCAAAAGAAAATATGTTTCCACTTATATGAGATCCTAAAGTAGTCAAATTCATAGATACGGAAAGTATCTATGTCAGGTGTCAGAGACTGGGGAAGGGGAGGGATACACAGCTTCAATTTTGGAAGATGAAAATGTTCTGCTGATGGAAGGTAGTGATGATTGCACAAAATGTCTATGTACTTAATGCCACTGGACTGTAAAATTAAAAACGTTCAAAACAGAAAATTTCATGTTATATACATTTTACCACAATTTTAAATAAATAAATATCAATTAGAAGACATTATCCCTACTTTCAAAAATTGTGTGATCTGTTCAGGAAACAGGGCAAGAAGAGTCCAAAGATGAAGAATGATGCAAGTCATGGTATAAAACAGCAGCTGACATATTGTCAACAAATTGGTGTAGAATACAGCTCTTTCCTGTAGGCATGCCTGATTACAGCTGTGCCACATTCTTAATCTTGGCTGGCTTTATCCGATCTGGGGCATTTGGAGCCTCTATCTAGTTTGCCTCCAATATTGTAAGAAGGCATGCTGGTTTACCACAGTGTGGTGTACAGTTGTATTGATTTTCTATGTTATCATTGGGTGAAAATTTGAGAAACAATGTTTGCTAAATTTTATGAGTTTAGACGAAGAGAGATGGCTCTGGATTGGAATGAATTTGTGAAACTACATAAATAAAAAGAGATTTAAAAGAGACCATAAAATATAAGTAGAGGTTTTATGTTTTGTGTGTGTGTGAGGAAGATCAGCCCTGAGCTAACATCCATGCCAATCCTCCTCTTTTTGCTGAGGAAGACTGGCCCTGGGCTAACATCCGTGCCCATCTTCCTCCACTTTATATGGGACGCCGCCACAGCATGGCCTGCCAAGCGGCGCACCTGTGCGCACCCGGGATCTGAATCCAGGCCGCCAGCAGAGGAGCAGGCGCACTTAACCACTACGCCACGGGGCCGGCCCCCCACAAGTAGAGTTTTCATAAACATTGTAGTTGTGTAAACTGTTGGAGAAAAGAGGTGAGAAAGTGTAAGATGTGGAGGAAATAATGAATAAATCGGTTTGGTTTTAGCAAAAATGTTAATATAAGGGAACAGCAGGAGACAAATTTGCACAGTACGTTGAGGAAAGCTTTGGGAGACCCATGAATGACAGATAAGAGTAGATGAAAGGGGGGCATTAGAGATTTAATCTTTAGTTGCATTCCTTTTCCTTCACGAATTATCAGATAATGGCCATAAACATATTTAACTATTGATGCTACCTCTCTTAGTTTTAAATGAAACAAAGAGTTGCAGGAACATTTTGATTTTTAATAATATCTTTAACTGAAAATGTAATTGTGAGAAAGTAACCAAAATCTAAGAATAAGATTTTTGGAATGTATATGTGTGTATAGCTTCAACATGAATAAATCTTTGACAGTTAAAGAAAGTATTTCATCTCTGAGACCTAAATAACTAAAACATATTGTGTGTGTATTTGAGCTATTATTTTTTAATGTACCACCAGCTCCTCTGTAATGATTTGTGTCTCCATAATAAAATTGCAAATAATGGAGAAAAAACTTAGATCAGAGGTCTCATGCAGTATGTGCTTTCCATTCATTAATCAGTTTGTGTGATTTATTCTATAATTCTGTTACCCTTTGCTGGAATCTAAACTTAATGAAACGGATAGTGACCAAGATGATAGTTTCTTTGCTAACCTGACCTAGTGTTTAATCACTATTTGTTAGCAATATATTGCAATTTTTTAAATCCCTATCCTTTTCTAAGACCACCCTGATTGGATAATCGGAGGTCCATGTACAATACAAGGACCCATAGCTTACAATAGTAAGCTATTGTATGTCGTTCAAGTGTCATGATTGGAGTAGCCTCTGAGTTATATGAAAAATGTTAAGGCTCAAGATATCGTGTGTGATTTATGATGATTATTTTCTTCTCAATTTAACTAGATTCTCTAGGGAACTGAAATGGAATCAGTCGTCAAATCACTTTCAGGCCTCTAAACAGAAGCGGGAGAATTGTGTGTCTCCTGCAACAGGCAAAGGCCACTTCCTCCCTAATGAAGCTATTTCAAGACTGGTCCTGGCATCAGGTTCCAGCATGCAGTCGTGCCGGGTCACCACTACATATACGCCTCGCGTGGTTAAAGGAAATTAGGCAATTCTAAGAAAGACATTTTATTGTAGCTTAAATAAAGGTTGAGATGGTAGCTAAGTCAGCCCTTCACTTAACATCAGTTGGAAAGGAGAGCTGATCCTTCACACAGATGGTGTGCCCACGGGTGCTCTTTCTCCTCATGTTAAATTTATCTCACTGAGAGACCTCTCTCACTCACATACAGCCCCCTTTTCAACTTTGCATTTGCAAAAAAATTTTCCTCTTGAAAAAGGAAAAGTAACATTCCCTATCACCCGTTGTGCTTCTTCTAACTCAAGCAATGTCTCAAGTTCCAGCGTGACACTCAGACACATTTTCTTTTGTTCAGCTTTTACGGGTTTTCAATGGCGGGTATGGACAGAAAGAATATATATATGTATTTTTTTAATCTAGCCTGGCATCATTTGGAAACATTGTCCCAAACATTAGTCTGGTATGAAGTATTATTTCTTGAACCTGTCTGCGTTACAGAGAAATCCAGATAGGTTGTCAATGTTTTCCCTTAGCTGTTCTAGAGATTGGACCAGCTCCTAAGCTACTGTTCAATCAAATTATTGTAATGTTGCATCTCACCAAAAATGGAGATAAATTTTTACTGATGGTATATTTTTTAGAATAGATGGGACGAATGTGTAATTCTAATAACTGATTTCTTCCTCCCTCTTTTTTTATTCTAGGAGGTCTCCAGTGAGAAGAGTGGAAGTGTGACCTATCTAGCACATACATAGCCAGATCGGTGAACCAGATCAATTACAACGGGAGAAATGCGCGATATTCTAGGAGATATGAAGTGTCTAGGAGATAGGAATATTTTTAATGACTGATTTTTTAGTTTAGCATAGATAAATATGGGAAGTCAAAAACATAAATTATGACAAGGAAGACCAGAAGGGCTCTAATCAATTATGAAGAGTATTCTTGCTGCTGACTATTAGGAGTCAGAGATGTCATTGCCATAAATAGATCCAAAGAATGTCATAAAAGAAAAATTAAGTGACAGTAACATGACAATAGCTTTGAACCATCTATAGTGAACAAAAATAAATAGGGAGCAACCCTATATCTCAGGTATTTGGAAACCAAGTGTGAAAAGTGACAACTTGTTTTCCTGGATGAGATTAATGAAGAGGACATCTATTTTTCTTTTAAGGCTTATATGTGGACTGAATAATGAATAAAAACTTGAGGCTTTAAGACAAATTGTTCTTGAAAGAGTGGGAGTTCTGAAAAATACTATTAAGTGGCTGAAGTGACAAGTAGAGATGTAAAAAGGGTTTGAGGAGGGAGGGAAAAATTAGATAAAGATTAGTACGGAAACACTAATGGCTGAAACATTTATAAGCATTGTAATTTACAAACTTAATTGTATGGATATATATAGCTGTTTGCCAGGCAACTTCAGCCAAAAGACATAACCAGGGTTCAGCTTCCATCATGGATGAGCTGAGCAACAGTCCCAGCTAAATTTATTCCTGGAATTTTGGTTTCACTTCCTCGTCTCTAGGGTAGTAATCCCTGGGTGCTAATTTTAACTCTCATTCTTTTCTCATTGGGGAGGAGTATTTCCCGTAATCTGTACTTTCCTTTCCCCAAAGGTCCAGAGTGGTTTCTTTGACACTCTCCTCCACCCTTGCCACTGAGCTCATCCAACTCTTTTGAGAGTCTCAGCTTCTTCACGTTAAAAGAAAATGTTTTTACTTGCGAGTAAGATATGGCCTCTAAATGACTTTATCGATTTTGACCTTCTCTCTGTGGTCTCTTCCCGGGGAATTATACTTCCCTGCCTAGGGAGTTAGATCAAGTCCCCCGAGGGCAACACTGTGTGCTAGTTGTGTGTGGCCAACTGTGCAGCTGTCTTAGCCTTCCTTACCAAAATGCAGCAAGATTTCCACATCTCTACTCCATCCCAGAGGAAGATTTCTGGCTTATCCAGACCCCTTTCCAAAAGCCTGGATCAGTCTTTAAATCCAAGTCTGTTTAAAAGATACCACTACCACTACTACTACCACCACCACGACTACTACTACCACTATCACTACTACTACCACCACTGCAACTACTACTACCACCACCACCACTACCACTACCACCACCGCACCTCCTACTACTACCACTACTACCACCACCAATGCTACTACCACCAATACTACCACTACCACACCTACTACTACCACCACCACCATCACAACTACCACCACCCACAACTACTACCACCACTACTACCACCACTACTACCACCATCACAACTACCACCACCCACAACTACTACCACCACTACTACCACCACTACTACCACCATCACAACTACCACCACCCACAACTACTACCACCACTACTACCACCACCCACAACTACTACCACCATCACTACCACCACCACACCTACTACTACCACTACTACCACCACTATAACTACTACTACCACCACTACTACTACTACCACACCTATTACTACCACTACCACTACCACCACCCACAACTACTACCACCACCACCACTACCACCACCACACCTACTACTACCACCACTACTACCACTACCACCACCACTACTACCACTACCACACCTATTACTACCACTACCACTACCACCATCGCAACTATTACCACCACTACTACCACTACCACACCTACTACTACCACTACCACCACCACACCTACTACTACCACTACCACCACCACACCTACTACTATCACTACTACCACTACCATTACTACCACCACCATAACTATTACCACCACTACTACCACCACCGCACCTACTACTACCACTACCACCATCACAACTACTACCACCACCACAACTACTACTACCACCACTACCACAATCACAACTACTACCACCACTACTACCAGCACCACACCTACTACCACTACCACTACTACCACAACCACAACTGCTACTACCACTACCACTACCACTACTACTAACAATGTTATTCAAAGGATTAGTTCCAAAATTTCCTTCATCAGAGAGCCTGGAGACAGCCATATAAATAGAATCAATACATAGATAGGCCTAGATTCCTGGCAAGGGACACAGATTAAGTTTCTATGTGAATTTTGCTGCTTTTAGTAGAGGAACCAGGATAAAATAGAATTATTTTCTTGGATATTAATTATCAATGATTAATGTTGACTTTGAACATAACATTAAAATTTATGAATGATCCCTCACAGAATTTTGCCCCTCTTGAGTAGACATGGCAATCATGAGTAAAAGCTTATTATAATATTTACAGAGTCTCTGATACCCGTTATTGCCAGGACTGACTTGGTTTTAGAGTTTAAAACACTCTATGACAATAGATGAAGCCAGGAATTTAGAAGTTTGAGACATGTCCAGTTACTGCTGTCTTGACGCCTTCCCCAGTGTAACTCATCATCAACAACAGAAGATTTTCTGTAGTTAACTCGTCTTCTTGCTGTTGATCCTGTTTCAATCGGCATTAAGTCATATCAAATGTTCAAAATATTTGGATTAAGCACCTCATATCAATTTCATAATATTACCTATACATGTTTAATACAGGAAAGACTATTCCTTGATTCTCATTCCAATATTAGCTTTGTATTTCTTATTGGACATGAAAAATTACTGAAATGAATGCAGCTTTTGTAATTTCCATTTCCCCAAATAGGCCTCTATCCTTTCTCTAAGTAAATGCTATCTTGACGTTAGCCACTAAATCCTTGCTCCACTGAAACAAAAACAAAACTGCAGAGCTTGGTGTAACATACCTCCCCCGCTGAGTCCCCATCGGTCCAGGTGTTAAAAATTGGACACTTTTTTTTTACATGCCCTTGATATATGAAAACAAAACCAGAAGGAAGCTTGTTGAGGAAACTGTGTTTTAAACAGTAGTAGCTCAATGTGTTGATTTACAGGCTACTGATTTACAAGCTGTGAGTGAATTGAAGCCTTCAGCCACAGGAAGCTCTGCCATCGGGAAACCCTAGGGCTCCAGCTGGAGCCAGGGGACCTGCTTGACCGCTTACAGGAAACTCACTCCAGGAGCCCCTGCAATCAGAGTTGTTAACCAGAAGGAAATGTCTTCAGTGCTTTTACATGGCTCTTGATCAGATACTGACAGAGTGCCTTTGATCAACGCATTTGCACCATGAGGTTAACCAGAGGGTTCAGTAAGTCCACACAGATTTCACAGTCAGCTCCAAATGTGCACAAGCAACAGAGAGGCTATTCAAACCTACTCCTGTGGCTCGCTCCCTCTCTGTCCTCTCAACCTGCAAGATCTGCTGTGAGGATTAATGAACTACATTTTTCAAGCATCTTGCCATCTCTAAACTAGAACCAAGAGCAAAACTTGAGGCCTTGTTGTGGAGGCCTGCTTGTCACTTCTTTGGTATCTCCACATGTCTTATTAAAACCTGAGACAGCAGCACCATCCTGCTGTCCTGTGTTAGGCCTTTAAGAACAGAGCAGTGGAGAGGAAGAAACCTCAGGGAGGAATTATCTCACAGACAGAGATCACTGGTGGGTGAAATGGCCCCAGCTGAGTTATTTTTCATTTGCCAGCATGGTTGGCATCCAGAATCTGTGACTTGAAATGAAATGACCCTGTAGTTGCAGAGCAAAGAAACGAAGTTGGCAGAGGTGCCAGAGGAAGCAGCTCACAAGGTCCATCCACAGAGGTTGAGGCGAGAGTTATATGTTTATCTATCACTTTCATTGCCCAGAAAAGATTCTGTGTACTTTGTGTTAGTGGACAAGATGGATTGACTCTATCTTGTGGTGGGGGTCTGTCTGAGCTTGATATGGGGGAGATGTGGATAAGTGATAGTACTCAATTCTTTGCATATATATTAAAGCAATACACTACAGGGTGAAAGTTTATTTCTTCACTCTGACATATTCGTTGAATGTACAGAAAAAATATGAACATAAATAATCATGAAATCATGCAAAACTACAGATTGTAGTTGGGTTTAACATAGTCAGAAATAAAATAAGAATAATAAAAAAATCAAACCTAAGAATTTTCTTTCATTTAGATGTTGACATAGAATTGACAATATGTATCCAAAAGCTACCAAGAAAAGCGAAGGAAATCATTAGAAAAAAAGAAATCAGGTGTTTTTCATGTTAAGTATTTACATCTATAAATTTAAAGAGTAAACATAAATTTCAAAATACAACTACTTTTATAGTACTTAAATCACTTGGTTTTTATTTTTAAAAAAGCCCTCAGGAAATCGAAGAATCACCTTTCCTGCTGTAGTTACTGACCTGTAAACGAAAACAGAGAAAAACCATTGAGGCAAAATAAGAGATAAGTGGTTATGGTTACTTTTTGATATATTACCTTGAAACTTATAAAGTGATTAAAGTTTTAGTGAAGAAATTTTTTCCTTGCCTTCTTTCAAGTTAGCTAATATTATTCCATTTGGAGGAGCAGTTAATATCTTTACCTCTCAGACATCAACATTGATTTCAAATGGAGTCACAGTCCATGTATTGTCTGAGAAACTAATTTTTACAAGTTAATTACAATAAAGTAAATGTTAAAGCTTTTCTCTCTAGAGTTCGCTTGTTTTATTTTTCACTGAGATTTAATTTCATGAAAAATTAAGTCAAAAATCATAGTAAAATATAAATTTTTTCTAGTTAATCAAAAGTGATGCTTTACTGAGTTTTAGCGAAATCTTAACAGCACTAGTGTAATGGCAAATGTGTTAAGTTAGGAATTTGTGCAAGACTTTGAAATGTGCAAAGAGACGACTGGGTGTCTTTTGACTAGAATTCTGGGCGTTACATAACTGACTGTCTGGGATGATTTGATTCTATAAGGGTGTCCACCTGTGACAGACAGAAATTAACTTGCAGAAAACTGATGTAGTGCAACTATTTCCTGGACTTGCATTCCATAGCAATGTAAATAAGTCCTCCATGTAGCAATGCAAGAGAATTTTGTACAGAATATAAATCTCTACAATTCTCATTTGAATTTATTTTAACAGTTTACTCTTTTTCTAATTAGTGGGTTAAATAAAATCTTTGACAAGTGTCTATTTCATATTAGTATGAGTGTCACAATTTTACAAGTCTAAAAATTATACTTTAACAAACATGAGGCAGAAAAAGAGCTCTTTTAGTTAAAATAAAAGCTAGCTTACTTTAGTTTTTCCTTATAATAATGTCATCACAATAGTTAATGTTACATCTGCTTGTTTAAAATATTCAAGAAAAAAGTGTGTTAAATTCTAGAATGTACGTTGGGGAGGAAAGTTTTTGTTTCATTTATTGCTGTTTCTCAAGAACCTATAACAGTGTTATATTGCATGTTTTCAGTATTTGTTGCTCCATATGGAACAGAATATAAAGAATGGAAACAATATAACCAAATCTAACAGGAAGGACAATATGCAAATATCAAAGGAAATGCAGAAATCTTATTCCTCCACCCCAAATAAAAATAGATTTTAGATGATGTCAAATTCCATATTAGAGTGTACTCCAGGAAGGATGGGAATAGAACTTCTATTATCTAATATCGCAAGGGAGTTTTTTCTATTTGCTTTTGTTTTATTTCTTCAAATTTTTAAATAAACATCATGATAAGCTGGCTAATTTGAAAATGTAATCCAAATGTAACCCAGGGGTCTGTCAGTAGAACTGGGAGCAATGATTGTGAAGTCTTTCTCAATATTAAGCTTGGGTTTTTGTTCTAACATAAGAATTTATTTAACAAAATAAAATGTTCTTTTATTATTAATCTACTGCAATAGAATTATATCATATTTCCTTTTCACACAACCTGTGGAAAATAAATGTGAGTGAGGAAGTCATCTTATACTGTTCCATTTTACAAACAGTTACACCTTAGGTCATCTTTTCTACTGGTTTAAGGAATTTGATTAGCTATGCCTTTGCATAGTTTGTTTGTTTGTTTGTTTTTTTATTGATGTTTTAATGGTTTCTAACATTGTGAAATTTTGGGTTGTACATTTTTGTTTGTCCATCACCATATATATGACTCCCTTCACCCCTTGTGTCCACCCCCCTCCCCTCACCCCCCTCCCCCACCCCCACTGCCCCTGGTAACCACAGTCCAGTTTTCTCTGTCCATGTGTTGGTTTATATTCCACATATGAGTGAGATCATACAGTGTTTGTCTTTCTCTTTCTGGCTTATTTCACTTAACATAATACGCTCCAGGCCCATCCATGTTGTTGCAAATGGGACGATTTTGTCTTTTTTTATGGCTGAGTAGTATTCCATTGTATATATATACCACATTTTCTTAATCCAATCGTCAGTCGAGGGACATTTAGGTTGCTTCCACTTCTTGGCTATGGTGAATAATGCTGCAATGAACATAGGGGTGCATAAGCCTCTTTGGATTGTTGATTTCAGGTGCGTTGGATAGATTCCCAGTAGTGGGATGGCTGGATCATAGGGCATCTCTATTTTTAATTCTTTGAGGAATCTCCATACCGTTTTCCATAGAGGCTGCACCAATTTGCATTCCCACCAGCTGTGTATGAGGGTTCCTGTTTCTCCACATCCTCTCCAACATTTGTTGTTTTATGTCTTGGTGATTATAGCCATTCTAACGGGCGTGAGGTGGTATCTTAGTGTTGTTTTGATTTGCATTTCCCTGATGATTAGTGATGTTGAGCATCTTTTCATGTGCCTATTGGCCATCTGTATATCTTCCTTGGAGAAGTGTCTGTTCATTTCCTCTGCCCATTTTTTGATCGGGTTGTTTGTTTTTTTGTTGTTCAGTTGTGTGAGTTCTTTATATAGTATGGAGATCAACCCCTTGTCAGATGTATGTTTTGCAAATATTCTCTCCCAGCTGGTTGGTTGTCTGTTCATCTTGATTCTGGTTTCATTTGTCTTATAAAAGCTCTTTAATCTGATAAAGTCCCACTTGTTTATTTTTTCTTTAGTTTCCCTAGTCTGGGTAGGCACGTCATCCGAAAAGATTCCTTTAAAACCAATGTCAAATAGTGTGTTGCCTATATTTTCTTCTATGAGTTTTATAGTTTCAGGTCTCACCTTCAGGTCTTTGATCCATTTTGAGTTAATTTTTGTGAATGGCGATAGCACATGGTCCACTTTCATTCTTTTGCACGTGGCTGTCCAGTTTTCCCAACACCATTTATTGAAGAGACTTTCCTTTCTCCATTGCATGTTCTTAGCACCTTTGTCAAAAATTAGCTGTCCGTATATGTGTGGTTTTATTTCTGGGCTTTCAATTCTCAAAGACAATACAAAGAAAGAAAATTACAGGCCAATATCGCTGATGAACATTGATGCAAAAATCCTCAACAAAATATTGGCAAACCGAATACAACAATACATTAAAAAGATCATACACCATGATCAAGTGGGATTTATACCAGGGACGCAGGGATGGTTCAACATCCGCAAATCAATCAACATGATACATCACATCAACAAAACAAAGAATAAAAACCACATGATCATCTCAATAGACGCAGAGAAGGCATTTGACAAGATACAACATCCATTTATGATAAAAACTCTCAATAAAATGGGAATAGAAGGAAAGTACCTCAACATAATAAAGGCCATATATGACAAACCCACAGCCAACATCATACTCAACGGGGAAAGACTGAAAGCCATTCCTCTGAGAACAGGAACAAGGCAGGGCTGCCCACTCTCACCACTCCTGTTCAACATAGTACTGGAGGTTTTGGCCAGAGCAATTAGGCAAGAAAAAGGAATAAAAGGAATCCAAATAGGTAACGAAGAAGTGAAACTCTCACTATTTGCAGATGACATGATTGTATATATAGAAAACCCTAAAGAATCTGTTGGAAAACTATTAGAAACAATCAACAACTACAGCAAAGTTGCATGGTACAACATCAATCTACAAAAATCAGTTGCATTTCTATATGCTAATAATGAACTAACAGAAAGAGAGCTCAATAAGATAATACCATTTACAATTGCATCAAAAAGAATAAAATACCTAGGAATAAATCTTACCAAGGAGGTGAAGGACCTATACAATGAGAACTACAAGACATTATTGAAAGAAATCCATGATGACATAAAGAAATGGAAAGATATCCCATGCACGGGGATTGGAAGAATAAACATAGTTAAAATGTCTATATTACCTAAAGCAATCTACAGATTCAATGCAATCCCAATCAGAATCCCAATGACATTCTTCACAGAAATAGAAAAAAGAATACTAAAATTTATATGGGGCAACAAAAGACCCCGAATAGCTAAAGAAATCCTGAAAAAAAAAGAACAAAGCAGGAGGCATCACAATCCCTGACTTCAAACATACTGCAAAGCAATAGTAATCAAAACAGCATGGTACTGGTACAAAAACAGACACACAGATCAATGGAACAGATTTGCATAGTTTTTTAATGTGTCTTCTGATGGAGTCTCATGAAAGTATTGGAATTGTAGGTTTAAAGTTTTATCAAATTTGGAATATTTTCAGCCATTTGTTTTCAGGTGTTTTTCTCCTCCCCTCTTTACAGGACTTTAAATCCAATAGATTAGGTGTCTTGAATTTGTCTCCATAGTTCACTGATATTCTTTACATTATTTTTCAGTCCTTTTCTGTATTCTGTTAGATAGCTTTTATTGCTATGTCTCCAAATTCACTAATATTTTGTTCTGTAGCATCTAATCTGTTTTTGATACCATTGATACATTGATATGTATTTGATACCATTTCACATTATTACTTCATATTTTTCATCTCAGACACTATATGTTTTATCTCTAGAAGTTTGATTTGGCTATTTTTTAATATCTTCCATATCTCTCATTAACACAATTATGCTTTTCTTTAACTCCTGAATATATACTGTCTATTTATAGTAGCTATTTTAACATCCTTGACTAGTAGTTCTA
This sequence comes from Ceratotherium simum simum, assembly GCF_057802395.1. Classification (NCBI taxonomy): domain Eukaryota; kingdom Metazoa; phylum Chordata; class Mammalia; order Perissodactyla; family Rhinocerotidae; genus Ceratotherium; species Ceratotherium simum. The sequence goes on along the minus strand of NC_141926.1, from coordinate 42,249,892 downwards.
TCATCTGTATCATTCTGAATTCATTTCTATTGATTGAATTTTGTTTGTCATATAGGTACCTTCTGATTCTTTGCATGACTGGTAATTTTTTTATGGGATGCCAAGAGTTGTGAAATTTTATTGGTACATGCTAGATTTTTTTTTGGTATCCCTTTAAATATTTTTTATCTTCGTTTTAAGACACAATTAAGTTACTTGAAAACAGTTTGATTCTTCTGAGGCTGGTTGTTTAAACTCTTTTGGGCAGTATCAGAGTAACATTTAGTCCAGGTTGATTTGGCCCCATTACAGAAACAAGGACTTTCTGAGGGGCCTGATGCCCTTTGTCTTTTCTTTAGCTCTTGAAAACACGTCTATTACCAACCTTGGGTGAGCCTTGGTGGTTGTCCTGTGTCCTCTTTCTCCACCTCACGTAGTTTTCTCACATGCTTTTGTTGCTCAGTCCTCAGCTAATGATTCACAGAGAATCTGTTCCACATCTCCAGAGTTCCCTGTCTGTACAACCATCTCCTCTCCTGGACTCCCTCTTCAATTCTCAATGTTTTGCCTCCTCAAGTGCTTAACTCCACTTCTGCTACTTGAGCAATTATAGGGTTCACTGGCTTATTTTCCTTCCTTCCAGGATGATTGCCCTGTGCTACCTGTTGTCTAATATCTGAAAACCATTGTTTCATGTATATTGTCCTTGTGTTTAATTGTGTAAGGCCAGAGAATCAGTGTAATTCTTCTTAGTCCATCATGGCTAGAAGCACAAGTCTGCTCTGCAGCTCCATTAAACTGAGTCTTCCCTGGCTTTGGAGCTATTTTTGTGTCTTGAACTTTCCATGATTGTCAGTTGTAGAATATGAGGTTTGGGACACTAAAATCTATACTTTATGGCAGGCAAGAATGAAGAGCAAATCAGGTAGCCACCAGAGGAACTGAAGCAGGTCTTAATAATATATGTGTGACCCCATGTCTTAAAATGTAAGTCACTTGGTCTCTGTGAGAAGTAGAGCACTTCTCAGGACATGTATACTGCAGAGAGACTTTAAATAAAATTTCACTTTATATGGCACAGTTAGGGTTGGACTCTGGGATTGTTAGTTCCAGGAAATATGTCTGATTCCTATTGCCCATAGAAAGCAGAGTGGAAAACACTGGATAATCCTCAAAATAATAGATTATTCAGAGTAAAGACTAACAGTAATCTAACAGTATTTCAGTGATGGTGAGTTAACTATCTAGTTCTTTTGAGGGCTGACATTAGTTCAGTAAATGGTAGATTTGGACTCTAGTGCAAAGAAAAAATGGTTTAGCTATTGCATATGATTAAAAAAAAAAAACAGAAACAAAACTCCTTTGATTTCTCCATTGAGTAAGAGTGGTAAATTAGGCTAGCAAAGAACTGAGATTTGGAAGAGTGGTAAGAAGAATGTGGTAGGTGAAAGAGAAGAATTTTTTTTTCCTTTGGTGGTTAAAAGAAGTTTAGGAAAAGTATAGTAGGTACCATGGTTTGCAGTACCTTGAGTGCTGAAGACTCGGCCCCAGTGAACAGCTGTGCAGGTTGTTTGGGACACAGTCCTGGGGTGCCTTTCCATCATAGTCTACAGACTTGAACTGGCAGTAGTGACATCACTTCTGGGAGCTTGTTAGAAATACAGAGTTTCAGATCCCACCCTAGACCTACGGACTCAGAATCTGCATTTTAACCACATCCCAGGTGATTTGTATGCCCATTACATTTGAGACATGTCTATGTGAATAATGCCCTGGGGTCGGGAAATGCCCAACTTGCCTAGCGGTATGCATCTTTCTGTGAAAACCTAGGTTATCGAAGGGTCTTCTATAGATGAGCAAGATGGCTTGCAGAACTGGGTTGAGGTGTCTGGGTAGCTAATATGTAGAAACCCCGAAGAATCCACTTTTCTCCCTTGTTTCTTTTCTCCTCTCTTTTTCCCAATATACTCTCCTCTGGGTTCCATTTGCTGGCCTGAGCTTCAAGGCGTCAGCCACAGCTCCGGAGGAACAAACGCTGCAGTCTCTCATGCTAGATGGAGGACATTATGTGCATTCTCTCACTCTTACTTGTACCCTGTGAGCCACAATCTGAAGCACTGGCTTGGTTTCATCAGCGGCGTTCAGTGTGAGTGGTCTGACAATTCTCAAGGAAGTAGAATATGTATCAAAGGAATATTTAGTTTGTGTTTGTACAGACACATGCTACTCATATCTTTTCCCTTTTAAGTATAAATCTCACAATCTGCAATAATTATGTTGTGGGCAGTTGGCCAGCCTCAGAATAGATAGAAACGATTGGATATGTTAATCCCTAGCTGATATTCCCTCCTAACACATTATCCCCAGCTAGCTTGTTAATCTCCAGCAGTGCCTGGGGAAGAGGCCTGTGTGCTTCACACTGCTGTCAAGCTGCCAGGTTTCCAGGTGGTCACTCAGGGCAACAAGCCAAACTGAAGGTAGTAACCAAGACTTGATTCACTTACTAAGATCGTGTAAGGAAGAGGCAAAAATAGGCACAGCTCTCTACTGCCCCATTTTTTTCCCATAGAATGGTCCCAGGCACGGGTCCGGTGGATCAGCACAGATCGGGGCATCTTCTCATTGCCCACATCCCTGAACAAGTCTGTTGTTTTACGGACCCACAGGGCTGGAGAGGGGGAGGGGGAAGTGCTAGGAGTAGAGAGGAACTGAGTAGAGAAAAGTGTCTTAGTCAAGTTCTCCCAATAAAGAGGCCTCTGAATGGAGGCACCGGCCTAGGAATGCAGGCTCTGCGTGTGAGCATACGTCCTTGACTGCCACTCCCTCCAGAAAACCGTGATGCCCTGGCCAGGCACCAAGTCTTGTGTGGGAAAGGCAGCTTCCCCCCACCCTGAGGCCTGCCAGGCAAAGCCTTGTAATTGCCTATGGTCAGGCATGAAAGATCACACAGAGAGTTTTACCTGGGAGCTGGACTCTTCAAATACAGCCTGGAGACATCTGATGCAAAGATAGTACTTGAGACAGGGAGTCTGGTATACCCGTGTGGGACTGCACGCGTGGACTCACGTAAGAGGGTGTGGCTGAGGCTGTGGCCGCGGACATCTCCGGGCGGCCTCGCAGGCAGTATCCGCAGAAGTGGGAGGTAGAAGCCAGCTAAGAGCTCACAGCTGCCTGAAACGGACTATAAACGTTCGTTTCTCCATGGAGATTGTGTCCTTGAGCGATGTCCCTTACTGTTCTCGAATGTTCGCTTACCTGAGTGTCAATCCTTATTTATTTTTATTTTTACTCTGTTCGGAGCATCCTAGATAAAGTCCTGACAATACAGATACTGAGGTCAACCTATTAGCTGGTTTCTAGGAGAGATGTTTCTAGGTCTCTAGGCGGCAGTTCTTGTGAGGGGTGATATCCTTCAAGGTAATATTTTTTTATGCTAGTAGTTTTAGCAGTTTTAGATTATATTTTGCTGAATCTATTACGGAAATGCCTGTAGCAAGTTCCCGGGACTCAATTCCTTGTCTACACACATAGGCATAGACGTTCTCTCTTTTCTTCTTGTACCCTGCTTCCCTAAACTGCAGTGTATATTCCCAACATCATGTACTCTTCCCCTTCCCTCTAACTCTGCCTTGGGCCATTGCTGCCTTTGCCAGCAGGCAGGTACCACCTTGAAATTCTGCGCACAGCTTCTCAATAGGCGGTCACCTTCTCCCTCAGTCCAAGACAAGGAGGAGCAGGAGTGCAGGCTTTACAGTCCAGGGAGCACCTCTGAGTCCCCAGGATGTTCTTGGACATAGTAAGGGGAGAGGATTCCCCCAAATAACCAGCATTTTATGTTCCCTTAGTCAGAGTGGGGGATTAGGGAATATTTACTCTGATTTTAAAACTCTCTCCTTATCTTGAGTTATGTTTTTTATATCCTAGTGTTATGGAAAAATTTATACTGGTTATATTTGGAAACATTAAAAACTAATGAGAATTCTCATGAGGTGATGGCTAAGAACTCACATAGCACAAATGAATACCAAAGAAGTTACAACTTTCAAAGTGGGAATTAAGTGATTCATTACAATTCTATAAAACCCTGGAACATATAGCATGGTCAGCAAATAACTGAAGATAGTAATTTTTCTGCAGTATTTAGATGACTAAAGAGAAAGATATGAATGGCTTTTAAGAACTATATCTCAAATCTCATTATTTAAAAATATTGAAACTCTTCCAGGAGAGGGAAGACATAATGGTATGGCTCTCAAATTTCCCAGGTCACCAGAATATCCCTAAGGCACCAGGTCTGGGAAATGGGCTATAAAGTTGGGGAAAACCATAGAAGGTACTCTACCTATGAGCAAGAAGGTGATTTATAAGAAATTGAGAGTGTTTTCCAGGGAAGAAATGTCTATACTAGTGAAAAACAGTTTGCATATTGACTAATAACAATTCTCAAGTTTTGTCCCAATGACAGATATCAGAGGTTGAGATGTGACAATGACTGGCCAAACCCATTAAAGGCTATTCATGTTCTTAAAATGAAAGCAGTTCGGCACAGTATCCAAATATCCAGAGAAGACTAGTAACACTTGTCTGCTGTTACGACTAGTCTAGTTGTCAATTGTATGACTAGAAACTTTGCTCTGGGGGTACTTGGCAGATGAGAATTTAGACTCCAGAAATGTGAATCAAGCACATTTTTGAGAGGCATAATGTAGTTGCCATTCCTTCGGTTGGAATTGATATGGGAAATAAGTGAAATTTGACTATAAGGGAAAATAAAGTAGTTTAAAGGAAAATATTCATGCCAGTTGCTTACGGTTCTTATTCCAAGGAGAGGAAAGCACATATGAGGTTAAATCTTCAGACAGGGATCTCCTCATGGACATACCCCTGATCTCTAACATGACTCTTTTCTGCTTACATTTACCATGAGAACATTTCCCAAAGTCTCAGTCCTTTGGTCTCAAATAACACCCAGAAAGTCTTCAGCAGGATAATTAGTACTGGTTGCTGATTCAATTCCTTCAGATTAGTCCAGGGAGACCAACTTGAGGGAGAGCCCAGGCTCTCCAAATCATGTCTCTTCTGCTATATACCCACTACGGTGTTTTAAAGCATGCTATTTACTTTCTTTCCAACGGGTTAGAAATATAGTTTTTCTGAAACAAAACAATCTAAACCCATAATAAAAATGAAATATTTGTTTCTGTGTGGTTATTTTGACACACTCTGCAGTGCCTCTGCACTCTTTTCATGGTGCTCCATTGACCCAGTCAGCAGTAAGAAGATAGCATAGATTTCTTCAAGGCCAGTATGCTGGTGACATGGGGAGGAGCCTTGAGATGACTGTAACCATTATAATGAGTAAGTAGAATCTTTATGAAGATTTTTCTTAGTTTTAAGCTGCAGGGAGAAGAAGAAGGAGGTGACATATTTTTTATTCCAAATATAAATTATAAGTATCCATTTTCTGTTAAAAAGACAATTTATTTAGTACACAAATAGTGGTAAATGTCTAAGTGTGTCAGGTTCTGGACTAGGAGAATTAGAAGAAACAAAAATTGACTTTCTTAATGAGTTTTCAACTTGATAAAGGAACTAAGACACATATGTAAATATAGGGAAGATAGTAATAAATGACAGTATCATAAATGTAGAAAATTGTTAAAGTTGAATTCCAACAGAGAAACCAATAGAATCGTAATACTGATAAAATATATTTTGTGGATGGAAAAAGAAGCAATCCAATTTCATAAATAATTGGGGAAAGTCTAAGTGAAGCTTTTGTTTTCTGTAAGACTTTTCTACAGGCCCTTAATATGGTAATGTATATGGTGAATTTACAAGAAGGACGTATGGTTCAATTTTGGACATCTTGAATTTGCTCTCTTACATAGACTCTAAGAGAAGATGTCCAGCACACAGATGAAAATATGAGAATCTGGCTCACTTAGATTGGAACTGCATGTACAGATTTGTGGTTCAACCACAAAGTGGTGTGAGTTGTCACCATGAATTTGAAAAGGAGAAGATATAAGAGCCAGGTAAGGTAGTAAGAGATCAACTATATTTGCAGAGTGAAGAAAGGCCTATAAACCTGAGAAGTGAGAGTTAAAGAGATATACACAGAGACAACTGAGGGAGGATTGTACACCGTGAAGCCAAAGAAAATAAATCTTTCAGGGGGCCGGCCTGGTGGCGCAAGTGGTTAAGTGCGTGTGCTCCGCTGCAGCAGCCCGGTGTTCGCCAGTTTGGATCCCGTGCACACCCATGCACCGCTTGTCAGGCTGTGCTGTGGCGGCATCCCATATAAAGTAGAGGAAGATGGGCATGGAAGTTAGCCCAGGGCCAGTCTTCTTCAGCAAAAAGAGGAGGATTGGCAGATGTTAGCTCAGGGCCAATCTTCCTCACAGAAAAGAAAGAAAAGAAATCTTTCAGGAGGATGGAGTGGCATCAATATTTGGATGACACAAAAATCGAGGACAGTAAGGACTCAGAGAAGGTTACTGAATTTAGAAATTGGGTGACACTGATTTTTTTTTTGTTTTTCGGTGAGGAAGATTGTCCCTGAGCTAACATCTGTGTCAATCTTCCTCTGTTTTGTATGTGGGACACCACCACAGTGACTTGATGAGTGGTGTGTAGGTCCATGCCCAGGATCCAAACCCGCAAACCCTGGGCTGCTGAAGCAGAATGCACTAACTCAACCACTATGCCACTGGGCCAGCCCCGACACTGATTTTTTTAAAGAAGTTTTGGCGGACTGTTGAAGACAACATACAAGTGATAAATCGAATAATGAATATGAAAAAACAGAAACTAAGCATAAATTATTCTTTGAGAAATTTAATGCCTAAAGGACTAATTACTTGATGGCACCTTGAGGATAATGAACAAGATGTGCAGAAATATGCTTAGCTGTGCAAAGCCTAACTTTTGTCCCCGAATAAGATTGGTTTAATGAAGAGGGAAAGAAAAGAACCAAGGCAAAGAATAATTAGTTGTGAAGAATGGGCATGAAGGAGTGGGTAAAGGTAAAAAATGGACTGGTTTCCTTTGAAGAGAATAACATAGGCTTCTTCTTTTTTGCTTTTATTTTTTCCACAGGAGGGAAGGAGACATGATAGAACATATCTTGCCTGAAAGTTTCTCCTCTTTTGAATGATTTCCTCTCATGTCACAGACATCTAGTTGTATAGATTTTGTGGCATTTATGCTTACATTTGAAGCATGGAGCATGCTTTTATTATATCTACAGAAGTAATTTCCTTTAGAATACTACAAAATCATTCTGAGCACTTTCATTTGGCTGATTGTGGCACACTTTTCCTTAAGAGTTAATTCAATTCTGGAATTTGGTCTTCCGGAAAATTAGTTCCTTTTGTATTTACTTTATGCTGAAGATATTAATGCAGTAGCATGTCATTTTCCTTGAGCAAATAACATCCCTTGATAAATGGAA